>NC_052047.1:58813589-59413589 GCF_903992535.2 Arvicola amphibius
ACAGCAAACAATGATATGATATAGGGCCCCGGGCCTACCCTTGTTCTTGGGGTTCATCTTGAGGACAGTTTCCGGTCAGCTAACTAAAGCATTCTATTTGTTCCTGTGCTCCCTCTGCCCCACCTGGTGATTAGCTGTAGGGCATTGTTTACTCCATCTTTGGTGTGGTAATTTCCCACCTGCCTGGGCAGAAATCCTTATACAGCAGCGAGGTATATAAGGATTTCCCCAAAGTTGAATAAACGGCATTCGGCTGATCTCCTTTAGAATGACCCAGGTCTCTTTGTGTTTTCTTTCAATCTCCAGGCCCTTGCCTGACTCACGTACGGTACAATGGCACACGGACTGTACTGAGGAGGTAACACAAAATCGGGTGTTAGAATATGAAAATGATTATGCTGGGTTCAGAGACTATTTTCACATGTAGCTCTAACATGTTGAACTAAAGGATTTAAGCTGCTAGATTGTTAATAAAACATGGACAGCAATAGCCATATGGGTAAGGACTGTTTAAACTAATGAACACCTCTCTTAGGGTTGTGCAGTTTCTTGATGGAGTATACAAGTGGTGGTCTAATGCCAGAAAGACCTCTGAGGTTTATTTATTCTGAAATATATTCCTATGTCCTAAACTAAAGTTTCTTGCTGACCATTATTTCATGTGAAAAGACAGATGAGTCCTGTTAGATCCCAGAGCCTCTTGCTGCTGTCAAGAGTCTCACAATCCCAGACACACGCTGGTCATCTCTCTCTCTTCACAGCATTCAAAGAGCCAGGTTCTCCATCTCCTCCCTGCATTCTACCTGCGCCCTTCCAGGGACCTATCTTGTCCAGTTAACAAAATTCCTAACCAGAGAAGGGCTGTAGATGAAATGGTCTTATCCTGTGTTCACTATCATGATACCCATTGTTCTTTCAGACACCCCTTACTCAAGAGTATTCATGGAAACTTTTAAATATCCACTTCAGCCCAAAATATATGAAAACATAACATCTTCAACTCTAACTAGGTGAGGTCAGCTGATCTTTGACCAATTTTCTTGTACAAACACCTCTGGCTCCCATCTTCCTATCTTAAGGGTCATGAAGAGCTCTGCACTGTCTCTGAGTGATGGATGCCTTTCTCTCACACTACCATTTTGTCTGACTCCTTAAAAGGTCTCTGACTGAGGACTTACATGTCTCTCTCTCAAGCCTTATCCCTTCCCCGAATGGAATGAGTCCTCCCTTTCTTCTGCATTGCATGAGCTGGACTTTTGGTTGCAGATCAGATCACAAGGTTTCAGTGAGAAATGCTTTAAGAATCTAGAAGTGCAGGCACAATGAATATTTTGAGGCTCTGTCTAAGAAAAGAGGAAAGGGATGACTAAGAGACTTTGAGAAAATGAGATGAATGGTACTTTATGCAAAATTTCTTTCTCTTAAGTTGTGTCATTCATGTTAATGCAAGAAGGGGAAGGAGGAAGGAAGGAAGGAGGAAGGAAGGAGGAGGCGGGAGGGGACGGCAGGAAGGAACTGCGTCTGCTGGAGGGAGTCTTTCGTTGCGTTTTTCCTTCTTCCTTCCTTCCTTCCCTTCTTCCTTCCTTCCTTCCTTCCTTCTTTCTTTCTTTCTTTCTTTCTTTCTTTCTTTCTTTCTTTCTTTTCACACCATTAATAAAACTTTCTCTCTGTATTTCTGTAAAACCCTCTTGTTGTAGCCACAGGCTTATCCTTCCTGTTCTTGCTGTTTAGAAGTGTTCTACATTTCCTGCCTCAGTTTCCCTCTGTCTGAGATGTTTTAGGGTTTCACAAATGGCCTTGCTGTGCAAATTCTGTGTTCTAAGTAGATATTTAGGGGGTCCCCCGACATACAATAAACAAACCTTTTATCTTTAGGGTAAGTGAGTTATTAAGAAAATTGATTGTCACGATACTACCTCCCTGCATAAGCAACACTCCCAGACTAGTTACCTTTCTCTCACACTCCCTACCGCTTCTGCATTTCCAGAGCTAGAAATAGCCTCACACAGGAGGTAACTTTGAGTCAGATCTGGGAGGAGGAATTAGGACTTGGAATTATTTTCCAATCTAACTTTCCTCTTAGTGAATACAAGTTTGGAACCTGTGGCTAGTAGAGAGAGTTTGTGTAAACGAAAGCGAAACATCAGGGTAGGCAAAGGAAACATGGCAATGAGAAGCAAAGAGGCAGGAGCAGTTCTGAAGGAGGGCTGTAAATCAAGGGATTTCTTTCTCCCCTTTTATGAGAGGCCACCCGGATGGTCAGAATGCCACCCCAGCCCTGATGTTGTGAGAAGCAACAATGCAGACTGCAGGATGTCATAATACAAACAGTCAGGGGAGAGAGGTTGTCTGTTCCAGCCGATGGTCACACCCAGCCTGTTTCATCACTTTCTCCTTCCTTCCCACTTCTCCCTCTGCTGGTGTCTCCACGTGGTCGGGGTTTGAGCCTGGATGGTCCCTAAACACCTAGTTGAACTATAAACACACATGACTCTGGTGGTCCTGTCAGCCCCCGGCTCTTTGTAAAAGGACTGCTGACCTATAGCCCTGAGTTACAATGGATTTCCCAGATCCCACCACATCTTTGCATTGGCAGGCAGGAAGTGTGCCCTAAGCTGTCCTTCCTTCCAAGATGCCAAGATCTTCAGTAGCAGAGAGCAGTGAAGAACACACCCTGGTATTGGCCCAGGAGTCAGTTACAAATCAAACAGTGTGCTTACAAACTCTCATGTTTTGAGAAGCACACTTTGCAGTGATTAAATATTTATGCATGGCACATACTTGCAACCTTGATGATTTATTTGGTCTCTATAGCATGTAGCAAAATATAAATTACTTCCCAGGGTGACACTAAAATACATAAAGATAGATATAAATACACACTTATATGAAATTTATTTTCCCCTGAATATGGGCTATCTAAGATGCTGGATAAAAACATGTATCTGTTTTCCTGTGTCTGTGTGTGTGTTTTTAATGGTCTCCATAAATCCAGGGAACCCCGTCTTGGACCACTAGCCTCTTTCAGTAGAAAAAGAAGCATGTTTTCACTGGGATTTCCACTTTCATAATTATTCCTCTCATTTCTCTGCCGTGAGAAGACAAGCTGGTATTTCATTGCTTTGGGGAAGTTAATAATATGGTAGGCAAAAACATCAGGAAAAATCATAATGAATGAAGCTATACAAATCAGAGGGAAATATGTGTTGCTGTTCTAAAATGTTCCTGCCATAAATTCTGGAGATTTCACTATAGTCACAAGCAAATAACTCCTTAGCGCATAAACACTCAATTAATTAAAAGTAATATACTCCATAAGTTTGAATGGGTTCTAAATTAAAAAAAAAAAAGGTCAAATAATGCTACTGTGGACTGCTGAGTAATTGGTCTTCTGTATTCCTAAATTAAAGGGCTGAAAGTGGTTGAAATGGAGCATCCATGGTGCCCTTTAAGAGAATGCCATGCACAGCTTATAAAATCGATATTGACTCTGTATCTAGTATATAACCATCCAGCTTTATACGCTGACTAGAAAAAATATAGTTTCTTGTTGTAAATGTCTACCCCTTGGGATGTCTCTGGAGCAGAGGTTTAAAGAGTTCTGGTTTTCCCATTATTTCTAATTTATGGAAGCTGGGGTTTTATTGTCCTCCTGCTTCTCCTAAGTTTCTTGAACCGCTATCCTATGGTGCTTACGGGGACACATATCACGTGACCAGTATTTTGTAATCCCTAAAAAGCTACTTTTTGAATAGGACTCCAAAAACACTTCTTATAGATGTGCAAACATTCTCAGAAATGAAAAGCCCCCTCTGACACCAGGCTGGCTCAGGTAGCTCTTTTGTAACTTCTCCTTTTCCCAGGCCTCCCCTGTGCTGCACTTCCCATGTTGTAGTGGAGGTTGTTTAAAGTCTAGCTCTTCCCTCTGCATGTTTGGAACTGTACCTTTTCCATTTTAGTAACCCAGGATGCCAGCACTAGGATGTGTTGCTTTGTGCAGAGTGGAGTTCAGTCTCACCCCGTCACTGTCATTCATTCAGTGAAAATCTATTGAATGTGGACTCCTTACTTGGTACAGAACCAGATGGTGGAAAGTGCCTGTAACCAGGGATACATGGTTGTTAGCAATGTAGGCCTCATAATGTCTTCATGTTTAGGTAAATAAAAAAATTATAAAATGAAAGGACCTGGTCAATTTGATTTCCAATTTTTTTAATTTTTTAATTTTTTAATTTTTCTTTTTTATTAAATTATATAATTTTACAAATTTTCACCTCCTCCACTCCTCCCATTTTCCTTCCCCTCTCCCTAATCCCCCCTTCCCCTCCCTCTCCAGTCCAAGGAGCAGTCAGGGTTCCCTGACCTGTGGGAAGTCCAAGTTCCTCCCCCATCCATCCAGGTCTAGGAAGGTGAGGATCCAAACAGACTAGGTTCCCACAAAGCCAGTACATACAGTAGAATCAAAACCCAGTGCCATTGTCCTTGGCTTCTCAGTCAGCCCTCCTCGTCAGCCACGTTCAGAGAGTCCAGTTTGATCACATGCTCCATCAGTCCCAGTCTAGTTGGCCTTGGTGAGCTCCCATTAGATCAGTCCCATTGTCTCGGTAAATGGACTCATCCCTCGCAGTCCTGACTTCCTTGCTCATGTTCTCACTCCTTAGTGGGTTCTAGTCATAGAATTGAGCCTATATTTCATGATCCTAGAGAAGCTAGATAGGAAGGTGAGCCCAAAGTAAAACATGTAGTTATCCTCCTGGATATTGGAAGTAGACAAGATTGCCAAGCAAAAATTGATAGATTGGGGGTAAGGAGAGATGGGGAGATGGGGAGAGAGAAGTGAGAAGGGGAGGATGGGGAGAGCTTGGGGGAATGGGACAGTTGGGATGGAGGAAGAGTTGATATGGAATCAGGGAAGTATATATCTTAATTAAGGGAGCCATTTGAAGGTAAGCAAGAGATTGGACTCTAGAGGGGTTCCCAGGTGTCCAAGAAGATGTCCCCAGCTTGCTCCTTGAGCAGCTGAGGAGAGGGGGCCTGAAATGGCCCTTTACTGTAGCCACACTGATGATTATCTTGTATATCACCATAGAACCTTCATCTGATGTTGGATGGAGATAGAGACAGAGACCCAAACTGGAGCACTGGACTGAGCTCCCAAGGTCCAAATGAGGAGCAGAAGGAGGGAGAACATGACCAACTTTTTTTCTTTTAAATTATCTAGCAGGAGGCTGTAAGCCTGAGTAACAATATACCTTACTTTTACTCTGATGAACTGCCTTTCTGCAATTCCACTCTTGTTCAGCATCAGTTGCCTGTAGTTCTTTATCTAAGTTTAGGGTTCTGTAAGATCTCACCTTCCACACTTTGCTATTGTCATTATGCAGGTTTTGCTTAGGCAGCCAGAGTGTTGCAACTGAATGAGTGCAGCGCCCTTATCACATCGCACAGCAGAAGTCCTGGTCTTCTGGCATTTCCAATCTTTCTGTCCCCCTTCCTCATTGCTCTCTGAGCCTTAGGTGTGGACATTGTAGTGTAGATATATCAGTTGGGGTTGGATGCCCTATGGTCATTTGGTTTCTACATTCCTTAATCGAAAAGTAAGCATTGATGTAGGTTATCGAATGGTCATGAACAGGTGAGGGACGGGAGAATTTGTTGGTAAAAAAAGACTAGTTTTCTTTCTGTAGAAATCTAATCCATTGTAACAGACACAGAAATAAATGATAAAAAGTGTAATGGCTGATATTAAGCTCAATGCATAAAACAGAAAGTTGAGATGTATAGGATGATTATTTAATAAAGTAAGAGGATTTATATGATCCAGTTTTTCTGTATTAACATAAAGCACCATATAGCACGGGTAGGCCTGACAGGACCATAACCATCGTGATGTAACAACACTGCAGTGTGACTGACAGAACACACTGACCCACAGTCAAGGCAACAAAAGAAGGAAGACAATACTCTAGCTAGCTAGATCTGCGGCAAGAGCCTCTTTGAGTTACCACAGATCTATCTAACAACAGTATCGTTTTTCTTATTATTTTTAGGTTTCTCTGTTTCAAGATTAAGGGTGGGAAAGAAATCCGAGTTGTATCTTTGGCCCCCCTATGGAAATATGACTTTTTGGAAAAAGACAAAGGTACATTATTGCCCTTTCCCCGTAGAGTTAATCTAAACAGGGAAATGCTGTCCAGGAAAGCTGTGTGTCTCAGAAACTTTATGAAATAGAATTACAAACTAGAGTCCTCAGGAAAATGCCACATCTTCCTACAAATTGTGTAAGACTAGTTTACTGATTAGAACTTCCATGACTATGGGGACTTGGAATGTTGTAGCTCCAGAGTCAAACCATCTTCTGGTATCTTCAACCTTCTTAATGGCCATTCATTGCCCATGTCTGTGTCTCACCTAATATTCTCATGACTATTAATCAAATTCTTTTGGAACGCTATCAGATAGAATCTGAAGCCGATAGCAGAGATTTCATGGTTTTGCTATAATCTGCCTACCTGATGCTTTCATTACGGTATTTGGAAAAATGCTTTAATTTATTAATTTTTCTTTTATAAATATAAAAACTTTATGAACCTGTTATCATATTGAACACTGTAGCAGTACAGTGGGAAGAAAAATCAGCACATGAAAGGAAACAGACTGGAAACTCCTCCCCTTCAAGGCCAACATGTAATGGCATTCTAAGAGAAAGACAGATATGCACATGACCCTTAAAAATCTCCAACTCTGACCACAGTGCCACCAAGCTTCCACCCTTTTCTCCAAACTCTGCTCCACCTTCCACCTTCCCTCTCGGAGGTGCCTGATTTATTTAAGAAGTGGTCTCTGCTTCCACTGCTAGTCACATGTCCTTGTTATTTTTTTTCTGAGACACAAAATCTTGGTAATTGTGGCAAGTATCTGTTAATCTCTAATATCTGTTTATAATGGTTTGCAAAACATTATATTATACTTTCAAACTCTTAAAAAAATCTTCCTCTAATTCTCAGGGTGATTGAGAGGCATTTCTCTAAAGTCTAAGGATCCCAAAATGCTTTTCTTCTCTCTTCCTTTAGCATGGGCCCCATAGGGTCCCATGTTTTCCACCTTCTCTCCCATCCTCCTTTTCTTAGGTGCATAGAAATTGTGGACAAATGCCTGTGATGATAGTGTCATGGCAACACTGAATCTCACAGTTATTTCCCTCATCTTATGATGGAGGAGTGTCTATGTGTTACTTTCATTATTAATAAAGATACTGCCTTGGCCCTTTAAGAGACAGAAAATTAGGTAGGTGGAGTAGACAGAACAGAATGCTGGGTAGCAGGCAGTGGGGAGACACTTCAGGCAGTCGCCATATGCAGTCGCCATGCTTCTCCTCTCTGAGATGGACGCAGTTTAAGATCTCTCCTGGTAAGCGATCCACCTCGTGGTGCTACACAGATTACTAAATATGGGTTAAAGCAAGATATGAGAATCAACCAATAAGAAGCTACAGATAACGGGCCAGGGGCCAGGCAGTTTTTAAAAGAATACAGTTTCCATGTAATTATTTTGGGTAAAGCTAGCCGGGTGGCGGGATGCGAACCCCGCTGCTCCTTTCTACAATCTTAGTTTGCCAGGGGTTTGGAGGCACACTCAGACCCTTGCCCCCACTATGGCTGAGAGTGTGTGGGGTTGTGACCATCTGAAAATCATGAGACACAATATATGTGTCTACCAACTTTAGGTGTAGAGCAGTCACAGAGATAAAAGATTACACCACAGACACAGAAGGTGCCAAACAAAGATGATAACATTTATGTAGATGCTCCATCATAAACTATATCTTATTCCCTTGGGGATAAAAGCCCTGTTATTCAATATATATACAATATATAGCTTGTAGATAGACACAGAGATCTCTCTTGTCATTGTGGCCTTCTGGTCTCATCTCTTTCCCCTTAGGCTACTCTCCTCTATTTCCTCTAACCAAATTTATCTTCTAAACTGTGCCCTGAATCTTATTTGATTTCATTGATGAGGGAGAGAAATTGTCTTCTGAACTGGGACCTGGCATGGGATAGCAGAGTGCTATTTATGTAGCATGACTGTCTTTAACTATGGCAAAGCAAGAAGAATAAAAGGGAACAGCCAGAAATCCATGTAATGATTTTGGCCTCTTCTGGTTAAACATATCTGATACAGAGACAGCCTGTAAGTGCCATGGTGTAAAAGCTAACATCATTGGGCTGGCAATAGCTACATATTCATGACAGAGCTCTCACCATATTCATGGCTCCTTGTTGCTTCAGGTCAGGCTAGATAGTGACTCACTTGGGAGGGAGTCACTTGGAGTGTGGTCCCTGAGCTCTAGAGCCCTGCCTCCTCTACTTGATCTGCTATTCCCTTGCATGGAGAGTGGTTTCCTGCTACTCCTGGCTTCAGCTTGGCCTTATCATTTCCTATATTCTATCTGGATCATCACAGTGGTATTTCAGCTAGATCCTTTTAGTAATTCACACATATCACTTCTTTTCCTCACATGGCTTCTGTGTTTTCTGACGGTTTCTCTAGGCTAACAGATTATTTGAATTTCTGTCTTAAGAAAGTAGACCCAGTTGAAGACACACTAATCATAAAAGAAGTTTCTTAATAATGACTATGGCTGTAACTTATACTGTGAGGGCCAGTGGGCACTGGTCACACAAAGAAAGGATACTTTGTGTAAAATAATTAGTAAATGTATTCTGCTGTTACTTTGCTGTTGAATCATTGAATAATTTGCTCTCCAGAAGAAACAGGGTTTGGGTACAACTGACACATGAATGTACTCACGGTATGATGGAAATACCATAATATCAGGGAATTAGGAAAAGGTGAGATTCAGGGAAAACAGACAAATGTATCTGCTTAGAGTAAAGGAAGAGATGGAGGAGAAAGCTCAGTTACACACAACTGTTGAAGGCCAGAGCCGGTTCCACTGTGGTTACTGTATTGTTCTGTTACTATTTTCAGAGGATCTCGCCACAGTCATATATAACATGCTTGTGGAGGTTTGAGGGAAAACGACTTCCAAAGGGAGTATCACTGTTAGGAAGTATGGCTTTATTGGAGTAGGTATGGCCTTGTTGGAGGAAGTATGTAATTGTGGGGGTGGGCTTTGATCTCCTGTGATCAATCTATGGCCAATGTCAACAGAATTGTGATGTGGGGTTTCCCTCTGTATGCTATGAATATGTTTTATTGCCATTGGCTAATAAAGAAGGTGTTTTTGGTCAATGGGTTAACAAAACATATCCTGGTTGGAAAAGACTAGAGAATGGGCAGAGTCAAAGAGAAGACATGTAGCTGCCACAGGAGACAGAGACCTCTGTTGGAACCGGCCCGAAACTTTGCTGGTAAGCCACAACCTCATGGTGACACTCAGATTAATGGAGTTGGGGAGTTTAGGATATAAGAGCTAGCTAGAAATATGCTTAAGCTATTGACAAAACAATATTGCAAATAATATAGTTTCTGTGTGATTATTTCAGGTGTAAGCAGCCAGGAACAAATGAACAGCCTCTATCATGAAAATTGCTTCTGCAGCCTGTGGAGCACCGGACTGAGCTCCCAAGGTCCTGATGAGGAGCAGAAGGAGGGAGAACATGAGAAAGAAAGTCAGGACCGTGAGGGGTGCGTTCACCCATGGAGACGGTGGGACAGAACTAAGGGGAGATCACCAACTCTAGTTGGAATGGGACTGATGGAACATGCGACCAAACTGGACTCTCTGAATGTGGCCGATGGTGGAGGCTGACTGAGAAGCCAAGGACAATGGCGCTGGGCTTTGATTCTTCTGCATGGACGGGCTCTGTGGGAGCCTTCTCAGCTTGGTCGATCACCTTCCTGGACCAGGGGGGAGTTGGGAGGACCTTGGTCTCAACATAGCATAGGGAACCCTGATGGCTCCTTGGCCTGGAGAGGGAGGGAGGGGGGTGTGGGTGGAGGAGAAAGGAGAGAAGGGGGAGGAGGAGGGGAGGAGATGGAAATTTTTAAATATAAAAAAAATAAACCATGAAAAAAAAGATGTAGAAATCTCAAGTCCTTCTCCAGCACCATGCCTCCTGGCACACTGCCATGAAGATAATGGAACATACCCCTAAAACTGTAAGCCATTCCCAATTAAATGTTTTCCTTTATAAGAGTTGCTGTGGTCATGGTGTCTCCTCACAGCAGTAGAACGTTGATTAAGGCAATGGTCTATTTAGCCACCATTTCCTGAGTTCTTGCTAGGTGTGCACACAAAGCCAAGAACTCTCTAAGCACCTTCGTCCTCAGAGAAGAGTGAGAGTGTCAGAATGAAGGGGGATGAAATGCAGAGGGGAGGGGTTACCTGGCCAGTGACCTGATGTACCTGGGAACGTGTTGTGAGTTATTAGAAGAGGAAAAGTTAGAACTAAAGTTCAGTTTTAGGCTTGCCACCTGCCATGAAAATGACTGCTGTGAGGTGATACTAGGGCAGAAGTGCATTAGCTGGGGCAGAATTCAAACCAAGGAGCTGAGTCCCAGAGATAGAGGCAGGATGCTTGCTTAGCACGCACAAGCTCATATTCAACCCACAAATACCTCAAGACCAAAATAATCCAAGTGGCCATCATTCACTTTTGTTGGTTTAATGCTTTTTTCACTTTTCCAAATTAATTCTTGTTAGATTATAGAAATGGGTTTAACTCTACTGTTTTCATTACTCTTTACTTTCATTCTCATTCATTCCATTGTCCTCACCATTCATCCTCTTTTCATTTGGTGAATCCCCTTCTTCCCTACAGATAGTCCCCTTGCCTGCTTTCAGGACATGTATATTCAACTGTTCCATCCTCTGGCTTCCTACGGACCCCTTTCTCCATTTCCATAATCCCCTCTCTACTTTCATGTCATACGCCTAGAAACACACATGCATGTTTGTGTATTATACTGTTTATAGGTATGCATCTTATTTGTTATATTGTATATGTGTGTATTTCTATACACACTTAACCCAGATTCTGCATATGAGAGAAAATGTGATATATGTCTTTATGACTTTTATAGCTAAATAAAATTCCAGTGGTCATATATACTGCATCTTCTTTCTCCATTTATCAGTTGATGGGCATCTGGAATGGCCATATCTAAGAACTGTGAATAGTGTATGACAATACTGGAATCTCTATGGTATACTGATACAGTCTGTTGGCGCTACATCCAGGAGTGGCACAGCTGGATAATAACATAGAATTCTATTTTTAGTTTCTTAAGGAATCTCTGCACTGATTACCATGGTGGTTGCAACTGTTTACATTCTCACCAACAATGGCTAAGAGTATTTTATTCTAGTTCATGCCAGTTTTTATTGTCACTTGATTTCTTGTTGTTTGTTGACTATGACTGTTTCAAAGACGTTCTACGTGGCACTAGAGAAATTCCCAAAAGACACCAGCTAAGATGCTAAGCAATAGAGAAGAGGGTGCCCAAGCCTGGCCTTGCCCTGTAGTCAGACTGATGAATATCGTAAATATCACCATGGAACCTTCTTCCAGCAACTGATAGACAAAGAGGCAAAGACCTGCATCTGAGCACTGAACTGAACTTCCAAAGTCCAGTTGAAGAGTGGGAGGAGTGAGACTATGAGCAAGGAGGTCAAGACCATGATGGGTATACCCACTGAAATAGTTTACCTGAGTTAATGGGAGCTCACCAACTCCAGCCGGACTGGGAAGGAAACAGCATAGGTCTAAACTAGTCCCTCTAAATGTGGGTGATGGCTGTATGGCTGGGGCAGACTGTGGGGCCACTGGCAGTGGCACCAAGGATTTATCCCTACTGCTTGTACTGGCTTATTTGGAACCTGTTCTCTTTGGGTGGATGCCTTGCTCATCCTAGATATAGTAGTTAGAGCCTTGGACCTTTGCCAAAGCAATGTACCTTGCCTTTTCTGAGGAGTGGATGGAAGGTGAGGTGGGGAAACTGGGTGGGGGAAGGGGGATGAGGGGAGGTATTGGGAACTGGGATTGATATGTAAAATTTAGAAAGATCATTTGTTTTCTTTTAAAAATAAATAAATAAATAAGAAGTTTTAATTCATTAATTCATGTTTTCTTGATGGCTAAGGTTGTTGAACCCTTTTTCAAACATTTACAGGCCACTCATAGTTTTCTTTGAGAACCAATTCATCAGCCATTCATCAGTAGGGACATCTATTCTATGTATGTATGTATGTATGTATGTATGTATATATGTATGTATGTATCTGCCATTTATTTATTTATTTTATGGTATTTAACTTTGAAATCCTTTATAGAGTCCAGACACTAATCCTCTTTTGGTTGTACACTTACCATAGGTTTTCACCCATTTTGTAGATGGCCCCTTCATCCTGCTTTTCCCTTTACTATGTAGAAGGTTTTTAATTTCATGCAATCCCATCTATCACTTACTTGAATCATTTCCTGAGCTTTTGGTATCATTTTCAAAAAGTCCTTCATGTGTTTGAAGGGCCTTGCCTGTTTTCTTTCCACAGTTTCAGAATGTCAAGAATTATATTAAGGTGTTTGATCCACTTTGAAATGAATTTGAGTGGTGAGGGATACAGATCTAGCTTCAGTCTTTTAAATATTCTTGATGTTTTATTTTGGCAATTTATACATGTATACAATATATTGCAAATCATAAAGTACCCAATACCCTCTCTTCTCACTCTATTATTCCCACTGTTAACCTACTTCCCAACTAGCCTCCCCCACTTTCATGTCTTCTTTTGTATGTGTGGTTTATGTGTATCTAGTCACAATTTCTGTGTGTTCATGATTGCAACTACCATATCATTTATAGAAGACATCATTTTAAAGTATTGCCCTTTATCCTTTGACTAGTAACCTTCTGTTTTCCTCCCCTTCAGCAGTGTTGCTTTGGGTAATGGTATTTCATTTAGGGCTTAACACACAACAAGAACAACAACAACAACATTAACAGCAAACAATGAGTCTAAACGAAGGTACTCTGGATAGGTAGATAATGCTAGTCTCAGAGTCTTAGGTTCTTAAACAAAAATTCCAGGGCAGGAGTGGAATACCAGTGTCTCAATCAGTGTTCTATTGCTAGTATGAGACACCGTGAGTATGGTCCAAAAGAAAGCATTTAATTGGGGCTTGCTTACAGTCTCAGAAGTTGAGTCCATTATCACCATGGTACATGATGGGAATCATGGTGGAAAGCAGACAGACATGGTGTGGGAAAAGCAACTGAGAGTTATCTTAGGTAACATTTAGATCTACACGTAACATAAAAAGAGAGCCACTGGACCAGGCTTGGACTTTTGAAACCTCAAAGCCCACCCCAATTGACACATGCCCTCCAACAAAGCCACACTTCCTAATCTGTTTTAAATAGTGTCACTCTCTGGTGACCTAACATTCAAATCTATGAGCCTATAGGGGTCATTCTTATTCAAATCACCATACATTTATGTGTTTATGACCAGGAAGACCCACAAGGGTTCCCCAAACACATACATTTTATTTCTACTTGTCCTGGTTTGAAGTGGTATAGTCCCCATAGACTCAAGTGTTTGAATGCTTGGCCCATAAAGAGTGGCGCTATAGGAGGTGTGGCTTCATTGTAGTAGGTGTGGCCTTGTTGGGGAAGTGTGTCATTGTAGCTCCTTCTTCAGCACCATGTTTGCCTGCATGCTGCCATGCTTCTTGCCACAATGATAATGGATTAAACCTCTGAACTGTAAGCCAGCCCCAATTAAATATTTTCTTTAGAAAAGTTTCTGTGGTCATGGTACCTCTTTATAGAAATAAAACACAGGCTAAGACGTTACTTATTCTGGCTTCTAAGTCAAACTAAATAGTTAGACCCTCTTACTGAAGATACCATACACTTTGGATGTAGAGCACAGACAAATAGGACTAGAACTAAGATTGAAGCTTCCTTCATGTTAGTTCATTTATAGTATTAGAAGGTACTGCACCAAATTGCACCCATAAAGATAAAGCATCCATAGTCTTACCCAGCATTGAAACCTGTGTGTTGTAATACCAAGATATACAAGCACTGATGCAATATGGTAAGGCAGCTTTTTAAGGGTAATTGACCATTTTCTAATTGGAGTTAAGACCTACTCTATAGAAGGATATACATGCTTAATACTGATCAAAAGCCTGTGGCTTGGAGGTCACAGATTCTAGAAGGGTATCTCAAAAGTAGTAGATGCTAAATGGACGAGTAGTCAAACTGCTTTCTCAATATCTCTGTTTTTACCCTTGGATTAATACTGACCTCATCCTGAGTCTGAAAAAAAATCTTCTTTTGGCAGTAGGTGATGAGTATACAGAGACTCGTAATTGGTCAAAATGCTAAGAATAATTCAGATACTTTCTATAAAGCCAGAATTACCTTGATAGCAAAACTAGGTAAGTACAAAACAATGAAAGGAAATTATAGAAAAATTTCCCCAGTTAGCATAGATGTAAAAATTTTCAACAAAATGCTTGTCAACTGTATTCAAGAACACAGTAAGATCTTATATCTCATGATTCAATTGCTTTTATTATAAGAATGGAAGAATTGCTTAATATAATGAATTAGTAAAGGTAGAGATAGAAATTGCATATTCTTCTCACTAGAAGCAGGAAAGGCTTTAGACAAAGTTAAAAATTCTTTCATTAGTTCTGTGTAAACTGGGATTGGAAGCAGCCTATATCAATATAATAAAGGCTATCTATCTATCTATCTATCTATCTAATTACATATCTATTATCTGTCTCTATCTATACACACATATTTCTGTAGTAAACATTATACTAAGTGAGAGAAAACTGAAAGAAAATTTCCTTTAAAATCAGAATTGAGTCAAAACTATTCACACTTACCACATTTATTTACTATAGTGCTTAAGTATTAGCTTAATTAACCAGAGAAAGAATGAGGGGCTACAATAAAAGGCAAGAAGTCAAATTATTGCACATTATATGGTTTCTATAGTTGAAAAACTTTAATATTGCATCAGAAAATTCTTAAACCTATATGGTTTTTCAGTCAAGCAGGCTTCACTAACTAACTTTTCTATCTGGTGATAACAAACTTGTTGAGAAAGAAGCTAGGGAAAAATATAACAGATTAAGATAAAACAAGGAAAAGTCCTAAACATGGAGATGTAAGACCTCCCCAATAAAAAGCTTAAAAACACTGAAGAAGACTTTAAAAGTGGAAAGACCTCTCATATACAATACAATGAGATAATGCTCTTGGACCCTGTAAAGATTTGTCACTCATATTGGTTTAATAAAATACTTATTGGCTAGTAGTCATACAGGGAATATAGATGGGGTGACCAGACTAGGAGAATTCTTGGAAGAGGAAAGTCTCAGTCTGTAGTCCCCACTTAGACACAGAGGAGGCAAGATGCTTTACTGAGAAAAGGTACCAAGCCACGTGGATAAACATAGATAAGAATTACAAAGTTAATTTAAGTTGTAAGAGCTAGTTACTAATAAGCATGAGCTAATAGCCAAACAATTTATAATTAATATAAGCTTTTGTGTGTTTCTTTGGGCCTGAAAGTCTGTGGGTCCAGGTATGACAGAAACTTGGATTTACACTCATCTTCATTATTGGTAGAACTAATATTGTAAAAGTAACTATATTACTGAATGTCATCTACAGATTCAAATGTAATTCCCATCAAAATCCTAAAGGCATTTTTCAAGAAACTAGAAAAAAAGTTTAAAATGCATATGTAAGTACAGAGAACTAACCAGCAGAAGCAATCATGGAGACATCATGATACCCACTTTTCAACTATAATACAAAGCAGTTAACAAAGGCAGTATGAGCAGGGTGTGGTGGTATACGCCCCTAATCCCAGGCAGAGGTAGATAGATCTCTGTGAGTTCCACGCCAGTATGGCTGACAGAGGAAGTTTCAGAATAGCCTCAAAAAAGGACAGAGAAACCCTGTCTTGAAAGACCAAACAAACAAAAACCAACAACAATCAACAAACCAACCAACCAGACAAAAAACAAAACAAAGCAAAACAAAAAACAACCAACCAACCAAAGACAAACAACAAAAGAATACAAAGCAAAACCAAGACTCACAAAGAAACAAAAGCAGTGTGGAACCAAAGCAAATACATAGACTGATAGAGTAGAATACAGGACCCAGAAACAGACTCACATAGCAACAACCAAATCTTAACAAGCAAGTCAAAAAATGTATTGATAAAAAGTCTGCTTTCTTACCAAATGATGAGGGGAAAGCTGGGTATCCATACTCTGGTTTAATCTTACTGATGATGATTTGGAATGGGGACAGCCTGAGGAATGAAGGATGATGTTTCTTCTGAAACAACAAAATTCTATTTTGAGAGAACTTGAGCAAGTATTCTACTGTGGATGTATGGGTTAAAACCAACAAATTTCTCTCGCTTATTTGTTATTATATTGTACGGTTTTAAATTTTCCTTGCAAAATTCCCCTTTATTAAGCTATCTATAACTCAGACATGATAGAACTCACCTACTTGAAATGACACTTAATAGTTCTTAGTATGATCAAAGAGGTGAGCAGCTGTCACCACAAATAGCTTGGAGCACTGCCATTACTTAAGGTATTGTCATGAAACTCCTCATTCCACATGGATCTCTCCCACTGTCATTCTTTCCCTTCTACATTCAAAGCCCCTGCTCTTTCTCTCCATATCCTCATTTGTGTATTCTGGACCATCTGAAACACGTTCTTCACTTCCATCTGTCTATGTGTACCTGTGGCTAGGTCCCCATCACTCTCTTCCTCCAGCCAGGGAGCTGTTCCACGGCTGTTGGCTTCTGAAGGATCATACTGCTGGAATAAATGAATGCTCTACAAGCTTTTCCAAGTGCTGACATTTGGATCACAGAGATGTGGGCATGGAAAAGGCCAGTGCTTGGAGCATGGTGCAATCCTCTAAGATGCCAATTTCAGTTCCCTGTGCTTGTGCCTTTTTAATCCCTAGTGTAAGGGCAAGGAAACAAACTATCTTTGCTCCCTAGGAGATGCTTCACAGTTTTCGAAACTCATCAGCCAATTGAGAAGAGTTTCACTGGAAAATTACGTATTTTGGATGAAAACAAAAAAACCAAAACCAATGACCTGCTTAGAGTGTGTTCCAGATGTCCAAGTGTAGCTAGAAATTAAACACATTTTAAAGAATGCTCAGTTGGCCCATCAAATTCTTGCAGGTATTTTCAGGTATTTGGGTTCCTTTCATGTGTAAAATACACAGTGTTTTTGTAATGCAGGTAATTTGGTGTCAGATGCTTCTCAGTTCCATAGAATAGAGTATATAAAAATGAGGAAGTGATTATGGCATTTTTAGCACCCTCGAAGGCTTGCAAAATTTGCTTAAATGTATCTATCCCAAAACGACATACATTTTAAAAATCAAAACCAAATTTAAATGTTATTGAGCGTTCAACCTCTCAGCCAGAAATAGATGTCAAGTTTTTTTTTATTGTTATTTTTAATTTAAACAAATGTAGCCTTGGATAGTTTCCCTTTAGCAGAATGTTTGTGAGTCTCAAAGGGAACACAGAGTATGCTTGTCTTTTCTTTCTTGTTTTTTTTTTTTTTTTAACTCTCTTGCTTTAGCATTGCAAAGGATGCTGGCTCCATAGTTGACGGGAATACTGCAAATATTAACAGCAAATGCATGGCAGAGCACAAGGCTTGGTCATTTCCCACTTTCTTCTCCTTCATGTCTCTGCCATTTGGAATCCCACCTACCTTTTAAAGCCCAGCTCCAAGACTTTGAGGTGGAAAGAGCCTTCTCTCTGCTGCCAGGAGAAAAAGTGTAATAGTGACGATCTTCGGCTCCAAACTCAGCGAGTTCTCTTTCATAACTCCTTCAACTTGTTTCTTTAACTTACAATCTTCTCTCCTCCTTTCTAATAAGGACAAAATTGCAGCTCTTCAGACTGTTGTTGTGATGAGACCAAATGTAACTATTGATACTGCTGTGATTTTTACCCAATATCCACTTCCCTCTCTTCAGGTACCAGCACTGTAATTGCATTTTGGAGAGCCCCACAGTGGTAACCACACTCAAAGTGATCTGTTTACCCATCAAGGGTTGAGTGTATCCAAGGTGAGGCCAATCAGGGGTTCTCTCCCTGGAACCTGAGTCTTGATGGAAGGCCACCAAAATAGATGATTTGGGACTTATTCCTTCCCATCATTGTCTTTCAATTCTTACAACCTGAGTTCTCTGAAAGTGTCTTGGCCTTTGTTGTATATGAAGCATATTATTTTTAAGTTTTTATTTCAATTTCATGAACGACTCCCTGTTTTTTCTGTAATTTTTTTCTTAAGTTACATATAATTCCTTTTTGTTTGTAATTAAAAGAACTGACCATAAATATTAGAAATACTGATTCCTTCACTTCTTTTCTTCCTTATCACAAAACTATGTAGTTTCAGCTACGAAGTGCCAGTATATGGTAAATATGAAGAGTTTGGTTTTTATTTTGTTAAACATGAATGTTTGTGTGGGTGTGTATGCACATGCGTACATGTTTTTGGAGACTAGAGTTTAATGTCAGGTGTCTTTCTCTACTATTCTTTATTATTGTCTACATTAGTTTTTGAGGCAGGATCTCTAGTTGAATCTAAAGCTCACCAGTGTGGTCAGATTGATTGTCCCGAGAGCTACAGGGATGTGACTGTCTTTACCCCCCAGAAATGAAGTTACAGAAGCTTGTTACCACATCCACCTAGGTGTTGGGAATCTGAACTCAGGACCATGTGCTGTGAGACTTGTGTTTTACCTACTGAATTATCTATAGCCTCAGATGTGGGATATTATGGGAGCCCAGAAGAAAGAACTTCGTGCCTGAGTATAATTTTAGAGATGAATGGGAAATGTCTTTTTGTTCCTTCCTTGACCTATGGTGAGGTAATGGTAAATGCACCTAATGTAAATTGAAACTATTCTAAGTCAGAAATAAATTTGATATGCAAGGTTTGGAGCTTCATCATTTAGCAATACAAAGCACTGTGAAGTATGTGCCATTGCCCCCCCCCCCCCCCATGGTCTCATAGTCACTGGGAGCCAGGGTTACTGAGAGTATCATACTACATATTACTAAATGAGGAAAAGATCCAAATTAAATATTTAAAAGTTGGCTTCTACTGACTATGGAATCCAGCGCACTATTATACATGCAAATCACATTCAGGGACAGTCCTAATGCCACAGTCCTGGTTAACAAGGCAGGGTTAACCTGAGGCTGGCTTTTTATGTTATGCTTTAAATTCAATCCTTACCATGACTTCACCATTATGTTGAGCCTATACTCAAGTATCGCTAATGTAGAAATTAAGAAACAAGGAGAAAATTGCATCTGAGTCGTCTGACCTTTGACCTGAGATCTTTTTTTTAGGCCTACAAATTTTCTCTTTCACAGCACATTGACAATATTCAGATAAATCTTAACCAAAGGCTGTAAGTTTATCTTGCTTCAACATTTAGTTTGGAGCCTTTGTAGATAAGTAAGACAGCTTCACAAAAGAACAATTTCTGCTCCTTTCATGGTGTTAGTACAAACCACTGTCTTGTGGATGTCAGGTTTTACATGTTCTTCTTTGATGGAATTGGTTGTTAGCAGAGTGATGTATTTGTAGGTCACGATTCCTGAATCAAGCTAAATTCTGTATATTCAAAGACATTATCTTTATCAACTTTATCTCCATCAATATGTAACTAGATTCCAGGCTTAAATAAGGGCTCAAAAACACTTGTGGGGAGATTCTGAATTAAAGTATGGATGTCTGGATGTGTCCCAATATCCAGTGAGGTTGAGGACCGTGGTTCAAATAACAAAGAGTGGACATGACATTTTGAGTGAGTGGTAGCCAAAGATCTAGAGCTGATGCACCATGAACTTTGTGACCTATGACCTCCTGTATCTAGTTTCAAGCTCCAGGATCAAAGATGGTGTTATGTACATTTTCTTGAGGTTACCTAGAAACAAATCTCTAAACTCTATTGAGTCTAACAACCTATACTCTAGTAATTGTGATTCTCCCCCACATGCTTGAATCTCTAATTAGGGCTCAACTTAGAAAACTGAGTGATCTCTTTGAATACTCCTCTCTCCTGCAACAAATATGTCTATTGCACAGCTGGAAACACTACTCAGTCTATTGCCTGAAACCCTCTGAAGAACTAACCATGGAAGAAAGACACAGGAGGCTCTGTAGAAGCTGGTCCATGGTCTTCCGTAATCTGGGGTAGAGTATATGTCTCACATGCTGACCTCCTTGGTCACTTGACAGGTTAGATACTATGCATCTTAATTCTTAAGCTACATAACTTAGAAAAGATAAAGAAACATATTCACATGGTTTCTATTCCTCCACATTTCATATTTATAACATTTACAATGTCCTCCTTTCTTGAATTGTAATTACCAAGATAAATGATGCACATATTTTTTGAAAAGCACATTTACTGGCAGAGGTGGCCTGACAGACTGCTTTGCTCTTGTTCCATGTGTCCTCAATGATGTGCATTGGCAAGAATCTCTGACAAGACTTTCATCTTTCTCAAACTAAGATCATAATTTTCTGAAAAATGCCTCTACATTTTCCATAAGGTTTTTTAAAAATATATTTTTCATATCTTTATAAACCCAAAGTGTACTAGTTTAGTGTTTCTACTTGAGAGATTGGTACTACAAGCACCATGATTTTTCCTTCTGACTTCAGACTTTCCCTTGTCCTCCATTGTTGGGACCTAATGGAATCCTGGCCTTCCTACTCACCTCCCCTGTTGGTGACCTTTCTTGTCCTTGTTGTTTTGCGTTTCTGAGAAACTTACAAGTTCTTTACTCTCCGAGTTGTTTACCATCCCTGCTTCCTGATTACACATTGCCTTGGCCCAAGGATCCAGCGATGAGGTCTCCATCCTGTTGACCCACCTATCTGGGTTAGGTATAAAACCCCCTTGGTGATGTACAATAAAGGGCTTCTGATTCTGTAACATCCAGAGTGTGTGTTTCATTAATCCTGACGTCCTTCACTAGGATTGGGCATCCAGACTGTGCTGGTGCAGCCCTCCATGATCACCTTACCTGTGCTCAGTCCTTGCACACTCATACATATCCCTCATCCTCACACCCTTAAAATGCAATAAACCCAGAAAGCCACAAAAACTCTTTGATATCCAGATTCCATAGTATATCTTGCAATGGGAACCCAAGAGTATCTTGCATGCAAAAGACAGATTGGTGTTGCAATAAAATACATGTGCCTTTTCTTGGAGACTCCCCATATAGTTTTTCTTTTAAACAGGCATAACCTACACTGCTCTGTACACTTATCTGAGTGTCTTAATTTATTTTGATCACCTCTGTTAACTTCAAGTGCTCTTGTTTCTCATGTCCCATAAGCTGTAGCATATTAGACTTTAGTATCACACCAGTGAAATTTCTTAGTAGATAAAAAGTGCTTGAGTTGTAAGCCTAAGTATCTGAATCAGTTTTTTAAATCTGTGTTTAAAAAGCTGGGCACAGTAGTGTGTATCTGCAACTCCAGTACTCTTATGGGGAGGTGGAGGTAGAAACTGGAGAACAAGGTAAGGGAATCAGCAGGAAGCTTACAAAGGCAGTACAGAGACAAAGAAACAAGAAAGACTTTGCCTCAGAAAGAAGACTGGACATCTCATGAAGGAACTATTGCCTACAGATAGAGTCTAGGTGATGGGAACGGTTGCCTTCTGTTGTCTATTCACAAGTGAGTCCAATAGGATCGAATGAATAATTGTGTCAGTAGTAACTCAGGTAGCCTTGGTTAAACACAATTGGTCACAAAATAAATGAAAAAGACATGAATGTGAGAAAGAAACTTTTAAAGAGAAAGAATTGATGAGAGTAGAAGGGGAATAAGAAAGGGTGAAATGGGAGAGTTATCAGAATAGATTATATACATGTATGAAAGTCTCAAAGAATAGCTGAATTGAAAATTAAAATCTGACCTAGTGTGGAAGGAGATAATTGACTCCTGAAAAGATGTCCTCTTCTAACACAGTGCACTGTGGCAGGCATTCCTGCACCTACACACATATACATACACACTTTTAAAAATTTATGATGAACTGCTTATTCTCCACTCTGAACAAGCAGTCATTTATTTATCAGAGATCTTGCATCAATGATTAGAATTCTCAACTTTTTATTGTGTTCTACCAATTTTTCAGAAAGCAAAATTAGTTCTTTTAAACTGATTCTACCTATGCAAATATTAGATAAACCAAGAATGCAGAATGAGTAATAATAGGGAATCATTTAAGTTCAACCAAATGACCTCTGCCTTGGTCCTTTTGGATTCATTTAATGTTTGAATAGTTAGTATGCACAGATTTATGTGTAGTCTTGTTCTGACAGGGTTTGTGAAAGAGGTTGAAGTATGGTATACATTTCTTTTCTGAGAACCTGAGCCAACTGGCTAGGAAAACACTCCACATGTTGAAGACCATGAAACTCATCATAGAAAAACATATGTCAATCAAACACCATGAGTGAACGTACTGTTAAACAGGCTGGGTTTCTAATTCATTTGCCTGCTCTTTTCTGGCCTTCATAGACATCATACATAGATGTGTATATGTATGCTCCACTCCTCCAAATTCCACCTCACTTGTAGTTACTTTTTTTCCCTGTGGGCATTTCTTAATTATCCTCCAAGATAATGATGTTCAGATACTGATCTTTCCACAAGGAATAGCTTTTATGTAGCTAATGAAATAACCTTCAGGGAAGGACCAGTTATAAAATTAAAAGAATAACAATTTTACTTCTAGGCCTCTACCAAAAATAAACAGAAAAGTGTCTATCTACAAATGCCAATGCAAAAGCTTATAGCAACTTCATTCCTATTCACCTACAAACTAAGAGCAACTAAATCTTCATCAGCTTGTGAAGAGACAGACAAAATATGGGGTATCTGTTGTAGTGAGGAGGCGAGCAGGCCTGCTTTTCGTCCTGCATGGCTCCTGCACAGCTAGCTTTACATCTGAAACAACAACACACAAATTGTATTCATTTAAACACTGCCTGGCCCATTAGCTCTAGCCTCTTACTGGCTAACTCTCACATCTTGATTAACCCATTTCTATTAATGTGTGTAGCACCACGAGGTGGTGGCTTACGGGGAAGATTCTATCCTACATCCATCTTGGGCCGGGGCTTCATGGTGACTGCCTCACTGCCTTCTACCCAGCATCCTGTTCTGTTTACTTTGTCTGCCTAATTTTCTGTCCTATCAAAGGGCCAAGGCAGTTTCTTTATTTAACCAATGAAATCAACACAAAACAGAAGACCTTCCTACTTCAATCTGTGCAATAGAACAAAAAGTACTGAATTGCTAACAAATGCTGCATCTCACATGAGACTCAGAATTACTATGTTAAGTGAAAAAAGGCTGGGCCAAACAGACCACACATTATGTGTCACAATTTATGTGAGATGTTCATAAAAGAAAGTTTTGTAGAGGTAGAATAATACAGTAAATTAGTTGTTGTCTGGGGCTAAGGATGGAGATGAAGATCCGAGCAAATGAACTTGAAGAATCTTCATGGGGATGAAAATGTTCTAAATTGATTTGTGTTCATGGCTATACCATCTGGTAAACTAACTCAAAATATTAGAATATAACTGGAATGAATTTTATTAATTGTAAACTGTGACAGCTTTAAGGAAGAAGAAAACAATATCCAAGAAGATTGAGGAGGGAACTCTAGCAAACTTTTTTGGCAGCCACCAGCTCACAAATAATGACATGGAGACTTCTTATTAATTTTGAAAACTAGGCCTTTAGCTTAGGCTTGCCTCAACTAGCTCTATAATTTAAACGAACCTATTTATGTTGGTCTACATTTTGTCATGTGGCGTTACCTCCCTTCCATTTTACATCTCCCGTTTCCTCTCCATGTCTGGCAGACAACTCTGCATTTCTTCTTCCCAGAGTTCCCTCTCTGCCAGGAAGTCCTGCCTGTATCACCTGCCTAGCTGTTGGCTGTGCAGCTTTTTATTACACCGATCACAGCAATACATTTTCACACAGTGTACAAACATCCCACAGCAGGGAAGGATGAAGGTGAATTCGAAGAAGCAACTCACCTCATCTAATCTACAGCACACTCACCTCATTCAACATTCCAGCACAATCTGCTAGTATTCTGGAGTCTGGAGTTACAGAACACTCTCATCTTTTGTACAGCTGATAGAATTTGAAGCTTAACAAATGACAGTCAAAATTTCTGAATCTATTTTACAAGTAGTGATATAGTATTCTTCTCTTTTCCCCTTAATATAAAGAATACATATTGCTAGCTTCTAACTAACCTGTCCTCAGCTATTATTTTACCTAAATGTAAATTGAATGAGTTCCAGTAACACAAAGAGGGAGATTAACTCTAGGCTGTTAGCAATAATGGTGCTGGGACCTGGCATCCTTGATCTGGGTCTTTCATTGAATATCTTCACAGAGAAGAATGTATGTGGCATACCATCTTGAGAAATAGCTCATTAAAGCTTCTGCATAATGGATGGTGAAGTAGTTTTGCAAAGAAAAACATAATTAGTCACACAAGCTTGTCTTTCATCCTGAATGACAGGATCACTTCCCAAAACACAAGGACATTCCAAACAGCATTAGTTGTGCCCTTTTCTAATGGGAAGGAAACTGGACCATTTCACTGTATATTCCAAAGAATCAAGCCAATGTTCTCTTAGAACTGCCCTGAAATCTAAAAACTGTGTGCCATGCTTCATTTTGAGCTATTTAGAAAAGGAAATGCTTGAAAACCAACTGGAAATAACCTGTTTACAGCTATCAGCTCTAGGCACTGCCTTTGGGGAGAGTTAGTCAGGCACTTTACCAACTGCCAAGCTGTGATAATGAAAAGATGCTTAGGGAATTCCTAAATCTCTGACATCTTTTGCTAATCATGTTAATTTTCTATGTTGTAGAAAAGTCTAGAAATATTTCCTGGCTAAAATATAATTCTGTTTTCTACAAAATTGGTTAGTTAATTGCTTCAAATCTACTTTTGAGTAAACTCTAATATAATCCAAAATTTAAAATTACATATACACATCACAGATAAATTAGTTATGGTGAGATAGTAATTATGAAGTAATCAAAATGTAGACTATATCAAAGAGACCTGGAAATCCTAGGAGATAAAAATTGCTAAATTTTTAGATATTTAGCTCCTGATTTCAGATTCTGACAACTTGGAACTAGGAGAAGATGACTATTTTCCTATATAATACCTAGCTAGCAGCAAAGTTGAAAGTATTGTGAAATTTTCAATACTGTCCTTTCTCACCATTCTAAGCATCCTGCATCCCCATTCATTCTTAGCAGCTTTCCCCCAAGTGACAAGGCAATTCCTGCTAATATAATTTCCATCCATCCATCCATCTGTCCGTCCGTCCGTCCATCCATCCATCCGTCCGTCCATCCGTCTGTCCGTCCGTCCGTCCATCCATCCATCCATCCATCCATCCATCCATTCTTCCACCCACCCACCATCCATCCATCCATCCGTCCATCCATCCGTCCTTCCGTCCTTCGTCCGTCCGTCCATCCGTCCGTCCATCCATCTGCCCTTTTTTATCAGATGGAGGGGAAGGAGGAAGGCAGATGTCTTAACATTACATTATTAGATGCCATGATAAATAAATAAAATATGATATTCCTGGTAGCTCTGAAGTATGGATAGTGAGAAAGAAAAGGATTCAAGAATCTATAAATTCAATTTTGGTGAATATATTAGGAGCTCTTGACTGTTGTGCTTAGATTGCCTGGGATTATACATTATATGTGATAGTCTTGCAGGTTACACAATTCTCAAAACTTATGGTGAGAGACCTGGTATATATATATACATATTGGCAGATCAACCAGAGTTGGAAAACAGGAACTGACACACCAAAGTCATCTTATGATTGCCGCGTGTATGTGTGCACATTCTTGCATAGACACATATTAGTAATAATAATAACAGTGATAATAAAATAAATTCTGATTTTTCTTGTATTTTGATAAGTTAGTTGTCAGTTTTTTGTTTGACCACCATACAATGAATTTCTTGTAATTTACCTACTGCAACTATAAAATTTTATTTTCTTTATTAAAATATGTTTTTAAGTTTTACATGTTGCTACAGATAGGCACAGCTAGTTCACAGTCTCAGAGTTGGTTTTAGTATTCTGATCTACATATTTCTGTGACCCGAAGTGGAGAGAGCATATGAGTTTTGTTTTCTCTGCATATGAATTCAGTGACAGCATCTCTGACCACTGACTGGCCACCTGGGATAGTCATTTATTATTTGATCAACATTATGTTTTATTTTCAGATATGAGAATGAAACTGTATAAATAATATGGTGGCTATTCTTGGTTGTCAAGTTGGCTTCATCTGGAATCAAGTAAAATAAAAACTAGTGGGTGTTCCAGAGGGGAGATTTCCATGATCCTATTGTTTGTGGGAGGAAAATCCACCTTAAATATGGGTGATATCTCTCAGATTAAAAAAAGATGGCAGAAGAAAACAACTTTCTCTTGCTTGCCCTCACTCTCACTGGCAAGTGCATCTATCTTATTGCTGAGGCATTCATTTACCAGTATTCGAACAAGTTTCTTCTGGAGTCCAACATTAACTAACTAGACCAGCAACTCTTCAGGAACCCTCTAGGCCTTCATGACCAAACTGGGACTATGGGACATTCAGTGTTGTGGGCAGAGCAGCTTTCAGATTCTTGGCATCTTCAGTGTGAGATATCCATTGTTGGACTACCTGGACCATATCCTGTAAAACAGTACCATGAATCCCATATATACACATATATTCTGTTAGCACTGTTTCCCTTGAGAACCCTGACTAATACAAATGGCCAGACTTTGCAATGGTTAGAAAGAATGGACTTCCAGTCACTGAGTACAGGACAGGCCTACCGCATGGTGGTTATTACTACTTTCTTCCTGTGTCTTAGTGTCAGTACATTTTGGGGTTGATGTCTAGTGATGAGAACATATTGATTAATGATGTGGGATTATCCTCTGTATGCTATGAATATGTTTTATTACCATTGGTTATTAAATAAGCTGTTTTGGCCAATGGCTTAGTAAAGCCAGGCAGGAAATCTGAACAGAGATATAGAGAGAAAGTAGGTGGAGTCAGGGGATGCCATGTAGCTGCTCAAGGAGAAAGACATCAGTCAGAACTTACCCAGCAAGCCATAGCATCATGCTGATACACAGGTAAATAGAAATGGATTAATCCAAGATGTAAGAGATAGCTAGAAATATGCCTAATCTATTGGACAAACAGTGTTGTAATTAATATAGTTTCTATGTGATTATTTTGGGTCTGGGTAGCCGGGGATGAATGAGCTGTCTCCTCCTACAAAATGGTGCTCAATGTGGGGCAGTGATGTAGAATTTCCCTCTGTATGCTGTGAATATGTTTTATTACCATTGGTTAAGAAAGAAGCTTCTTTGGTCCTATGGCAGGGTAGAATAAAGCCAGGCAGAAAATCTAAACAGAGATATAGAAAGTAGGAGTAGTCAAAGAGATGCCAAAGGAGACAGATGCTGAAACTTTACCTGATAAGCCACAGCCTTGTGGCAATACACAAAATAATAGAAATGGGCTAAAAAGATGTAAGAGTTAGTTAATAAGAAGCGTAAGCTAATAGACCAAGCAATGTTTTAATTTATATAGTTTCTGAGTGAGTATTTT
This sequence comes from Arvicola amphibius, assembly GCF_903992535.2. Lineage (NCBI taxonomy): Eukaryota > Metazoa > Chordata > Mammalia > Rodentia > Cricetidae > Arvicola > Arvicola amphibius. The sequence goes on from NC_052047.1 coordinate 58,841,384, forward strand.
GGGTCTGGGTGGCCAGGCAACACATGAGCAGTTTCTGCCTACAGGTTAATCAAAATTTTATTTTTTGCAGTTAATTACACTCCACCCTTTCACGTGCACTGTAAATTTTGGGTTAAGTCAATTATTTTTAGTTTATGTTTCTATATAATATGAACGTTTTACTGGCTAGACTAAAAAGAGTTAATGCCTCTTAGAAGACTGTAAATGAGCTATTACCAACTGTAACTGTGCTGTATGCTAGATTCTGATCTTATTGATTCTATGAATGAAATTATGTCCCTGAAGTGACACCTACACTTGTGTCTGAGTCTCAGTCCCTGGTAGTCACGTTATACTCTCTGCTGCTATTAATTAATTTTTGTGTCTCAGAGTCCAATATAAATGTGGTCATATAGTATTTGTTACACTGTATCAGGTTGGTTTGATTAGTGTTCTCAAAATAATGTTTTCTACAAATATGAATAATATCTCATTACCTGTGCATCTGTGAATTTAAATGACTTTTTTGCTATCTATTTATCTATCAGTACACAGGTTATGCCTTTGTAAATAATGCTATAGTGTATCAGAGAATACAGATATCTCTGACACATTGATTTTTTTTTGATAGATACTCAGAAGCAAGGTTACTGAATTAAATGGTATATTTTCTCTTATTTTAGGAGGTGTCCTGTATTGGTTTTGGTAGTGACTGTACCAATTTGCAATTTCATCACAATTGTGCAAGAGTCACTGTGGTATCTTCACTGACAATTTTTTCTTGTCTTTGGGTGGTATCTATCCCAGTTGGGACACATGCCTGTGGTTTGACTTCATTTCCCTGATGACTGCGAATATTGAGTGCCTGTGATACACCCACCCCCATCCATCTTGCATCTTCTTGGGAAACATGCCTATTAAGGGTCCTTTGCCAATGTGTGAACATGGTATCTTGTTATTTTCTGGTGGCTGCTATTGAATTGTAAGAATTTCCTATGTATTTGGGGCATTAGCTTCTTATTCCATATATGGTTTGTAAATATTTTCTCTTATGTTGTAGATTAACTTCTGTTTTGTCATTGTCTTTGTTGTATAAAACCTTTTTTAGCTGAATGCAATGTCACTTACCTGTGCAGTTTATGCCCATGTTTCAGGTGTATGTTTCAAGGAGCTTTATTGTTTCAGGATCCATGTTAAGATTTTAATCCAGTGAGGTAAAATAAGGTACACATTGATAATTTGTATGTGGTTGTTCAGCTTTTGGAAAAAAAATAGATTGATTTTCCTCTTATTATACCTTCACTGCCTTTGTCAAAACTTAATGTGCATTTATGCCATGTTTCTTTTGGTTTCACTGGTCTAAGCATCTTCTTGTAATTTCTGCACATTTACTACATAATTTAATATCAGAAAGTATGATGAAGCCAGATTCACTTCTCTTGTTTTAGACTGCTTTACAGTATGGGGTAGTTATTGTTCCCTTGTACACTTTAGAGTTATTTTTTCTATTTTTTGAAAATTATCACTGGAATTTTGGTAGAAGTTGCACTGAATCTGTAGATGGCTGAGGGTAATATGGACATTTAAGTAACAAGAATTCTTCCAGTCAACGAACATAGGAATCCTTCATTTTATTTGTATCATCTTCAGTATTTCTCATTAATGTTTATATAATTTTCAGTGGATAGACCTTTCAAAATCTTAGTTAAGTTTATTCCTGAGCATTTTATTCTTTGTGATGTCAATATTAACAAGACTGTGTTTTATATTTTTGGATAGTTTGAAGTCCATCCATTGAAGCATACAATTTTATATTGATTTTTAATTCTGTAATTATACAGACTTTATTCACAGGTTTTTCAGTGTAGTCTTCAGGATTTACTATATACAGATTACAACAAAAAACAAAATTTTAATAGTATCTCTCTGTTTTGCACGACATTCATTTCTATCTTTGTAGACTTGCTCTAGCTTGGACTGTCAACACATTGCCCACAGAAAGTACAGAGAATGGATAGCTCACAATCTTCAGCTTTGTGCTGGTTATATTTTATCAATGTGACACAGATTCATTACCTGGAAAGAGGGAAGGTTTCCTAGTTGAAAGATTTCTCCCATCAGATTGGCTTATATCTTCTCTCTTTTTAGTTTTTCGTTAAAATAACCAATCAACTGTTAATTTTGTCTATTTTTATGAGCACTTAACTCAGTTTAATAGATTTTTTCTGTTGTTTTCTAACCTATTTCTTTTATTTCTACTTTGATACTCGCTATCTCTTTTTTCCTATGAACTCTGAAATTAATTGGTTGCTGTTTTCTACTTCCTCAAGGTGTAAACTCAGTTTGCTGTTTTGGAGATATTTGTACTTCTTTATTCATTTGTTTGTTGATTTTGTGTGTCTAAGTGTGGGTGCACACACGGCATGCAAATGGAGGACAGTGAACAACTTCCAGGAGTTCTAACCTTCTCCTCCTACCTTTTCGTGGCAGTTTCTCACTTGTTTCTTTTCTCCTTGTGCTTCCATGGGCTTCTGTTGGATTTATTAGGGGTAAAAGTGGCTCAGGTTCTCTGCAGAGCAGGACACTGGGGCAATACTACAAACACTGCAGGTTTTAGTAGTAAAATCTATGTGGCGAGCTCCATGGTTCCTGGAGATCTGGTGAATTCCTCTGCAGAAAAGCCCGCAGGAATCTACATAGGAAAGGTCATTAGGGACCATGGTTTCCTCACCATGGGTTGGGTATAATCACTGCTTCCATCCTTATTCCTGAAGACTCCAAACATCTCAGCATAACATGAACATGCTCCACTGTTTTACACGTGGAGACATTAAAGGGCAGCTTTGAGCATGCTACAAAGACCAAGAAAACTGGCTGTTTACCTCCCCTCTTTTGTCTCCATTAGAGAAAAATCACAGGCCAGGGAGTTCTTTGTCACTGCATTGCCATCCCGGATGATAGGATGGTGCTGGGAAAAGAAATTCTCTTTCCCACTTATTTTTATATGATTATCTTTGTTGAGTGGGCTGCTACATTGTGTTGCTATAGCTTCTCTCCCTCCCTCTTTCCCCCATCATTCTGCCTGCCCCCGTGTATGAATATTCTTACCTGTGTGTTCACGAGGCCCGGTGTCAACTTCAGGCAGTTTCATCTACAGTTTTAAACCTGGGTTTTGGAGACAGGACTGATCATGGAACCCAAAGCTCCCCATTTCAATCAGCGAGCCCTGAAGAAGCACCACTCTCTATGCTTCTCTTCACACGTTCCAGTGCTGGGGTTGTGGGTGTGCTGTGCCCTGCTTGACTTGGACATGGGTAGCTAGCATCCTAGTTCAGGGTTTTCATTCTTTCATAGAGAGAACTTTTTACAATTAACCATCTCCCCAGCCTCTGTTGGGCTTGTGAGCAGAACTATTTATATTATCAATGTCTAATTGTCCTACCTTTTATGAGTAGGGCAATTACTCTTTCTCTATCATGTTCCTAAAATAACCTTGTCATCTAAATTTTAAACTTTGAACACACACACACACACACACACACACACACATTTAAGAAGGCTTGAAATTACACTTTTTATAAAATTATAATAAAAATTAAATAAAACTTTAATGATCTTTGTTTTGTTCAATAAGATATTTCTCAGTGCTTATACCAGAGGAAAAATATGAAATATTCCTGTAGAATCAAGTCTTTCCTGTTGGAATAGTTTGAACTCGGAGAGTGTGGAGTAGAAGTGGCTAGGAGACATTCTTGGTTTGACTGGAGACATGTACTGAGATTTGAGGGTACTTGAAAATCAGAGCAGGTAAGAATGAAGCAGGGTGGCACCCTATTTAGTCATGATGATTGCTTTGGGTAATAAACATCTAGTCATTTGTTGCAAATACAATGATAGTTTAACTGGCCTTCAGGACAAATTAAGGAGGCAATGGCATTCCTAACTGCACACTAGCAAGCCAAGTGACAAGCACAGGCTAAATTGTTTTACTTCTGGGCTGGTAAGGATGCTCTTACTTGTGATGTCCTTGTATCTTAGCATCTCCTTGTAAAGCTGTGCTTTTCTGACTATCTGAGGACTACTTGGATGCAATGTGATATAATATTGATGTATTATCCTTGGCTATCTATGTGCCTTTTGTTACCTTGAGCATTCATGAGTTAATACAATGATTTCTATGATCTCCTCTCTGTTAATAACTCAGAATGAGACAAAACATATGGAAACTCAGGATCATGGCAAAGTGCCAAACTTGAATTAAAAACACAAACTAAGGAAGCTGGAACAGTACATATTCCAGGAATAGTTATAATGTTGGAGTTATCATGAACGTACCTACTGGTAGTATCTCTATGCCAGGTCAGATGCCATTTGGGTCTCACATTAGTCCATATGGTGAATTCCTGTACTCTTCCCTTTGTAGAGAGGAGAAATAGCACTGAGAGATTAAGTGATTATATAGTTAGTTAGTTAGTTAGTTAGTTAGTTAGTTAGTTAGTTAGAGTTGAAACCAAGGGATGAGATTCTAAAATACCTGATCTTAATTTCTGTTTCTATGCCATCTTATGTTATTGGAGGTAAGAATACTTCATTTTCTACTGTGTTCCAGCTGTCTTAGTCCTGGGTCACCAATTAGGGCTATGGAGAAAATGGAACAAGGACAGAGGCACAGACAGACATGCAGGAAAGCTCAGGTCAGATGGACCAAGTGCACACTGATGAAGTGATACAGACTACTATAACAACTACTATAACAACATAACATTTATTATGTGCAGCACAGGGGGCAGAGTAATTAGTCTAGGTAAGAGGAATCTGTAGGTGAGCAATCTCAGGCCTTAAACATCTGGGAGGAGAAAGTGGCAGTTGCTAGGTTTTGCACACACTGGCCAATTGTTTTTATTCACCGTACTTGGATGGAGGAAGGTTCTGCCTTTCCATACGTGACCCAGGGGAAAGGTTTTGCTAATTGCATTTCCCATGGGTCTGATTATTTCATCCTTGATGTGGCTAGCTGACTTCAAACAATTCACATTCCCTCAGGACTCCAATTGTTCCCTTCAGTCTTCAGTACTTAACTGAGAATTGAATATCTTGAACATTGGCCCAGCTTTTTCTGAGCACTTCACCTATCAGTTATTGGTTAAGTTTGGGCAGGGATACAGCAAGCTAGCAACTCCCAGGGAACTCATCCTGTTTGGAGGCAGTCTGCAAGATATATTAACCCATACTGTGTCACAGAGTGGTATCTACCTCTATTACAGAGTGAGGATCCAAGGCTCAAAGAGATTACTCCTCAGGAGGTTTTGGTACTTAGTTATCAGGTTTAGCATTTAAAGACAAGTTTTTTCCCCCACAGGAATCTTTGTTTATAGGTAGTTCAAACCATGACCCATGGATCTGTCTCAAAAATCAAAAGGCAGGGTAAATTGAATGAGTCTGTTACTAATGTCGGGATCTCAGTATTCCCACTTCCAAAGTGCGGAGCTCAATTACATGACCCAAGGTCCTTGTTCTTCTGATACATTCTGAATTATAGTCATTGATCAACAGATTATTCCAGGTAAAGATATTGATTGATATTCAATAAGTGCTTTGCAGTGTTACATGATTAGTTTTTCAGTTCTGTGGGTTTTATTAAAGTTTGACTCATGAAAGATGTGAAATAGCCATAGTTGAGATACAAGAGTGAGTCTTTATGGTTAAGGGCTTTTGAACTTTGAGCTGGAATGGTCAAAAGCATTTCTGAACAAGGTACAGAGGGGCCTTCCTGGTGACAGAATATCTTTCTGCAGAAATTTTTGGTGTGAATACAGTTATGACAAGATCGATGGGCTCCTTATGAGAGGTTTGTTTGACTACTATGTCTGAGCCTTTGGGTAATGGAAGCTACTATTAGTAAACAAAAAGGAACATTTCCATTTTTCTGTAACTGAACACAAGACAAATTAGTTTAGAATCTCAGTGTGCAGCACAAATGGAAGAGCTCAATTTAGCAGAGATGACACTGTGGTAATTCTAAAATGGGTCTCCAAAAATACTTGTACAATCCCAGTTTCAAGAGCCAGTGAATTTTACCTTATTTGGAAAAAAGATTTCAGTAGCTATAACTAAGCTAAGATACTTCCGATGAAGAGCTCATCCTGGGTAATCTGCCTGAGACTGAATTATCATGATGCATCCTTATAAGAGGCACACAGAGGACAAACAGTGTGCATGGAAGGTAGAGATGCAGTGCAAGGAGGCATGTGAACATGGCAGTTTGCATAGAAAAAAAGGCAAGGATTCCCTTTGAGAGCTCCTCCCCAAAGGGCAGCCTGAAAACATCTTGACTTTGGCTTCCTCACTCCTAATCCATGAGAACATCCAGAATGTGGTAAGAACATGGACAAGGTAGCAGACATAGTAGGGCTCAACAGTGATAAGCATGGTAGCTACTCTGAGCTGTGATGGAGTTCCAATAGAAACTGTACTTGGGAAATACTCTTAGAAGCCCAAGTACAGCTTGGAGAACTGAGAAGGATTTTTCGAAGGACATTTAATGTAGTCCCAATTACACAGTCATTATCCATTTTTTAGGGTACCCTAGGTAATATCTCTAGGACACAAATCAAAATGAACTTTGAACGGTAGTCTCATAAAAATGCAAAATTAATATGAAATATCCTAGAAAACAATACCAACATCTAGACTATTTGCATTACTATTATGGAGTTTAATTAGTAACTGGCTCATCTTTTTATGAAGGCAAACTGGTTCTACTCAATCTTGTACTAATGCCATATGAAACATTTTTTCTGGCTCTCTATAACTGAAAAAAAAAAACACAGGCAATGGAGCCACACAGACTCTCAATTTTTTTGTATCTGAAATAGTGAATACATTTAACTTTTGATTATGGCCCATTAGAAATTCTCAAATGTTTTAAAACTAACTGGAAGGGCCTGGGAAATAAACTATGTATATTTGGCAGCATCCATGGTCTTTGTTACTTAGGAGCTTGAATTGCAAATCTTGTTCATTTATCTTTCATTGTCAGATGTGGGCTACTGTTGATGATCTGGGTATAGTAATAAATAATTGCTTCTTGGACTGGTTGATTCAATTTCATGTTTAAGAGGAACCCGCTGTCTCTTTGAGTGCCAGAGGAGAGAAATTTCATAAGAAACTTTCAATTTATAAAAGAAATTCAATTATAATTAAGCAAGAAAATAACTCAACAAACCCTTTTTATAAAAATAAGTAAGATCAAAAATGTTTCAGTAGCACTGATGAATTTTGGAGATCATTGAATTATGTTGTTAAAGGTGTTGTTCTTTTAAAAAAATTAGAGAATTTTATTAGTTTCATACATGTATACAATATGTTGTTAGAACATCCTCTTAACATCTTCACACCCCCTTAACATCTCTTGTTCCATGTGTACTCCTGCTCACCACCTTCTTCCTCCCAAACTTTCCCCTCCTCCTTCAAAAAAGTGTGTGTGTGCTCACACACCCATGAATGTGTATATGCTATGCATGAACATGGAGGTCTTCTGAATGCATCCACAGCTGTGATATGTAGATGGAGTGGTAGGGCTGTGTCCTGCCACCTGGCTAGCTTTACACCCGAAATAATTACACGGAAACTGTATTCTTTTAAACACTGCCTGGCCCATTAGTTTCAGCCTCTTATTGGTTAATTCTCACATCTTGTTTTAACCCATATTTAGTAATCTGTGTAGCACCACGAGGTGGTCGCTTTCCAAGAGAGATCTTAACCTGCGTCTGTCTTAGAGAGGAGAAGCATGGCGACTGCTTACTATGGCGACTGCCTGAAGCATCTGCCTCACTTCCCTCTTCCCAGCATTCTGTTTTGTCTACTCCACACACCCATGTTCTAACCTATTGGGCCAAGCAGTTTCTTTATTAATTAACCAATGAAATTATCAGATACATAAAAGGCACACCTACATCAGTGATGTGTTCATGATCATAACAACATTTCACAGCACCCTTCCCATCTTCCAGATCCTCCAATCTCTGGACTTTGGGTGGGAAGGGAGGTGTTGTAGGTGTCCTGCTCTAGGCCAAAAGTTTCATTCCTGCAGTTTCAGGAAGCTTTGACATAGGTGAACATTTAAAGCAGTAGTGATTTTGGAATGTAAATAATAATGATGGCATTTTATGTATAGCCCATCCCATTGTGGAGACTCAGGTTTGCTCCTAGGGAAATAAGACTGAAAGTTTTCTTTCTATTACTAGGAAAACGGAGGAGGAAATCACCATTTTGGTATATTGCTCACTGTTAACCAGCACAGCTGATAGATGCCTGACATTAATTATCTAATTTGGAGATTACCTGGGTTTTATACATTAAGACAATATTGCTCCCAGGTTAAAGCAAAAGGAAGCACAGATGTGAATAAGTGGTAAATGTTCCTACATTTTATTTTCTCATTCTTCCCTCTAGTTGTGCACTGCTTTCTTCATTAGAAAACTCACTTCTTCTACTTCCTTGGTGGTACGTACTACTATGCGAGTGTTTAAGCTTCACAAGACTACAAAAATGGGTTTCAGATCACAAGCTCAAAAAATTATATTCCCCTTCAGAGAGTCTTTGACAAATAATCTATTTGTTTTTGTCAAGGACCAGCTTTGGTTTCGTGGGATAGAGCTTTGTTTTCAACGACTCATTAAAGAAAGATGACTTACTGCCCTGTTTTCTAAATCTAGTCACAGACCACAATCACTTGCAGGAAATGGAATGTTTACTTGAGTTTATTATACAAGGCTCTGGATATGAGCTGTGGGATTTTTACACCTCATAGCAACGGTATTACAATTTATTTACAACTTCATGTTGGCAGCTGCACAAACTCTTATGAAAAAGGACAATCACACCTTGGGGACCAGTAATTACAGAAAAAGGTATAAATTGGGCAAAGCAGTGTGAGCATTTGGCCCTTAAGTTGAAGAGAATAGAAATGGCTCTGGCAATCGGACAGAGAGTAAGTCTCTTGTTCATTATGAGGCCACAACCTAATTAAACAGAACTTGTCAGAATAGACAGATGAATAGATTGAACTGGATTTTGGCACAGGATGGTCCCACGCTCATGAAAACCGAGTTGTTTTAGTGATGTCATAATTTGGAACTTCTAGCTATGATATCACTTCTGACAGAATTAACGTAGAATTAATACCATATGCAAGACCATTAATAGGTATTGACTTTGAACACTGAATGATTATTTGAGGTTGTTCCAGCAAGTTCTGAGATAGTCTTCCAAGCGTCTCCAATTTTCAGATACCAAACTCAGATTAGATGTGGATTTCAATGTTTGTCAGAATTCTTCTGAGACAAATACATAGATGAGTTTCCAAAAGATCTTTTTATAAGAACATGGGTTAAAGCATCTTCTAGTTTTGCACTAGAGATGATGGTATTTAAAATCAGAATCTTGGTTAATATATAAGTAATTTCAAAGAATACAATGAGATTTTAAAATTTTATTTAATTCTCAGACATAGGCATTACATACTCACTGACCAAGAAATGGTTATGTTTTCTACTTTTCTGGAGTAAGTACACTCTGGATTACCATTCTACCTTATAGATACTGTCTAAATAAAATTTATTTTTTTCTGTCTATTAAAATGAGTTCTTTTAAATCTTGAGGGAGTAGAGTATAACAAGTAGTTTTTACTTGCTAAGTAAATGGTGATTCAATGCCTGTCTCCTCAGATTCCCTTCAGTTAGTTTTTTGTATTTGCATGGAAGTACAATTGTCAGAAGTGTGATTGTAGCACAGTATCCTTGATGCATATGGGGTAATTGATGAGTAGGGATGTCCAGGGAACTCAAAATGGTGGCCCTAAGATAGCAGAGCTGTTACTGAGTAGGGTCTCTTTTTAGTAGAGCAATACAGATGATTTTCTATGGGTGACGTGTTATAATTCATCTCAGCCCTCATAAGAGTTCACTTTACATTCAAAGAGGCTGAAGATCTGGGGGATTTTGTTACCAACAACCGAACGCATATTTGTCCTATGGCAAAGGCTCTTTCTGAAGTAGGATGCACTTAATGTTTAATGCCTGTTGATTTCAGGTGAGAGGCAGGCATGTCAGTTAGAGACAAGACAGGAAAACCTTGTGCTCATGGTAGGAAAGCAGGTGTACCACAAAGCCTTGACTGCAGTCCTGGCTTGCTCATAGGCTTATTGCCTCGCTCTGATGGATCCCACAGCCTTTTCTCGGGTGTTCCTTCTCTGAATTCTTTTCATGAGAATTTATACTAAAACCTAAACTAACATCAATAAATGCTATGAAGTAATGTTTAAATACCTACTATAATTATTAAAATTTGATATTTCTTATTAGAGCAGGTCAATAGTGTCTTTAGTAAGTCTTTTGTGTATAAATGGTTATCCTGTGATTTCTGAAGTTCAGCTATACAGTAGTGTTTTGTTTTTGTTGTCGTTGTTTTTTGGTTTTTTGAGACAGGGTTTCTTTGTAGCTTTGGAGCCTGTCCTGGAACTAGCTCTCTAGGCCAGACTGACCTCGAACTCACAGAGATCTGCCTGCCTCTGTCTCCTGAGTGCTGGAATTAAAGGCGTGCGCCACCACTGCCTGGCTTCCAGTGTAGTATTTTTAAGACTGGCATTCTTCCTCTTTAAAAATATTAGCAATAAGGTGAAAGCAGGTACAACATAACTCAGTAGCTTGAACTTTGGAAAAGGCTTTCTTGCCAACCTGATTGATGCCCACTGGTCATGTTTTAGGCAAGAAAATCTAGCTCACTGTGTACCGGATTCCTAAAAGTGCAAAAAGTAATACTCCACTCTATGGTTTGTTATGTGAACCCTTTAGAGCTTATGTAAGAAGGTATCGTGGCCCAGCTGCCTTAAGCAAGAGAGATTTATTGTCTTGAAGATATGGGAACTATAGAAGTCTATGACTAAGTAGCTGAGAGTGGCTTTGTTTTGAGAGGTGAGAGGCAGCATCATCTATTCTCCTCTCACAGACTGTGGTAGTATTGGCAGTCTTTGGAACTCCTTGGCTCACACAAGCATCACCTGCAGCACACTACCTTCAATGTAACACAGTATGAATGATGTGTGTGTATATCAGTATCTAGATTCCTGTTTTTCAAAGGGCTTTACAAATTATATTGGATCAGGGCCCATTTTAAAGGCATCATTATAAACTGAGGGCCTCCTAACCAGATCAGTTCACATTCTGAGGTACTGAACTTCAGGACATGACATTTAGGGGAAATCATTCAACTCATAGACATTGTTTGCAGAGATAGTATGGAATACACATACACAATGACTAGTGCTTTTGTATCTTGGCTGGTGTTCTGTGTCAGAATGACCACACCAGCATTGTGAGTTTGGAGTTAGGTAGAGAAATTGAAATATGAACTTGACCTCTTAAAGGTTCTGTATAAAAAGCTGTATCATGAGGATCAAAACGTAGATTTTTATTCTTTAATTATTATTTTACTCACTATTCCCTTGGATTTTTCTCCTAGTGTGTACTTCTGAAAAAAAATGCATCTCTTCAAAGACACCAATATGTCCTGATCAGCTCCCTGAATTGATGTGTTTTCTTACAGACAACTCCCAAGAGCTGTGTAACTGATGTGTAGACTACTCCAGGTTACCATTTCATCATTTCTATTAAATTAAAGCTGAAAATAATCACAAAAAAACCACATGAAAAAATTTTCCTAACAAGTTGCCTATAAAGGATATATTAGTGTTTTATAAACAGAACAGATTAAGAGGTATAAAGAGATTAATAGATGCAAAGGAAAACCACTGGAATGAGTACTTAATGGACTTAAATTCATCTAAGCAGTAGAGTGGTTTAATTAGGCTAGATTGTAGATGTTTTTCAGATAAAGAAACCTTATTTGAGAATTAATGCAATATACCACCAAAGTTGTCAATGGTTGGCCAATCATTCTACAATCAACAGCAAGACCAATAACAAAAACCAAACCAACAAGCCAAATAAACAAAGACCAAATGTCCATTTGGCAGAAAACTTTTGGTTTTATGTCCTGGAACTCTTATTTACTATTGCTGAATACAGTATTCACCCAAGCCTCCTTTTTTTTTGTTGTTGTTGTTGGAAAGGTGGAGATCATGATTCCATGTGAATGGGAAATTCTGTGAGGGTTGAATAGGAAGGCCTGTGATAGAAGATTTATTTAATACTACAGGCTAGAACAGTTTGCTGCAGGTGAGGATAATAAATTAATGAGCTGGTGAATAAGGAACAGAATGAAAAGACTCTGGCAGACAAAACAACTATTTCTTAGTGCAACAGCAGATGATTCCCAGAATTAATTTTCTGCTCCCCTTAAAGAAAAACAAAACTTACTGAGGAATAATTCAATCTTACTTCTGAATCTTTTCTTGGTCATTCTCTAGAAGTCTAGTGGAGGGTTAAACTCTTATGTGGGGGCATCTTACTATTCTTCAGAAGAAAACTATGAGGTAGACATGATTTGGCTTCGATCTTCTTAAGCACAGGTCTACAGATGACACAAAAGAAATTGAAACAAAATGGTTTGACTGAAGTTACCAGGTGGAATGTGTCTTAGACCCTGACTTTGAACCCAGGAATACCATCTCCATAGATGGCCCCCACACTGTGTACACAAACTTCTTCATGCAAGATCAGTACTTCTGGGATCTGGAGATAACTATCAGACCAGTTTGTGAGAAGCATGAGAAGCATACTTTACTTTTCTGGACTTCAGTTTCCTCTTATGTAAAATGGAGACTATACTACCTACTTTATAGAGTTAAGGTTAGGGGTGATGGTGTTGATTATTATTAAATATTAGAAGTATGTTTGGTAAATAGTGGGTGTTCAAGAACTGTCTTCCACAGATAGAGTTCCTATAGTGAAAAATCAAAATCACAAAATTCTTAGTTCTACTCTCTGTAAAAGGTTCAGATTGCTAACAGTACCCAGACATTTCAGGATTAGGGCAGCATGCTTGATTCAGAATCTTAGAAATTGGTTGACTCGAAAAGGTCTCTGTAAGAAAGCAAACTGCAGAGTTCCTCAGTAAATCTCTTAAACTGGCTTGGAGCAGCAGTGCTTCATAGGCAACTAAGCTGACTGAGTGTCCTTTACATTTTTTTGTCCTTGATAAATTTGCAAACCTAAAGCCAACATTGGCTGTGTTCCAAGTAGTGTTTTAAGCATATTGTTTTATTTAATTCTTAGATGACCATATAATGTTCTTATGCTTGCCATTGGACAGATGGAGAGACTAAAAAATGGGAAGCATTGGTAACTTGCCAGGATAACTCAGCCAACAAAACAAAACAAAACAAAACAAAACAAAACAAAAATTCCTCCAAACAAAAAGCAACCAGGAGAACTAAACCTTAACCTTGAAAAGACTGACAGTATTAGTTGGTTTTGCTCAACCTTTAAAAAGCAAGTGGTAGAGTGTTTTAAGAGTAGACATCATAAAATGGTAATACTAAGGTGAAATGACCAACCAGTTTCCCCAACATCATTGATGCAAATACTCAGCTTCTCAGGCAACACAAATATTCTCCCTCTCATTCCTCAACTCCAACTCACCTTAAAGGTTTTATTATTGCCTATTTCATGTTATTATCCTTACATATGTTTGTTTTCATTTGCCTTTCTTTATATGTTACAGTCCTTCAAAGTGTGTTTTCATTTATTTGCATGTATAAGTGTATGCTCATGGGTATTTATGCGTCACAGGACACACGTCAAAGTCAGAAGAAAGCTTGCTGGAGTCAGTTTTCCCCTTCCATCATGTGGGCTCCAGGGATAGAACTTAGGCCATCAGGTTTTGACAGTAGGTGTCTTTACTGTGTGAGTTGTCGAGTCAGCTCTATAGAAAAATTTTAATGAGATGAAATCTCATGCCTTTCCATATGTTGTATTGATTATGATATCTTGAATTAACTATTTCATGTCTCCTTTCAAATACATGGAGAATACTTAATGTAATTTAGTTCTATGTTCAAAACACTACAAACATACACTTTGGTTGGCAAGATATTAAGAGTATAGTCATTTATCAAAAAATGAAAGAAAGAATAGAAATTATTATATATTCTGTATACAGAACAGAAAGAAGTGATATATGCACCATGTTGTTATCTCATAATTATGGAAAGCTATGGGTTAAATTTAGTTTTTAGCGTTTACTTAACAAATACCCTTTCCATTCTCTAGAACAGAACAGAGCTATCAAAACAAGAATTTTCTTGATGCAGATGACCCTGGAAAACCATCTGTGTTACTGAAACACTTACCCAATCCTTCCCTTTCTATGTTTCTATTTTGGTCAGTAATTTATCACACTAGCATAAAATAATCTAGATTAGTGTCTGAAACAATAGGAATGATGTAGGAGAGGTGACAGTGCCAGGCGTTTTAATAGCCTCTTTGCCACACACCTCATTGATGGTTTTGCTTTTAGATAGCCTTAACTTTTGCCTTCTTGTCCCTTTCTCAGAAGTGATGACTTTAGCTGCTGAGTCTAGAGTTCTGTCTTTATTTATCTTCCCTGAGAACTTTGTCCATCATGTTAACTCTTCTTTAAAGTCAAATGTTGCCCTACTCAGCTCCTCCTGAGGGATTTTCTGACTATTGGCCTATGAAGTGTAAGCATTCTAATTTTGATTTTTGTGTATGTTTACACCTCTTAGGAAAGTAGAGGGCATAGATCAGATATTCAATATGTTATTTGTTTTATTCGTTCATCATCCAGAGATTTGTCTTATTCCACAAATAGCTCAATGTATTCTGGGAAGTGCTGAGCATATAATGACAAATGATGAAGGCAGTAGGATGTTTCAATTTGAAGAGAATTGTCATATGCTATTGCAAAGGTTCTTATATGCTATCATTGGAATATATGTATATTTTAATTATTATCTATTGAGCACCTGTTGTTATAAATCATATATGATATCTTTATATGTTATGACTATACAATGTGTCTGTTATGGTCACCTTCTGTAGAATATTCATGTCTCTCTCACAAACTTTTAATTACAATCCTTTTAATTACAATCCTTTTAATATAGAGGTTCTCATACAAACAGAGAAGCACACTGAACATTTGGTCTCTAGTCTTGAACTCACAACATGGAGAATTTTAGTTAAGAGCCATTTAATTTCTTTTTTTAGAAATTTATAAGAAGTATAATGAATTTCAATAGCAAAAATACAAGTAAATAATATTTAATTTCATTATTTCAATTGTTTCCTACTAATGGTCAATAGTTTACTATCACAAGGCAGCCACTAAATAGCTGAGTTTCTGCTACTAAAATAAGTTTTATTGATCTTACACTCAGAAGACTTGGGCATCTATAACACACACTGTCTCTCTTTGAGCATTTCCCTTCCATGAAAGCTGAGACTTTGTACCTGTTCTTTACACGTTGTGAAGGGAAACTCCAACTTCTGTTTACACTCTTTCCTGCTGTCTCAGAAGGCTCCAGAATTGCTCCCCTTCCCTAAGTTCCATCTACTCCAACAAAATGGGACTATTTGTATTCATTTCCCATTATCCATTTCTTGGGGTTTGAGCCACCTTCAGTAGAATTTATGCAGTCACATAACCTCTGATGTTATTTCCAAAAGAAATGTTAATAATTTTAAGTGCTGGAAAATACAGCAATATAAGAACTATGACAGTAATTATTCAGGTTTAAAACTTTAGAATATAATGCAGTAGCCACCAGTCCCACAGCAAAGGAAAGAATATTTAAAAAATCCTCAGAGACCAACTAATTCTATCTGCTTATGATGTAGGGAAAATTGATGACAGAGCGAATGACATTTTATTATCTCTTGGACTATTGTGTAGTTCTGAAATGATGGACAAAATTAAGACCCCATTTTATATGTTGTTAGCAAAAGGTGGCATCCTACAATGTGGTTCAATAACCATTCTGTCTAAATTTTATTGGGTCAATTGAAGTTTCTATTTTCTCTGTCTCATTATAGACCAGGGAAACAATTTTCAAGAAGGAAGAAGCAAATGATCCTCTGGAAGTCACGATGCTGAGAAACAGAGGTGTGAAAGAGAACTTAGGAATTAGATATTAGCCAGTAAAGTGATCTGGCCTTGAGGAAAGCTGACCCAGCTGGGGACAGCTTGTGCATGCATAGAGTCAAGTTGCAGGAAGGAATAATCCCCCTTTTATATGGCACTGGTGAGACCGCACCTGGAAAACAGGCCTTTGCTCCAAACCTTGGTACCCAGGCCTTGTGGATGGGGAGAATGTATGATTCATTCATAGCAGGAGGAAATGATCTGGGGGAGGGATTTAAAGTAGTTAATGAGTTCTCCCCTGCAAAGGAACCCCCAGTGACCTAGATGGTACACTGACTGGACCACTGTGTTCAAATGTTTGGGTTCTTGAAGTCAGAGACCCCGCAACATATGGATCAATTGCTGAGGCCATCTCTGATGTTCTGCCACCTGTTCTGTTTCTTTCACTTCTCTGGACTTGTATTTAGGGGTTTTATTGCTGTGATAAACACCCTGACCAGAAGCAAGTTGGGGACGAAAGGGTTTATTTAAGCTTAGGGTTTTCAGATCACACCATCACTGAGCAAAGTTAGGTCGGGAACTCAAGGCAGGGATATGGAGGCAGGAGCTGAAGCAGAAACCATGAAGGAATGTGGCTTACTAATCTCCTCATGTCTTGCTCACCCTGCTTTCTTATACACTCCAGGACCATCTTTCAGGGGTGAGTCTATCCACAATGGGCTTTTCCCTCCCACATCAATCACTAAGAAAGTATTCCACAGGCTTGCTTACAAGCAAATCTTACAGAGGCCGTTTTTCCCCCAGTTATTGTTCATTCTTTTCCTGTAACTCTACCTTGTGTTAAATTGACAAAATATTAACCAGGACAGGACTCCTGTAGGGTTAAAGAAGTCTTTTCTCCTTTTGTGCTTTTCTATCTCTTTTCACACTCTAGTGAGCATGGCCTGGTCAGCCTGGCCAAATCAGGGCTTTGTTCATGACTCCCAACCTCTTCTTCCTTCTGGGCTCTTCATTAGTAGATTGCACACTCTTTCTCTCTAGGGCATCAAAACCTGTATCACGTTTGTCTTCTGTTCACTAGATCCCTAGCATACTCCGTGGGTCAAAGGCATCTCCCAAGGAAGTGTAGACCAGTTTTCAACACAGTGTTGGGTTTAGCTGCACTGAATTATCTGCCTAGGATGTACTACTCTACTGCTTGTCTTATCTTAGGCACTGGGAAGGGTGTTGGGTTAGGATAGCATCATTAACCACAATTTGGCGGTAATCTCCTGACTCCTCTGAGCCTCAATCCAACTGTGTAAAGTAAGGATACCAGAGCCTTTCCCATACGGATATTGGGAAAAAGGTGTAATTTTGGGAAGAGGGACAGAGAGAGGGAATCTGGGAGGAGCTGAAGTAGGAGTAGAGGATGGATAAGATCAAAATTAGTGTATATGAATGAAATATTTCACAGAGTCTGTAATCAGTGTGGCACTGATAGAGTGTGATTGATCTACCAGGGACCAAACCTTGAAGAAAACTGACTTTCTTTCCACCAACAGTCATCAATGCCTTAGCTCCTCAGCTAGGGGTGTGGCATGCAGAAATATCACATACACAAACCATACATACATCTTTGTCTCACACTCACACACTCACACAAACTTGGGCATACACACTTATCATACACAATGTACTCACATACAAACATGCTCACATATTACACACACACACACACACACACACACAGAGAGAGAGAGAGAGAGAGAGAGAGAGAGAGAGGGAGAGGGAGAGGGAGAGGGAGAGGGAGAGAGTCTGAGTTATGTTGTTCAACTAACCAGTCTCTGATGTCTTCTTGAACTACTTTTCATGAGAACAAAATGTTGACGGATTGTACTGTGCAGAGGCTCAGTACCCTCCATCCCTCTTATGAATTCTCACTACATGAGTGTACTGTGATTCTGACAGTGAGTCCAGTGAGTCACACCTTTCTGGTGGTGACTGCACAGGGCTTGTCTGAGCTGAGAACTTGTGTAATCATGTATGAAATTTATATCCATTTTTCTATTTGATGTCCCATATGCATCATGTTTGACTTTCCTAAACTTAACCCACCACTTTCCCTTGATTCTTAGGATTCGACGCTTAGTCAGCTGTGGCCAAGTAAATGACAAACAGCAATCTACTCCCAAACTTAGTTGCAAAACACACTTATTCCATATGCACAGGCCTCAATTAGCTGGGTTTGTTCCCGTTAGGCTTCAGGCTGCCAGCCTCACATCAGGAAATTTTGCTTCTGGTCTCCACTTGTCCCTCCCTTCACACTTCCATTCGATGCATTCGTAGCTTCTCCATTTTTGCCTCTCACACATCTCAGATCCAGTTGTTCCCCATTCTCTACTCTACTCCTATCCTTGTCGTCAAACTGCAGTAATACTATTTTCTGAAAAATGGTGATTTTCATTCACTAACACTTACTGGATAACCTTCTCCTAAATGCTAGACCTGAGAGTTTTCTGTTGGGTGTAACTGTGGCTGCCTTCATTTTACATTGGAGTTCACCATTTTAAGGGAATGGGCCTTGGCAAAAGCAGAGGAATACTTGTGTCTAAGACAGATTCAACTCTTTCTCTCAGGGACCTTATAACCAAAAAAAGGAGCAGAACATCAAAAATATTGATATATTTTTGAGACTTTCATATAAATATATAATGTATTTGGAATATATCTACCCTTCAGTCACCTACCCCTAACTTGTCTTGGGCCACTCCCCCACAGTATCCCCACCAACTTGATACGTAGTTCTTTAAAACATCTCACCGAGTCCAGATACTGCTGCTATATGTGTGTAGGGATAGAGTCATCCTCAGCAGCATTGGAAACCCCCAATGACCTTTGAAGAAAAATGACTCTCCATTCTTCAGCAGGCATCAACTGTCAAAAGGAGGAGAACATTGGTCTTCTTGCTTCTTCTATCTTTGCCATTCCATCCATCTCACTGAAGCAAGAGTGATTTTAACAGTGAGAGACAAGGTGCCATTTCCACCTGGAGTCTTTAGAGCCTTGGCAATGTATCTGCAGCAACTCCCACCCTCATTCTTATGGCCCCCTCTAACCTTGTGTGTGGCCTTCTCTTAGTTTAGTTTCACCCCATCTCAACTCTTTTCTTTCTTACTTCTTCCGTTCTACCCACATCAAGCTTCTTTGCCTCTGTGTCTGGAATTAGTGAAGCCCCCTTCCATATTAGAAGCTCACTCACCAGTTCTCACCTTGCTCAGCATCTAACAGAATCTTCACCTTCATTTCCTACCTCATCTTAAAAAGCATTTTGGTGACTTTACAAGTGACTTTGATCTCATCTAAAGCTCAGCTTTGTACTCTCTCCCAAGGTGCTTTGCTTTCTACCTTTGCAATGGGCTCCTGATTTGAATGTATATAAGTATAGACATATATTACTTATATATATAGTTTAATTTAAGCTACTTCTTCTAGATGGATTAAGCACCAGATCTATCTTTTACATAATTCTGTGTATCTCATTCCTAGTTCAGTGCTGGACATAGAGTAGACACCTAAAAATTAATTGTAGTTTAATATATTGATGAGTCAGTGATATCTCAGGCATCGATTAAGAAAAAGTGTGATGGGAAATGTTAACGTTGTAGCCTCAAGTTTTAGTGCTGCCTCCCTGGCGTCTTTCACACCATAAAATGCAAGATAATTGATGTTCTTGACCTCATTAGAAGAAATTATTTTAGAGTTAGGCAAAACTAGGACAGGGAAGGGTGAGTAGCCTCTTCAATATCATGCAAGAAAAGCTTTGTGGAGTTGGGAGTGAACTGGCTTTAACGGTAGGAAGGCCAGATCCTCAAATGCAGCCCCCAGCACAGGTCCTGAGGGAATGACTTTGTGTTACAACCCCACTGTGACCCATTCATCCAAGAGGGGCCAAAAGGGAAAGGCTCAGGCCAATTTTGAGGGTTTCCAGGCCACTGTGCTTAAGGCTTGGCTGGGGGCCCTTGCTTCCCTTCGCTATTGTCCCTTGGGCTTGTGTCCTTAAATCAAGTTCTCAAGCCTTTCTTGTGTTCCAAATGAACTGGTGGCTTTTAATTGTATTTTTCCACCCAGAGTCTTTGAAATCCATCTTTCTTTGCTTTTGTGGCTTTTGCTTGACCTTTGATGTTCTCTTGGCACATTTCTGTTACTGGAGAGAACAGGGGTTTTTGATTTGTTAGAGAGATTGGAGGCCGAGCTTTGGACTTCAGGCCTGTAAGCTTTCTGCTAAAAACAGAGAGATGACTAATAACTATTTGGTGTGTAATGATGGCTTAGCAGTATTTACCACTGATTTAGGCTCTCTGGCTCCATTACCTAGAATATTTTCCTGACTTAAACATTCCTCAGTTCTTTAGCCAGCAGCTGTCTACATTTTAAAAGTCCCCCAGCCTCCAGAAATTATGATTTCACATTTCTAATATTCCTCTCACTATCCAATCAAAACGACCTCTTTAGAGTGTCTTGTAGCATGTTTCCCTAAGTGAATTTAGCACAAATCACAAGGAAAGAACACAAACAAAGGATAAAGCCCAAATCCTCCTTAGCATAGCCCCACCAAGACTGCTGTCACTAATCTTTGGTTACACTGAGAGTAGGTGTGAGAAGGGAATAAGGGATAAGGACAGAGATAAACAAAGAAAGTGCAGAATCACATCACTTTCTTCCTTTCGGTTCCTCCCAGCGCCTCTTCCACTAAAAAGAAAAAGGAAGGAAAGGCCATAAATTTTGTGAATTTGAGATATAGCAATAGAGATGGAGATGGAGATGGAGAGGGAGAGGGAGAGGGAGAGGGAGAGGGAGAGGGAGAGGGGAGAGGAACAGAGAGAGAGAGAGAGAGAGAGAGAGAGAGAGAGAGAGAGAGAGAGGGAAGATACATTAGAGGGATGGGGAGAAAAGAATGCTGGAATGACATAATTATATTATATTTCCAAAAAACATTTTAAAAAGAAAGGACAGCTCTTACCAGAGAGGGAATGTGTGACTTAGGCTCTCATGAAGGCTAAGGATCTAAGGATGTATAACAGGCTATCTTAGCTTGAGCAACTGATGGATTCTCTCTTCTTGTAGGCAAGGGAACAACCTAACTAAGCACTTAAGGGAATTATCCCCTTTGGATTATACTTTGAATTGCTGTATTACTATTGCAATTATTTATTAATTTATACATGTGAGAAAAATGAATTTGGAGGCTAAGGAACCCGTGCACAGGTGGGAGCTCCCTGAAGGACCTGGATTAGGCACAAACCCCAACCAAACACTTGTTTTCACAAAGAGATCATTTATTAAGTGGGGAGGAAAAGTTAAAGTGGCTACTTTCTGACTAAAGGCAGAAAAGCAGCAGCAAATGACTGTATAAGTGCTATTCTTAAGAAGAGAAGAAGGGGAGGTCTGTGTTAGAGCAGGCTAAGGGCTAGTGGCAAAGGAGATAGGGGGCAATGGGGAAGGGGAAGAGATAAGGGAAAGGGGGTGGAGGTATTTGTCCTGGAGGAACAGTGAACTGCCTCTGGATAGAGAGGCGTCAGATGTGGCACATAGACAAAAGGCGATATATAAAGGTAAAGGGGGAAAACCTGTGTTAGGATGAGATGTTTAATTGTAACTGGGCATGCTAATTAGGTGAACCAAAGAGAATTTCTGATTGTTGGACTTTGGTAGTCAGCCTCCGGAGGAGGAAGTGACCAAATATGGGGAAAGCTTTAGGAATGTAATCTAACAATTTTTTAGCAGCACAGAGGGAATGGAAGAGAGGGGAAGGCCTGGCAGAGATGTGTTCAAGTGGGCTAATGTCCCTTCTAGGGGGTATAAAGACAATAAATATACAGTTATTGGCCTCAGTAGTGTGTGTGTGTGTGTGTGTGTGCGTGTGTGTATGTGTGTGTGTGTGTGTAAAGTTTGTAATATGGAAAGGCAGAACACACCTGTAGCTTAAAATCTTGAGTAAGCATATGATAATTTCATGTATCTTTGTCATTCCCAAAGAAATTTTCTAACGTCACTTGCTCATTTAATTCTCTTTGGGACAGCAGAGGAAGGCATTTAGGCACTATAATGTATACGCAGAAGCCTTGAAGGCTATTTCACTTGCTTGTACCCACAGCACTTACTTTTTGCTCTCTACTCTGTCTTTTAACTATAATATTAATGGGAAATTTCTTTTCTGGGGGGATGGAGGATGGAGTTTCAGCTCTAGGATAATGAGTAATTTGAGTTAGGAATGAAGCATTGGGTATGTTGGAATTCAAATCAAGCTCATCTTGATTTCATAGTTCCTTTTGAATGGTGTAGCTTTTCACAGGCAAATTAATTTAAAAACTGAGAATGATAACTGGAATCTGTCTTGTAGGCTTTAACCTCTAGGATGCCCTGCTAAAATTTTGTTTATAAAATGTTATATACAAGGCCCAGTGCTTGCATTCCCTGTATGAGTTATGAGTCTTTCAGTTTTGAGTTATCTAGATGGCGTACAAGCTGGCTTTAAGGGACAATGAACTTCATTTGTATATGTAAATAAAAAAAAAGGAGTTTTGAGCATGCTAAGTCTAAGCCATGCCATGCAGATTCATGTCTGAGCTCACGTTCCTTTGTACTGACATGTATCTATGACCACTATATATATAAAGCTCACAGCCGTTCCAAGCCCATGCCATCTTTGCTGTAGGGCAAACTTAGGAGAAATCTACCTCCCCCATTTCTAACCAGCCCCTAGTGGATCATATCTCTGTTCCTGACTTGTTAGTTTATACAGATCATGTGATTATTGGAGGCTCCAACCTCTTCGCCAAACTTATGTGCACTGAGGTAAGGGGAGGCATGTCCCATGAGAGAAAACCAAGGTAGCTGATTTGAAAAATGCGGGTATAAACTGTGTAAGACAAAGCCAGCAGACACTCTGATGCTCAGAAGGCCCCCAAACTATTAACACCAAGTCATTTCTTTGGTTTATTTTGATTTCATCTTAAAATTTCTCCTTGATATCTTAAAATAGACTCTGTGGGATCATAATATAGAATCTCTCATGGCATTTACACATGGTAAAATGCCACAGAAGGTGTGTCACATAAAAGAGATTTCCTTAAGAGACAGGTTAGTGGGAAAGGCATGGCATACATGCAAGACTATGTGGAACAATTTTCATCAATGCTCTTCTAGGTGCTGTTGATAGTCACCAACCATTACAGCCTCGGGTGATAGGAAGATTTAAGAAGAGGGACTTTTTATGCATAGCCTGAACTGTGCACCTCTCCAGGTAGGTGGGAAACACTGACCCTGTCTTCTCTCTTAAAAACTCCTCATCCATTTAGATTCCACTCTGGTGAGGCTAGAAAAGCCCTCTAGAGAAGTAGAACAAAATCCCCTTTTGAATCTTTGAGCCAAATAAAATTAAGCAAATGTAATTCACTTGCCTAACAGCACACAAACCAGGAGAAGCACAGAAGGATTCAGAGTCATAAACTTGGACTTGACATCACTGAGGAGGGGTGGCTGTTTCTTGCAGTTCCTCTGAAGCATGTGGTTGAACGAATAAGCCAGGGCCTGGCATCCAGCAAGATCAGCTGTGTGCTGGGGACTCCCATGTTCTCTCTTGACCTTGAACATTCTCATAAACATTTCAGTGCCAGAGGAAAGGTTATAAACCCAGACCTCCATGTTTGTGCTCCTGTTCTGCCTTAGATTAAGTTAAATATTGTTTGTAGATGATAGAGATAAATCGCCTCCACTGCGAGCCTGTCTGGATGGTTAAAAGGATGCTGTTTATTTCTCTAAGGAAGTTGCCCAGCTGGGTAAGAGAGCCGCTGGACCATTGCCTCATTTTGCACACAAATTTCCTATTTGTTTCAAGACTCGACTTCATCGAGTGCACTTAACTGATTTGCCTGGCTGTCATCTGTCATGTTCTATTGGACTCAAGTGTCACAATGGCTGCGAACTTGTCATCTCCTTCCTAGCCAATTCCTCTAGTGCCTAGAGTGGTGCCAGCCATCTGGGGCTGCTCCGTCAAGGGAGACTGAAGTCAACATGAAAGGGCGACTGGTTAGTTCGAAAAGTAGAAGAGGTTCTCAGGCTTCAAGTGTATGCATGTTTAATAGATGAGTGACAGAACAGTTGTGTCCGTCCATGCAAAGAAAACAATGAAAAGAGATTTATTTAAAGCTGTTGGAATGCAGACAACCCATTAGAAAGGATGAACAGGCAGTCGTGGTAAAATTACCGAAATACGTTTTGCTGTGGAGAGAGCATCGTGTTTAAGCACCGCAGCTGTCATTTCTTAGCATTTATTAGTGTGTCCTCAGGAACAGTCATCATCTCTTTACTGTGTGCCTTACAGGTTGCTTGGAGGCAATAGAACTGCAAGTCGTAAGGCAACATCCCATAATGTATGAAGGTTGTAGAACAGGGGACATACATAGTAGTGGCTTTGCATGAACACTCTCATCTTTTCCTTTTCTTTTTCTAAACTTAATGCTTAACCATTTTAAATTCGAACACATAAAATAGCCTTCCGTTATGAGAGTGCCATGCATTATGAAGGACTGGACCAACAGAGCATAAATGGAAAAGGACATGGTAAAAAGAATGAAGAAACAGTATGAAACTAGAGTTGACAGTGTTTGAAATATGAACAGATTTGAAAGTTACAGAAGGAGAAAAGATGATGTTATTTCTCGAGATGGGATGCCCTGCAGGGAGGAATGTTTGTTTTGTTATGTAGGTGCATCATCAGAACAAGTCCTGTCAAGGAAAGGATATACCTTATCATGTATGAGGTCAAAGTACCTTGGAGTCACTTTTGTATATTGAGGAACCTTATCTTAATCCAAGTGTGAGAAGAACTTCTTTTCCTGAATGCTTGAGGTTCGACTGCAGTGGCTTTTATAGCAGGCTGTGCTTCAAAAGCAGCAGAAATGTTTTTTTCACTGCCCAACTTCCTGTAATCTACCATTAGAGATCAATTCAGTAGTCTGTGGTGGGACCTTGGCACGTATATATTTTGTTTGTTTGTTTTTTTAGAGACAGGATTTCTCTGTAGCATTAGAGTCTGTCCTGAAACTAGCTCTTGTAGATCAGGCTGGCCTTGAACTCACAGAGATCCACCTGCCTCTGCCTCCAAAGTGCTGGGATTAAAGGCATATGCCACCACTACCTGGCTGGCACCTGGATTTTTAAAAATAAATTCTAACAATAATATGTATGACAAGAGAGAGAAATAGATAAAGAGGGAGTGAGAGAGAGTGGGGGCAAGCACTATCCACAATCTTTTATCAACCAAGGATAATTTTTGAAGATTGCCATTAAGAGATAATCACAGAAGGGCAATACATCATAAATTTAGTAAACAAATAATCTTGGAAAATGTTTTAGGGATTTGATTTGTCTAATTATAAAATGTTTATAATAGGACTCATTTTATTCTATCAGTAAGAGCCATAGCACCGAGTTCAGTGTTGTATATTCAGCATAAGCCAAGAACAGGAAATATATTAATTCCAATATTACACACCTCTCATTTCTTATTTATTATAAACACACAGTGTGCCTGGACAGTAGAAGCCAGACTTTTATACAACTGAACTAAAGAGGTTATCATTATCTGAAAATTTGTATATGATGCTTGGGTTTCTATTAGCTCTACAAAATAGTTGTATCTAGAGGTGTTAGTGCAAGTCACATAATATATCTGTCCCTGGATAAATTTCAAAGTTTTAATCTAGTAAACTGTAACATATGGGCCTGCTTGTTGGGGTTTCTGTCCTGTTTAGTTTCCACAGCCGGCAAGTCACAAAGAAAATCACATAGAGTCTATATTAATAATAAACTGATTGGCCCATTAGCTCAGACTTTGTATTACCTCTTATAATGTATATTAACCCATTATCCTTATCTATGTTAGCTACATGGCTCAGTACCTTTTTCAGTGGGGAAGGTCACATCCTGCTTCTTCTGTGATCTGGGCAGGACTGTCAAAAGAGCTTCCTTCTTCCCAGAATACTCCTGTTCTTTTTTCCCCACCTCTACTTCCTGTCTGGTTGTCCCACCTATACTTCCTGCCTGGCTACTGGCAAATCAGCGTTGATTTAAAATGTAATTGACAGAATATAGACAATTCTCCCACACCAGTAAACAAGCAACTTGTCTCTACAAATGTTGTTTAAAACCTTCACATGTTTGGAAAAATGAATTTGTAACCTTTAGTAAAAGATGTTTCTAAGCCCCATCTTCCCCTGACCTCTTTTCTTTGTCTAGCCTCCCTTAAAAGGCAGGGCAAACAATGACTTTACTAGAGAAAGTCCATGCTCATGGGACTATATACAGGTTCCATAACATTAACCCTGAGTGTAAAGGCATTTTCACCCCTTTATATATAGATTACTATTGTTACCAGTGTTCGAATGAGGGATCAGGCTAGCTTCCTTTAGAACTCAGCCACAGCCATTTGTATGATGAGGTGTTGATGTGGGAGAGTCTTCTGTTTGTGTTGATTTCATTCATTAATAAAGAAACTGCCTTGGCCAGCCCTTAGGTGGGTGGAGTAGACAGAACAGGAAGAAGGAAGTGAGGTAGATGGCTCAGTCAGATGCCACGCCTCTCCTAAGTTAGGCAGACCGCCATGCCTCTCCTCAGAGAGAGATGCGATGGTGCCAGCCACCAGTTCAGACATGCTGAATCTTTCCCGGTAAGACACCATTCGTGGTGTTACAAAGTATATTAGATATGGGTTAGTCAAGATGTGAGTAAGAGGCTGAAAATAATGGGCCAGGCAGTATTTAAAAGAATACAATTTGTGCGATGTTATTTCGCGCGTAAAGCTAAGCATGCGGGAGCAGGGTGGCGGGAATCCGGCCAACAGCTCCTCACTACAAGGTGTGTTTTATGGCCTTCAGTTTCCTGGCTGGAGAAATGAGGTGATTTTGATATGGGTATTGTTGCTCAGGCCTGTAATCTCAGTATGCAGAAGGGTGAGGCAGGGAGATTACAAGCGTGAAGTCAACTTGAGCTACACCATAAATCCAGACCTATTACTGGCTAAGTAGCAAGAGGTATTATCTAAAAAACAACTACTCACAGTTGCAGAAGACATGAAGTGACACAATGAAATTATACCTAAAGTACCATCTTAGCTCCAACATTCTACACTTTCAAAGTCAAAACTCCATTTATGTACCACTATCGTTAACCTTTGTAAAGCCGATGTCACTCTAAGTCACCTTTAGACATCATTTTCAGTATTCTTACATCCATCTTCTTACTTACATTTTTTCTCTCTATTCTTTTATTGGTTATAGAAGAAAATAATTCATACCTTCGTTTGATAAACTGTTCTAAAACATCTGACTGTGTAACATGAGTGTTCAGAAAACCACAGCAAAACAAAGAGACCTGTGTGGCTTGGTTCAGAAGTGTTACGGACCATAAGGATCCCAGGTTGAATTTCCAGCAGGAAATCAAGCACTGAGGTGCACATGTTTGATGCTGGATGCAGCTTTTTGCTCTAGAAACACCTGTCTGAAAATGCCCGGTGGGAGCAAAAAGATGGTGTTGACCAATGGCCCTGTTGCTTTGATTTCAGAATACATTTTATACACATGTATTTCCTGGGTTTGGTGGTCCTTCTGTAAGCAATAATGCAGAAACTGTTTCTTTCCCAATGGATGAACAGTGCAGTCCTATCAAAAGCAAAGGAAGAAAGGGAAAGAAAGTGAACTAAGAATTTCAATATCCCAGAGGAACGTCAAGTTCAGTGATGAAGACTTAGAAGACATGAATGTGACTTTCTGGGTGTGCAGAAAGAATAACGTGTTAAACCAATTACTATAAATAACTAGATTATAATAAGGGCGATTTTTTATTTTTTAAAAAACTATTTTTTCTTATTTTACATGCCAAATCCAGTTCCCACTCCTTCCTCTCTTGACCCCAATCCCACTCCCCACCCACTTCTCAGAGATGGTAAGGCTTCCCATGAGAAGTCAAGAAAGTCTAGGACATTGCTTTGAGGCAGGGCCAAGGCCCTCTCCACTGTATCTAGGTTGAGCAAGATATCCCTCCAAAGAGAATGGGTTCCAAAAAGCCAGAACAAGTAGTAGGGATAAATCCAGGTCTCAGTGACCCAACAGTCTGCTCCAGCCATATAACTGTCACCTATATTCAGAGGGCCTAGTTTGGTCCTATAAGAAATAGAATCCTTGGTCGCCCAGTGGTAGTGCATGCCTTTAATCCTAGCACTTGGGAAGCAGAGGCAGGCAGATCTCTGTGAGTTTGAGGACAGCCTGGTTTACAAGAGCTAGTTCGAGGACAGGACCCAAAGCTACAGAGAGACCCTGTCTTGAAAAACCACAAAAAAAAAAGAAAAAAAGAAAAGAAATAGAATCCTCAAATTGAGCCTGAAGAACTAGGAAAACAATCTCAAAGTTTTTATAGTGGAGAATTACTTGGAGAAAATTCATGTGCGTGATCTGGATGTCTGTGAATATTCTATCATGTCCAGGTCTATATTGAAGCCTCACAATTTCCAATTCAGATTAACCTTTACAGAAAGTAAGCCAAGATTCAGTAAATAGAGAAGAACAAAGATAGCACAGAGTTCATCAAAATAAACAAATAAACCAACCAAGAAACAAAATGTTTGTTGAGTAATCAACATTAAAGAAAGAAAATTAGGTTAACAGAAATGATGAGGCTTAATTCATTTCAGCTAAGATGACTTTGATAATTTCTACTCAGAGATAGGGAGATGAGTCACTCTTTCTTCCTCAGGACATGTTAGAGCAAAGGACTAACTTTAGTTTTAGACTGAAGAAATTTGGGGATACCAGTGCCAAATGGCTCTCTTGGCAACAGTCTGGGAAGCTTCTGCTGTCATCATTTCTATCATTAGAGGTGCTTAGGTAGTGGCGGATGTGCTGATTCACACTGGTACACTGTAGATCCTCAGGCTTGGCAGAGTAGAATGAGCGCATTGCCCTTTGTAAGAGCCATGCAGGACCAAGACACCGACCGACAGTGGAAAATGATCTGTGGTAGGTCAAACGTCACTGCTAATTTCTCTGGATTTATAGGTCCTTCCCTATCGAGTTTGCATGTCACCTGAATGATTTGATTCTCCTAAAATGTTCCCTAAACTATTGAGTAATGGAATTTCTACAATAAATTTATCAATCAAAATAACATTCTAGGCAGAGGCTGACGTAACATATCTCCATCAGAAAATCTGAAGATCTGTATCTCAGCTCTAATATGAACACTCCCCCCTGAAGTAAGGATGATCACAGGGGGAGCTTCATGTAAGCTGAAATAACTCAAAAAGTATTAGTAACTATAAAGTGTGTTCATTTTCATTTCAGTTCTCTTCCTAACAAAATTATTGCTGACATCTGAGATGCTGACCAGCCTGGTATTGTATTTGTACCTGGAATAGCTCTATACATGCTGTGTTATGAAAACAAAGGCACAGCACTTAAAGGATGTACTCCTCCACACCTTCTCCAGTAGCACATATCTCTCATTGGCCTTGATGCTGATCAAGGTAGCTCATAAACACCAGAACCATTTGGTTGCTCCAGCCCTTCCTGTATTTTACTGTCAACCTTATCAGACTTTTTTTTGTGCTAGACCTTTGGGTGTTCTTTTAACTTGCTAGTGTGGTATTTTTTTCAGCTTCTTTATATAGGCATTAGTGCTATAAACTTTCCTCTTAACACTTCTTTCATTGTGTTCTATAAGGTCGGATGTGTTGTGTACTCATTTTTGTTAAATTTTAGGTAGTCTTTAATTTCTTTCTTTATTTCTTCATTGACCCATTGGTGATTTGGGTGAACATTTCTCAATTTCAATGTGTTTGTGGGCTTTCTGAAATTAGTATTGGTGTTGAATTCTAACTATAACCATGGTCATCCAATAAGATACATGGACTTATTCCTTCTTTTAAAAAATCTGTTTAGATTTGCTTTGTTACCAAGCATGTGGTCAATTTTTGAGAAGGTTCCATGAGGTGCTGCGAAGAAAGTATATTCTTTTATGTTTGGATGGAATGTTCTATAGATGTATGTTAAGTTCATTTGAATCATAACATCTGTTAGTTCCCTTATTTCTCTGTTAAGTTTTTGTCTAGCAGACCTGACCAGTGGTGAGAGTGGGGTCTTGAAGCCTCTCACTATTAGTGTGTGGGGTTTAATATGTGACTTAAGCTTTAGTATTGTTTCTTTTATATATGAGGATGCCCTTGTATTTGGGGCATAGACGTTCAGAACTGGGATTATTTTCCTTGATGGAAATTCTAATCTAGAGCTCTAATATGAAAAAATCCTGCTACTGAAATAAAAACAGACAGGAGGACCAATGCAATCGAATCAAAGACCCGGATATCAATCCACACACCTACAAACACCTGATTTTTTATTTTTTATTTTTTTATTTTTTTTCTCATGGTTTATTTTTTTTTATATTTAAAAATTTCCATCTCCTTCCCTCCTCCTCCCCCCTCCCTCCGCTCCTCCTCCCCCTTCCCTCCCCTCCTTCTCCCCCTTCCCTCCTCTTCCCTCCACCCATACCTCCCCTCCCTCCCTCTCAAGGCCAAGGAGCCATCAGGGTTCCCCACTCTATGCTAAGTCCAAGGTCCTCCCAACTCCCCCTAGGTCCAGGAAGGTGATCGACCAAGCTGAGAAGGCTCCCACAGAGCCCGTCCATGCAGAAGAATCAGAGCCCAGCGCCATTGTCCTTTGCTTCTCAGTCAGCCCCTGCTGTTGGCCACATTCAGAGAGACGGGTTTGGTCGCATGATCCATCAGTCCCATTCCAACTGGAGTTGGTGATCTCCCTTTAGTTCTGTCCCACCGTCTCCATGAGTGAACGCACCCCTCACGTTCCTGACTTTCTCCCTCATGTTCTCGCTCCTTCTGCTCCTCATCAGGACCTTGGGAGCTCAGTCCAGTGCTCCAATGTGGGGCTCAGTCACCTTCCCCATCTGTCGCCAGCTGGAGGTTCCCTCACAGTCCTGACTTTCTTTCTCATGTTCTCTCTCCTTCTGCTCCTCATCAGGACCTTGGGAGCTCAGTCCGGTGCTCCAATGTGGGGCTCTGTCATTTTCTTCATCTATCGTCAGGTGGAGGTTCTATGGTGATATGCAAGAAATTCATCAGTATGGCTATAGGAACTGGCCTTTTCAGGCTCCCTCTCCTCAGCTGCCCAAGGAACTAACTGGGGGCGTCTCCCTGGAAACCTGGGAACCCCTCTAGGGTCAAGTCTCTTGACAACCCTCAGGTAGCTCCTTAAATTAAGATATATGCGTCCCTGCTCCCATATCCACCCTTCCGTGGGAATGCACACTTGTGCAACCACTTTGGAAAGCAGTGTGGCGGTTTCTCAGGAAATTCGGGATCAACCTACCCCAGGACCCAGCAATTCCACTATTGGGAATCTACCCAAGAGATGCCCAATCATACAACAAAAGCATATGCTCATCTATGTTCATAGCAGCATTATTTGTAATAGCCAGATCCTGGAAACAACCTAGATGCCCTTCAGTGGAAGAATGGATGAAGAAACTGTGGAATATATACATGCTAGAATACTACTCAGCGGTAAAAAACAATGACATCTTGAATTTTGCGTGCAAATGGATGGAAATAGAAAACACTATTCTGAGTGAGGTATCAGACCCAAAAAGATGAACATGGGATGTACTCACTCATAATCGGTTTCTAGCCATAATTAAAGGACATCGAGCCTATAAATTTGGGATCCTTGAGAAGATAATAAGAAGGTGAACTCCCAAAAAAAAGATATAGTAATCCTCCTGGATATTGGAAGTAGACACGATCGCCAGGCAAAATTGGGAACTTGAGGGTTGGGCGAGACTGGGCCAAGGGAAGATGGGGAGAGAAAAGTGTGAAGGGGAGAATGGGGGGAGCTCGGAGGAATGGGGTGCTTGGCAAACACCTGATTTTTGACAAAGAAGCTACAAATATAAAATGGAAAAAGAAAGCATGTTCAACAAGTGGTGTTGGCATAACTGGATATCAACATGTAGAAGAATAAAAATAGATCCATATCCATATGGAAAAAAAGTCCAACTGGATCAAATACCTCAACATAAAACCAACCACACACGTAGGAAGTGCCCATGAACACACTGGCACAGAGACCACTTCCTAAATATAATCCCAGTAGCACAGACACTGAGAGCAACTATTAAAAATGGGACTTTCTGAAACTGAGCAACTTCTGTAAAACAAAGGACATGGTCAACAAAACAAAATGGAAGTCTACAGATTGGGAAAAGTTCTTCACCAAACTGGCACCAGAGAGAGGACTGATCTCCAAAATATACAAAGAACTCAAGAAACTTGATATCAAAAGAAC
The DNA here is from genome assembly GCF_903992535.2 of Arvicola amphibius. Taxonomy (NCBI): domain Eukaryota; kingdom Metazoa; phylum Chordata; class Mammalia; order Rodentia; family Cricetidae; genus Arvicola; species Arvicola amphibius. Next base: position 58,873,822 of record NC_052047.1, read on the forward strand.
AAATAATTCAATAAAAATGTAGTATAGACCTAAACAGAGAACTCTCAACAGATGAATCTCAAATGTCTGAAAGATACTTAAGAAAGCATACAATATTCTTAGTCATCAGAGAAATGCAAATCAAAACAACTATGAGATTCCATCTTACATTAGTCAGAATGGTCAAGACCAAAAACACTTTTTTTGTTGATGCTGGAGAGGATATGGGGTGAGGGAAAACTACTCCATTGCTGGTGGGAGTACAAACTTGTTCAGCCACTTTGGAAATCAGTATGTTGATTTCTCAGAAAATTAGGAAACAATCTTCCTAAGAACCAGCAATACCACTTTTTGGTATACACACAAAGAATGTTCAATCATACCACAAGGACATGTGTGCAACTATGTTCATAGCAGATTATTCAAAATAGCCAGAACCTGGAAACAAGCTAGATGCCCTTCAACAAAAGAATGGATAAAGAAAATGTGGTACATCTACTCAATCAAGTACTACCCAGCAGTAAAAATAATGGCATCTTGAAATATACAAGAAAATGGTTGGATTTAGAAAAAAAACATACTTAGTAATGTGACCCAGACTCAAACAGATGAATACAATATGTACTCACTCATAAGTGGCTTTTAGACATAAAGCAAAGAAAAATGAGCCTACAGTCCACAACCCCAGAGAATCTAGAGAACAAAGAGGACACTAAGAGAGGTATATAAGGATTTGCATAGGAAGGAGAAAAAGGCAAGATCTCCTGAGAAAATTAGGAGTGTGGGGATCACAGGAGAGGGTAGAAGGGGAGAGGAGGAAGAGAAAGGAATGGAGAAAATGTATGGCTCAATAAAATAAATAAGAAAAAATATAAATTAACTACTAAAAAGAAAAATAAAAGATTGTTAGGCAACAGGTATAAAACCAAGTATAAATAAGTGACTAGGGAACATCAATTTGTAAACTGGGTTGTAAAAATTGTTTTTAACTCTGCAGTATCAATTTGGAAACAATAATTTTGCAGGGTAGACATGGGATTTGGTCAAGAACTCACTGAAGTTATAAAATCTGAGATGACCAAGTGCTTTATTTTAAATGGTTTAGTGTTTTAACTACCCTATGCATATAGCACTGTCTATTCCAAATCATCTTTACATTGCCCAAAATACCTAGTACAAAGCAAAGCATATGTAGATAATGCTTACTGTAACATTTAGGGAATAATAACAATAACTAAGAGGGTATGTGCATTTTTACTATCAATTCAGTTTTCCTTTTAATCCCCATCAATTCAGAGCTCTCAGACACAGAGGGACAATTGTAGTTTAACAGTAACTGAAATCCTAATTTCAAAAAGACTTAAGTGGAATAAAGAACTAACATTTCTCCTTAAAGCACAGCAGTTACTGCGTTGAATAAATTGATGATTTTACTGTGAAACTGAAGGTATCCATGTAGGTGTCTCCTAGGTTGTCAAGGTGAGCCTGCCAGAGCCATGTTCAAAATTATCTTGAATGAAGTTCTACAGTAAGCTAGAATAACACTATATATGTATGATATATATTATACATATATAGTATGTATACAGTATGTGTGCACACCACAGTATATACATACCATGCACATATACAGCATATATACTATGTACATACTATATGCATATAGTATGTATATACAACATACATACTATGTATGCATATACAGCATATGTATATAATATGTAAATATACACGCAATACACACACATATATATCATTAAATGGGGGCATCTTTTTATGCTATTGTAGGGTTGGAACACTCTTCACAAAGGCCCTGTTTTAGGCCATCCCTCTGGTGACAATGCCATTCTAGGTCTATTCTTAATCAATGTTGGCAAGGAAATGAATTCCTATGACTGGTCTGTGTAAAGCAAGCCTGGGTGGAGGTGTGTGCATTGTCCAAACAAAATCCTATTTCCATTGACTGGATGGAGGGATGGTGTGTACATTTTGTTTAGCAAAACAGGACCATTAGCTACCATCAGTACCCAATTTCATCCTCCCTGGTCTTGATACTCCATACAGCTTGTTGTTTAGTTCTCTCATTTCTCTTTTCCAGTGGATTCAGCATTCTTTCTCCAGATATACTTTCTGTGTTGAACATTTAGGCTGGTCTGGCCCAGGCTGCAGGAACACAAGCCACAAAATATTCAGACAGAGTACTTCATACTGACAAAAATAGGACTATGGGATTTAAGAGAACGTCTCAGTCAGTCACATGGAGATGGTAAGACATTGTCCTAAATAAAATAAGCTGAGGTTTATGAGAAGAGTTCACTCCTACTTGTTATTTGACAGTTGTGAATTGGTGTTTGCAATCAATCCATGGCATTCTATGGACACATATCGAGGGCTCTTAGAGGAATGGGTGGATGTCAGCAGGAGGAATCCTACATTCTCTTCTCCAGTCCAGAGGCGTGTTAGACCCAGAAGAGCTCTGCTTAATATCTTACATACATAATTGATTTCCATACAGTACTTACTTTTAATAAAAGGCATCTAGAGGCAATCACTCTAGAACTCAATTTGTCTTTGGAAAAACAAAACAAAAAAGCAGTATTCATGACAATCACTTGGAGTCTCTTTCCTTGTGAACCAAATCTGTTCAGAATAGATCGTATGTCCCTGTTCCCAAATATTGTCTCCATAGATGCCTTTGCTCTTCTGTTCAGACCCAGGAAACTGTGACCTCCATTTGGATTCTGCTCCTTGCCTCTCTACATAGGACTTCTCTTAACAGACAACCATATTCCTAGCTCATATCGTTTCTTAAAGGAGAAGAAGCAAGCACCCTTTGCTTGTGAGCCTCTGCAGGTTGATTCTCAGCTCAGTTTCTTTTCTCAGCTCATTCCTATGCTGTGATGTTAGGTTGTAGTGATAATTTGCTACAAATTAGAATCACCTGAGTTGGAATCAGCAGCCGAAGAATTATCATGGTTGCTGCAATTAATGTGGGGAGAACCACCTCAGATATAGGCATTGTTTTCTGGCAGCAACTCAGATAAAATGAGCATGACAGAATGAAAATGGTTTTTCTCAAGAGCCCCCTTTTTTCTTCCCTCTCCCCATTCTCCCCTCCCTCCCCCTCCATTCTGTTGGATTGGTTCTTGTAGAAAGTCTCGACTAATAACAAGTATCTTCTGTAGGTCAGAAATGTTTAAACACTGATACTGAATTTTACTGGGATGTTCTAGAAGTTGACATAGGTCATAGGTTTGAGGCTACTTTTTCTATTACTCATGCATGGCTTTTTTTTTTTTTTTTTACACATCAGTAGTGTCTCTTGTAGTGCCTCGAGCTCATTCATTATCGAGAGGATTTCAACTGGCAAAAGCCCACTCCTGGGGGTTTTAAAAGATTGAACACATTTTTACTGATTGAAATCTTTCCTATAACCACATTTGCCTTTTTAAGTATGGTAAATATCTTGCCCACAGAATCTGTGGAATTGTTGTCTCTTGAGACATAGGACTGGATTTGGTCCTCAAAAAGATGATTGTTGTGTTGGCAAGAGGATGGATGGGATGACCTAGAAGGTCCATTCCTGCTCTCATTTTGATGATGTGATTCTTACCAGATGGGACCAATGGCGAATTAGACATGTATCGATGGTACCCCTGTGCTTTTTATCCTAGGTTTATTCTACTAGTATCTGTATATTTTCTTTGGCTGGGTTCTGCATTTGTGATGCTCAACATGTGTATCACAAAAGCTCTTTGTTTCCCACATGAAGCAGGCTGTAAAGGGCTTGTGAAGGGAACTGAGCAAATCATATGTCTGCATCTACGTTTTCATGTTTGTGTGGAAACCCTGCGATCTTTCACAGATTGTGGCTTTTAGTGTATTTTATTTATTTGAATATGGCTAAAGACATGACTTCTTAATGTTATGGTGTCATGTCTATGTCTCAGAAAAAATAATAAACCACAGTGCAATATCATACCATGTATGGATTTTCCTTAATAAGAGAGGAGAGTAGCTATTAAACAGTAACTTAAAGATACTTGAATAGTCACTATGTAAATATACCTCGCTTGGAGACTGAAACTTTTATATCTTTAGCAATTAAATTTTTGCTTTCCAATGTTACTTGAAAGTATGAATCATTTACTCCTGAGCTGTATAAGTCTCTTTCTGCCTGCTTCTTTTCCATCTACTCATGCTATACTGGGAAAAAGGACCAAACAAGAGAGAGTCTATTGGTAATATAAGTTGAAGTATTTCTTTATAGTTCATTGTTGGGGGAATCATTAATGCATATCAATCCAACTCCTTTGTGTGTTCTGCCATGAACCAAGCATGGAGGTTGTCTGGAGAATCTCTCCTTAGATAAAAACTGTACTTTGAGAGAGAACTATGCAGTCACATTAGTCATTTTTATTGTAGAAAAAAATTTATAATTTCTATTATTTTCTACACTTAGAAACAACCTATTACATTTTTTGGGGGGGGTCTATATATCTTCTTTCAATAGAGCCTGATACTTTTTTGTATACAAGAAAAATATCAAATTGCTTGATCTAATATAGCAATTATTTCTTCATGTGGCCTCCACTCACCTTTTCTAGTTTTGTTTCATGTTGACCTTTGCCCTTAACTGTGAAATTAGAACTTCAGAAAGCATTAATGGCTCATGAACACTTTTTGAACCATTCCTAAGCTTTAGTGTACCTTCGTTTTCTTTGGATTGCCCACCTAAATGCTCTTTCCTGAGGGGCTTCCAATGTATCATTCAAAACATGAAGGCTGTTGTAATTCAATCATTCATCAGTTATCTCATAGAGTATACATACCAGACATGCCCCCAACATTTTCGGGCTTGTTTGATTAAATAGATAAAAGGAAGCCCAAACAATGACAATGCAGCATGCCTTCTATGATGAATATTGTCAAGAATATTACCAGATGACAACAACGTGATATATGTATAAGATTCTGTCTTCATCTAGTTTGGGGGCTTAGATGAATTTGGTCAGCTTTCTTCAGCAGCTGGTTAAGCTCAAATCCCAAACTCCTTTCTTTATCACTTTCATATTTCCCTCGTACTAACCTATTCATCCTAGTCACCCCAGCTTCAGAAAGAAGGCAATTACAGACAACTCCAATATCCTGAAATGTATTCAAACCAGCAAATCCTAAGCCAACTTACTCTGTATCACCAATTCTTTTTCATAAAATCACAGTAAAGGTACTGCTCACAGTACTCTATTGTTCCCCTGGCTTTGGATTAACCCCAGTGCTTCCATGTACTGATCTCAGCATATGCTATAATTTTCTTCTGGGACCTGTGAGGAGTAAAGTTGTAAGCCTTTCCCTGTTTTTTTCCTCTTCATCTGTGTACCATTTTAACCATACATTACTGAAGGTGAAGGTAATATGGTTTAAACAAAAGCAGGGATGCTTATTATAAGCTCAGACATCAGAGGGTAGGGTCTATCCTGAATTGGGCACAGTTACAACGGTACAGCAGGTACTGATTGGAGGAGAAAGAATGGGAGGGTCAACAAAATGAACTATGTGAGGGTCTGGTAGTATAGACATATAAAAGATTCAAAAACTTGTTTTGTCTCTTTCTCCACCGCACATGATTCTCGCTGGACCCTGGTTGTGTGAGTCTCTCTTTATCCCAATTATTAAAATTATATTCCTTGTTTTTGAGCTGGTCTGGTTAATTCTAACTACTGGTTGACCACACCACTCAGGTCTACACATCAGGTCCCTTGAGATGCTCCAGAAGATCATAGATGGGACAGATGCTGGAGAAGGTCAAGTCATAATCCCAGGACAGATACCAGGGCAGGCCAAGTCATAACCCCAGGTCTCCACCTTGGAAACTGTAGGGTTGGTCCAGCAGATGGGACATGGGGACAGTTTTCCCACTGTCACAATTTTGGGGCTGGCTCACCTACACCTATGTTAGCACTGTTGACCCTATTTGCTACACTGGCCTGGTACAGGGCCTGCTCTGAGTTGCAGCTGATGGGAGTCAGGGAAGGTTCCTCCACTCTTATGACTATAGGGCTATTTCTTCCACCTATCTCCGGCATTGATAGGCAGAACATGGGAAGGAGGTCACTTCTTCCTTGCACTTGTTGCCATAAGACAGATTGGTAATGGGGCCAGCTCTCCCATGAGTTTCAGCTCTGGCTCTCCTGTAGCTGCACTAACACTGTTGGGTCAATCGTGATGCCCTGGTGAGGTACAGGGCCTGCTCTTGAGTATTGCAGCTGGTGGGGGTCAGAGCTGGTTCTCCCACACTTATGATCACAGAGCCAGTTCTCCCATTTGCCTCAGATTTTGATGAACTGGGTGGGGGGTGCAACACTTCTCTGCCCACACTGCCACAAAGCAGATGGGTAATGGGGCATTTGTGTCATGCTCACAATTTTAGGGCTGGCTCACCCACACCTCTGTTAAAGGGGTTGAGTCTGCGGTGCCTCCCTGGTTGGATGCAGGGCCTGTTCTCCCAGTCTTATGGCCAGAAGCCCATCTCTCTCACATGCCTCAGACATTGATGGGTTGGGGGTACTTCTTTCCCATGCCTATGCCTCCACAAGACAGACGAAATATAAGGGCGGCTCTCCTATGCTCACATCTTTGGGGATGTCTCACCCACATCTGCACTAACAGGGTTGTCTCTACTGTGCTGCTCTGTTGAGGTGAAGGGCTTGCACTTTTCATGGCGGTGGAGGTGCACGCCTTTAATCCCAGCACTTGGGAGGCAGAGGCAGGCGGATCTCTGTGAGTTCGAGGCCAACCTGGGCTACAAGAGCTAGTTCCGGGACAGGCTCCAAAAGCTACAGAGAAACCCTGTCTCGAAAAACAAAAACCAAAAAAAAAAAAAAAAAAAAAAGAAAGAAATTAAGGGCCTACCAGACATGATCACAGGTAAATCTGATCAAGGCAGTTCCTCAGTTGAGGTTATAAATGCCCATTACAGGCCAACTCTCTCTTTTCCTGCTGCATTCAGATCAGTCTGTAGTCCTTGAATATTGATCCAGTACCACGTGCGCCTGTTTTCTCCACCATGAGAATAATAAACTGTAAACTATAAACAAGTCCCCAGTGAGAGTTACATTGGTTATGGTGTCTCTCCACAGCAATAGAACAATAACTAAGACAGATTCTGAAAGGAGAACATGTTATCCTTCTGGAGACTAATATAGGAAATGAGTTGACTATTTGATAAGAGATGCAATTGTTTTACTAGTAAGGAAATTCTGTATAGAGTGATTAATGGTATGGACAGTGTAGAGATTTTATATATATATACATATATATAAAATATATACATATATATATATATACATATATATGTATATATATATATATATATGTATTACCACAGAGTCACGGGCACCCCTAGACACTAGCAATAAAAGAATAATTTGGCATAGTTCTTTTTATACAAAATTTTATAACCTAGTAAAGCAAGAATATATGTAGAGAATAATATATAATAGAAATATATTAGTGTCGTGAGTAGGTTTAACAATTCTTTATTTCCGTGGGCTCACACTAACTCATATGAAAAGCCAGAGTACTTTGGTATCAAAGCATCTGTTCATGTGTGTGCAGCTGTGGTCAACATCCTCCTTACCCATGTCAACAATACCAGTGAAACTAAATCATAGTCCACATCATTAACACTGCACAGAAAAGCACATGAGCTCTTCACTTACATTGCCAATGCATTTCACATAGCAGCCTCTGTTATGAACTCACAACTCTCAGCCAGCACTTATTAAATACTTGGTCAGAAATAGATTGAAATAGTCTTTTATCCCCCCCGGGGAACACAGGGGATTAGCATTTATTGAACTCAACTAAGTGCCAAGTTTGTTACACTAGTTTTCCACACTCAAGGCTAAATCAAGATGTCTTCAAAGAACAAGAAAAACAAGATTATTCTCTGAAGGTTAGACTACAAAGTTAGCACATGGTGAAGAAAATTAGAGACCAAAAAGAAATAGTTCAAACTAATAGAGTGGAATGGTCTCAAGAGATTGTTTAAATTTGGAGACAGTCCTGAATATGATAGAGCCTCACCTACATTATAAAATGGAGTCACAGACAATGGAATTAATAATCACGAGAAGAAAGGAAGCATGCCCTCTGAGGTGAGGCAGACTAATGCAACTAAGAAAATAGCAGCAATGGCATGGACAATGTGGCAGCACTCCCTGGAGTCATGTACAGGATTCAAGCCGATCATTAATAAATTATTGAGGTCATCCCCATGCTATAAATGCTCAGACGATCTTCTGGAAGATGGTGTCTTTCCTATCAGTCAGACATCACCACTGTGCTAATTACCTAGAAAAAAATAACTTTTGAGAAGGAAAGATGTGTTTAGGTTCCAAGTTTCAAAGGTTTTTGTCCATAGTTATAACCCCTTTATTCTGCATCCGCCCTCAAGGTGATGCAGAGCCTCCTGGTGATAGGCTATGGAGGAATGACATTTATTACCTTGTAGAAGCTTAGAAATAGAAAGAAAGAGAAAGGGAGAGGGAGAGGGAGAGGGAGAGGGAGAGGGAGAGGGAGAGGGAGAGGGAGAGAGAGGGAGAGGGAGAGGGAGCGCACAGTGACTTACTTATTCCCTCCAGGTCTACGTGCTGCATTTCCACTCCCCCCACATGATCCTATCAAATGAGCAGTCCATCAGTCAGTTAACCTGTTGATGATCAGAGCCTTCATGGTCAGCATCAGCTCTCCAGATCTACACCACTGAATGCTGCTTGTATCAAGTGGCCAACCCTTCAGTATTCAGCTTTTGGGTAAGCGCTTTACATCTATAGTAATACTTCCTATAGTTTTGTCTTTCTACTAATTTAAGAACTGGGAGTGCTCACTCTACATGTACAAGGTCACGAGTCTGATCCCCAGTATTTCATAAAACTGGATATGGTAGTATACACCTGTAATCCCGGTATTTAGGATATAGACACAGGAGAATTTGGAGTTCAGTGTCATTCATGGCTACAGTGCAAGTTGTAGACCAGTCTGGGACACATGATACTTATTCAAAACAAGAAAACAGAAATAACCCCAAAAACCCAAATAATAGCAAAGTAAAACTGTAAAGAATTGACATTCTAAGGAATATGATGGCAGAATAATTTCATTTCTCCTGCAGATTTCACTAGTTTTATTACTAGGAAACAGTCTCCTTGTTTAAATGTTACTCCTGCTTCCACCTCTTATGATCTGTAAAGTGTTAATTCAGCCCTTGAAAAACAACAACAACAACAACAACAACAAAACCAACATTCTTCCTATCATATCCTTGATTGCTCCATCTTGTGGCGGGGGTGTCAGCCTTTCATTTTGAGGGTCTCCTTAGCTTCTTTTTGTCATCTTCCCTCCTTTAAGTCTTATGACTTTTTCTCTATCTCTGTCATTGATCTCTTTTCAAAACCACTGTTTATAAGGGAGACCTGGCATGAACCCTTTCTCTGAAGCCTTAAAGTAATTCTGTATTAGGTCAGTGAAAGCAACTGACCTTAATTACTAGAACTTATTTGTCTGGGTGTATACGCTAGTGTGTGCATGTATATATGTTTATATGCTAACATGTGTTTAAGTACAGATGGAGGACAGAGGTTGCCTTCCCATGTCATTACTTAGGAGCCATTCTCTTTTCCCTAAAACCTAGGGCTCACTGATCATTCTAGGCTGGCTGGCTCGTCAGCAATTCCCAGGAATCCTTCTATCTCTACCTCCCCAGCACTAAAACTATTCCCCCCAACCCCCACTTCCTGCCCACAGGCATGTCCTTTAATGTGTGTTCTGGGAATGAAACTCAGGTCTCCAAGCTTTCCTTTAATCAGATGAGCCTTCCTCTTGGCCACATCCATAACTGCCCCTGATTTTCTACTATCCTGTCTGTTTTTTCTCAGCTACCACGTCTCCCAGTTTCTACTCCTTTTTTATAACTACTTCCTCACACACACACACAAACACACACACACATACACACACACACACTTTGCAACCATATATCTCTGTGTCTACTCCTTATAACTACTTCTTAATGCACACACACACACACACACACACATACACACATCCATTTTATTTAGAGTTCTCAGCTTTCTTTTAGTACTTTCCCATAATTAACTAAGCATTTGAAGGCACCATCAATAAAGACACTTTTATGCAAGTCCCACTTCCCAATGCAGTGGGATTTCGAGTTACAATTGCATTCTGTTGTGTACCCTTGTACTCTGTACTTTTTTGTTAGTTTCTAAAAAATTGATTAGCTCTGGAACTATCAAACCAGAGCCGTGGGCTCCTCCAGTTTAAGGGGCTCATATCCACAAGAAAAAGTCTTACTAGGCCTTAGCTAAATTGTCTTTGTGTCACAGTGCTGTCTCCCTTTCTTTATCAAAGATCTTCATTTCTTCAGTCATCTGGTAAGGTTCTGGATTCTAAGGCATAGAAAATATCTTTCAATAATGGTGACTCAGATGTTGAATATTATTACTATTTCTATTGTATAGCTGATGAAATTCGTTGCAGGTCTAGAGTTTATCTTCCTGTCTAACTCCATCTCTGTATTCTTTCTGTACAATGAAGCTCACATTTTATTTAGAGCTCATTGCTAGGTCTACCTGGCAAAAACATTCTCTGAACTAAAATGCAAGTGCATTTTTATGAGCCTTTTCATAGGTCCGTTAAGATACTGTGAGACCTTGTAAATTGTTTTTCAATAGTTCACACAGTTTTACTTAGTCTAAAGGACCAAGGAAACTGTCTTCAGTCATTTACTTCACTTCCAGGACAGGTAATGTGAACACACTGAGCCTGACCTTTCTGTTTTCCCAACATGGACACGAGGCACATGTGGTTGTTTGTAGCAAATGTCTTACAAACTAGGACTAAGAGCCATGTTCACATGTATGTGGTTCGGTCCCAAGAGACTTCATGTAACTGAACTCATGCGTTAAAGAGAACTGGAACAAAGGCCATATGAAGAGCAGGGTTATAGAGAAGGTATTTGGTTACAGTTGTTTAGAATGCCTTCAAATCACTCTGGTTCCAAATGAAAATTAGCTTGAGGGATATATTGGATCAAGAGCTATTGACAATATTAAAGATGCAGTTGATATGAGATAGTCTCTCCTTTTTGTTTACGTTTGTCACAGAGCCAATACATGTTTGAAGTTTGAGAGTTCAGTAGGAAATCTGTGGGAGCTTGCACTTGCAAGAAAAAGAGGAAATGCAAATCCCATCCTGAATGAAGCATCTTAATTTTATTCTCTAATACACAGCTGGAAGGAGCTGCAACTAAACTATTATATTACTGTACCTCCCCTTGATATCATACACTTTTGCCATTCTGGTGTGCATTTAAATGAAGTTTGAGCAGAAGAAATTGTATTATTAGAGTCAGAAAAGATGAATAGTTCAGAGAAATGTGGTTTGGTGGAGAGGAAGACCTCATCCCAAAAAGCAGAGAAGAATTCAGTAATAGAAAAGAGTATTCTCATGAGAGAGGAGAGGGTGCAGAAGAGGAGGAGATGCAATCAGTTTCCATGCAATAGAGGCTCTGAATTTTGTGCTAAAAAGCCAAGGCTGTATCCTGTGGGCAGCATCTGATGTACCAAAGTTACTTAGCACAGAATTCTTCTTCCAACCAGAGGGGTAAAATAAACAAATAACCCATAACATATTAGGGTGAAAGAACAGAGAAATGGGGAAGGTAGGATGGCTCAGCAGGTGAAGGGACTTACTCTCAGAAGCCAGGGACTAGAGCTCAACCCCTAGAACTCATGGAGGAGGGAGAGAAGCAACTCCTCAGAAATGCCGCTATGTGTGTTGGTACGCGTATGTGTGCATTTGCACATACACACTAATTATGAAAATAAAGAAGTGATTAGAGAAAACTGATTAATATATTTCTTACTTTGTCAAGAGGATGACTTCCCAGTCTCTTCTGACAGTAACAGCAACTTGCAATTGCAGGTTATTAAAAATGAACAGTGACATCCAAGTCCTTGGCTTTTGATCACCAGTATAATGATTAATATTGTCAAGCTGATAGTATCTAGACACATTGAGTAGATGAACGTCTGTGATGGGTTTTCTAGATGAGGTTAATTAAAGCAGAGAGACCTCTCCTGGATGCAGGTAACACTATCCTGCAGGCTAGTGTTCCAGAAAGAATAAGAAAGAGAAAGCTAGCTGAGTACCAGTCTTCATCTCTTTCCACTCTGTGTCTGCAGATGCAGTATGATGAGCTGCCTCAGGCTTCTACCATCCTTGCCATGATGGGCTTTTCTTTCAAACTGTGAGTAAAAGTCAACCCTATCTCTTTAATTTTTTATTTGTCATGTATGTTCTCACAGTGATAAGAAGTAAAACTAATAGAGCATGTAGCTGTTGCTCCAAAATAGCATCCGTAGAGGGTAGAGTGAAAGCCGTATGTAAGTACCCTGGGTAATTGTCGTTCTTATGACAACAGCGGTGTCCTTTACAATAAGAGCAGGTGATACATAGGAAGCACTTGGTGCACACCAAGCAATATTCCAAACCTGTCGTTGGTATTACCTCACTCATTTTTATGGCAGCCAGAGAGCATCATTCTTCCTTTGCACATGGGAAAACCACAGCACAAATAGAATATGGGACTTTGCCAATGCCCCACACTCAACAGATGGTAGAGCAAAGATCTCAGGCAGTTTTCCCTCCAGCTCTGCCCTGTGTCTCACAACCTTACCCTACTTTATGTTATCATTCTATTATTTTTACATAACTATGGTATTTTAGCAGTGCTATGTAGGTCAAGGGAGATTTTCACAAATATTTTGAGTTAGGCTTGCTACTGCCTAGATTCATCCTGTACTTAAAAATGGATAGATTCTTCCATAACACACCTCTAGAAATCAACTATGAAGTGTGGATAGGCTCTAGAAAGTCATGAAGGGCCATCTTTCTCCTTTCCAATGCCTTCTATCAATTTGTTTGATTTTGCTTTGAAACCTCTGGAGTATAAGCTTTATCTTCTCCTCATGATTTTCTAGTTCTGCTTAGCATTCAGACTTCCACATTGCTGCCTGGGTGCTGGTTGAACATTTGTGTTGTGTTATGAAACTCACATACACCCAGGCATCACCCATGCTGAGTGGTTACTCAGACAAACTTCTGCTTTGGTGAATGACCAACTTGGGAAGTCAGGGTATACACATCTCACAGAACAAGAAATTGGGCTTTCAGGGGTCTTCAATCTTGCTCCAAGTTATAAAAGAATCTATTTGCTGCTTCCGTTATTATGCATTTACAGAACTTAAACTCTTAAACTGGTCACATAATCTGACGTTAGACTCAGCTTTATTGAAGTTAGCTGTGATCACATGACCAAGTTCTAAGGATCAGACTATAAGAAAGGTGGATGCTGTCAGCCATGGGTAGAGGTCAGCTGCTCTGCAAATTTTGTAGCCTTTTCCTTGTGTCTTTGCTTATGGTGGGAATGTGTACATAAAGGTTGAAATCCAGTCAACCACCGCAAAAACATTGAAGAGATGTTACTTGCAAGTTGGGAGTAATTTCATTAAAACATCTGATTCCTATGTTTTCAAGCAGTAGCCTTTTGAGCCTCTGTGTGCTGACTTCTGGACTCTGTTGTATCTGGCATTAATAGACCTTTCTCCTCTCTGAGCCACTGTTTTAAAGCAAATCCCACCTCTCTAAATTAACCGAAATCTTAATTGGCATAAGGCTACACATTCAGTGGATTCTTCTCAGTTCCTTTAAATCCAGTCCGGGAGCTATTAACAACTAAAGCGACTGGCTACTATAACAACTAACACCTCTCCCTCTCCCTATCTTACATTCAAGGCCCTAGCGAAGATAGAATAGGTCAGCAGGTAAGAGAGCTGTTGGACTGTAAGGCACCCTGCAAGGCTTCCTTTACAAGCCAGCAGAAGCAGGCTTCTGCATTTGTGGAGAAATGTGGAAAAATACTTAATGGGTAAGCTTGTTTCTTGGTTGAACAGGTAGAGGAGGGAGGGAGGAAAAAAAGAAAAAAGCCACACTGTGTTGAAGACCCAGATTCCAAATGAACCGGAAACTCCCTTGGCTGATGGTTGGCCCCAAAGGTTCCTTTCAAGTGGAGCAAGAGGGATTACTTCTTAGCTCCCTGGACCTTCAGACTGGCTGTGGTTTAATGCTGCCCAAACCTTTGTGTAAATACACCTACATCTTAAGTAAAATAGGAAGGACTGGGATCTGAACTGCCCTTCTTGGGATGTTCTCTGCATCCAATATTTGCTCACAAGGGAAACTGTATTACTAATAAATCAGATTCCTAGTTTTGCTGCTCTTCAGTTGCGTTACAACTGTGTGACCAGCCTTCTAGAAGCTTCTTGGCTTTATAGAGTATTCCAGCAGTCTTTGCTGTCCAGAACTCTCTTACCAAACACAGGGTTTCACACAGGCTTTTCATATGCTCTGCCTTGAGCCAGGCTCAAATACCAAGAAGTCCCCTGGGGGTAGTTTTGCAAGTTTGCTCTTTTTCATTCTGCAGCTGGCAAAGAGCAACAAAAGCCAGTACTTAGAAGACATGCCTATAGGCTGAACTCTTGATTTGGGCTCTTTTGAAAGGTGTTGGGCGACATCCCAAAGCAAAACACGGCTTTGGAACACACTGCAATTGTTTTCAGTTCACATTGCCTGATCTTCAGCTAATGCCCTAGCATTGTGAAAAGACTGGGCAACAGAATGCCAGGGCACAGAAGGCTGGTCAAGGAGCATGGAAAGGAAATCATTCTGCAGAAAATACCTAACACTCTCTGAGCATATTTATGTACTGCGAGTTGTGTTGGTGCTCTACAAATATCGACTAATTTGTTCATAATAATTAATGGTAATGACATTTCTCACAATGATGTGTGTCAGGGTATTAACTATGACAACAAGCAAAGCACAGCATCAATGGGTAACAACAGATTTTTGCTTCTGTGCAGGTTCTGGGTCTTAGGAGCTCCCTCCATCTCCAGGCATTAATCCTTTAGTATTTGGACAGTAGGTGAGGATTAGAGCAGGAAAGGCAGGCAGCCCACTCTTCCCCACCTGTGTCTCTCATCCTCTAATCAAGAATTTGAGATGGTAAGAAAGTGATCCTCTCAATTACTTGATGTTCTAATGAGAACTTAGAGATGCGACTCTGAAATAAAGGATATGAAACTCAAAGTTTGGTTCAAGCAAGCAAGCTGGATTTGAAGAGCAATGGGAGGAGTAAGAATAATCTAAGGTTTTCCATCTCTATCAAATTCTGATCTGAAGATTCATTTTGGTTTAAAGAACTATTGAAGACTCAAAGATATACGAATATATGTGTATATAGTGTGTTAATTCAAAGTTTGTTAACTTATTTAAGATTAAGTTTTAAAATATGAAACTATCTGAAGCTAAGGAATACTGAGAGCAGGAATATAGAGGAGCTCCCTAATTCGATATCCACTACAAGAAAACAAACATCCTGCCATTATATACATGGAAGTAACATTATATGGACTGATCATATTGTACTTATATATTTAGACACACACACACACACACACACACATATATGTATATGTATATATACACACACCTGTGTGTGTGTGTATGTTGTGTAAGTAGCAGCAAATCAACAATTAAAGAAACAGTGGCCATGAATGTGAGAGCAAAAGGGAGTTCATATGAAAAGTAGGCAGAGCAAAAGGGAAGGGAAAATCTATGTAATTATATTTTAATTTCAAAAAATTAAAGGTATATTTGCTTTTATAATGGCAATCTACAAAGCAATGAAAGCATTTGAAAATGAAAAAAAGTCTTAGAAATTAGAGTGTTGAAAATGCCTAACGTTCAAGCCTGCAATTAGGACATAGCTGCAGTTGCATCTCCGACTTGTCCAGTTTAGTGTGGTGGAACAGTGACAGTGCTATTCGTCTCCCTGACTTCTGACTTGTCGCTCTGCAAGCTGATCAGGGTCAGCTTGCTCGGCTGCCTGCATTTCTTGGCTCTTGAGTGCCCTCCATTAGCCAATGCAATATGGAGTTTCTCTAATAAGATGGTTTTATGGTGCTTAACTTGAAAACTGATAAGTAAAAGAACTCACTGTGCCTTCACCTAAAATATTCCATTTTCATCCAGCTCTGGTAACACTCACTTAAAATCCCAACACCAAGCACTCAGGAGGCTAAGGCCGGAGGACCTAGAGTTTGAGGTCAGCCTGGGTTATATAGCAAGTTCTAGGCCAGCCTCAACTACACAGTTTGTCGTGATCCCCCCTGCAAATCCTCCCCCAAACTTTGAATGTCTTTAATGGCACTGTAACTGGCCCTGTGGCACTACTCAGAAACTGCTATACTGCCTAACACAGAATAGACCAAAACATTTCGATAACAATCTAGTCTTCATTTATTATGCTTTCACAGATGACCTCCTACTGCAATGTTCTCTGCTTCCTCTGACATGGACTCTTCTCTTGTTCTGGGCAGATCATTATATGAAATTTCACTTTATGTTATCCAGAATATTTAGAGAGGTGTAATGTGGCTGTAGATGCAAAAGGCAGGCCCTTTAACCTCCCATTTCAAGATAACGATCTATCCAACATATAAGAATAGGTCTGTACAGTAGTCTGTCTTCTCACTTTGTTTGTAGGTAGGTAGCATTTGAAATGGTTTGCTTTTATTTTTGAGAAAGTACCTCACTATATACCCCTGACTGGGCTGAAACTCAATCTGTAGATCAGTTTGGCCTAGAGCTTGCAGTCTACAGGCATGAACGCCTCCACACCCAGTCACAGTTTGAAAATTTAATTGAGTAGTTTATTAGCAATTATGATATTTCATAAATTTACCATAGATATAATTCAAACCAACTAAGAGAGCAGTGTGGAAACAGTAAGAGTTAATTTAATTTCTGAATACTTGGCAGATTTGCTTTCTAACACTATGACAATCAGAAATTCTTGCAAATGAAATGAAGAACTCTACCTTCTTCTAATAACAAAAGGGTTGCCCTCATTAATAATCACCATGCTGTCCTGAAAATCTAAAAAATTAAAATAATGTTTAGCATTAAAATAATTAAATCATCCAATACCCAGAAAGATCCTAACAACCAGGGTTGCACACACCAGGAAAAGCTATTTGAAAGTGTGTCTAGAAGGCAAAGTTGGAGAATCTTTACAGTCTGGAAGAAGCATATTGTGAAATGATTAATGGTAGAAGCTGGATTTTTATCCCTACATGATAGGCTACTATCCTGGCCCCCATTTCCTAAGAATATGACTTTATTTTGGAAAAAAAGTCACTGCAGAGGTAGTGAGTTAAGGAAATCCATCATAGATTAGAGGTGATCTGTATAGGCCTGTGGGGAGTCCATGGGTGAGGGGAGCCCCACAAGGAAGTGGGCCATATGAAACAAGGCAGAGATGAGGGCTTTTTCTCTGTTAGGCAAGAAGAACAGTGATCACCAAGCATTGTCAGAGGGTATAATGCAATAGTGAATGAATTCTCCCTCAGGGCCCGCTGTGGGAACCAAATAACCCAGCTGCAATGGGTTTTGGATGCATGCCTCCAACCCCCAGAACTGGGTGAGCATAAACACCTGCTGTTCTTTGTCGCAATTTATGGTGTTCTGTCACATTAGCCCTTGGTAACTAATACATGTGTTGTCCTGAAGAGACATAGGTGAGATAGACATTAAGGGTCTGGAGGTCTAGTTTCCTTCCTCTGAGATCAGCAGCTGTCTTCAGAGTTGTCCACAACAAGATCTCACACTAGTGACAGCCCCAGTATGTCGTTGGTGTTTAGAAGAAGAAACAGCCTTTCTGGCTCAGAGCATCAGAAATCAGTACACGAATATCCCAATGCCAGTTTTGGCAGTATGGAACTATGGCTTGGGATGGCAGGATCTTTTGTCTCCAGATAAGTTTTAAGATGGATATTCTTGGTAATTTGAGAGAGAGAAAGAAAAAAAATCTTGTACTAGTACACAGAGCACACCCTCCTGTATTGTTCTTGGGGGAACCTCCGTTTATGTCCTCTTTGGAAACCACCTATATTTTGTGACACTTTTGACATTTTTAGGTCTATTTTTGTCCCTTGCATAAAATATTTGTTGGCTGTGCTAGTCTCATGCACTCCCTATGATTGGAAGGAAAATCGAAAGTAAATCACTCAGGAAAAGTGAGCTGCAGATGACCATGATTTGGCTCTGTTTAAATGATAAGGAAACTCAGATGATGCAGAAAGACAGTGGCATTGATTAATAATGGAGCACATGGGGGTGAGAAATATTAACCAGAAATGCTCTGACTTCCCATCATTGCGGCTTGAACTTGTACCCACCCAACCCAGCCTCGAATCCCGTGAACAACCTCCTCTGCCTTTGAAGCTTTCCTCAACACCAGACCTCCCAGTGACTCCACCATAAGAGGTTAGGAGCTTTCCCTGGCAACAAAACACGGCCCCATGCTTCTGCCCTCTCTTTAACTAATTCATTGTCACTATATGTGGGTTACTCTGGTATTACTCTTTTGCTACAGACACAAACGATTTTGCCACAATTAATGTTTTGGTCAACAATGTGCAGACTTAAATCCCTGAATTATATGGCTAGGCAAATAAAAGCAGACCACAAGATTTGGTCTGTTCAGATTGGCTGAGACTCACCCATAAGGACAAGCCAGAAGTTTTGCTGCTTTCCCAGTAAGCCTGGGGTAATCACACTGTTGTAATATATTCTTTTGTCCCTGTACACAGTTGCAGTCAGTCTGTGGACATGGATAACACAATGGGCCATTTCAGCAGGTAGAAATTAGTTGAGTATCCACAAAGAGAGTCTTCACACATCACTTAGTGACTCTGAAGTTCTGGTCATCATCACAGGAAAGGGATAAGTTGGGAGTGTAAGAGATTTACAGATTTCAGAAAAGCTAGATGTAAAATCTCTCTCTCTCTCTCTTTCTCCCTTCTCTCTTATGGAGTCTGAAGCTTAAAAATAAAAAATATTGATTGTACAAATAACTATATTTTCTTAAATGATTTAGAGAGCTCTGTTTATTCATTTACCGACAGTGTTTAGAATATATAGTAGCCAGTGTGTCTGCAGATATATTTATGTTGGACTGTTTGGCTTGGCTTCACCTCTGTAATAATTTATAACAGTTTCAATGTAAACCTACCACCGAACAGGTCAAAAAGGTCCTGGATTTTAAGCATGGTCCTCACAGATAACTCCCAGTGCTGGTTCCCACCCAGACCCCAGCTCATCCCTCACCCTCAGGATGTGGACATTTTTCACTTAGGAGAATGTAAAGGGGAAGGATTTTAATTTGTTTTCTTGTGTCAGAGCTTTAAATTCCTTCTGAAAATCAGGTTCTATTTATATTAAGGAGATAAAGCTTCCGGGCCTATTGCCTGACAATTACATTCTACCATAATTTTTTTAGGTTGATGAAGATGAAATATTTTATGCCTATTTGTATTGTGGTTATTACTGATATATAATAATGAAATAAAAAAGAACCTAAATTTTGTGCATTTTCATCATGTGTACTAATTTTAATAAGCCGAGAAGAGGCATTAAAGCTCAATTTTTCTATATATTTTATTAACTTTATATAACTATGTCATTCTAGATAGAATTTTGACAGTGACAAAATATCTTTAAAATTGATAAGTTTTAGATATATAGTAAATAGCACATCAATTGGTAATCTAATATCAAATGATAAGTTCTGAAAACACATACAAGTAACATTGTATAGACGGAACAGGTTTATTTAGGAATATATATGTTATCTATCAATACATATATGTGTGCAATAACAGTTAATGAAAAGGAGAGGCTAAAAATTTGAAAGAGCAAGAAGGGCATGTAGAAATGTTAGGGAAGAAAGGAAAGGGAGAAATGTAATTATCTCAAAAATATTTAAACTACCTATATAATAAACTTACTAATTTGGCAAAGTTGGAAATATATATTATTTTTTTACCCAGGAAAAAAACCCTCAAACATAGTCAAATGAGAATAAGTGAATTTTTTTTTAGGGAGATCAAACAGATAAAGAACCACTTAGCAGTGAGCCAAGGCACACAGCCTAATGTCTTATGATGGATAATGCCTTATAGAAGATATTTTATGTGCTTTGATTTCACCAGTGTGTTGACCAAACTGCTTATCATGCTTAGTTTAGCTTCCACTCCCTGCCCCCCCACCCCAATTCATCCATCTATTTAGTCAAGCAGTGCTTATTAAGCACCTATTCTAGGCTATGATCTCTGTTATCTGTCAGTGTTGCCTTTCCCTCAATCAGTTTTAGATGGTGGCTTAAAGATCTGTGAGATTACTTAAGCTTCTAAGAGGAGGCATAGTCAAGATTTGAATGATCACAGACAATTGTGATTGGTCTGTTTGCAGAACAACGTCAGCTTGGAGGAGAACTAAGTCTAGCATTAAACAGATCAGCATACACTTCCTGCTATGGCATCTCACTGACAATTTGACCTCAGATACAGGTGCTTCTGACTTAGCATTGTGTGTTGAGATTCCAGTCAATGCATTAATAGTTTGAGTCTGACCCTGGGAGCCCTTCCGCCGGGCACAGAACTTAAGAGTTCAATGGAGGCTTATGGTTACTGGCATGCATTAAGACATAAACACACAGCTTTTCACAAGAATCCATTTAAAAAGATGACATTGAAAATTTCATATCTCACCTTTCCCAGTAACCACCATTATTATTGAGAGACAATAATATCAATTGGGTAACTCCTTGACTTTGTCATACAGCAAAAGTCATGTTACTCTTTGGAGGTAGAGCTCTTTCTGTCAGGAGACTAAGCATGCAGATGGGGAGATTAAACAGTGGCCCACTCTAGGATGCCTGCTGTTTGCTGCTCTCCATCCTGACTGCCTATGCAAAGACAGTTTTCTGCCTTTAGAAAGAAATTTTCTATCTGCATCAACATCAGGAAGTCATCAGTCATAGTCAGTACCTTCAGCTGCAAGGTAGAGGGCATTTTTATAAAAACAGTGTTTCTCCAGGAAGCAGAACTATTAAAAATGATAGAGAACATGATCTTTATTATGGGAATTTAACCTTACACGTTGGCAGCTGGTTAACACTAGATGTGGTTTTATATTGCTTGTGTATCTGTGGATGGGACTGAGATCTGCAAGAGAGTTACAGAGGAAGAGCTGTAGGTCATGTCTATCTAATGAGATAGTCATGCCAGAGAGTCAGAAATAGTACATGTGGGCTCCAAGGGTCTTGGATATGCTGCATTGAACATTCAAGTACAAAAAGGTTATGACTTCTGATTCACGTTTATCTACTCATCTACTTCAAGATTTTCTCATAAGTCACTCAAAGCAGCCCTTTCAAGGAGATTCTGTGAGGTCTAGCTTTGGCCTAGCTTGGTTGACAGCAAGGACTTCCCACAATGTTTACCTTACTTTGGATTCTCTGAGGTGGACACTTGTGGCATAGATTTTCTTCAGAGCACAGATGTTCAAGCAGTAGTCAGTAGTGGATATGGCAGCTGTCTGGTCAACAAAATGTAAACAGGAGCCATAGTGTGAAATACCTAGTGAGTTTTATTCAAGGGGTTCATATAGAACATGACTTGCCTTTTGTGTCTTTTATTGTTTGAGAGACAGATGACATTTTAAACCCTTTTACACTGAAGAATGATAAATGTGAAAACAACAAAAAACTCATATTTTTCAAAATAGATAAAAATAAAAGCAAATGATCATTTATCTTCAAAGTAATAGTAGTTAGATAAACCTTCATGTTAATAAAACAGTTAATTTTATTATTATTTTTGAAGTGATGGTTTTGGTTTGGGGCATATATTGATGTTCTGTTCTAAAGTTTAAAGTTGATATGGAGGGAGAAGAGGTTGAGGAGGTGGAGAGGAGAAGAGAGGAGTGAAGAGAAATCTTGTATATTCACAACCAAGAACAATGATAAAGAGAATTATGAATAAGAATGTGCTTTTGGATTATGCATTCTGATTCTCATTCGAGAATGAGAATGAAGGATATGATAGGGGACTCATGTAGAAGAACAAGTAAGTTATATACAAATCAACCCCCAAAATGGCCCCTAAGATTCCACATGTTGGTATTTATTCCCTCCTGTTGTTCTCATCCAAATTATGCTTGTGTTGATGTCTGTGGCCATTAGAATTCAGCATAAGGAATGTGTGCTTCTTTCATGACTAGTTTATAAAGGGAGGTGACCTCTTATTTCAGATATGTGCCATCTCCCTCTGGTCACTTGCTTAGTTCATTTGTTAGGGCAAGTATCCCTGTTGACTCCTCCTCCTTTTAAAAGAACACTAATCATACTGGATTAAAGTTTCATACTTATGTTTATAATAATAAAAAAGAAAGGTAAAGTGGGTACCTTTTGTCAGGCCCTGTCAAGGTATGTCACTAAACAAACAGAGCAAGCGCAAGAGGTTTATTGAGGAGGGGGGGAGGGGGATGAATGAAAGGCTGTGTTGGAGTGCAGACATGAGGGAGGCAGACAGGCAGTCAGACAGTGAGAAAAGGGGAAGAAGAGGAGCAAAGGAGGCAAGAGAGGAAAGAATAGGCAGAGGTGAGGAAGAGGCAAGAGAGAAAAGAGGGAAAGAAAAGAGAAAGAGCTGTGCTCTGATGGGCACTTTTAAGGGATACACATGTCACATAGCTGACAACGGAAAGACACCTGGCGACAAGTGATACCATAACTGATATCCCATTTAATCTTAATTACCACTTTGAAGACCATCCACACGTGGCCATAGAGAAGGCTCTCCGTCATGTGTGATGAAAGCGATGGAGCAAGGGGACAGAGGTGCTGCTGAGACAAAATTGTTCTCTAATTCATAGTAGACATCCCGAGTAACTTTTGCCAGGGATTTCATGTCTCTTGGCCACAGGTTGCTCTTTGGCATATCTGCTGCTACCTGATACACAGTTCTGAGTTCATCTGAATTCCCATGCCACTCTGAAGGCAGCATCTCATCTTTTGGCTCTGGTCCTCACCATCCAAGGCAAGTCACTGTCTCTTGAATTCCCATTCTAATAGCACTGCTAAGAATCCTGTGAGGTTGGCAATAGGGGACTATTATCCTGAGCTGTGGTGCAGGAAGGCTAAGTCACTGATCTGGAATATCTCTGCTAACCAGTAGAAGTGCCAGGCCTAAGACCTAGAATATCTGATCTTTTGACCTGTGTCTTGTTTTTCCTTCCTTCCTTCCTTCCTTCCTTCCTTCCTTCCTTCCTTCCTTCCTTCCTTCCTTCCTCCCTTCCTTCCTCCCTGTCTCCCCTTTCTCCCTCCCTCCTTCCCCTCCTTCCCTCCCTCCTTCTCTCCCTCCTTTTCTTCCTTCCCTTCCTCCTTGCCTCCATGCCTCTGTCTTTCTTTTTCACGTTTAGGTTTTCTTTTTCTGTTTAGGGAAGACCAACAGGTACAGTGGTAGCAGGCCACTGAAAGATGAGCAAATTAAGTTGTATTTAGGATGTGTGCATCCTAATATCTTAAAATATTTTTCTAACATTTTAGGTTTGGCATAGCAAATTGGGCCAGTATTCCTTCCCTTTCATTTTTAAACCCACATGTATTCTTAGGGAAATTAAGCTCATATGTTTCTGATTCATTTACTGTATAACTCATCAAAATATTGTTTTATAGCCGTTCTTGGCAGGCTATGAAACTTGTTAAAATACAGACTTTCCCCCTCTTGCTACCATGGAAGCTGTGCTTAACTGCAAGCATGGTGTAAATGAGCTAGAAATCATTTTTTTCAAGTGGGTTTCCCACAAAACTGAAGATTTCGTTGAGTTCTCTGTGATCTTTGTAAGTTAAAAAACATCCCACTGACTATATTGCATGTATGTTCGAGACAGGAGAGGAGGCTCTGGGCTTCAGATACCTGTAAGCAATGGATCTAGAGAGTGAAAGTAGAGCAGTGCATCTCTGGGAGTTTCTCAGTTCTTGCTACAGGGCCCAGCACTCTGTAAACCCCCATCTCCCAGGAACTTCTCCTGAGCCCTATTTCTTGCCATCGTTACTCTACACAGAAGTCAACATGGCAATAGGGTCTCTGTTAAGTCAACCTCTAATATTAATGCCCACGGATTCAAGACTTTGTGTGGAGTAGTTTGATTACAGAGTCCAATCTCCTGAACTTGTGTAAAAATTAGGAAATGGAGAGCCAGATGAGCTGAGAGACACATCCTACTTGCTGGAGGGAGAAGTGGAAATTCAGTGACTTTCATGTTCATTAATGACATATAATTTATTTCTCTTTAAACTTTAATTCTGACCACAGGCTTATTTCCTCTGGGCACTTTGCTTACATTTGGGGGAGGCTTTTGGCCAAGATTTTGAATGAGCAATACAAAATTCTGCTCATGCCGTATGGGTGGTTTCCTTGAGATGTTGTCATGTTCACAATCATGTGAGTAGCTGCCCCTTCACAAATAGTTGGGCTTTCTCAGAAAAACTGCCACACCCACTCTTTATAAGCCAGCTGCACCATGTTTTCTCTAAGCTAATTTTGGGGTAAGAATGGTTGTATTTATGTTTATAATACAAGAGTTACTGTGGCTTAAATGGTTCTTAAAGTTTGTTCTACATATTTAGATGGTCATGTTGCTGCTACTGCTGCTGTTGGTGATGATGGTGGCTTTGTAGGGTGTGTGTGTGTGTGTGTGTGTGTGTCTGTAGACACTCATCTGCAATGGTGGAGGTCAGAGGACATCTCTTAAGAGTCACTTTCCTACTGTGAGCTCTGCATGCCAAATTCAGGTTATCAGGACTACACATAAACGCCTCTATCCACTAAGCCACCTCTCTAGGCCTGAGACTTTCTTTACTTTTGTTAGGCATTGCTTAATGAATTATTGAGCTACTTTATTTTATCCCTCTTGCTCCCACTTGAGTTATGTAGCTTTGGTTTTCCAAACGATTGAACAGGAAAGTGGCAACCAAGAGAAAGATAATAGCCTTTTGTATCCAGTGTTATGAGGCTAGAAATATATGGGATAAACAGACAGATTCTGGCCTCTTATGGACTGGGTTCTTCATCCTCAAAGTACTTAGGTTTTATAGAATGCAGAGCTATCTGTGGTCCAGTGTGCCTCTCTTAGAGGGCTGATACTTTTTAGTAGCTTGAGAACTGGTAGCACTAAAATAAGGAAACCATGTTTTTATACTTGGAAATTGTTAAATTTGTATCTTCATATGTATGCATGTGCATACATAAACATTGTGTGAGAAAGCTTTGATGTGAGAATCCCCTCTGTGTGCTGTGATTACCATCAATAAATAATGAAACTGCCTTGGCCTGTTGATAGGGCAGAACTTAGGTAGGCAGGGAGGACTGGACTGAATGCTGGGAGAAAGAAGGGCAGAGTCAGGGGTTGCCATGGATCTGCCGCCGGAGATAGAAGTGCTGAAACGTGGCTGGTAGGCCATGACCTCGTGGTGATATATAGATTAATAGAAATAAGTTAAATTAAGATGTAAGAGTTAGCCAATAAGAATCTAGAGCTAATGGGTCAAGCAGCGATTTAATTTATACAGTTTCTGTGTGATTATTTCAGTTCTGGGTGGCCAGGGATAAACAAGTGGTTCCTCCTACAAAACATAGTATACATAGGGTTTCGGTACAATTAATCATTTCTGATGACCACTGAGGATGTGAGAGCATTCATTTTATGGGTAAGGAAAATCGACTGTATCATAATTTATTATCTTTCATATATTTTATGGAAATTGTTAACTTAAAAACTTTGTGTGTTTATTGTGTGTTTGTCTATATGAGATCACATGTGTGAGTGTATGTTCATGTGAACTCAAGCATGTATGTATGTATGTGACACAATTACAATGTGGAGATCAGAGGACATTCTTGGGCATTGGTCTCCACCTTTTACTGAGCCGTTTCCCCAGCCTGACATTGCTAACTTTTTAAAGACATTGCCTGTTTTCATACAACCCTTTGGTACCCAACGGCAAGAACTTCTCTGATTAAAAAGTCTTAGAAGTTCTATGTGTCTGCTACTGTTAAAAAAAAATTCTTTTCAACTTCAACTTGTGTTTTCAATTTATACCTTGGACAGAAGTGTTTAAGAGCTTTTTACATTTTACAAGTATGTTAAATAATGTTATTTTAGTCAATTTGCTTGGTAATCACTCGTGATTATCCTTCTCTTTGACATTATTGAAGTTGAACACTTTTTTACTCTTATCAGGCATTTATGGTTTCATCAAACTCTAATGAAGAGTATAGAAAAAGTTGTAAATATTAAGATGGAGGGAGCTTACTTCAAGGCAAAGGATATGATGCAATGGGTTATTAAAAATTGAGTTGGGGTTGCTGAGACGCTAGCAACCTGGGGCACTACCTCCTAGAATCTAGCCAAGGGACAAACGTAAAAGTCCAATTGTCAACACAAAAGTCTTGGGGCCACCTCTAGCTTTATATTTATTTCTCCCATTTGTCCTAAAGATAGAAGAAGTACATTGAATGGCGAGAAAGATATAAGATAAGGGAGTAGTGGACAACTAATTATAACATTGCCAGAGCAGGTGAGTTCAATAATGGAATATACAGATTGAAGAACTGTATAAAAACAAGAGATTTTGAAGGTAGTGTGAATCCTGGGGATGACGTGTGCATGATCTATAGAAGAGTATTTGAAGTCTACTGAAAGACAGTTTCTGGAGTCAAGGAAAGCCAGTAATAGAGGGATTATGAGGACAATGCATTATGTATTATAGGGGAACTGCTTATATCATCAGTTATGATCTTGGCTGCATATTGAATGGTTTACCCACAGAGATTTCCCTTAGAAATTGTCATGCTTAATGTTAGATACCTATCAACTATGAGATGCTTTTGTTAACAAATTACTCAGTAAATAGATTCTGGATAAATAGATTAATGAAGACATCACCATAAATGAGAAGACCAAACTATAAATGAAGACTGAATTGCCAGCTAAAGACTTTAGTGAATGAAGAAACTTGGCACAGAGGTCAACAGGTGATAGCAAACAACCATCAAAGTGGAAAACAAACCAAGATGACATCACCTTTTTAAGCAGCAGGAGTTCTTTTGCCTTAGGTATATTCCAGGGGTAGAGAAGAGCCTGACGACTGTAATGATGACACATCTCTTCTCCTAAGTCATGAACTGTGAGATGCAAGATATTATACTGGAAAATGATTCTGGAAAAATGAACCCAGGAACGCAGGTAAATTTTTACTCGAAATGGCAGAATAAGTGCTCTTGGGGGTGGCTTGGCTTCCAAAGATAAAGGGATATAGTGCCCAACAATTTGGCAGAAAAAAAAAAAAAAACAAGTTCCATTCATATGGCTTGACTTCAGAGGCTTCTAATGATTTAGTACCCTTTAAGCAGGTGTAGGCTGGATAAAGGGGACCAGAAAGAGATTTATGCAAACCTTCATGAACATTGGAAGGCAGCCATTGCCACCTGCAAAGTGACATTTCCTTACAAAACCACATCTCTGCTGTAGTCCATGAATTGAACTTCCTGACTGATTAGAACTTCCTAGATGTGAGGTGTAAGAATGCTGCAGATTGAGAGTCAAAATCTTTTAGACAGTCTTCTGTCACCTTAGTAGCCATTTCTTATCAGCTATGTATGTATTATGTATTAGGACAACACCCTTTCTAACTACGAGGTAAAAGTTAGAAAATGTATTCTTAGAATGCCATAGCTTCTGCCAGCTCTAAAGCCAAACGTGTAATCAGATAGCATCTGAAACTTGTGGCAGAGATTTCTCTTCATTGCTGTACCCTGCCTCTTATGCTACTTACCCGCCTACTCACTGTTTTTATC
Organism: Arvicola amphibius; assembly: GCF_903992535.2. Lineage (NCBI taxonomy): Eukaryota > Metazoa > Chordata > Mammalia > Rodentia > Cricetidae > Arvicola > Arvicola amphibius. Next base: position 58,901,706 of record NC_052047.1, read on the forward strand.
AATGCACTTAGTAAATGCCTTGGATTATGACTGCCTTTTGTCCCAGGACTATAAAACTTTATGTTATCATATTCATCATAGGTCATGGTGTTAGCAGTGACCTGACTTCATGTTTGTAGGCCACTGGTACTTACACCTGATTCAGAATATATTATTAATATCCTTCTTGGGGTGAGAGATATGTTTCTTATCTAAGTTCAAAGGGACAGGAAACTTAGAAAATCTATTATGGATTGTGTCAGCTAGTCTCAGTTGTCAACTTGATTGCATTTAGAACTAACTAAAGAGTAAGTTGTTAGTCACTCTGTAAGACTTTCTTGTTCAGTTATTTGAAGTAGGAAGACTTACCCTAAATGTGGGTGATACCTTCTAGTGGCAGTCCAGATAAAAGAACATGTAAAAAGGAAGCTTCCTTCCTTAATAAATTGTAGCTCACCTTTTCATACATGGTCCCCAAGTCCCATTCACTGGGATCTCTTGCTTCTTGAATACTCACCAGAAATACAAGCTGTAGTATGGGAATGGGACATGCTCACTGTCACTTTTTTGGATATGGCTGACATAGCAAAAAGCATGTCTTCTATTGCTAGAAGGAAATGCCCTCAATTCTTCAGTGCAACTTCAGAGTTTTGCAGAAAACTTTTTCACTTGGACATAACCCAAGCTTCTCCAGCTGTACTTACTCACTTCTTAATCATTCCCCATGTCAAAGGCTTGGATTTATCCTGCACTGCAATGCCTTTTTTCAAATGAGCATCCCTTCTCCATTTAGGCTTTTTAAAATATTCACCAGACTTCTACTTATTTCTAAGAATTTTCTGGTTCAGATTCTCAAATGGAGATGAACGTGGGATTGGGTTTCTTTAACTGAAACCATTTTATAAATTAAATGGAAAACTCATATTGACTACTTACTTGAATATCCATGATGATGAAAACACTCTTCAGAACAAAGCAGACCCATGATGTTTTTTTAGAAAGGTAATGTTCCATCTGTGTGTGTACAAAGTAAAATATGTATATGTAAAAGACTTGCTGTTTGGGCACAAAGAAATATTAAGGTGTGGGGGACAATGGAGCTTTGGGATAAGAGAGAAGCTTCTAGCATACATCTGAACATGACATTGCTGCTGTATTGTCTGGGTGGGAGTGGGAGTTGGATATGCTGCAATGCAATGTAAGGATAGTGCTGTGGGATAATGCTCTTGTACCTTTAAAGATTTGTCACTTGTACTACTTTAATAAAACTCTGATTGGCCTGTAGCCAGGCAAGAAGTATAGTCAGGGAGACCAAACTAGGAGAATTCTGGGAAAAGGAAGGGCTCATCTTTAGTTACCAACCAGATGCAGAGGAAGCAAAACAAGAATGTCTCACTGAAAAAAGGTACCAAACCATGTGGCTAAACACAGACAAGAATTACAGGTTAATTTAAGTAAGAGATAGTTAATTATAAGTGTGAGATAATAGGCCAAACAATTTATAATTAATATAGGTTTCTGTGTGTTTCATTGGGACTGAACAGCTGCAGGACAAGGCAAGACAGATACTTCTGTCTACAGGACAGTGTTGTCCAGGAGGAGTAGCATCATCTAAAATGCCACTGACTTGTGAGGCTACATGTTTCTATACACACAGACATCACAGGCACACACATTGAAAAACAGGCGCACACACACACACACACACACACACACACACACAGAGAGAGAGAGAGAGAGAGAGAGAGAGAGAGAGAGAGAGAGAGAGAGAGAGAGAGATTAATGTATGAGCAATAAGTTTTTCTCTCTTATGATACTTACTTACTTTTCTGCCTGGTAACTGCTTTTCTCTATTGTATACTGTGACCCTTAGTTTCATTATGGGCCCTTTGCACTTTGTTGCTGATTACAGTACTTGTTGATGGTGCTGTAAGCATAGCATGCATTTGGAATTGGGTCTGTTTGGGTAGCATCCATTAATACTTAGCTTCATCTCCTGGATATGTTTACTCAACTGCTCTAGGTTTTTAAACACTCCTTCAGAGAATAAGGCGATACATTTTTTTGTGGTATTGGTGCTTTCTAGGGATCAAACCAAGGTCCTTACATATGATGCTAAACACTCTACCATGAAGATCGATTCCCTACCACCCTTTTTTTTTCTTTTCCCCTTTTAGACAGGTTCTCACTTTCACAAATTTGCTCAGAATGCCTTTCAACTTACTTTGTAGATTGACAGGATTTAGTCTTATAATCTCCTGCCATAGCCTCCTGATTGGATGGTGTTATAAGCCTGGTCACCAAACTTGGCTCAGGGAATAAGTTTAATACCATCTTCTTGTGTTGAATCATCTTGGACTATATAACAGGGTAGAGAGAATTAAAATAACTTCTGCCTTCCTATGGTTTCATGAAAATTAAAACAATAATGTTTGCACAGAACTTTACATTGAATATGACACATGAAAGACATTTAGTAAAGAATACCCACTATTTCCCTTATTCAGAGTAAGTATATTTGAAATTTCATATTCAGTTGAGTGACTCCACAGTTAGGTCTCAGAACATCTAGCAGATCCTAGCAACGGTTTGCAAAATTTTGGCAGTCAGAGAAAGCAAATAAGTTACATTTTATAAATCTCAATAATGAAATCATTTGAGAGGTGGCTGAAGGTTAAGAGGCTGGAGGGGGTAGAAATGTTATTCTACCTGAATGTGTTCACCTCATCATGCACATTTTAGGATAATATGTGGTTGTATTCTACTGAATGGAGGATTTCATGCCCAATTTCTATCACTTGCTTGCAAAAAATGGTCTCCTATGAAGCAGCACCACTGTACTCTCTGACCCTCTCTTAGAGTTCTGAGGACAGACTATTCTAATTAGGTTCGAACTTCCTGGTTTGAGCTGGCTTTGCCAAGACCAAAATGTTGCTGTAATGTGTTGAAGTGTAGATTTTAACACAGGGCAACCCTTCTGAAATAGTTGACCAGCACTAAAATGTTCACCCTCCAACTCAGACTTTTGTCATTCTTGAAACAGGAAATGGTTCTCTGCAAATATTTAGCAATGCTGTGGAAACTCTGAAGCTCACATCCATGGCAACCCCAGGGTTGCAGACTGTAAAAGGCATCACTCCTTCCTCAACAGAATTATTTAATTCCTAAATATTTGTCATAAGCGACATAGAAGAGACAACTTTCTGTGGTCTGTTGTCAGAAGTCCCTGGTAGACATCTGACCCCACAGTCCAATAAACAACACCAGACATTCTCTTTCACCTTAAACTACATCTGCTAGGCAAGATTTCTATAAAGCAGCAATTCATGGAAGGGTCCCCCTTTATTGCAAATGTCAACTTCTCCTTGTTTAATCTAGCTGTTGGCAGAGTGTGCCTGGCCTCCTCTGTGAACTTTGCCTTGTTGCGTCGTTGACAGAAATAGACTTTACAAGCAATTGTAGTATGTATCAAAGCTCAATATTTATGTAAAGATCACATGGGATAGAATAGTGTGGGTAGAAAATGTTATTCAAAACAAATTGATTACATATAATCAATGTATTTTAATTGTCCTTAAGAACTGGTAGCTGTTAATATTTGCTTGAATAAATAAACAAGCACATAGAGGTATATGTGCACATACACATGTACACAAAGGAATACTGTTTGTTTTACAAAGTCTTAGATTTAAAATTCTCTCTTTGTTGCTTTAAGTTCATGGATGATTACGTAGAGTAATAATTTTTGCTTATGCTTTAAATATTATTTCTTAGAGTTCTCTTTTCTCTTAAAAAATACATTTATTTATTTATGGTGTGTGTGTGTGTGTGTGTGTGTTTGTGTGTGTGTGTGTGCTGTGTTTAGGCAGTTATGCACAAGTTCATGGAGGTCAGAGGACAATTTGTAGGAACAGATTCTCTCCTTTCATCATGTGGGTCAAGCACCTTTACTTGCTGAGTCATCTCACTAGGTCAGTTTGTATTCTCACTAGGTCATTGAGAAACCAACTGGAGGAGCCATTCATTAATTTGAAGCATATCAAGGATGGAAGAAGAGTGATCATGGACAGTAAGAAGTCATTTCTGTGAAAAAATAATGATTTCTACTTTGTACTTGTAGTGTGAAACTGTGTGAGATACTTTTAGAGTTGAATACAATTACATGGTACCCATACTGGAATTGAAGTTTGGATATCCCTGACATTTGGAGGCACACAGATTTCTAGGGTGGATGTGTTCAATAGGCACAGGTCCAGAAAGTGACAGAACCACCAAGCCAGAACCTGGAGGAAGAACAAGATTTTAGTGGATGATCAAAGTGTGAAAGCTACTGAAGAAAGCCCTAGTGCATGAGAATCTGGGAAGAATTATCAGAACAGAATTCCCTGGCAGAGTAATTATGCCTGTCAGATGTTGCCAAGAAGCTTATTCAAGACAAGAGCTGCTGACATCCATTTGAAGGTTTCAGAGCATGGAACTTCCCTGGGTACATGCTGAGAGATTTGGTGAAGATAGAATGGAATTACTAAACCAAGCAAGAAGAATGTGGTAAGTTTTTATGGAAACCAAGGTCCTTATATTTTTATCTATTCTTTCTCAGGAAAGAACACTAATCAGTATGTGGTCAGTTGAGTTTATGTTTAAAGTAGATAGAGCTGACAATTTAAATACTTAAGGAAGGATAGTAGCAGCACTGGAAAACTGCCGGCTTCTACTATAGGAATCATTTGAATGAAAACTCACCAGAGAAATGGAACACGATAGGTGACTCTGTTCCCCTCCTCTCATGGAAGTGTCACAGAATCTGTTCAGTGGTACTTACAGAAGGCGTGGAGTCTGTTTGCTCATTGTTCCTGTAGCCTTGGGGAGATAGCAGTGCATATTCTTATGCATCCTTCAAAGTAGAGGGACCTACAAGACTGATTATTATCTTTTCCTGGAATGTCCAAGATCAGTGGGACAGAGTTCATTGTGAAGGGCTTTTGGGGAGCTGCTGAATGCAGAGCTCAGAGTTGAGAAAGTACAGGGCTGTCTCAAACTTCTCTGGGACTCACCAGGGGATCCTCCCAGCATCCATATCTTGGTTCTGCTGGTGCTTTGGGAGAGAGCCCTGGGCATGCCGGCACATCTGTGTTGCCTCACTAGATGATTAAAGGAAAAATAAACACCTCTGGGGTGGAGGTCTGCCTCTTATTTGGGACCAGACTCCATCTCATTGCTCGTTTCTCAGTGGGAATCTCAGAGGTGGTCAATGGCCTTGCTCATGCAGTGGTTTTTCTTTCTGCAAGAGCTGCCATTAGCATCTTCTACAACCAGTTGACTGATAATTTAACAAGTAAAGATTAAGTAACTACACGAAGTAATAAATTGACATATGGAGGGGAACTTATAGTTCACACCCCCACCTCAAGATTCAAAATAATTTTATTATTAAGTGACTTCATTTATTTACATAATAAAAGACTTTCATTTCTTCCCTCTCTGTTACTGTATCAGAAATTCTTTAGCAAAATATTAAAATATTAAAGTTGGGCTTATAGAAATTACACTTATGATAAATCATAAATATATAAACAAATCTGGTAAATAAAATGTGTCAGGGATTAGTTAATATAAAGTCAATTCACAAAGTGACTATGGAAGAGTCATTTTCCACAAATCTTCAAATTTGACAGTACCATCCTAGAGCATGTTAATTATGATAGTCAACAAAAATAAATAGAAAATACATACATATGTGTTATCTGTGTGCCTGTGTGTGTGTGTGTGTGTGTGTGTGTGTGTGTGTGTATGTTTGGGAGAGAGAGTTTACAAAGAAGAACTTGTCTATAGATCAATAAACCTCAAATCTTAAGTAAACTGTAGGCATCCATCATCCCTTTTAATTATTTCTTTGATGGGATGTGTGTCTGTGCTCTCTTTAAATTTAAGTACAAGTTCCAATGTACTTGGCAGTAAGGCTTGTAGGAGGTAATTAGGACATAATGAAATCCTCATTAGAAGAATGAATTGTCTGCTATGCTCCTTTCAAATTCTTATAATTTCCCTTTGTGATACCCTCACCAGTAGAATTAATCACCTAGTAAGAACTGATGTAAGAGAATGTGTTTCTCTTTCTCTTTCAGCCATGTGAGGATAAATAAAAAAAATGTTTGCCCATCAGAAAGATGGCAGTTAGTATATACTTTATATATAGGCACCCTGATATTGGGCTCACTAATCTTCAAAACTTTAGATATAGTAAACCAGGATCAAAACAGTAGTGTTCAGGAGAATCGTATTCAAGAAACTAGAGAAGACTGTACTACACATCTTAGACACATGATGAAATGTAAATGGGGCCCCCAGCTGCAGTGAATGGATGAGGACAAGGGCTGTGTAACAGAAGGCACCATTTGCTGTGTATCTCCCCTCTTACCTGGCTCTTGCATTCTTTCTTTCCTGTCTTCTGCAATGTTCCATGACCCTTATAGGAGGGAAAAGAGCTATTCTATTTAGGGATGGGTAACTAACCATGACCTGCTCTCAGCACTTTGGTCAGTTATGGGTTTCTGCATTATCTACTGACTGATGCAGTAGTAAGCTTTTCAAATGAGGGCTGGTGAAAATGTCTTCTTGTCTACCTAGAGTTTGTACAGCTTTTGAACATAGAATGCAGCTCACAGAGCAACTCAGTTATCTGGTCCCAAACTATCATTTCAGAGTCACATTAGATATTTACTAGGAAACTTTATAAATATGTGGCTTCAGCTTGATTCTTATGGCAGTGGATGCAGTCACACCTTAATGGAAGATAAAAGTATATGAGTATAATTCCTTAGTTCTGTGATCTGCTGTTTCTTAAGACATGGAAGTACTTGGTATTGGCTATAGTTCAGTGGTTCTCAACCTTTCTTATGCTGTGACCCCTTAATACAGTTTTTTATGTTGTAGTGACCCCAACCATAAAATTAGTTTCATTACTACCTTATAACTACAATTTTGCTCCTGTTATGAAGCATAATGTAAATATTTGATATAAAGGATATCTGACATGCAACCCCCAGAGGGGACATGCTCTACACATTAAGAACAACTGCTATAGTTACATATATGAGACATGTGTTGCTAAAAAGAGTGACGTGTAGGGAGCCAGATGCACCATATTTAGACAGCAAAGGCTCTTAGAACTTTATAAGAATTCAACTTTGTGAGGACTAATATTGGTACTTAGAAGTCAATAGCATATATTAAGACAGAGATAATTATTACTGCATCTTCCTGTCTCACTGGAAGGAGCACTATCCCTTCTCCATTTAGCATGGTGATAGCCTTTTGATAACCCTACTTACATGCCCTATATTGAGCCTATCCAAATCTGTCAGTTACAACAAATCATTTTATATTTCATAAAGGATTTAATTTTTTATAGTAAAATGTCCAAGAGAAAGTTGTTAATATGGTTATTGTACCTATCAGATAATTGTGTATGTGTGTGTTTTTATGAAAAAAATCATGTTTCATAAAAACAATGTTCAAGACAAACAGGCAAATTTACAATAAAAAAAACTACATTAGTGATTTTTCTTACTGCTATTGCCAAATATCAGAGTAGAAGAAACCTAAGGCAGGGTGTATTGATGTGAGATTCCACTCTGTATGCTGTAAATACCATTGTTCAATAAAGGAACTGCTTTGGGCCTATAGCAGAGCTATAGGCGAACAAAGATAGGTGGGAGAAACTAAACTGAATGCTGGGAGAAAAGGAGGCAGAGTCAGAGAGAAGCCATGGAGCTGTTGTCAGATACAGACACTGGAAACTTTATCCAGTAAGCCACTGCCACATGGCAATACACAGATAAATGAAAATGGGTTAAATTAAGATGTAAGAGTTAGCCAATAAGAAGTCAGAGCTAGTGGGTCAAGCAGTGTTTTAAATAATATGGTTTCAGGGCTAAATGGTTGGGAACCATCAAGTGGCCTTCTTCTACTCCCCTAGAAGATGTTTTCCTGATTCAGCAGTAACAACAACAACAAAAAAGTCACAGCCATTTTGAAATGGAGGCTTTCTAGGCCACTCTGCCAGAACAATCTCTGGCTCTTTCTAAAGACAAGTATTTAGATGGGGTTTGGGGTTTGTGGGCAGGGTTCAGTGGCTTGCTTTATGGCAACATGGACTGGCTGTGTGCCTGGAAGTGGGGTGGTGTGCAAGGCTCTCAGAGGCAATGAGCAGCTCCGCCATGCTGAACTGGGCAGACCAAGCAGGAACTGCCATATTTACCCTAGCAATGATGCAGCTTAAGTTTTTAAAAAGCACTTAACATTTTAAGAAACACTCCTGGGCAATAAATAATTACAGATACACAATAGGACAGATTCAGACATAAAAGACTTCTAAATGAGTCACAGTGTTGGATAAATGTACAAAGACTTGGGAGGGTAAAGAAAAATAACATAGACAGTTATTCAAAAAGTAAATGGTTTTATAAAAAGGTAAAATCTTTAAAGAGACACAGCAAGACAGTCATAGATTTAAAAAGTAAAAAGAAGCCATATAAAAACAAAACATTTATAGCGAGACTGAATTATGTATGTTATTGTGTCTTCTTTCAATTTTTTGACTGTAAAGGAGCTAAATACAGAGAGAAATTTCATTGCATGGGCTGCTAAGCTAAATCAGCATGTATATTATAAAGGTATCTTGACTTCAAAATTTGAGTCTCAGAATATGCTGCTTTGGAAAAGAGGTTCTTCTCTTGTTTCCACAGAGGATAAGAACCTGTGGAGTGCTTCCAGACTTGATGGACCAAGACACCCTAAAAGGTTGCCTTAAACACTCCCCAAAATTACTTTGTCCAAGAAACAGCAAAAAAAAAAAAAAGTTTGGACAAAACAATGCTCATACTCCCAAATATTGTCTATAAATGTTTGTTTACATTTAAAAGAGGATATGCTACAGAGCTATAATTCTTACTTGATACCTGTTTTGATATATATAATTTTACTATGTTAAAGTTAAAACCTTCCTTTTTATTTAAACAGAAAAGGGGAGGTGGTGTGAGATTCCCTTCTGTATGCTGTAAATACCATTGGGTAATAAAGGAACTGCTTTGGGCCTATAGCAGAGCTATAGGGGAACAGAGCTTGGTGGAAGAAACTAAGCTAAATGCTGGGAGAAAAGGAAGTGGAGTCAGAGAGAAGCCAAGGAGTTGCCACAAGAGACAGATGCTGGAAACTTTACTGGGTAAGCCACTGCCACATGGTGATATATAGATAAATGAAAATGGGTCAAATTGAAATGTAAGAGTTAGCCAATAAGAAGTTAGAGCTAATGGGCCAAGCAATGATTTAAATAATATGGTTTCTGTGTGATTATTTCAGGGCTAAGAAGCCAGGAACCAACAAGCAGCCTCCTCCTCCTACTGTGTGTTACTATTTACTCACTGTTTTATGACATACAGTCCTTCACAGCAGAGAAGTAGTTTGAGGTTGTGGTTGCAGGAATGCAGGAATGTGAATCAGCTTTATGCTCACAATTGGATGGATCAGGAAGCAGAGGTAACAGGATATGGCTCTTTCTATAAGCTCCAGGACATGTCCCTCAAAACTCCTTTCTAACTCCTTTCTCTAGGTACCTTCTACTTCCTAGAGGTTCCACTACCTCTAAGAATAGTCTTACTGGTAAGGGACCAATGGTTCAAGTTCATGAATCTTTGGGGGATATTTTGCATCCCTATTGCCATTGTTCCAGAATCCATATGTCTAGTAATATATTTGGCTTTCAGTCCTTAATGGTATAACTCAGAAATATTTGATGACTAATTGAACTTGCACAAAATGTGTTCATGTTGCTGACATGGGTGTATTATCTTTTGTGATGGGGGTATGGAGCTGTACCTCAAAAGTCTATCACTTAACACTTATATTGAAAGGGATTTGCTGAGCCCCTGCTGTGTGTAAAAGAAAAATCACAAAAGAAAAGCACTAAGGATTGTCAGCTTTGAACAGAAGTGAATGACTATGACCAGAATATAGCAAAGAAAAACATGTTAATATTAGGAGTTTTATCCTTGAGGAAATGATAGCAACTTTAACAGGAAAAGTCTGAACATGTGAGCTGTTGGGCTGTCAGCAATTAATTTTTTTAATTATCATGATAACTATCATTTGAAACTCGGGGTCACTTTTCAGAAGATATAGAGGAGAACATAAGACAACATAAGGTGACAGAAAAAAGAGATCCAACCTGGTTGTGTGAACACTACTCAAAACCAACTAAACAGCCACATATTAGGTAGACTTAGGCTCTGTCTTGGAACTTCCCCCTTTCTGTTTCATGGTGACTCATGAATAGTACATGCTAAAAGCATCATGGAGGTGCTGACATGTACCCAACTTTGGTATGGTGGCCCGCTTAACACCATGCCATGCCACAATTATCCCATTAAAATCATCTATGTCACAAGGCAAAATTGAGCTGCCGTCTTAGTCCCTTGTTGGTCAACTGAATAGAGACCAGTAGAGACATGGGGCATGTCACCTAGCTAATGGTCACTGTGCCTTTAAGCACTGAAGATAAACAGGTCCTTCAGACAGGTCTCTGCTTGTAAAGCCGACTACAGAGTAAGCTGAGCTGTCCAATACTTGACTTGGAGCAAAGCTCCTTTTCCTGTGCACATTCATTTTATTTTATGGTCATGTAAAAGCCACTTCATGGTGCTGGCTACAGCAGGAAAATCAACAACAACACTACAGAACAACCAAAAGCAACCAGAAGGGAAAAGACCAGGGGAAAATATAAAGAGAGATCATCCGATCAACTCGACAAGAAATGACCACGTCACTAGTAAGAATAATTGACTCTGACAGAAAGGAAAGTAGTAATTGCAATGAAACTTGTTTGAATAACAGCTTAAATGTTTCTTTCCTTGCCTTTCAGGCTACATGTGTTGTAAAGCTGGGTTTCTTTCTCCTGGCTAGTTCACAGAGGATATTCTGTATCCAGGGGTTTTAGAAAAGGGGAAAAATTGTGAATTTGCCTCTTTGGGATTCCTGTTGGATTTGGATTCTAGGCTCATATAGACAATTCAGTGATACTCAGTCTCAAATCTTTTAATTCTATAAACATCTCTCACAGATAATTTTAAATATAGTACCAAGATAGAACATTGGCAGGAGGCACTTGATCACTTGATAATTAATTGAAAAAAATCAGAAAACAAAAACAAATAAAACAACAACAAAAAAACCCAACATCCAACTGACCTTAGAGTATGTAGTGTTTATATCATCGGGTTTTAATTATGGTGAAAGGAACAGCAATGCCAGCTAAGCTATTTCCCACCTTATACTGATGTATTTTCTTTTCCAAAGAAACAGAGCCAACACCCAAACACACACACACACACACACACACACACAAACACACACACACACACAGAGAGAGAGAGAGAGAGGGAGAGAGGGAGAGAGAGAGAGAGAGAGAGAGAGAGAGAGAGAGAGAGAGACACACACAGAGGGAGAGAGACAGAGGCAGTGACAGACAGACAGATAGAAAGACAGGCAGATTACAGGACTATGGAAGATGAGGGGTCTTATGGCCTACCATTTGAAAACTGGAAGCCCAGGAAATGAGATAAGCAATTGAAAGGCTTGAGAGACTTTGAAAATCAACAGTACAGATTTCAGTCTGAGTGCTGAGCCTACAAACTAAGAGAGAAGGGCAGGAGGTCAGTGTTCTCATTCAAGTCCAAGAATCTGAGGAATGAAAAATGTAACCGTCCTCTGCCTTGTAGCTTGGCCAATGTCCTTGGTGAATAAGATGACACCTTACATGTAAGCCTGTCAGCTTGACTCAGTTTGCCAATTTAGATGCTAATGTTTTCCTCAAGCAAAGTCACTGACATGTCCAGGGATAATGTCCAACCAGCTTTCTGGGCATCCTACAGCCAAGTTAGGTCAACACATGAAATAATCCATCACTCGGGTGAAAATTCTTAATTCCACTGGCTAGTGTCAATGAGAAACACAGCTTTCAACTCAAAGAAAATAAGAAAGCTTATTCTAAGCCAGATTTAAGTAACCATGAGCCAGAGATATACATTCAGGTTGCCTTGCATGATCTATTCCAACATGGAAGGTTTTCATGCTTACCAAATGCATCTGAGGGGATGAGGTGAGCAGGTTATAGCAAAGCATGTAAACTCTAGGTCACAGATACTTTATGGAAATGCCATTTAGCTTTTGAGTTGGTGGTAGCTTGTTAATAATATTTTATGAAATATTCTTTTACCCCCACAGATGTTAGATCAGATACAGATGTAAATAATGAATGATCAATAGGGTGCTAAAATAATACAAGACAATCTGGCTCTATATCAGCAACATTTGAAATTTACACAGCCATTGTTATAATTAACAAAGTGTCAGGAGAGAGAAAGATGCCATTCTACAGGACTCACGTGGAGGAGTTTTTATTCGGGGAAAGGTAATGTAAAAAGAGAGAAAGTGGGGGCTGTCCCCACCATCCTTGGGGACAGAAGCAGCAGACAAGGAGAGGCAGGGGGGCAGAGAGAGAAAGAGAGAGAGGGGGGAGGAAGAAAGAGAGGGGAGGTGGGCAAGGTAGAAGGCAATGTAGTCAATGTGCACAGTGGCTGAAACTGAGGAAGCACCCTGTCAGGACCCCAAAAGCTGGCTAGTACAGATGCCTGAATACTAACAATCATGACATTCTTCTGGCTCAATCAGCCTTGTAAAATTTAGCGTAAGTGAGGCTTTTGTCTGTGAACTTTATGGGCTTATGTTTATGTCCTATCTTAATTGACTACTACTCCAGCTTCTCTATCATGGTACCCTAATAGTATAAAACATCATAGGTTTTACATAGTCTGACTACTTCCTATGTTCTGACTAAACCATCTTTTTCTTTGTCCTTTTCTCATGTGGGAATTCTCCTTCTTTAATCTTCCAAGACAGTGCTAAACTCTGAGTACACACACTTGTCGCTTCATCTCTCTCTTCCTTGTCAACATTGGGCTCATTTGTTGTCACCAAAGGCTATGATTTGGTACTTGCCTAGTGCTATATTATTACCTGCTCTACCCTTCTGTCTAGGTCCCTCTTTCTCTGATTCTCAGGAAGGTCAGGGGACTCTGGGGCAACCACAGACCTTCATCCTCTTGCTGCAAGTCAAAGTTGGAGCAACCCCACACTCTTGCCTGTGCTGATGATTGGGTGATCAGGGTCTTATTTTATTCCAAGGCTATATACATAGGCTTCTGAACTCTCTGTAAAGCTCTTTTGTGAGAGATCAGGCCTTAGGAGTCAAGCAACACACTAACATTCATTTTCTTTTGACTTGTATGTGTAATAAGTAACTCTTACATGTTTTTCTAATGCTTTTTTTTCAAGATAGGTTTTCTCTGTATAACTTTGATGCCTGTCCTGGAACTAGCTCTTGTAGACCAGGTTGGCATTGAATTTACAGAGATTGGCCTGTCTCTGCCACCCTAGTACTGGGATTAAAGGTGTGTGCCACCACTGCCCAGCTCCAATGCATTCTTAAAGGGACCACGTGCTATAGTCTTCATTTCCAGCATATCATACTAGTCAACTGCTTTGCACAAGAAAGAATTATTGTTTCTGTTCCTCTTAAAGGCCATGATATGAGCAGTTAATTAATGCTTGGTAGGTTGATTACTCACGAGTGGATGGATTGACTGGTTACTGAACTCCACTTCCATTTCTGCCTCATGGAACAGTCCATTCTAGATAATGCTCTAATAATAACATAATAAATATGTTTAGTTGATGAACTCATACAAAGTTATCCTTTGGATTCTACTAGAAAGATGTCAAGGGCCAGGCTGTGAGTACTAAGAATGACAGAGACCTCAGTATTTTCCTAATAATTGATAACACTTTTATCTTCACTGAAGTTTGTTTCATGTTTCTTTATCACTGATATCAGGAGATTTCAGGATTATTCTTGAGTTTGTGCTGCAATCATCAAGTAAAGGAGCATTCCAGAATCCTCAAGGTAGATTGATACTGGCCCGGGATTAGGAGTAACATTTAACTAGCATTTTGAATTAAGCAAAACCACTTCTGACATATCCAAGACATCCCAGCCAAAAGAGGTGATTTTAGAGGAGATGGCGAGATGTTTCAGCACCAAATGACATCACACTTTGGCATGTCATGGCGATGTCAAAAGACCATGGTTCTTGCCTTTTAAAACATCTTTGTAATAACTAAGATTGAAAGGAGATGGAAGTGATTGCTCAGCATGTGCGTGGACCAAAATGAGCAGGGGTAGTAACCTCCTTTCGACAACTTTGTTTTCTCCTTAGAGTAGTTCAGGTCAGGTTTTGAGAAGTTAGTTCAAGATTGGACCAGTCCTACTGCTATGAGGCACAATATTTTGAAGCTTAAATGAGAAGAAAGTGAGCTTTATTTGGATTGCTCAACATGTCAGATATTTCATATTTATTACCTCATAATGTTTTCATAACTACTCCTACTCCATGATTTCAATACTATTATTCACATTTTGCAAAAGTAAATAAGATTAAAGGAAGTGAAGGAGCCTTCTGTCATCATGCTAGAGAGTGGCAAAGTCAACATTTGAATGTATACTTTTGTCCTTTGTACCAATAATGTGTTGCCTCAGTGATTCAATCCCACCCTTCATTGATTAAAAAAAGTGAAATTCAGGTAGACAAATGTCTTCCAATGTCCCCATCGAGATTCAGCTTGGAAGGACAGGTTCAGTTCCTGTCAGCAATATTTATGTATGGGCTTTCCTAATTCTAAGTTAGGAAATAAAGACACAAAGCTTAGAAAGGAAAAGAAATTGGAAATTGTGATTTACTTCTGTTGAAGTGCCAATAAAACATTTTCTGAATCCATGGGGAAAATAATAATAGATGTTTTCAGTGGCTGAATACAAGAAATATTGATGTGATTTTTGTATATTATGAGGTAATATTACACACTCTTCCTATGGACTTGATAGAGCTTATGTAACAAAGAAATGTGCAAGAAGCTGAATAACAGAGTTTCTTACTATTTCCAAAAGCCAGAAATAAAACACCAAGGTAAAGGATAGCTTAGTTCATGCTGGAAGTTATGGGAGAATCATGTGTTTTAGATCTTTCTCTGTGAGCAGTGGGTAACCATATTCCTACTGTATTTTTACTTTGGTTTCTCTTTGGTTGTGTGTTTGTACCCAGTTTTGCTTGTTTTATTGGGGTGCCAGTCATACAGCTTTAGGATCTGTTCTGGTGCTCTTTCTCTAAGCACAATGCATATTCAGTTCTAAGACTGAAAAGTTACAACTTTGAAAAATTCTCAAGCCAGTTATGTAATTTGTTGACAATATATAAATTCATTTATAATTAACACCTTTGATAATACCTAGAAATGGGTAAATATCATCAAAATACATTGTATAATTATATAAAGTTTTTAAAGAGCAAATAAATATATTATTAAATAAAATCAATTGGTCTGCTTCTGCTAATAGAAAAAAAGAGTAAATTACTGAAAAGGAAAACAGAAAAATAGAGTAAATTACTGAAAAGGAAATTGAATAAAAGAAAACAAAGTTAAAAAAAAAGTCTAACCTATATGTTGTAAACACTCTCCTGGATGCATGTTTAACAAAATTTGATGAGGAAGATCATATCTGTCAACACATTTTCAACTTTGTTTTTGTTTCATACTTCAGAAAAGGCATAGGGAAATGTATATCATTTTGTGGCTCAAACTGTATTTCTAATAGCTCTAATTGTATTTTCAATTTTTGCGGAAAAACAGAATATAAGTGATTGGTCTTTATATTCTAAAATGTTAAGGTAAAAAGAAGGTAATTAAATGGTAGTGACTGTGGACTGTCATCAGTGATACTTCCAGCATTCATACTTTACTCCACTAATACAGTTTAATCAATTTTTATAAACTTATCCAAATATATCTGTAAGCACCTGGCTTTGACATATAGGCACTGACAACTCATAAATGTGTCTGTGACCTCTGAAAAATGTCTCAAATAGATGTCCCAGGTCCACTTAGCCACTTCAGTACTTATTGTGTGTCTAGTCCTGCATGAGGAATTGTTGCAAACAGTGATTTAAAACTAGATGGAAGACAATTCGCTAGTATTTCATATCTGTAAAATACAGGTGATAAATAGAGGTATTTGTTCTTTTCCTACTCAATCAGAGTACCAATATATTATTAAATGAAAGATTTGTGCCACCATTAAATGTGTGGCATACCTATCATAGGCTGGGTGTGAAGGAATGCAAGATGAACCAAATGCAGCCAGACTGAATGCACTGCAAGTTTGCATGCAGGTAAGAATGAGAGCCAAAGACAGTCATAGGAGAGGTGGAGAGAGCCTAAAGGAGGACGGAACATCAGAGTCGGGCTAGAGTATCTGGGATGTTTCATAAAGTGCATGGCAAACTTCTCCAAAGGCTTGGCCTGCTGTCTGAACACCAGTTGGCAGGCTCTTCTCTTTTTATTGCCACTGCAGACAACTAATTAACACCAAGAAGCCATTTCCTAACCTCTCCTTGTTTATCCTTCAATCTTCTCCACCTTGGTAAACAAAATCTGTGTTGTTACAATCACTCAGTCATAAAATAAGATATAATTTTCCTTTTTAAGCTTTACATCCATTCCAATAACATATAATAGTGTTCTACTTTGACTGGAGGTCAGAGAGTTTGGGCCTATTCTTGCTCCTTCAAGGCTATTGACAAGAGGTTTGACTTCAGGTGTAGCTACTAACAAGATATCTTGACCGAGGCATTGGAGGAAAGGGCACATTGTGGTTCCTGGCCACTCAGCTCCAAAATAATCACATAGAAAAAATATTATTTAAATCACTGCTTGACCCATTAGCTCTAGCTTCTTACTGTCTAACTGTTACATATTAATTTAACCCATCTCCATTAATCTGTTTATCGCCATGTGGCGGTGGCTTTCCGGCAAAGTTTTGGCATTTCTGACTCTGGCAGCTCCATGGCATCTCTCTAACTCTGCCTTTTTCTTCTCAGTATTCCATTCAGTTTTCCCCACCTAGCTCTGTTCCCCTATAGCTCTGCTATAGGCCCAAAGCAGTTCCTCTATTCATGAAGGTTCCTTTATTCATAACCAATAAAAGCAGCACATAGACAGAAGGAGCTCCCATACCCCTACGGTGTGGTTACTTGGTGTTTTGTGTATTAATATGGCTCACAGAGATGAATCCATTTTATCTTGACCAAAGGTCAGAGAGTTCTGGAATATCCCTGCTCCTTCAAGGAGATGATAGGAGGTTTGATCCTGGGAGTGGCTGCCTACAGGATACTTGGTCTGAGTTTATTGCTGCATGTCCTGCCTAAACAAACAGAATACTTAACTCAGGATATAGTTGCTTGATGCTTCAGGTATTAAAGAGGTAATTTCCCTGTTTGTTCTTTGTATCATGTTAAAGAAGTCTTTTGCCTTCTTCCCTGCCCTCCTTTTTGGATTGGGATATATAAGCATGGAAAATAAAGATGGGTGAATTCATTGTTCACTGAATTGCCTTCCCAACTCTATCCTATGTCTCTGTATTTCTCTTGCATCTCTGCTCTATCTGCCTGGCATTTCTAATCTACACAACTCTTCCCTGGAATGTGCACATCCCATCGAGGCTGGCTAGAACATATACTTGTATTTCTTAATAATCCACCAGTTTGTGCCACTCTATGCTTATGGATTTGGGACCATCCTTCTCAGAGCATGGTTGACTTTCCAGGGGCAAGACCCTTAAAAGAAATTGACTCTCCCTCCCCATCAAAGGCAGAGACTGTCAATAGCTCCTCAGCTAGGACTGGGTTATCTGTTCCCCTCCCCAAGCCTTACTTTAATGTTGACTGGCTTGATTGTGTGCTGGCGGCCATGTGTAGGCAACCACAGTTACTGTGAGTGAACAAGTTTAGTGAGCCTATCGTATCAAAAAGATACTGCTTTTCTCCAATCTTCCCTGACTTCTGGTTCTTCTAATCTTTCTGCCTCTTCCTTGATGGTCCCTGGTGAAAGGATATAATATATACATGTCCGTTTGTGGCCAAGTATGTCACCAAAGCTTATTCTCTTTATTTTGACCAGTTGTGAGTTTCTGTATTAACTTCCATCCACTGCACAAAGAAACTTCTCTGATAAAGCTTGAGGGCTTCAATAATCTAGATGTATTAAGAATTTAGAAGGCAGATTGATACTATGTCTATTTAGTAACATAACAGTAGTTCACCCTGGGATCTATTTAGCTCCTAGCAGTACTCCTCCGAGAATCAACAGACTGTCAAATATAAATCCCAGGGGCAGGTGTAGGATACATCCTCATGAGTTGTTGGTCATAGGTTTCTCAGAGACTCCCAGAACAGTATAGACTCTTTCCATTGCTTTTTGTTGTCTATCAAAACTTGATTTTAAAACCCTATTGCTGAAGATATCATACATATTGCTCGTAGCACATGAAGAAATTTAGCTTGTGCCAACCAGAGAGATTCATCCCAGCAGAAGGAGTAGCATCCTCTATATAGGGTAATTTGAATTAAGTTCTTTTATATGAATAGATGCATATATATCTTAAGAAATAGCACATTTCCATATTTTTAAGTTAACATTTTTCTCTACTCGTTTTGCTGTTTTCTCATTTGTTTTCATATTTCCTGTCACATATATTCTACTCTCTTTCCTCTCTTAAGCTGTTTCTTTCTCCTCCCCACCAACATTTCTTTCTAGTTCCACTGACTCAATAGGTTCTTCATTAGAAACACAAATTTAAAAATTTGACATTAATATCAACATGAGTGAGAATATGTGACAATTTGTTTGGGTCTGGAATGACTCACTCTGTGTAATGCTTTCTAGTTCCACCCACTTACCTACAGATTTCACAAGTAAAATTTTCTTTACAAGTAAATATTATTGCACTGTATATAGGAAACACATTTTAGTTATCCATTTTCTTATTGAAGGGCATCTAGGCTGTTTCCAAGTCCTAGTTCTTATGAATAGAGTAGCTTAGAACATGGACGGGGATATGTCTGTTGTAATAAATAGAGTCCTTTGGGAATATGTTGGTAAATCTGTGTTATAATGTCGATCTATTTCTAATTTTCTAAGGAACCCAACACTAGTTTCCATAGTGACTGTACCAGATTGCACTCCCACCAATACTACATGAGTATTCCTCATAACCTTGGAGTCATTGTTATCTTATTTTTAATGTTAGCTATTCTGATTTGTATAAGAGTAAAAAATTAAAATACTTTTATGTCACATTTCTTAGATGATTAATGATAAGCAACATATATTTTTACTTTAATTACTCCCTATAGTGTCGGGAGTCAGTCACTTTTCTTTCTGTTGAACTCTGGTGATATAGAAGTCGCCAATCTCATTAGAACCTGCCTCCAACAGTATTTCAGCAACTTAACTGTCAGTGCCTTCTTTTAAGAGGGTAAACCAAATACAGAGATGATTCAGAGGTTCTGAAGAGTTGATTCAGAGGTTCATATCACTTTCTATTTACCCACGAAGATCATGACTTGGATCTCAACACCCACACCTATATCTGGCAACTCACAAACTACTGTAAATCCAACTCCATGGGATCCAAACCCCTCATCTGGTTTCCATGAGTACTGCCATGCACCGCTAGCTCTTAAATGTTAAATTAATACATTTCTATTAATCTGTTGTTAATAGGTTGTGGCCTACCTGTAAGGTAAGTTTCCAGTGTCTTTCTCCTTCAGTAGGTACATGGCATGTCCCTGACTCTGCCTTCTTTCTCCCAGCATTCAGTTTAGTTTTCCTACCTACCTATATTCAGTCTTTCCATAGGCCAAAGAAGCTTCTTTATTAACCAGTGGTAATAAAACATTCATAGCATACAGAGGTGAATCTTGCATCATATATAGGCACACAGACAAAAAATATAAGAAAAAACACACATGCTTCTATGCTTATCAACAGATAAAAATAGGCTATATACACTTCCATGTATTTATGTATGTATATGCATACACACAATTTAGAATTTTTCAGTCATAGAAAAAACAATTTTTTAAAAATTTTTTCTGGAAAATAGATGGGACAGTAGATCATCATATTGAGTGAAATAAAGCCAGTATCACAAAAATATCACATTTTCATTTATGTGAGTGGTATATGTAGGGGTAGGAAAGGGGGGAGTAGAAGGGACACTATTTGGCGAAAGATTATCAGCAGGAGAGAAAAAATAAAAAAGGTGTAACAAATAAAAAAGGTGAAATAAATATGGCCAAAGTACATGGTATACTCTACAGAAATATCCTTATTAAGTGCATCAGTCTAAAGAGTGAAATTGTGCTGTCAAGACTAGCCACAAATTCCTTTCATCTGCTCATTTCCTCCAAGTATGGTGCACTGAATATGAACAGAGACATGGATGAGGTTCTCTGCCATTCTCTGGTCTCTGTTCCTACAATGTGTTGGGCACTCTGTACTCTTCACACTTTCTAGACTTGGAGGCTTCAGTGATGTACCCTGGTCATATGTCTAACAATGTGACAACAGTTAGTGCTTCTAATACGCTGAAAAATATAAGGACTCATGTCACATTCTTCTCTGACAGCCCTAGATTCACCATAGTTTAGGGAGTCTATGATACAATGCTTGCTTCTGTGCCAGTATATTTGTGGGAATTTAAAATAATCTCAAATACACAATAAATTTTTTTTTGAATGAAGCTCAAAAGTACCTTGGACTGTATAAAAGTCCAAGAATAAAATTTTCCTCTGACAAAGTGAATTATTATTATTGCTAATTTTACATCATATTTGACCAGAAGACAAAGTGCTCAGATATGTATATCTGGCTGTCTCCAGGAGGCCTCAGAGTTTGTGGGCAGAGCAAAGAAAAGACAGTGACCTCCCAATACTCTACTGAGAATGTGAGTAAAACAGAGATCAGAAGTTTGAGTTAACTCTAACTGACATATTGAGATTTAGTTTCATTTCTTCTTTAATATTCCTGGTTCCCAAACCTCTCTGGTTTGAAATCCACATTATTAATTCTGTCTCAGTGTTTTGAATGATATCATTGTTTTTCCTGGATTTTTGGCCTGTGGGTATGTTATAGTGGGACACTTCAACCTTTATAATTATCATAAACAGTGTAGTTACAGGTACATTTTGCTGGAAAATATCTTATTCTTTACCACAACCCCTTTAAAGATTTGTTTATTTTATGTGTCTGAGTGTTTTCATTCATGTAGTTATATGCACTACATACATGCATGGTGCCTATGAAAGTAAACGGGGGCATCGGATCCTCTGGAACTGAAGTCACAGACAGTTGTGAGCCAACATGTAGGTGCTCAGGATTTAGTCAGAGTCCTCAGCAGTAGCAGCAAGTGCTTTTAAACTCCGAACCATCTCTCCAGCACCTCTTTAGCCTTTTCAATTGCTTTCTCCACTCTATGGGAAGATACAGCTTAAACATTAATTCTCTCTCATAACTAGAAGTATCCACAATACAGAAGCTTGTTTAAAAGGAAAACAGCATCCAGCTGGAGGTGTGTTAGTGCCATTCCTTTGTCTGCGGAAGATAAGACTCATATTCAGAGGAGGCTGAACACAACCCAGTGAATACTAAGCTTGAGTCCAAATTGATCTGTCTGTCTTTAAGGAAGATTCTAAAGCAATTAGATAAAGAAAAAGTCAGAACAGAAGCACAGGAATTATAACCAGGCCTATATGAAAGCAGTTTGAAGAGGGAAAGGTGAAAGCTACTCAATTTTGGCTTTCAGCATCCCTGAGAAGACTGAGACATTTCAGAGGGTATGATGCTTAACTCAAAACAAAAGTGAGCAGTTCCTTAAGTGTATTTTGGCCATTTGAGATTCTTCTGTTGAGAAATCTCTGTTTAAATCTGCACCCCATTTTTTAGAATTAAAATAGTGTTTTAAATTTAAAATTATTTTTAAGGTGCAGGAAATCTATTTTGGGTTCCCAGGACTTAAGCTTCCTGTCCAATCTCTCCCTTCAGCATTCCCACGGCTACTTGACCTCCATGGCTGTGGCCAACCTCACCGAGCACAGGTCCAGATTTTTGACTTGATGGGTGGCACAGATGCCCACCTGCTTCTGTTTCTGCTTTTTCCTAGCATCTGCCTGCTCCATACCCTGGGCAACCTGAGCATGGCGGTGCTGGTGAGGTCTAATGGGGCTCTGTGCCCCCTCTATGTTATTACTTCCAGGGTCACCCGAGCCTTGTAGATGTTTGCTTTACCACAGTCACAGTTCCCAGACTGGTGGCCACCCTACTCCACCCTGTCTAGACCATGTTCTTCCAGGATTGCTTTGCCCAGATGTACTTCTTTGCAGCGCTAGGCATCACTGGGAATTACCTTCTGGCAGTCGTTTCCTTTGACCATGCTGTGGCTGTGGGGGCGACCCCTTTACTACGGTGTTCTCATGACGTCCTGGCAATGCCTTGTGCTGGTGGCTGAGTCTTGGGCTGTGTCCCCCTGCACTTGCGGTTGCACACACTGCTCATCTCTGCACTCTCCTAGTCCTGCTCCACCCCAGTGCGCCACTTCTTTTGTAATAAGATAGTGATGGTGAGCTTGGCAACCTTGGGCACGTCAGTGATAGAGACCGCTATCTTCTCAGAGGACCTGGCATAAGTTGAAATCACGTTTAAAATACATAGACGCATCCCAGAAGACCCTGCCTGCTGTGACTGACATTATAGCCAGACAATAAAACCTCCATAAAACCCACTGCCAGGTCCCCACCTTCTCCGGTTTCTCTTCTTCCACCCATTGATGCTACCTGCACTCTGCACTTAGAGTGCTTAACTGACCAGATGACCTTATCCTTACTTTCTGTTTTCTTATTTTTCCAAACTAGACTCTAGTTTGAACATCCAGACAACATACAAAAGCATCTAATTTACTGTCATTCATTTAACTTTGTGTTACATACCATCATACAAACACATAGTCATATTTACTTGGGATCTAATTTTTATTTAAGTAGGTATAAGTCTGTTTAGGAGCAAAATTAATAGAACTTGAAGTAAAGACAGTATAGAGGCAATGAATGAGAATATGTTAATTTTGGATAGAGGGAGTAAGACTATATTGATTTGGGAGTTGTGCTGTTTTTGACATGACAGTTAAATCAGACCATCCATTACACATCTTGGGATGTGACTCTCCATTTAGTCCCTTTTTTAGGGTGCCTAGTGCCATCTAGTTTGAGTTCTTCAGATTTGGGGTATCAGTCCTCTGTCAGATGCGGGGTCGGTGAAGATCTTTTCCCATTCTCTGGGCTGCCATTTTGTCTTATTGACAGCATTCTTTGCATTACAGAAGTTTTTCAGCTTCAGGAGGTCCCATTTACTAATTGTCGATCTTAGTGTCTGTGCTACTGATGTTATATTCAGGAAGTGGTCTCCTATGCTATTGCATTCAAGGCTACTTCTCACTTTCTCTTCTATCAGGTTCAGTGTAACTGTATTTATATTGAGATCTTTGATCCACTTGATCCTGAGTTTTGTGCAGAATGATAGATATGGGTCTATTTTCATTCTTCTACATGCTGCTATCCAGTTACGCCGGCACCATTTGTTGAAAATGCTTTTTATTTTTCATTCTATATTTTTAGCTTCTTTGTGAAAAATCAGATGTTCATGAGGTTGTAGATTTATGTCAGGTCTTCAAATCAGTTCCATTGATCCACATCTCTGTTTCTATGCCAATACCAAACTGTTTCATTACCATAGCTCTATAGTAGAACTTGAAATCAGGGATGGTGATATCTCCATAAGTTCCTTCACTGTACAAGATTGTTTTAGATATCCTGGGTTTTTTTCATATGAATTTGGATATTGTTCTATCAAGGTCTGTGAAGAATTGTATTGGAAGTTTGGTGGGGACTTCATTGAATCTGTAGATTGCTTTTGGTAAGACTGCCATTTTTACCATGTTAATCCTACCAATCCATGAACATGGGAAATCTTTCCATTTTCTGGTCTTGTCCACAGTTTCTTTTATCAAAGACTTAAAATTATTTCCATATAGGTCTTTCACTAGACTTCTTAGAGTTACCACAAGATACATTATATTATTTGTGGTTGTTGTAAAGGCTTTTGTTTCTCTGGTTTCTTTCACAGCCCATTTATCATTTGTATATAGGGAGGTCTACTGATTATTTTTAATTGTTCAACATCTTTAGCTATCAGGGAAACGTAAACAGCTCGCAGATACCATCTTAAACCTGTCAGAATGGGTAGGATAAAAATGCTAATGAAAGCCTGTGTTGGAGAGGATGTGGAGTAAGGGCAACACTCCTCCACAGTGGATGGGAGTGCAAACGTGTACAGCCACTTCAGAAATAAGTATGGAAGTTTCTTTAAAAATTGAGAATCAATCTACCTCAAGATCTAGAAATACCACTCTTGAGCATATACCAAAAGGATGCTCAATCATACCACAAAGACACTTGCTTAGCTATGTTCATAGCAGCAGTATTCATAATAGCCAGGACCTGGAAATACCATTTTCCACCAAAAAAAAAATGGATAAAGAAAATATGGTGCATCTACAGAATGGATGTAAAAAAAACAGTGGAAAAATAAAAACAATTGCATCATGAACTTTGCAGATAAACTAGAAAAAAGAATCATCTCTGAGTGAGGCAACATAGACCCCCAAAAGACACACACAGTATGTATTCATTTATAAGTGGATATCAGATGTAAAGCAAAGGATAACCAGCCTATAGTCCACAACCCAAGAGATGCAAGGTAACAAGCAGGACCCTAAGAGTGATGCATGTGTCTCCCTGGGAAAAGGGAATAAATAAAATGTCCTGGGCAAACTGGGGGTGGGGTGGGGGTAAAGAGGAGGGTGTGGAGGGAATGTGAAGGATTAGGATACTTGAGTTTGGAATGGGACAGAATGGAAAAGTAATGAAAGAGATATTTTGATACAGAAGGCCATTCTGGGGTTAAGGAGAAGCCTGGTACCAGGGAAACTCCCAGGAACCCACAAGGATGACCCCAGATAAGACTCCTAGCATTAGTGGTGAGGATGTTCGAACTGGCCTTCTTGTATAATCAGATTAGTAACTACCCTAATAGTCATCATAGAGTCTTCATATAGTAACTGATAGAAGCAGATGCAAACATCCACAGCCAAGCAGTAGGACAAACTCTAGGAGTCCAGTTAAAGAGAGGGAGGAAGGATTGTATGAGTAATAGGGGGTAATATCATGATGGGGAAACCCACAGAGACAGTTGACCTGAGCTTGTGAGAACTCATGGACTCTGGACTGGCAGCTAGGGAACTGGAATGAGAACAACCTAGGCTCTCTGCAACTGGGTTACAGTTGTGTAGCTTGGTCTTTTGTGTGACCCCTTGCCGTGGGACCAGGACCTGTCCCTGATGCATGAGCTGGCTCTTGGACCCTATTCCCTATGGTGGGATGCCTTTCCCAGCCTTGATGCAAGGAGGAGGAGCTTGGCCCTACCTCAACTTGATATAACATTTCTATTGTCTCCCTTGGGAGGCCTTACCCCTTCTGAATTGAGACATAGGAGGAGTGGATGTGGGCGTGGGACATGTAGAAGGGAGTGTGGGGAGAGAGAGCAAGAGAAAAGAAAGAAGGGGAAACTGTGGTTGATATGTTAAATAAATAAATAAATATTTTAAAAAGTGTATGTATTAAGTTGAGAACACGCATGAACTACTACTCTTCATAGTGCACCTTAATAGAAAAAGCCTCCATGTTCCAGGATGGCTCTTGTTTCTCACTTCTAATATTTTTAACCTTATTGAACACTTCTAGTTTGCCTTTAAAGCAGAGGTTAATCCAGGAACCTATTCCCACCAAAATTAATCACAACTATTAAAAAAATAAAAATGGTGCCTCAGACTTAACAGTTGTTCCCTAGTGACTACTGTTTGAAGTTATCTTTTTGTTTTGTTTTGTTTTCAGAGACAGGGTTTCTCTGTAGCTTTGGAGCCTGTCCTGGAACTAGCTCTTGTAGACCCGGCTAGCCTTGAACTCACAGAGAAATTTGCCTGCCTCTGCCTCCCAATTGCTGGGATTAAAGGCGTGTGTCACCACTGCCCAACTGAAGCTATCATTTTTGTCAGTGCTGTCAGTTAGAGGAGGAAAACGTCACTTTTAGACTCAAATGATCAGATCACTGCAGGCATTTTGTTTGAGATGGTTTCCAGGGGTAGGAGTGAGATTGTGAGGAACACAAGACAAAGAATGATGCAAACTTTACAGGAGGGATGCTGCTGCTGAGGTAATGAGATTTGGGTCTGTTGGATCCCCTAGAAAAGCAAATTCATCCTAGAATTTGTACCCAATGGGAAACTGATGCCATATGTGTGTTGGCTGGCTGAGAGCTGTAGTACACTTGTCTTTTGCGACTGTTTCTGTACAGTTCTCATTGGCACTCACTCAGAAAGGATGCTTTTCTAAGACAGACAATGATGGGACTGACACAAAATTTGGACCTAGTGTAACATGATGGGGGCATGACTACAGACACACCCCCCCAAAAAAAGTCAGCTGAAGGAGAGCACCTTTGGGAAGGGAACAGCTTCTCTATGCATTAATCCTTATTTTTTTGTATGTCACCCAACTCCTCTCTCAATTCTTTCCCCCTTCATTTCCCAATGTGAATGATTCAGGACATTCTTTTGTCTTTCCCATCTGCATCTCTATGATTTCTCTGATGGGTTTCCATCTTTTCCTTAATGCTTATGAAGGGACACCCAAACAGATATCAGACAGCATCATTCTGTACCCTTCTTCTCTCAATGAATGACACAGAAGATAAGCCACTGCAGTGAACTAAGACCAGAAACCCCCTTGGATTTACCTCTTCCCAGGAGTCTCTACCTTCTTCCTGTCATTCACTCGCAATGACCTGGAGGCAGAGATCATCTTCAAAGGTTCATAAACATAGCTTTATTTGTTCTGTGTCAGGATTTATGGACTCTCATCATGCTCCTCTTTTATTTCCCAAGAAGGAAAGTGATATTTTCATTATTTTCATTCATATTTTTTATGGATAGCGGAAACAAGGTTTGAACTCAGTTTATGAAAACTATGGTCTCCAAGAGTCTATCAACCAGATCTCTTGTATTCTACCCTACAGCTCCTCAATTTCACTTTACCCTGCTTCACACTGGCCCTGAGATTGCCATTTACCATGGAAGTTGATAATCTAATATGCAAGGGTCACTGAGGGACATTAGACACCACCCCAACTTTGGGCTAATGAGGGCGATTTTGCATTATTTCCTGGTGGTTGATGTTATACTCTTCTTGTTCTCAGGGGTCTAGGATTTTCCTTTATATCTGCCATAATATATATCACTGCAACTCACAGCTTGTCTTTGTTGACTCTGTCAGTACCGGTCCCTGAGAAGACTGATCCCTGACCCATCTTTTTATGAGAGTGTCAACAGGATGATGAGTCCCTTCAGCAGCTCTCTGCAGGCCCAAGCCATTTCCCCATAGAGGTCCTACTCGAAATTCTGGGACTATTTATTTCCTTTTCCTCTCAACCCTGTCAACTATCCTATGTTTCTGAATAATTTATGGTGTTCAAAAGGGAGTCCAGGACTGGAGAGTCAGCCAGCTCTGGGCAGAGACAGGCACGGTGCTGTGAAAACTCAGACCTTTTGCAAAGTGATATCTTAATTATTTTTTCCCCGAGGCAGACAGCCAACATTTTCCCCTCTCAATGTCCTTTTTGTGAACTTGGAATTTCAGAGTGTAGATGGTGACTCAGATGCTGTGGATAATTGCCTTATTTGGGAGTGAGTAATCAAGGCAGAGAACAGGTTCAAAAGTTTTGAGTAAACTGACCAACATAACGAGTAGAACGCAGAGGATGGAATGTATAGACAATAGTTATGTATGTTCGTCAGTTCAATCAAAACTTTTGGAGGTTATTTTCTGTTTTGCAAGCTAGCAATAATAATATGAAAGTGAAATTGTATTTAGTATAATGGTAATTTATATAAAGCACACCAATGTATCTGTACAGTGTATAGTTATTGTATTATATATAATTTACGACATTACATATAAATTAATCTTTTATTCTGTTAATATGATATGCTACCCTGTATTTTTATAGTGTAAAATAGTATAAAAATTAAAAA
This sequence comes from Arvicola amphibius, assembly GCF_903992535.2. Lineage (NCBI taxonomy): Eukaryota > Metazoa > Chordata > Mammalia > Rodentia > Cricetidae > Arvicola > Arvicola amphibius. The sequence goes on from NC_052047.1 coordinate 58,929,889, forward strand.
TGATAGTTGAGCATTGGGGAGATGATTCAGTAGGTAGGCATGCTCACTGTGCAAGCATAACAACCGTAGTTCAAAACTTCAGGACCACTTAAAGGGCCAGGTATGCTTGACTTACAAGTGTATGTAAGTCAAGCACAGGGCAGATCAAAGTTGAGGGAAGTAAGGAGGAACTTTGTTGCTTGTTAGATGCCAGTCTAGCTCCATGTTCATCAAGAGAGCCTTTCTCAACAGCATGAGATCGACAGCGATCAAGAAATACACCCGCTATCCTCCTTTCACATCATTTCCTGGCCCCTGAACCTGTAAATGACCCACACTTATTCATGTACACAGTCACATACATACAGAAGATATAACTGGCTCCAGTTTCTAGAGATGATGGCATAGTTACACAGTGCTCACACAAATTTCAAATGCTGTATTAGCAGGAGGTGAATATGTAATGTTTGTCAATTGCAGCTTTTGTCAAATGTTGGCTTCCTATGATCATCCTGACCATTATAATTTGTTCCAATAAAGCTTAATTCAAAGCTCATTTCTAGAGACTTATACAGCATTACCTTCTTTCTCGTAGTAGAGAAAATATGCTATCAAATACAAAATGTTCTACTTTGACTTTGATGTCCTGACCTCTGACAGGTTTCCCAATTCACCTGCACCCTCTAGCATCACCTTAATCCTCTTTTCAGAATGAGTTGTTTTCAATGTCTGCCCAAGAATAAATATTTGGTACTGCCTTCAGAATCAATGATCTTTCTATAATCTTCAGTTTCCTTTAGCTTAGTAGTTTCCTCCTCAGTTAATCTCTTTACAAATATATTTCACAATAAACAGAAAGAAGAAACTAGGCTGACCATTCAATACTTTGCTTCAAGAGTTGTTTAGGGAAATATTTAATCCCCCCTTTTTAACGAGTGCTACTTTCAATTGAGACATGACCAATTTCAGCTAAGCTCTCTGTCATGGTTTTGTTTTATAACTATTTTCCAATAATTCCCTTTCTTATGTACTCATCTCTCTCTAGATGCCTTTACTCTTCATATTTCTATCAACAACGTGCTTAAGGCAAACAGAAAACTAGGATTTTTTCAAGCTTTCATTTAAAAATCTATATAGCTCTATTTTATTTCTCAAGGAAGTTATGTTCAGCATCACCCTACATTTTAAATTAAAATCTGTGTTTATTGCTCATAGGTATTGTAACCAAAAACTACACATTTGGTGTTTAGAAATCATAGAAACATATTCTCTTGTATTTCTGGGAATTGGAATTAAGCAATCATTGTCAACAGGTGCAAATTAAGCCATCAGTGGGACCACAAGATCTTGAGGGGAATCTGAATCTTATATGATTCATTGTCCTTCATGGGTGTCTGTGCTTCCTCATTTATTGCTGAATCAAATCCTGCAGAAGTCCATGATCACACTATCTTTTCTTTTCCTTTGTGGATCACATATCCACCCAGTCTGCCTCCTGAAATGACACTTGTGATTTAACTTAGAATCCACCAGAACTTTCTCCTCCATCAACAGATTTGAGGTCCACTACTGGGGCAAGAAACAATGATGAATTAACTTGAGCAGTGGAGGGGAGTTGAAAGAGAATGGAATCGAAGCATGCTGGGGAAGAAACCCACTGAATATGCCAGGTATTGAATTGTGCACGTTAAGCTATAAAAGGTTATAAGTTCAGTTTTCTATCTCAGCTGATTATAAGTGCAACTAAGCTTTGTAACTTAGGTACATTTTAAAGTGCACAGTGACAATTAAAGACTCCGTAAATTATAGTCAATGTCTAAGGATCACTATTCATACTACTATATAATGCAACCCACTCCTAAAAGATACAGATATTTTCAAAGTTTACTTGATTTCTATCACAGTTTCTTTTCTGTTGCTATGATTAAAAAATACTCTGATCAAAGCAACTTATTGAGAAATGGTTTATTTTTACCTCGCAGTTCAGGATATAGCCCATCACTTCTGGAATATCAAGGAGGCGGAAGCTTGAAACAACTGGTCACATTATGTCCACACAAAGAAGAAATTAATGGATGTTTCTCTCACTTTCTCCATTTTCAATAGTCCAGAATCCCCTTCTCATTGAATTGTTCTTTACACATTGGTAAGCCTTACATCTCAATTAATATAATCAAGACAGACCTCACTGTAGCTCAGACTAGCCTTGAATTTGACATTTCTGCCTCAGTCTCCCAACTGTATGAGAATATAAGTGTTTACCACCTGGCCTGGATAGTATAATGTTTACAGAGTTAATTATTGGCCTGAAAAAAATTATACATAAGAAAGGAAAACATGACTGAAATCATAAAAGAATCTAAGAACAAAATATCCTTTCCAAGTGGCATTTTGCTAAAGTGGGACAATATAATTTCTCTGTCACATGCACATAACCACATGCAATATATCTGCATTTGCAACCGACTGATCAAGAACACCGTACCCACCCTATCTTAACCCACAGAATCCATTGTTAACATAATCTGTTTAATTTACTCAACAAATGCATATGCTCTTCACATTGGCTCCTTTCACTACTGTGGACCCATTTAGCCTTAGTGCTTGTCTAAGCACTGGCCTTCTAATTTTATCTGTAGTCCCTTCCATGTGTTCCTTCCTCCAAGTCATTTCAGATAATTATTCTATTTTCACTGCCTTTGATAGAGTGACAAGTTTGTCCTAATCAACTTTCAAAGAGAAAAAAATTTCCAAATCTAAAATGCCCTAGTAGATAAGTTTAAACGTACATATAGCTTTAACCCGCACTCCCTTTCTTATTGATTCTCTACTCAAATGAAATAACTTGTTCCCCAAACACTACACATTCTTGTTATTAACTTGACAAAAATGATATTTTCTTCCCTAAGTATTATAAATCTAATGTAATCCCATCTTCTCTATATTCAGAAACAAATCATAATCATTACTTCCTTGTGAAATCTACCCAGAAACAAAAACCTCAGGTATTTCTTCTTTATGTCCTATACCTCCATTTCTTCCAGTCTCATGATCATACTTACTACTTTTCTACATCTATTATATTTCAATGTGAACTTGTTTAGCCTTTCCCTAATTGTACATATTCTAAGTCAAGTGTCCCATTTTTCAGGACAACTTAGGTGGAAAAAGTGAGTGGACAGGAATGGAATGGTCGAAGCAGAACAAGATATTCTCTAAACACAACTCATTAAACCTTGGAAGGTACGTAGAGTGCAGTCACTGAGAGTATTTCTGAGAAGGCCCTGTGTGTATTAAGACTTCTTTGAGTTTCTAACTCTCTTTGAGAGTTGTGTGGTAATAGTCTAATAACAAATGTATTTAGCTAAAAGTAGACCATAGCCACACATATGTATGATGATCTGCCAAAGATGAGTGACAGCTGCTCCATTGTTGAGAGCCGCCAAAAAAAGTTTTCGCATTCTTAGGATGGATGCTGCAAAGACTTCTTTGTGTTCTTTGTGGATGACTTTTTGAGACCTTATTAAAATAAATTCAAAACAGATTGCTGCAATATTGCCATGTGTCAGAGCTCTTGATTAGCATGTACAAGATCCTAGCTCAGTCAGCACCACAAAAAATAAAACTCCTAACCTATTTCATTATAATTATTAGCTCATGTTAAAACAGTCTGAAAGGAGGTAGCTCATAGGTGGCCAATACACATTGTGATGAAGACAGCAAGCATAGAATGAAAATATTCTAGGAATACAAATCTATTTAGACATCACTTTTCAGAGGAAAACAGACTGAACCAGTCATTATACTCACACATTTTATTAAAGATTTGCATTCCACAGGAAAATGGAATGGAGGCGGGGAAGAAGAGAGAGAGAGAGAGAGAGAGAGAGAGAGAGAGAGAGAGAGAGAGAGAGAGAGAGAGAGAGAGAGAGAGAGAGAGAGAGACTTAAGGTATCACTGCTGGAGAAAGACAATAATGACAACTGTAGGAAAATCAAGAGACAAAAATACTCACCAGTAGGGCAAAAGTCAATGGAGATGCCTCAGACTTAGCAGTTAGAATGTGCTGTATACAGTTAACTTGCTTGCTAGGTAACTGAGCAAAGTAAAAGTTTCTTAGACTTGAAGAGATGGCACAGTGATTAAGAGCACTGCTTGCTCTTCTAGCAGTCCTCCTTGTAATTCACAGCACCAACATGGCAGCACCCAAGAGTCTATAACTCCAGTCCCAGGGATCTAGCACCCTCTTCTGGCTTCTGAGAGGACAGCCTGTATATGGTACACAGAAACACATACAGGCAAAAAACACTACACATGTCGAGAAATTAAACTCAAATTTGAAAACTCAGTGCATGCAAAATATTAAGAACAAACACACATAATAGCGATAGCATTATGGTTTGCTTATCGATTGATTTTGAGGAAAGTATCATGGTGTTTGTTAATACGTTATGATACAGGAGTACCCTTTTATTACTGAATATTCCCACCCCCCCGCCAAATGCTTGCTAAAAGGTCTGGGAAGACCAAAGATATGTAACTGTTGACAGAGTTTTACTCTTTTACTACACTGTTCTCAGAGTTTGCTAAAATTTCTATCCATAAGAGGCAGAATCTCTCATTTAGATTTTTTTTAGACTGCTTTTGCCAGGGTATCCCTGCATGGCTGTGCCTCCATAGCTTCATACACTCATCAAGAGTGTTCCTCTTCATAGTCTCCAAAGCAGTTTACACGATATAAAACAATGTGTAGCTTGAGAGAATAGGATCATATAACTTGGAAACTTTTGGATAACTAATTAGATTTACAATTTCTCTCCCCTTTAATTCATACCACTTCTTATCATATTGTGTTGTTTTCATTTTTTGTAAGTTTTGACAGTCCACATTTTTTTTCACAGAAAACAAATATTTCAAAAAGTTGTGAACAATTAATGGTACAGAATTATTTAGACATAAACTGAGGATATTTAAGGAGGGAGATAAATGTGTAGCTCTTGGAAGAAGCGTGAAAGGACATAAAATGCACAGAGTTTGGGGGCAGTGTGAAATCTGTAATTGTTGACACGGTTGGGAAGACTGGGAAGAAATTCAACTGGAGGAGTGCTTCTGGGTTCAGTTAAGTGGTTCCAGTATCAGGAAGAATTCACCGGACCTGAAAGGTTACTTAGAGTCAGAAAACCAGGAAAAACAGTAAAACCAATAGCCATGGAAACCCTTCTGAATGGAGACAGAGGAGGAGTGGGTGGGGGTATGTGTATAAGGTGTGTAGAAAGAGGGACTGGAGGAAGAGGAGGTAGGGGAAGTTATATGCAAAATAAATAAATAAATAAGATAAAGCTTAAAAGAGAATAGAGTCAAGTAACTGAAGACTTAATTTCAACTTTATGTGCACTTATACAAATCAGATGTCAGAAGGAGTAGAGTTTGGATGTGAGGGGCTGAGTGTGGAGGTGGTTATGAACCAAGATAATGATGGTGAGAAGTTTCTGGAAGAGTAGTTTAAAGCTTTGTGGCTCTTAGGGTAAAAGTGGTAGACAAAGTGATATGGTTTATTATTTATGATTTGTTTTAGTTTTTACGAAACTAATTCTGCTATTTTAGTCAAATAAGGCAGTTTGCTCCATGTCATCTAAGTCCACCCAAGGGTCATGGAAATCTCTGTCTCTTTTGTCTTCTTGTCTGTTTCCCCGCTATATTGGCTTTAATCTTAAGTAGACTATCTCCATGTAGTAGTGAAGTTTAGTCTGCAAGTTTTAAGATTTTTTAATCCTTCATGTATAACCTTGGAGAATCAAACATGTTCTTTCCAAAATGTCAAATGCAATTCTTGGAAGATACCTTGTTTTAACATTATTATGCTTGAGACAATGGTCAGAGGAATGGGAACCCTCTGAATTCCCAGGTACCATTCACATATCCAACACCTAAGTGAGACCTGACTAACAGCAAGGATACCCCCCTCCCCAGTTTATCGAACAGACTTCTCCCCCAAAGTATTTATGTCCATATATGTATAAAACATCTTTCATTCTTTTTTATTTTATATGAAGGGAGAAAGAGAGAGAGAGAGAGAGAGAGAGAGAGAGAGAGAGAGAGAGAGAGAGAGAGAGAGAGAGAGAGAGAGAGAGAGAGAGAAATTCTTCAAGAAAAACAAAGGGTCAGTAAATGCAAGACCATATCACAAAATATCTTAAGTGTCTCATAGAGAGGTTTAGTGTTGCTATTTATGTAACAAAGGGCAAATGAAGACTTGAATAGGAGCTGGTGCAATGTCATAGATTCTCTAGAAGCATGTCTGTATTTCATTCCTCAATAAGCAGCTGTTACCCGCTAACCCACTGTGAAAGTCAGTCTATTTCTTTGCAGTCTTAATCTTTCTGTCCTTATAGTTTGTGTGGATCCACAGACTGTGCTAGGAATAAATTTCTGAGACTTTCAAGTATTACATTTAGGAGGGAAGCTCCTATGGCACTCTGCTGGGAGAGAAACTATGGGCAGAAAGAAGCATGAAGTAGATTGGCACAGGCATTGTTGTTGACACCTATCTCAGCAGTCCAAAATTGAGGATGGTGGTCTTGGATCGTCCATATCTGGCAAAGGTGGCTAACCAACCTGCCAAGACAGTCCAAGTATTTGAATGATCCCAGTGAAGACCATTGTTATTAGGGACCAGAGAAGAACCCACCTGTATGGACTCCTGGCTCAGCACAGAGAACAAATATAGTGACTTGTTTTAAAAGAGTATATTCAAGGGATGTGCTGTTATGCAGCAATGAGTAAACACACATTGGAAGAGTTCATTGGTGATGAGCAAGAGAAGAAAGATGCTGAAACTGTACACTTTATTGCTGGCCTCTAAAATCACCTGTCTCTGAAGAAGAAAAAGTCATAGGAAAATGAAATCCTTTGTTCTCTCTCTTTGTTGATAGTCTTTAGCTAGGCTGTGAGCAATCTGGACTTTAGCATATCCACACCATATTGTTTAGAAGACAAGTAGTGACCTGGTTAGCAAAACAATGATAAAATTCTCTTCACTTTTATTCCATTCCAAAATTTCTTAGTGGTTAAGGACATAGAACCAAAAGTAAAATATGAGTGCACACACACATGCATACATGCATGCATACACTCTTTCTTTTCTCTCTGTCTCTCTCTCACACATACACACATGCTGTTAATTAAGTTGTAATTTATTTTTAAGCATTAAAGTGAGGGTAGTCCAGAACTCATGGTAAAAATAAGAATGGTGCTCATATATAAAGAGTATTTATCTCTTGTCCCCTTAAAAGTAAGTCAGTGACACGAGTGACAATATGCAGGATTCAGCTTTGTGTCTACATGTTTACTCCATAGTTAGCTGTGTGGCATCTTGTAAGTTTCTTATCTTCTCTCTAAGAGAATGAAATGAGATAGTAAGCAAAACTTGATATGTCTATCATATTTATAGTACACACAATGTATGCTTGGAAATAAGTGTGTCGTAAGGATACTCTGTGATTTTATTAATTATTACAAGTCCTAGTTTTAATAATTATATTGCCAATATTATTCTTTATTTAAGCTTATTTTAATGAGCATGTCTCCTTTGTGGGGACCTGATAGGATGATGTTAAATTTATTCCTCTAACTACATTCCATGGCTCCCTTAAGTAGCTGAGTAGAATCTTAGACATATGAAATAATGAGCCAATTTAAGTTGCTGTATTTTTGTAAAGCACCGGAAAAGAGGAAAGCACTTCAAAGTAATTAGCATGAACACGCTCAATTACGTTTCTGTACAGCAGGCCAACACTGCTGCCTGGAAACTCTGAAGTTAGGAATCTCAGGATCCACCATCCCCAGCACAGTCAGATGCTAAGTCACCACCCTCTTCTCTCAGGATGGTCTTTCACAGAATTATTAAGTATTAAAAGGTTAAAGACTAAGAAAACAGTGGCAAGGGGGAGTGGGTGAAACGTTCTCCCATCAGGCCGATGGGTGGAAGGGTAGGGTCACTGAATGTAGCCTTATTTCTGCTGGCTATGTTTCTTTCCTACCCGAGCTCCAAAGTAAGCGGACTGTGTAAGCAGGAATGAAATACACAACCCCCTTGTTACTGAGCAGCAAAGCATTCTCCGCTTGTGGTTTTCTTCAAATGAGGCTGCTTGGAATATGTGTTTGAAAACACTGAGCCTCTTTATTAATCAAGCTCTTCACCAGCCCTGCCAGCATAACGTTTCATTGATGTCAAAACTCCCTTAAAAATGGTTTTGGAACCACTTCTTGTACACAGACTTCAACAGAAGAAATATTTTTGGAATTGTAAATAGAATAATTGAGGCAAATATTTGCCCATTTGGAAAGCTCCTGTAATGGCTTTAATGTTCAACTGAATTTTAAATATGCAGATCTAGGTTTGGGTGGTAAGCTCAAGGAGGTAAGGAAAGAACCCCAAAATTTGGACTTCTCCCAGAGAGATAAGTCTCAGAGTAAATTGGACATGGAAAGTCATTTCAGAAAGATAGATTAGTTTCTTGGAAGGAGCAAGCAGTGATTAAAGGCAATAATGAACACAAAGGAAGGGGATACCAATCCAAAAGCAGCTCTCCAAGAAGAAACCAAGAAAAAGAGAGTCTCAGAGACGACTTTCTCTGAATGAAGGTCACACTGTCCAGCCACTTAACCTGCAAGGACTTAGGAATCTGTCCTGATTATATAGATGGTTATATTATAGTGATGTCATAGAAGCTAAAACATCTGAGCTTTATAGAAAATACTGTGATGCTGATTCCATAAGCTGCATTCTTTATTTAGAAATCTGTTGTTTGTAGATATCTTCCTATAGAGGGAAGAATATATTTAGGCAACATAGAAAGTCTGGTATAATCTGTTGAGTATGTTTACCCAAGACATTAAAATAGTTTTACATAAATGTTGGTGAGGCCACGTAGCATAAGCCAACCTGCTAAATACCCTAACTGTAGGATGATACCTGATTCACAGCTATACTAAACCCCAAAATCATAGGAAAATTATTAGACCAAGAAGCAGAGTTTAAAACACAAACAAAAATAGCTATCAACACATTCTCCAAAGAAGCAAAATAAAAAAGATAGAGGATGGAAGGTTCTTGGTCTTTACAAAAATGTTTCTTTTATGAGCATCAGTGGTTATGGATGCAGAGCTATATCTTATGTCTTTGTTTTCCATGAAACATGTTTGTTATTTTTTCACTAATGCCAATAATTCCATTTCCTTCCATAAAGTAGAGCTACTTTGAGCATGTTTTTAATTCATGAAAGCCAATGATCCTTCTTTTTGACATCAAAGAAATCAAAGGAAAAAATAACCAATTGGGAGGCCTCTTCCCTGAGGAAAACATTACTTCTACTCTTGGCATTCCCAAGTCACCCAGTTATTTGTTGAGGATAGAGTCCTCAACCTACCACTCCATGTTTGCTTGTTTATTGGTATCTGTAGCACTACTAATAAAAACCCAGAAACAGATATTGAGGTTCATGTTGAAGATTAGAAAAGCAAAGCAGTCAAGTCACAAGAGAGTTCTTATATCTACCAAAGCTCAGACAAGCAAATAGGCCATCCTATCCTCAATGTGACTGCAGACTGCAATGCTCTCCACTAAACCTCAGACTGCAATGAGCTCTTTTCTCCTCCTGCCTTATATACCTCTCTTGGCCCAGCCATAGTACGCCTGTCTCCACCTCCCTAGTGCTGGGATTAAAGGTATGTGACTCCCAAGAGCTAGAAGCACCTTTATGTGAGTTCTATTTTTCTTTTCAGATAGATTCAATCTCATGTAGGCAGAGTTAGTCCTGGAACTAATGGTGTGTGCCACCAATCCCTGGCCTCTAGTGGCTTGGCTTATCTCTGCACTCTGATCTTCATCCAAATTTTATTTAATAAAACACAAACAAAATATTATAGGTATCAATGTTGCTCAGGTCTAATTTAGGCAGCCATGTTGATGAGACTCTGTAGATGTAACCTATCTGATATTTCCATCAGAATGTGATACGTATACACTATAAATACTATTCAGCCATAAAGAAATGCAATGAAATTTGCAAGTTAATAAACTAGAAACTATCACATTGAGGGAGGTACCCAGACAAATATCACCTGCTCCCTCTTACCTGTGATTCCTAGTTCCAAGACTTTACATGTGAGTTTATCTATAACACAAATAACTGCAGAAACCAGGAAAGCAAAAGAAGACTGAAGAGTGGGGGTGATATAGGAGCAGGAGCGTGGGGAATGCCAGAGTATAAGTAACTTGAACAGGAAAATTGAAAAATGACAGCTCTAATTAGGGAAAGAGAGGGAGATAAATGTAGAGGAAGATGAGGAAAATAAAAGGATGTATGAAAAAATAATAAGACATATTATTATTTATATACATAAAATAACATATAAAGTTTATGTGTGCATATAGATTTGAAATGGAATTTTCTATCTAGACTGACAATGCTCTCCCCAAGACCCACAGAATATCTAACAAAACCCCAACACTAAGTACAAGAAACTGTCTCTTGAGTTCTTTGTGAGGACTGTCCAAGAGACTTGTAAAACATTATAGGTTATTGCTGTTGCCTTTGGTTGCCTTCCAGAAGTGGAAGGCAAGTCCCTATTGCTAAAGACACTACATACTTTGGACACAGGACCTGGAGGAGCTGAGTTGGATCTGCTGTAAATGCCTCCTGCCCGAGGACTAGTTTTCATGATATTAGAAAGAGCTAAACAAGCTTCCAAGGGCAGGAAGCAGAAAATAGTTCTATTGAGCTATGATACCTATGAACCACGACAAAGAGAATGGCATGATAAGGATGTAACAGTAGTACACATATCTTGGCTGTAACCAATAATTAACTAACTGAATCTAAAGACCTACTCCACAAGAGAAAAACCATGCCTGGTAGAGGAAACCTAGCCAAATACCCAACGCTGGTAAAGTTATGGATCTTGGTGATGAAGCTACAACCACCACATTACTAAAACACCATGCATAATCCTTAACTACATTTTAAATATTTGTCCTTATTCCCACAAATAAGTGTAGTCTTTACCTTTCATCAAAGAAACTTCTCTTTTCACTCTATGGTGGTCATTAGTGAAAACCACAGTAGATAGAAATGGAGATTATATGGTGTCCAGTACCAACTAGCGCACTTACAACACAGAGGGGATGGGAAGACTGTATGAGCCAGAGAAACAGTACGTTTGCATTTACTTCAGTAAAAACTGAGCAAAAAAAAAAAAAGCAAGAGAACTCTAGCTCAAGGATTTGCCCTGCGTCATATAGCTATTAAGTAAGAGAAAAAAGCTCTAAGCCAGGATTATTAAACTCAAATATTCAATTTAACTTGTGGCTACCCTCAATATTTTCTTTGAGACAGGGTTTCACTTTGGAGCCCTGACTGTCCTGAAATTCACACTGTAGATCAAGTTGACCTCAAACTCACAGAGATAAGCCTGCCTCTGCCTCCTGAGTACTGGGATTAAAGGCATGCCTTACCGTTATCTTCAATTTTGTACACATTTTGTCATTATGAGAGTACTGTATGTCTGAAATAGTAAGTCAGAGGTTCATGATGATGACTATCAATGAGGTGGGGAGGAAGTAGAACAAAGTAGGCTCAGGTATTGGGGCTTCTGTAAAGCAGTCCACTGTTAGTTACAATCCAGAGCAGACTGCCCAAGTTCGAAAGTGGGGTAGTGATTGTGGAGATCTGAATCAATGCATAGATTAAGCCAAGAAAAGATTCCTGTGTATGTATAATTAATGTAGTTGGACAGAGTCAAGCTGGCATGCTAGGTGATGTGCTTCAGTCAGACATTAGCCAGAAGCTGATGGTAAAAATTACTTAGCTCTTTGAGGAGTGAATAAGTAACAATGACTTCATGATTACTTTTTGTATGCTATGATAGATGTGGAGTCCACAGAAGAGTCATTGAGCAGAATGTAGTGTGCTTAAACCTAGAAGCCCCCATTTTAGTTCCCTCAAATTCTTCTCATTCCTTTTCTTTCCAACAGTAGGTGACAACATTGGGTAGAGAAAGCTGAAAGTTTAGTGTGATTGAGTTCAACAAGTATTTGTAGAGTCCCTACTTTCTCTTCACCTAATACCATGCTAGGCATAGGTACAAGGATGAGCAGGACCTAGTCTTCACCAGGGATGGCAAATGTATGACAATAGTGCTATTGTATACTTGTCCCTTACCACAAATATATTACTAATCAATCACCACACTAGTTCTGCTGAGTCTGAATCTGGACTCCTCTTCAGGGTAGGTAGTCATTGTCAGCAGTAGATGATAAGCAACCTCAAATGAGTGTGTGCATCGGCTTTTAAAGTTTTGGTAAGGCAGAGAAACTGAAATCTGTTTCAGAGAAGCTGAAAGTTTCTCTCCTACCTGACACTTCAGGAATAACCACTCTGAAGCTTAATATTAATTACAAACTCTTTGGCAGATGATGCAGGCTTATTATTGGCTAGCTCTTACATTAAAATTAAGCAATTTGTATTAGTTTATATTTCAACACAAGGCTTGTGACTTGTTACCTCACATCTTCCTTCTCTGAAAGGTGCTGGCACCTTCCTAACGCTACCTTCTTTATCTTCTTTCTCCCTCTATCTCTGCTTGGATTTCCTACTTTGCTATATTCTGCACTTCCACAGGTCAAAGCAGCTTTATTCATCTACCAATAAAAGCAACACATATTCACAGCGTATAGAAGGACATCACACTTCAATCTCTTCTTACATGTGTTAATCTATCTGGTTCAACTTCAAAAGAATAGAAAATCAATCTGGACAGTTTGATTGTTAAAAAAAATGTTTAATTTGTACTGTGCTTTATTGTGATCAGAGAGTAGAATTTCTGTGAATAAAGATGACTTTAGGTAAATATTTCTCCCTGAATGCATAGTTACCCTCCTCTGAGAACACTTCTTTCACCATAAAGAATGAGGTAAAGTTAAAATTCAGAAACACAGTCTAAAGGGAGTGTAACCACTTGCTAGAACTTCAGTGTACCTACTCTAGGGGTCCTAAGAATGTGTTAACCCCTGGCTGCCAGTTCAGTTGCAGCCAAAAATCCAAGAAGCTAAGAACTCCTCAGGGAAGCCAGGGTGGTGAATGGGGACCTATCATAAAACATACCCCTTCTAGAAAGCAAGACTCCCAAGCAACTTTCTTCTGTTCTGTGGCAAGCGGAGGTAATATAACTTCTCTCTGTGGACACTAAGAAGGCCTTGCTTGTCCTGTGGTTTTGGCCATTTATATTTAATTTATGCTTTTAATTTTCTGGAGAGAGCCCAGAGAAGCACACTGCCTGATGGAGTGTATGATACTGTTTGGTAAAAACAAAATAGAAAAAAAAATGCTAGAGTACCTCTGTACACTTTCAAAACAGAATTAAGAGACTCCTTAAGTCCTGGGGTAAAAAAACAATCCTTCACCTTATCCTCAGTAACTGAGTGTACATATGGAAAGCTGAGGAAAGAAGCTACAGTGTGAGGGGACATTGAAGAGACAGGCTTTAGTATTAGGCACAGCTGAACTGGACTTAAATGTTGGTCCCACTAGCTTTCCTAGTGGGAACATTATAGCCATGCAAAATCTGGATTTCACAGTGAGAAAAAAAATCAAACATAACACTTCTCACCCTGAATCACTTTACCCAAAAGAGGGTTTGAATTGAAACCTTTATTACTGCCAATAAGTAAGTTTACCTAAATAATCTCGAGCACTTTGGAAGGAAAACAAGGCAACTGTTGCTTGGCAGACAAGAAGGAGAGGGATGGTATCCTAGAGAAACCTCTGCTGCTCTTGCATTTGCTAACAGATCTCCTTTCCTTTGCCTCTCATCTCTAGAAGAGCCTACCATGCAAATTATAGGAAAAGGGACCTTGAACATGCTGTCTTATTAACATACATTTTTGCTTGGCATTGCCTATGAATGATGTATACACTTAGTGGTTTAAAAGGCTAAGGCAAGATATTTAAATCCACTCAAGTTTAGCAAATCTCCATAGAGACCAATGAGCCCTGAAGTGGGATTCCCCTCTGTATACCATTGGTTAATAAATAAACTGCCTTGGGCCTATCACAAGGCAGAATAGAGTAGAAATTCCAAGCAGAGATAGAGGAGAAAGTAGGCAGAGTCAATGAGATGCCATGGAACGGCTGCTGAAGGAGACAGGGGTCCCAGAACTTTACCAGTAAACCATGAGCCTTGTGGTAAAATATAAAATAATGAAAATGGGTTAATTTAAGGTATAAGAGCTAGCTCGCAATATGCTTATGCTAATGGCCAAGTAGTATTTTAAATAATATAGTTTCTGTGTAACCATTTTGGGTCTGGGCAGCTGGGAACCAACTAGCAGCCTCAGTCAACAGACTGGTACTCAATGTGGGGCTGACTAAATTCATGTAAAACCTGAGAAAGCTTGGAAAGGCTTTCTAGACACAAAAGAACAGAGTTGAGCATGGCTTCTTGGTAACTAACACTTTTTTTCAAATGAGTTCTGTTTGCTAGCAGTGAGCAGAGGCACTGTAGCTCCTTTAAGAGAGGTCATCCTGATTCAGAATTAGCAGCAAAAAACCCCACACAGTTTTGAAATGGCAGCCTCCTTGTTCATGCTTCCAGTACAAACTCTGGCACTTTCAGGAGACTGAGCACTTAAACAGGGTTTGTGAGCAGCATGTTACTAGTTGCTTAATCAGGTGACATAGACCTGTTATGACCCTGGAGCCAGGCAGCGTGCATGGCTCTCTGAGGCAGCAAACATGCCTCCACCATGTTGGACTGGGCTGGTCTGCATTAGGACTGCAGAACTGGTCCTAATCATGCCTGCTTAACATTTAAAAAAGCACTCCTAGTCAGAAATTAATTACAGAAATGCAATAAAGACAGATGAAAATGACCTCTAAATGAGTCACAGTGTTGGATAAATGTATGTAGACTTGGAAGAGAGAAGAAAAAGAATATAGACAGTTATAAAAAGAAGTAAATGGTTTTTTAAAAAATAAAACAAAGTCTTTAAAGAGACAGAGTTCAGACAAACATAGATTAAAGGAGTAAAGAAAAATAAGCCATATAAAGATGGAAATACACAGAGTCTGGATTATATATATTATTATCTTTTCTTTGAATTGTTTGACTGTGAATGAGCTAAGTACAGAGAGACATTTTTTTTTTATAGGCTTCTAAGTTAGACCAACATATTTATTTTAAATGTATCTTGACTTCAAAATTTGGGTCTAGGGATATGTTGCTTTGGAAAAGAGGTTCTGATTTTGTTTCCACAGAAATCCTGTGGATTTCTTCTAGGCTACTGTAGTTTAATGGAACAAGACCCAGCTCCCAAAAGGTCTCTGTGAACCCAAAAAACAGCAGGGAGTAGTTTGGAGAGAACTACACCCAAATTCCCAAATATTGTTTATGAATGTTTGTTTCTGTGTAATCATCTCAGGTCTGGGCAGCCAGGAGTGAAGAAGCAGCCTCAGTCAACACAGCCCCTCACATTTCTTGCATCCTTGAATTTAGACAGAGAAGCTATTTTGATTGAAGTTTTAAGTTTCATATTCAATGAACAGTCATTAAGAGGGAAGTAAAGTTCTCAATCCATTGTGAAACCTGGTAAGAATAACAATTTCTCCAAATCAAGTCCTTGCATACTGTTTTTATCCTGACTGGAATCATGCATGGGTTCCCAGGCTGATAATGCAAATTCTGTTTACACAGAGGAGATTAATAAAGTCAGAAACAAATAATATCCCATAACATCTAGGCATGTCTGTGTAAATATAACTCTAGTGGTTACAAGAGCAGGAACTTGATCATTCTTACTGTATGTCAAACCTATTTTATATACTTTATTTGCATTGACTAAAGTAATCCCATCAATTTATGGGTGAGTGCATAGTTACTTGGGGTGTCTTAATGAACCAGTACAAATCAATTGGTATAAAATAACAAAAGCATTTTGTTGGTTTGGCAGTTTTGGTGATTAAAATTAGGGTCTTCCATATATTAAACAAGCATTCTACCACTCAAATCCATTTACAGCACCATAAATGTATGCTTTCACAGTGGTGGGGTCCACAAGTTAAAATGAATGACATTATATCCCATGTCCTTCTAGCAACTCACAGGTATTTGTTCTATGCCTCTCTACTGGCTTCTCAGAATTTCCTAAAAATTATTGTTGCTTCTTTGTTTGAGGCTATGCTCTGACCAGTCTTCCTAAGGCCTTTTCCTTTGTGTGTCTCTTTGTGTGAAATTTAGGAACACTTTAACTTTAGAGTGATTTCACCAGAAAATTATATTAATTGCATGTGAAATGGTCCCTATACCAAATATGGTCACATTCTGAGGTTCCATGTGGGCACATTACCAAACAAACTATAGTCCTCTAGTCATAGATCTTAGTTTCAGTTAAGTTGCTCAAGGTCACAAAGAGGAAATCAAGCATAGAACATGAATGTTATTAAACATGTGAATTATGAGAGACTTTCTTTTACTGCTCTGTTGTAAATTCCTTTTCTTTCTCTGTTTGGAGAATTGGTGATTATATTGGTCAGCTTCTAGTAGCTATAACAAATACCTAAGATATTCACCCTACACAAAGCAAAGGTTTACTTAGGTTCACACTTCCGCAAGTTTCAGTCTATAGTTGGTCAGTGCTATTAGCGTTAAGCTTATGTAGTGTATTGCATCTCCTCAGAGTACATGTGGCAGAGAAGAGTCACAAGTCTACTGGCCACGAAGTGAAAGAGGAAGAACTTAGACTATATTTTCTCCTCTGAAGGCATGCATTCCAATGGTTGTAAACCTATCAGTAATCTCTATCTCCTAATGACTCTAGCACCACCACACCATCCTGGAGAGGAAGTCTTTGAGGCTTGTTTAACTCACAACCTACAGTCCATGATTCACATGCATCCCAGGACAGCTATGAATGTGGTCAAATACCTCCGTAGACTGCATTATCATGTCAGTCAAAAAGCTAAGTACTCCTACAACCTCAAGAGCCTTTGGAGGTTTGGTTGTTGAGTTTCTGTAGCATAATGAGTAAATATACATGAGAATCTTATACTTACAGAT
Organism: Arvicola amphibius; assembly: GCF_903992535.2. Classification (NCBI taxonomy): domain Eukaryota; kingdom Metazoa; phylum Chordata; class Mammalia; order Rodentia; family Cricetidae; genus Arvicola; species Arvicola amphibius. Next base: position 58,946,980 of record NC_052047.1, read on the forward strand.
ATAAGTAGTGAAAAGGTTAGGTGTTCACAGATAACTCTGATCCACTACCACACATTCCTTTAGTTAGATGGACTGAGTGCACATCTTATATAAGCTATGCAGTTACTAGTTCACAACTGCAGTCTGCTCTGGTTGATGACATTAAAGGGACTGAAGCCACATTGGCTAGAGGAACACCCCTTTCTTTCATTGCCCTTCAATGGACATTTATCAGATGGGGAAGGGAGCAAGAGCTCTACATTTTTACCTCAAGTCAGGATTGATACCAGCCTTTTTCTGACGTCACATTACTGCTTATCTTGGGAATGGGTCTGCTTGGAGTTCAGAATCAGAAATAATTAAATATTTACTGAACAAGATCCACACTTTCCTTTTTGCTGTATTTGTTTGTTTGTGTTTACTTTTTGGGTGATTTCTTTTCTCCCCTTTTTCTGAGGCTGTGAGAAATATTTGAGAAAATATGGATAAAGTAGAATGCAGCACAATAGGCACATGAAATAGGCTCAGAAAAGGTAGGAAGTTCACTCTTGTTGTTTCGGTGCAGTGGCTTACCAGGGCTGACCAGAGTCTTGAGAGGTCTCAAAATATTTTGCAGCATCCTCCATTATCTGGACCTCAAGATACAGCCACCTCGAGGAAGTCATCTACACAGGTGGCAAAATGGACTCAGAGACAATAGACATGGGGGCTTCTGTGGGGAAGTGAATGCACACCTGAAAAATGAGGAGAAAATGCAAGGGTCACAGGTCACGGAGTGAATTTTACTGTGTGTGACATCCTTGCTGAAATGTTATCCCACAGGGCCATCAGGTGAACAATTAGGGAAAGTGGCTGAAATTGCTTCCATGTTTTTTTTTTCTCCTCCTAAAAATATTTATGCTGAGAGTGCTGGACACTGATGTGTCTGCACGTGTGTGTATGTATGTGCGTGGAGCAGTGTATGTGAACATATGTGGAGGGGTACAATTGTCCATTTGTTTGTCTACCTGCCCATATTTGTGCATATCTTATACTAGCATCTCTGTCTTCTTTCAGACCTTGCTTCCTCGTTGTTTTTAATGATGCTTAGCACTTTCCTTACTCTTCCTGTAGCTACAATTCTGCACCTATTGAGACTGTTATTGTGTCTCTGCTTAACAGGTGTTTATTGCTTAATAAGTACCCTTTATTTATAATTTATCCATTTATCTTCTTTATTAAAAATACCTCTCATTCCTAAAGGACGCCTCTATTCATGGGGTCTTCCCTACTCTTTCTGGCAAGTGAGTCAGCTCTATTCATCTCTAGCATCCTCTAGAGATATTCTCGTGGATGCCACTATTGTATGCTAATCTGTCTCCACAATTATGAGTCCATTAAAATAAGGACAGTGGCATGGATTTCTCATCAGACAGGGATTAAATGTTGCACAAGGCCTGAACAATGTGAATTTCAGTGTGGAGCAGGGGAGGTGGCCATGAAGAGCAATTGACATTTGATAACTGCTGAGAGAAGATGAGTCAGATTTTGTTAATGAAGTGACCCCCAGTCGGGTCTACCATACTCCCAGTCAAGTCCCATATTCAATAATAGATTTGTATTTTATGAGCTTCAACAGAAAACAATATGAAATTGGGTGGGTGTGGATGTGGTGTCAGTCTAAGAGGAGGTGGGGGAAAAGAATGAATATGGTCAGAATACAATCCATGAAATTCTCACACAACTAATAGGGGTATAAAATATAATGAAAACGCCGGGCGGTGGTGGCGCACGCCTTTAATCCCAGCACTCGGGAGGCAGAGGCAGGCGGATCTCTGTGAGTTCGAGGCCAGCCTGGTCTACAAGAGCTAGTTCCAGGACAGGCTCTAAAAAAAGCTGCAGAGAAACCCTGTCTCGAAAAACCAATATATATATATATATATATATATATATATATATATATATATATATATAATGAAAACTATGAAAAGTGAAAAAGTAAAAACATGGAATATTAATATTGACCTTTTATAATATAGAATTTTTACCTACTTAGTAGATTAAATGAGTGACCTGAATTTTTCACCCTTTTATTCCATGGTCTCATAAGTATTTCATTTAGCAGTGTCATTTGACCAGATATAAGCAGGTGTCAGTATCAAATCCAGGCTTTAAAATATGTCACAATTCTTTGTTGTTCTTTGCTTTTTGCCATGACTCTGAGTAACTTCCTACAGACTATGTGAACTCTAGACCCACACTTACACTAAGGCTCAGATAAATCCCAATACAGCAACAGATATGTTCTATAGAACTATAGATATGGAATCATGAAGGATTTTTAAGGCATTGAGTTTTAGAGTGACTTGTTAGATAGCATTTTGATGACAATAATTGATATTTCAACTACAGTTAGTTTTGGAAAAACTTAAATCAGATAATTCATGACAAATGCCCACCACAGACCCAAGAATAGAATACAACGTCTTTAACGGAATCTAAATTTAGTGAACCTGTCTAGGCCGAAGTTGGTGCTTTCTCTTATATTTTATAGAAGTGTTTGGCAGCAAGATGCTGGGCTTTATATGAAGAGGCCTCAGAAGATTCAACTTTAGGAAGAAAAAGCAGACATAGTGTGGTGACACAGCAACAGAGAGGGACAATCGATGCACCCACACCTGCTATGGGGGTGTTTTGCAAGCTTTCCTACAGCATCTGTCCCCTTACTTGTGTCTATTACTATGTCCTCGTCTCTATTTCTGAATCAGATCTGATAGCATGCATCACTTGTCCTTCTTACTCTTTTTCTCATTCCATATCTACATAGGCAAGCTCTAATTCTCACATTACTTCACCATATTCTTTCAGCATTTTTGTTATGCCATCTCTATTTAATTTGCATTGAAGACCATAACATGCATCTTTCTATCTCAGCCCCTCCAGCATGTCTGTGCTCTGTGTTGACATTTCTACTTCCTTTATATCACTGTCCTCTGTTACTCTGTTTATCTGTGTCTGTGGTGATGTCCATTTGTGTAAAGGTTTGTGTGTTCTATGTATTCATCTTTACTTTAATGTTAAGCTTTCATTGTTTTAAAAGTAAACCCAATATTTTGTTTATATCCAAAAAAATCTCTGGCTAGTCTAACTAGAATTAAAGTTAGATTAATATTTGCTGAGTCCCATTCTATTCAATCAAGCAAGCATGTTTGGGCAGAAAGACAATTCAGTATGTAACAAATACCAACTTCTCAGAGGTCAATTGAACCTGTAGTTAAAATAAACTGGTTGAGGTATTTAGCAGAGAGATTTCTCAGTCAGTAAAGTGTTTGCCACTTAAGCATTCCAACCTGAATTCAATTTCCATGACTCACATAAAATAGAAAGATATGGTAATGCATGCTTTCAATCTACTGCAGGGAAGGTGGAAACATGAGGATCCCTGGAGCTGACTTACTAGCCAGTCAGCATAGCCCATTTTGGAAGGTCCAGGCTGATGATAGTATCCATCTCTAAAAACAAAGTATGTTTTATTCTGAGGAATAACACAGAATTGATCAAGGCCTCCATATACATGTATGCATTGGCATGTGTATGCACATACACACATGCACACTAAAATAAACAAATATAGTTTGTTTATATCAGGTTATTCAGGGAAGACTTTTAATAGGAGTAAACTACCAAAAGGGCCATCAGAAAATGAAAGGAAAGAATTGAGCACCTTAAGACTTCAGACTACTGGGATTTTGGCTTCCTCTATCCAATTTATCTTCATAGACTGGTGTTGCAGGATATTTGAAACCAATCAGTGAAAGGCACCTTCTGATTGGTTTAATAAAGATCATAATGGCCAAAAGCTAGTAAAGAAAGAATAGGCAGGACTTCTGGGGAAAGAGAGGAACTAGAGATAAGTCTGAGTGCATAGGAGATGCCAGTAAGTCACGGAACAAGTAAGTCATACAAATGGAAATGAGGTTAAAAAGTCACATGGCAGAATGCAGATTAATAGAAACAGGTTAATTTAAGTTATAAGAGCAAATTGGGAGCAAGTTTAAACTAAAGACCAAGCTTTCATAATTAAACAAAGTCTTCATGTAATTATTTGGGGGCTGAAAGTCCCAACAAGAAAGCACTACTACATATGGCACCCAATGTGGGGCAATGTATATCCACATAAGTTCTAAGAAAGCTGAAGAAAAGTTTCAAACATGGGGTCAGATGTGACTTCCTGGCATCCATGGTCTCTTGTTAGTCTCAGTGCTCAGGACACACAGAAGCATGGCTCTTTTAAGAGGCCCTGCTATGCACCAGAACACTTGAATGACATGCTGTGAGTGGGAGAATAGATAGAAGCACCTGACACAGCAGCTATCCAGAGCTAGAACACTTAGGTGGACCTGAAAGGGACAGAATCAACCCCATAAGTTCCATGTACTAAGCTAGCCATGCTGCAGATGACCCATCAGTTTAAGGTTTGGCTCACATGGTGAGTAAAATGCGACAGATGCACAAAAACAAAGCAAATGAAAAAGAGGCTCCAGTCAAAGAAACCTCTAAACCGGTACTTAAAAATGTGCTTAGATGCTAGAGAAAAAAGAAATAAACATAGACAGTCATAGAAAAATAAACAGTTTTAAATTAATGAAGTCTTTTAAAACATAGTAAAGTAATATTAATAACAAATAATCCATATAAGGATGAAACAGGGTTTCCAGATCTTATATGTTCCTCTGAAATGCTGATGAGTGAGGGACAAATGCTGTTGAGAGACAATGGATTATAAAAATAAAACAAAACAAAAAACTGCTACATTAAATCAGCCTATATTTTAAGAATGACTTAAATTCAGAGTAGAAATCAGGAAATATGTTATTTAGGGAAAGAGGCTATGCTTTTGTTTCCACAGGAAAGGAAAAACTATGGATTTCTTCAAAATTAGTAAAAATCAGATTTGACAGGGGAGACCTGCTGAATATCTTGACTATAAGCATGAAGGAAGAAACCAAAATAACTGCAAGACAGGTGACATACTGATTCTTCTTTTGTGGAACCAGTTCTGAGACTGGATAAGATGATACATTTTATTGGTTACTGAGTCCTCATGACATTTTGATTATGTAATTCAAATGTATTTATAAAGTGGAACAGGTATTTTTTTTATCAGCTCAAGCATAAATTGGAGAGTTATTTTTGGCTGATTTGTGTATATTGTACATTTCATACTTGTGCTCTTGCAAATATGTATCCTACCTTTAAAAGTTTGTGTGTTTTCAGAAAAAAACAAGACCTAGATACCAATGAAGACAAGTAGAGCAGGTGATCCAGCCTATTAGAATGCCTCTGTTATAGTTTTCTCAAAAGTTTTCATTCAGAACAACTTTAAAGCAGCTAGCTGAGATGGTTTAGCCTCACAGACTACTCCAGCCAGACTTCAGATGAGTCCTGAACTTTCTCATCACACTGAGACTTGACAACAGCTAGTATTCTCAGGTCTTGATCATTATCTCAATTTTTTCAGGGTCTCCTAAAAATTCTTTCACCTCCACACAGCAGAAAGCAGTCTAGAAAAGAAATACCCAATTCCCAAGAGGTTGGATAGGTAGATTGTCATTGTTTGGTGAGTTATGGATCTTTATCTTCATTTAGGTGGGTTGGTTACAAGTTGTCATAGGACATGGTCCGGAAATTATAGTAAGGGATCTCATTCTGCAAAAAAAAGGTGAATATAGGAACAATAGAAAAAATGGTAGATTTTAAACTAAAGAAAGCAACTACTAATCTCAAATATTTTATATTTGTATACATTTTTGTATATTGATACAAATTTCAGTTTACTTTTGTTAAAATATTACACATATGTACATGTTTCTACTCTTATTTAAACTATTTTACCTATACAATTCACTTTAAAATGTAATGTATAGGTCTAGTCCTTGAAAGATATTATTGTATGCTATATATGGTAATAAAGAAATATATATTAGTATTTATTCATCTATAACAATTAAACTTATAGTCATTTTAGGTATGTTTTCAAGGTCCAACAAATATATTTTGGATATGTAGATAGTGTTGAATCACTTCAGAGATCTACAGAATATTGTATTTAATATGTTTAATAATGTAAGGCATTTCATGACAGTGAGATACATATGTTCCTGGCAGTACTAATTTACTTAAAAAAGGATAGTAGGCATTGAAGGACTTCCATATGGAATATTCTTTCATTGTAGCCAAGTTATCTATTGGGTAAGAATCTGCTCTTGTCTCAACTGCTGATAGTATGCTGTCCAAAGTGAACAAGTATGACACAAAAGAAGGTAACTTCCAAACTTTGCCAAGACAAAGTATGACAGTCCTTCAGAAGTTCTGATTCACAGAACAATCTGTTGGATATTCTAAGCTTGTGGGCCAAAGATAGATGCCCAATGTTGCAGAGGAACCTTGGGTGACTATACAGGCAGACAGATGTCTCTGCCATTTCTATTGTTTTGGAAATTGTTTGTTCTGCACTTCCTATTTACTCAGGTAATATTATATCCTTCTTGTGTCTCTGACGAGGTTAAAGATTAGATAGTTACAGTTTTCCTTGTCACCAAATTCAGAAAAGAAACTTACAAAAAGGATGTAAAGTTTATAAGGTTCAGAGACATAAAAATTTAAGTTGTTTATCTAAGAAAATATTTTAAGTCCTAAAAATATATCTTAGGATGGTAATATAAGCTATGATAAAAAGTCGTTTAGGTATGAAACATTAGATTCATTAAGGTAGAATAGATAATAGAGTAATTTCTCTAAATTTGCCTAATACTATTGGACAAGACATTGTGAATGTACTTCTTACTTGATAATCATTCTTATTATATACAGTTTTATTGTGGTAGAGTTAAACCCTCTCTATTTTTGTGTAGACCAAAAGGGGAAATATGTGGATATTTGATCTGTGAAAGACACCTTCTGATTAGTTTAATAAATAGCTGAATGGCCAATAGCTAGGTAAGAGAGAACAGATGGTATTTCCAGGGAAAGAGAGGAACTGGAGATGAATCTAGGCACACAGGAGACATCAGAAAGACTGGGAACAAGTTGGAAGTACAAAATGGGAAGAGGTGAAGTCATATGGCTTAGCATTGATTAATAGAAGCAAGTTAATTTAAGTTATAAAAGCTAGTTGGAAACAAGCCTAAGCTAAAGATCAACCTTTCATTATTAATAATGATTCTCCATTATTTGGGTGTTGACAGTCCTGAGGAGAAAGTACTACTACAGACTGGAAAGTGGGGGAGTGGTCAGCATCAATTTGGAAATAGGTGTCAATATGCTAAGGTCTATGTCCACATGTGCTTGACATGGTTTTAAACTTCTTAAAATTCATTCATGCATAATGCATGAGAGAATTTGCCTTTAAGGATATTGTAATAAATAAGTGAAATATAAATCATTATCTTCATCAATATCCCTCAATGCCACTACTTGGAGATGGTTAATACCCAGTTGATAAAGGAGAGAAGCCACCTCAGACCAATTTATTGGTTTTTCAAACAGAGAGTACTTTGGAACTTAGCTGTTTTTGATCACAAACTCAAGTGCCACTTGACTTATATTCCTCATTCTGGGGAGAGATGGTGTATGTATCAGACTTCATCATTGAGACCAAATACCTGAATCAACAATTTCAGGAAAGAAATTTATTGTAGCTCAAGTTTCACAGGTCTGAGTAGATAGTCATGTCCTTTGGGTGTAGGCCCATGGTGAGGCAGTGCAACAGAGCAGCAGGAATAGATGGCAGAGGCTATTAGCTTCCTAGGGGGCAGGACTTCTCTTTCCTCTCAGCTTATGTCTTGTGGGCCTCCAGCCTATAGAGATAGATCTCCTCCTGCCCCTTAGGAGGCTAAGCTAATAGAGTTGCCAGTTAAAATAAACTGTGACAAGTAGGATCCAGAGAGAAGGTCTAGAAACATTCTTGCCTTTGCTTCTGATCTCCATGCACTTTCTCTCAGTCATTAACTCGTTCTTTTTAATCCAATGTGTTCTTTTGTTTTAGAATCAGCAGGAATATAACTGCTGCTTCCAGTGTTATGCTGTCAGATTCATGATGCCAGCATTGAAATTCTAGCTCACATCTTGATTGCTGTCATCATCTCTAGTTCATGAGATGACAGAATGATTTTCCTTGTTTTGTGCTTATCATGCTCACCCTGGGTTAATTCAAACAGAGCTTAAGGCTGAAATAATCTTTTTCTTGCCCCCCTGCAATGCCTTTTGGAAAGATGTGAGGAATGATAGTGAATCTGAGGAGGAAGGAAAGTACTCCGGGGATGCTGTCATGAGTTTGCAGACAGACACCCCAGATGCGAGAAGGTTAACTCCTCTAGAAAAGAGGATAGCAGAATCCTAAGTGTCTCTTGGGTGCCCAGTGTGTTCTCTCATTGAGAAAAAAAAAATCGTTTTTTATGGTGTGGAGAAAAAATGTTTCTTTATGGTGTGACTTTGGATGGATTAATTGGGCAGGGAATGCAGGAAAACAAACCACTTAAGCCTCCTTTCTGAGGGTCCTGTTTCCCACTAGGACAGCACTGGCTGTGACCTCACTTTTGTCACCTGTGTGATCATTCACCAAAACAAAGGTGATGAAATCCAAGTCTCACCAAGGGTGTCTGGCTTCTCACCTTCCAGGTGTGAGGAAGAAAGGGCTGGGGTGGGGGCAGTTAACACAGGAATGTCAGCTGGTCTTCCCTCACTGACTGTAACTGCAGAGGGCAGCCAGGAACTGTGCCCCACGTGAGTGTATGGACCCACACAGGGGAAAGGGCGACACTCAATGCAGCTGGCCATCATTTGAGTTCTAATAACAGAAGAAGTGCAGACAAAATAAGCTGTTGGGATAAACTGCCAGGTGGATTAGCCGTGTCTAACTGGATGGAGAAGTCAGGGGTCAAAGGATACGCTGATTGGTGAAAACTTTTGATGCTTGAATTTTGCTGTAGCGATTAGTGCCAATTAGAATGACACCAGAGAAGAGGCTGGGAAGCTGGGGGCCCTTGGGTACATGTCAGGAGAAGGATTTTGACAGTCGAGGTGCAAGAAAAATGGGCGATTAGGAAGCATAATTTGCTCAATTACTTGTGATTTGGCAGAAGTTGGTTTTTAGTATTGTTTTTGTAACCTGAAAATAGGGGCTTTTGAAGCCTTTGAAATGAGGGTAAGGTGTGGAGGAATAATTTAACTCAGGGCAGACATTAAAAACTGTCATGCTTGATTGACTTCACCATAGGTTCAGGATGCCATGATATCTCAGAGATGGACACCAAGAGAAAAGTAAACTGTCAAACATAGGCAGTAAGCTAGGACCGTAAGATCCCAGCACAAGTCTCACCTGGATCACTCTCCTGAGTGACCACTGAAACTGGGCAGACACTGGCAGACTATGTGACTCCCTGCTTGGGGAGGTGATGTTGTACTGTCCAACTGTCCTGTGGCCTTCTGTGCAAAATATGATCATCTGGTCGACTCTTACAGTTCAAAATCTACACATTGAATATCAGCACCATAAAACCACAGCAGTGGGTGAGGAAATCCTATGATAATACAGTACCTCCAATGTACATAGCAGAGAGCTACACAATTGGCACCTATGATAACTAATTTACTCCTTTCACCATGAAGTATTTTGGTTTCCATAACCTAGTGTTTTGCAGGTGAGAAAACTCTCTGCAGTGTGCTGAGTTTTAACACAGGCACAGGGGTAGGAGGGTGGTGGTACAGACATGGGTTGTTCCTAGTCTTTTTTTCTCAGGAGATACTTCACCCACTGGGAGTAGGTGTTGGCAAATAAACCATGGCTCAATTCAGGAACAAGCATTCATTATGTTGACCAAAAGGTTAGGCAGCCCACATTGAGACCAAGGCACAGGTGCTTGTATGGTTGTTATTCAAAATAAGAGACATTTTGTTTTAAATAGCTGGGTTATTAGTACCATTCATAATCACTTTCTCCTAGGTTTGACCCATATAGTCTTAGGACCACATTAGCCAATCATTTCATCTTTGGTTAAGATTTTTGTGATGAATGTAGTAGAGTCTTGCAAAGGTAACATGTGATGACATGCCAGGGGATGCTTCAGTCACATTTGGTTTTTCAAAAACATTCATTTTGGTTTCTTCAGTGACACCTTAAACACAAGGATCCTCTTCATGTCTTGAAGCAGTTCCATGCTCAGCTCTCAACATGTATGTCAGAAATGACATGTTTAGATAAAAGGGTAGTTTATTTCTGGTCATTGCCTATTCTCAGAGAACTCAGTTTCTTTGGGTCAGAAAGAGAGGCTCTGTATAAATATTAGCAATAGATATGAGAAAATTATTCTTTTTCTTCTTTTTTCTTTTTTTTTTTTTTTTTTTTTGGTTTTTTGAGACAGGGTTTCTCTGCAGCTTTTTTAGAGCTTGTCCTGGAACTAGCTCTTGTAGACCAGGCTGGCCTCGAACTCACAGAGATACGCCTGCCTCTGCCTCCCGAGTGCTGGGATTAAAGGCGTGCGCCACCCCCGCCTGGAGAGAAAATTGTTCTTTAAAAGTGCAGAGAACTAAATTGAATCCTCAATAAAAATGAAGAATTCTGCATGTGAAGGGATCTCAAAAGGTTGTTCCTCTCTGGTCATGTGACTTGAGCATTAGTTTGATTTTTAATGACTGACATGTATTGGATCGTATCTCACTCAGTACTGTTTCCATCATTGATGAGCAACCATTTGCTGTAGAAACTGCATTATGCATTATAGAATATTTATCAATGTCATTGTCAACTATTTGTTTAACACAATCGTCATCCTATTATGATCAAAAATGTTTATGGAATAAATGACCATATCTGTATGCCTATAAACCTATGCTTACAAACAAATGGGACATTATAGCCCATGGGTTGTACTATACTATAAAATAATATGGCATAATATGACATAATACTAAGTGAAGAATAAAAAACTTTGATTCAAGAATAAAAATAAATATCACCAATAACATGCCCAGAAATTTCTGTTGTAAATTTTCAATATGAATTTAGATACAAACATACTGGCATGCATACCTCCTTATGGTCAAGGACACAAATTTGAAATATTATTGTATGTGTATTGTCTCATATACTAATATTTTAGCATCACATTATTTAAAATGAAAATAATCTTTATTAGTATAATATATTGTTGAAAACTATTGCTTTTAGTAACTGTGTTATCATCTGTTTTGTTGATACATTATAATTTACCCATTCCCTTGATTGAATGGAATATTGAGTATATTATTACTGCACTAAAATGGGGCAATGGGTATTTATGCATATCTAGTTATTTATCTTTCAGTGTGATGATTTCTACGAATATATTTGTAATAGTAAATTAGCTAATTTAAAGAAGTAATATTCTTTAGTCTCTTGTCACTTTCTTGTCTGTTGCTGTGTTAAGCACCATAGCCAAATGCAATGTAGGGGAGAAAAGTCTTTATTTGGTTTATGCGTTCAGGTCACAATCCATCATTAAGACAAGTCAGGACCAGAGCTCAAAGCAGGAACTAGGAGGCAGAAACCATGGAAAAAGCTGCTTACTGACTTCCTCTATCGCTTCATGCTTAGCCGCTTTCTTATACATCCTGGGATGATACTGCCCACAATGGACTCATGTATCAATTTTCAGTCAAGACTCACAGACACAGATACAGGCCAGTATGATGGAGGCAATTATTCAGTTTAGATTCCTTGTTCCTAGGTGACTCTATGTTGTATCATGTGGACAAAATAAGATCACACAAGAAGTCCCTTTACAAATTGACCTTTGGAAATACTCAGATGGCTTACAGTGCTACCATAAAATCACAGAATTTGGGCTGAAATACATACCAGATCAAAGATTTTTATCAGGCAGGGTACATGACTCATTCACCAGAACCAGTGTCGTTACTCTGTACAATAACCGCTAAACGCTCTTTTGTCTACAAGGGAGGCAAAATTCTGAGTCTGAGACATCTCGAACACTTTTAGATCAATATACTCTACTTTGCTGGTCAGAAGAGGGATAGGCAAGAAATGACCATACTTTTGGGCAGTAGGAGACACTCTGAACCCAAATTACTGAAGTTGACATGACCCAGACTGAGTGGGTGTAACCAAATGACACAGGAGTCACATAGAGGAGCTATTGACCTGAAGGGAAGACCAGGAGTGCTCCCATTTCCATGCACAATTCTAGGGTTTGTGTCCTTCAAATGTGCTGGATATTGCATTGGGGAAATACCATTTAGGTGGATCATTGGATTTCCTGTTTTTAATCCCTGCAAGCATTCTGGCAATCTTCAGACCTAGCAGAAAACCACAGTCGTGCTGTGTAGAAACCCTAACTTGCACAGGCCACCAAACCCTACTGGGAAATTTCTCATAACCAGTTCTTTCTCACACTCCTCTAGGTCCAGGTGGGACAGTTACCCCGGCTGCGGACCAGGGCTGTGTGGAATGACCAGGCAACCTGAAATCTATCACGTCTTAGGTTTCATCATTCAGGGTTGAGTCTTATGTGGTATAGGATGTCTGAGCCACACAAATTTTTCCAGAGAAAAACTTGAAAGAACTGGTGTTCAGAACTGCGTCAGAATAATCCTGTCCTGAGGCTCTGAGACCATGTATTTTTGCTCATCTCACCCGAGAAGACTGATGACTGGAGGCTTGTGAAAATTCCTCTCTCTGGCCTTCTGCATAACTTCCTTCCAGTGAGTTTTCTGCAGATATGTATTTGCAGATATGGTTTAAAGCTTCAAGATAGCAAGTTCATACATAATTAACTCAATGTTTTCATCAGAATCACCCAAAGTATGAATGTGCAAATGTTTCTAGTATAGAACATTTGGCCCGGAAATGAATGTCGTCTTGAGAGATCTTTATGCACAATTAGCGCTCAATGGCTAAAGGTTTAGCATAGAGAACAGGTTCTGAAAGAATCATGGCTCCCAGGTGGTCAAAATAAGGAAGTCAGACTGGTACTGCTGAGAGAATATCCAAGATCAGTGTCCAGATCTTTGTTATGGATTCTTACTGCTGACAGAGGAAGGCCCTCATGGCTTGTCCTCATCCATCACTGAGAAGGTGAAAGAGAATTAAAGCCTCACTCCATTACACAGTTGCATAAAGGCCATCTTTCTGGATGAGGAGGCTGATTTTCTGCTCTAGCTGAAATCACAAGCCATATCCATAGCTTCTGTTCTCCTTGTTTTTAATGACCCCATTTGTAGAAGGAGCTGCGGGCAGTTTACATAGTTACTCATTTACCCTGAAGGTTACCTTCTCTGGGTGCTCTCTCTCTCTCTCTCTCTCTCTCTTTCTCTCTCTCTCTCTCTCTCTCTCTCTCTCTCTCTCTCTCTCTCTCTCTGTGTGTGTGTGTGTGTGTGTGTGTTTGTGTGTATATACTTACATACATACATCTATATACATATAAACATGTATGTATATTTATTGTGCTTTGTGTGTTTCTGTTTGTATTTGTTTCATGAACTCTACTCTATCATCTTAATTAGCTGGCAAAGCCTTGAAGGCATCACGCACACACACCTTGGAGAAGAATATCCTCCCTGGGCAGCTTAGGATCCTCTGAATCCAGACAGCTACTGCACTATGGACAGTGAATTTTTATCTTACTATTGAGGTATTTGAGTTTCTGATTGAGAGAGTCATCTGTCAACGGGATGACAATGCTCTTGGAGCAGGAGAGGGAAGTCAGGCTCAGACATGATGTTCAGGTGCAACGTAGAGAAGGCAGCACATGCACAACTAAAAGTCAAAATCACTTTGTGATTCACAGGGCCTGAGAAAAGCAGGCTGTCTACCAGGACCAAGGAAGACAAGAGGGCATGAAGTGTTCAAGTAGTGGGGTGGAGAGCTAGGAAAGAGAGGACATCTAAGCCTCACCCGCTATTAAATTCGTGGCTGTTGTCTTCCAGTCCTTCTGAGGGTAATTGTGGATTGGCTAAATTGAAAATAATTTTTTAAAAAGTATGCAATTGGCAAAAGACCATTTTTACATGATCCTGGCATTGACCAATAGATTTTTTTGATGGTTAGCCACTGGGAGGCATGGTGGGTTTTAGTTTAGTGAGACTGAGAATAAGTGAGTCATATTGCAAATATGACCTGAGGAGGGTAAATTTCAATCAGACCAAGGATAAAGTTTCAGACAAGTTTCACCAGACCTGAGCATAAATGCCAACCTAATGGCATAAGTGCTTGCACACCTAATAAAATTGCTTCTTCTATGCACATAGAGTAATGTACCTTAGACTCTGTGTGTATGTGTTTATGAATGTACATACATGTTCATGAGTGTATGAATGCTTCTGAAGGTGTATGCAGGTGCATGTGGAAGCCAGAGGACAACTTCAAGTGGTGTCCTTCAGTGCCATACACCTTGTCTTTTGTGTACACGCATGCTACCTTAGTGTTGGGGCAAAGAAAAAGTCATATCCCTGGAGATCATTGGTCAGCCACTGTAGCTAATGGGTTAGCTTTGGGTTTGGTGAGATACATTTTCTTAGAAAACAAGATACTGGGTGATAGAGAAAGACACTCAGCATCAACCTCTGGCCTCCACATTTGTTCACAATTGCAAAAGCACGTACATACATACAGTGCACAAGCACACACCAAATGGAATTGAGGCTTCCAGATGAAAGGTGACAAACCAAAGTCACTTTAGCTGTTAAGATTAGTGAAGATATAAGTCATCACATATGACAGGCAGAAAGGCAAATGGCTATCACTTTCCTAGAGCTAGACATGGCTTGACTCTCTATGAAACTCAGACTTTGGACCCTGATTCACATCTGATCTTCTTTTCATTCCTCTGACCCCAGATGGAAAATTTTTTGATTTTTGGTTTCTATCCCAGCCTTATCATACAAGCAACATTTTGCATAATCACCCTTAAGTGTCCCAGCGATTGATTATTCTGCACTGGGTCTTTCTACTGGCCTGAGCATTAGGGCTTATGACCACAAACTCCAGTTGGATGTTTCTCCTTGACAGGGTTTTCACAGCAAATTTCCGTAGACTGTGTGGTTTCAACCACATGAACTTGTTTCCCATAAGTCTGGAGGCTGTAGCTGGAGATCAAGGCACCCATTCACTGGTTGCTTCAGGCCTTACTCCTTGGCTTGTGGCCATCTGCCTTCTCTACGTGCCGTCGTGTGATCATCTCATTCTCTGTAACTAGAGCATTGCTTCTCATAAGACTGTCTCTGCTGTTGACTTAATACCTGCCCAAATAACTTCATTTTAACCTCTTCATCACCCATTTAAGACAGTCATCTTTGAATACACTAGCATTCTGTGTTCGTGAGGGTTAGTCTTCAGTATGTGCATTTGAAGAAAGACAAAATTGAACCCATAACATAGGTTAACAGACACAAAAATCTTGGAAACCCATAACTATTATAGATATTTTGAACTTAGCATCCATCAGTAGCAGAGTGCTTGTATGTTTTATCCAATATTGTCAGAACAGCATGGAAAATTATGTCTTAATGGGTTCATTTTCCTTGAAATGGTAGCTTAGATAGGGTAAAGAATTTTTTCAAGGCTGCTAGAAGGTGGCACCAGGTGGGATATACATTCCAGAGTGTTATCCTCAAGATAGCAATACACTTGAAGGCATTCTTGCTAAAACACAATGCAAAACATGTCATTCAGAACCCCAGTATTCTTAACCCACAAGTTTCAAACCCCTGGTGGTAATATAGAAAAGCTAAGACCAAAGGCTGCCCCATGACACTCAATGCTACAAATCAAATCTGTCCTTAAAGGCCACTCAGCCAAGTTCTGGAAGGATTTAAAATAGCAACCCACCATGGGCCTGAAATCATAAGCCCAACCCTATTGCTTCTCAGTGGGCCAGCCCATATCCCAGGAATGTGGCCATGATAGACGACAAATAGGTATAAAATTAGAGCCTTTGCTCCAGAGGGTGCAGAGTGAATGATGGATATTACACCATTGTTTATTTGGGCTTCCCAAGTGCATTGGACTGAACAAGAGCATTTCTTTCACTGACAGCTGTGGTCATTGTGGTGAAAAGACTTATGTTCTGACACATGAATGATGCCTCTGTGTATATGTATTTGTGTGTGCATGCATGAGCACGCACGTGCATGTGTGTGTGTGTGTGTGCATGTGTTTGTGTGTGTGTGTGTGTGTTGGCAATATTTTGTGTGCTGTGT
Organism: Arvicola amphibius; assembly: GCF_903992535.2. Lineage (NCBI taxonomy): Eukaryota > Metazoa > Chordata > Mammalia > Rodentia > Cricetidae > Arvicola > Arvicola amphibius. Next base: position 58,963,192 of record NC_052047.1, read on the forward strand.
AGGGTGATAGAAGTTACATTTATCTTGCAAAATGAAATGAAAAATTTACACAAGTTTTGCTTACACACAATTGTCATTCCGAAGATTTCAAATTCAAACATAGAATCATAGACTCACTAAAGGGAAGCTCTGGGACTTTGTTCTTAAGACTAATTTCCACCTGACTTGAAAGCATTGCTATATCATGCTGGATGTAAAGTCAACACTCCCACTGGTGAGGAGCTTATTACCTGGGAAGGGTTATTTGTTTCTCCTATGCACAAATTAAGGACTCAAGAAAAATGACATTTACAGGACACTTGGTGCTTTCTGGCTAGCATGCCTGGAGTTTTACTTATGTTACTTTATTTAATCTTCACCTTAGCATGTGCAGGTTGGCTCTATTGCTGTTATTGTCACCAGCAGCAAGGTTGACTATGAACTGAATACATTGTTGTGTTATTTTATATAATATTTAAGCTTTCAGGTAACTGAGAAGTAGATACTCTTATTTCTCCTATTCTGTGTATGGTGAAAGATAGGCTGGGGAAGGTTACACAACTTGCTCATAGTCACACAGCTTAAAAGTGAACTTGAGCACAGATAAAAGGATCCAGAAACTATATTTCTTACTGCTATTCACTTCTGCCTCTTTTTTATGTGGGTAACAAGAATATTGAACCTGAAAGCTTTATTAGACATATGTGACAGTCATAGTCACACAGTAGAAAAAGCAATGAGCTGGTGACTGCAACCTGGTTTTATCCTTTTGTTTCCTGTGTCTAGTGTACATTAACATATGTGTGTAGCTGTTTATGTGGGTGCTAGAACTGAACTGAAAAGAAACCATAGCGTCACAACTTGCAGTTCCAGTATCTGGTAGGTAAAGGCAAGCCTTGCCCATTCAACAAGTTCCAGAATTAGAGAAATTCTCCAAACTTCCCAAAACTAAGATAGAGAAGCAATTGAAAAAGACATCAAATACTCACCTCTGGCCCCCATACTCGTGTGCACTTGAGTGCATTTGTGCATGCTTCTACTTGTGGGGACACACACACACACACACACACACATACACACACATATACACACATACACATACACACACATACACACACACACACACACACACACACACAGAGAGAGAGAGAGAGAGAGAGAGAGAGAGAGAGAGAGACCCCTCAGACACAGCCACAAACATTGTCAGAAAAGACTGCTTGTTATGAGAATTCTCAGTGAACTGAAAGTTCCATCAGGACAAGAGCAGCTCTGAGCTAAGAAGGCAGAGGCCACAGCACTGGACTTAGTTGCAGGGCATGAGGATTAGAATATACCACATGAAAGAATTTGTGCTTTGTCTTATAAAATAGAAACCTTTGGCATGCTTTAAGTAGAATATCTTTTCTGGAAGCAGGTGGGAAATGCACGAGTTTTGGACCATGTGTGGCACATATTGTTGTGTTCTTTTAAAAATGCTACGGAGTCCCAGGCGGCAGCTGTAGGCAAGCAGCAAATGCCATAAAGTCCCAAATGGTGGCGGTGGCCCGAGTGGTGGTGGCGGGCCATGTAGGGGCAGACAGCAGGCCCTGCGAGCAGCCAGTCCCAGGCAGAGAAGGCTGCCGGTCTTAGAGCGGTGGCCTGAGCAGTGGTGGCGGCCCATGTGGTGGCAGGCAGTGGGCTCTGGGAGCAGCCAGTCCTAGGCAGAGACAGCTCCTGGTCCCGAGCAGTGGCTGGTCCCAGGCAGGGAGACACATGGCAGGCGGGCAGGAGACAGAGACATGGATAGACACGACATGCAGAGTGAGGTTGAATATTTATTCAGGGGGTTATGAAGAGGGAAGGGAAAAGGGGGGGAAAGGGGGGGTGAGGGAGACGGGGGGAAGCCAAGAAGTGGGGAGAGAGGAAGAAGCGAAGCTGCCTCTTCAAGAGGAAGATGGAAAAAGAGAGCGAGCTCAGGCCGGAAGCTGAAGATCATCCTGCCTCAGCGGATGGGAAGGGAGTTGGTGTGGCTTGTCCCTTAAAGGGACCAGGGACCAAAACCATAACATATATGCTCTCACATACACAGAAAAATACCTATGGGCAGCAATATGGGATGTGGTGTACAAATACAATTGATAAGACTTGCTAATTGATTGAGGGAAAGAGTGATTGGGTATTGTACTGAGAATTTTGTTTGGGATATTTTGGTAACTTCTTGGAACTTTGTCTAAGTAGGGAAAATGTAGTAAGGAGAAGAGAAGCATGCACGTGTATGTGTGTAAGAAAAAGAGAAGGAAATGACACATAAAGAGTTGGCTGTACTAGATATATAGTTATAATGGGGGAGGGCCCTTGGCTGCCTCAACGCAATGTGCTAGACTTGGTTTACCAGCTACGGGAAGTATTATCCTCTCTGAGGAGTGGATTGGGGGGTGGGATGGTGGTAGGATAAGGGAAGGTGGAGGAAGCAGGAGGAGGGGAGGAAGTGGGAAATGGATTTGGCATGTAAAATGAGAAAGGATAGTTTTTTTTTTTTTTTTTTTTTTCTCATGGTTTATTTTTTTTTTATATTTAAAAATTTCCATCTCCTTCCCTCCTCCTCCCCCCTCCCTCCCCTCCTTTTCCCCTTTCTCTCCCCTCCTTCTCCCCCTTCCCTCCCCTCCCCTCCACCCATACCTCCCCTCCCTCCCTCTCAAGGCCAAGGAGCCATCAGGGTTCCCCACTCTATGCTAAGACCAAGGTCCTCCCAACTCCCCCCAGGTCCAGGAAGGTGATCGACCAAGCTGAGAAGGCTCCCACAGAGCCCGTCCATGAAGAACAATCAGAGCCCAGAGCCATTGTCCTTTGCTTCTCAGTCAGCCCCCGCTGTTGGCCACACTCAGAGAGACGGGTTTGGTCGCATGATCCATCATATTGGGAATCTACCCAAGAGATGCCCAATCATACAACAAAAGCATATGCTCATCTATGTTCATAGCAGCATTATTTGTAATAGCCAGATCCTGGAGACAGCCTAGATGCCCTTCAGTGGAAGAATGGATGAAGAAACTGTGGAATATATACATGCTAGAATACTACTCAGCGGTAAAAAACAATGACATCTTGAATTTTGCAGGCAAATGGATGGAAATAGAAAACACTATTCTGAGTGAGGATAGTTTTTTAAAAAATAAATGAAAAATTATAGAAAAGAAAGAGTTAACTATAAAAGTCACTGATAGGAAGAGGTAGGGGAAAGTGTATCAGATTTGAAATACATAGATGAGAATTTTGAATGGAAATGTGGGGGAATATTACTTGAATCATGTGCTACTAGATAATAGAGAGTCTGTGAAGCTACATACAAAGCAGTTATGTATTGCTCGTGAGCAAAGGTGTCATGACCATGATGGGGATACCCACAGAAACAGCAGACTTGAGCTATAGTGGGAGCTCTCTGACTCTGAACTGACAGCAGAGGAACCTGCAATGGACCAAAGTAGGCCCTCTGAATGTGGGTGACAATTGTGTTGCTTAGGCCATCTGTGGGACTACTAACAGTGGGACCAAGATATTTCCCTTGTGCTTTAAATTACTTCTGGAGCCCATTCTCTTTGGAGGGATATCTTACTCAGCCTAGATTTAGGGGTAAAGGCCTTGGTCCTGCCTCAAAGTGATGTACCACATTTTGTTGGTGTTCTCCAGGAAGCCTTATCCTCTCTGAGGAGTGGATGGGGGTGGGGTGCAGGAAGGTGGGAGCAACAGGAGGAGGGGAAGGTGTGAGAACTGGGATTGGTATGTAAAATGAGAAAAGATTGTTCTAAAAAATAAACAAAACAAAACAAACAAAATTCTATTTTTAAAGTTGTAAGTTAATGTGATCTAAATCACAGTTGGACAGGAAGAGAAAACCCCAAGCTAGTGCTGCCCATGAGGGTGACCATGGATGCTAATTATGTACTACCTACTTCTGAAGGTTGAAGAAGAAGATTTTAAAACTTCTCAACACAAAGTTTTTAGCAGAGAAATCCCTTTAGCATGACTGAACTCTGTGCAGTGACTACACGCAGTGAAGACTCATCAACACTCTGATAATACATGCAAATTTGATGTTCTTGAAATCAGGCAAAACCTCACCAGTAAATAATAAGTAAAATTCTGAGTAATTATTTTCTGATCAACATTTTGTGCTGAAAGAACTGGTTTGTGCTTCTAGATGCCTCCAGGTGGCACTGGCCCAGCAGCCCTTTAAGATGCTTTGGGACACTTGCACTATTGATGAAGGATGGTTCAGGGCCTTGGCTCCCACTTTAAGAGGGTGAGAGTAAGAGAAGTCAGAGCCAACAAGGGACAGACAGGAAAGATACTTTCATTGGTTGTCGATTGAGATTTCTGTCCTACCCGGTCCTTCAGTCATTCAGTCCCAAAGGAACACACAGAGGTCTACATTAATTAATAAACTCATTGGCCTAGTAGCTCAGGCTTTTCTTATTAACTAATTCTTACATCTTATATTAGCCCATTAATCTTGTCTATGTTAGCCACATGGCTCGGTACCTTATTCGGCGAGGCAGTCACATCTTGCTTCTTCTGCATCTGGGTGATGACTGCTCTGAAACTTCCCTCTTCCTAGAATTCTTGTTGTCCCACCTCTACTTCCTGCCTGGTCACCCCACCTATACTTCCTATATTGGCTACTGGCCAATCAGCATTTATTTAAAATGCAAGTAACAGTGTACAGACCATTGTCCCACAGCAATTGATGAGGGAGAGTCACTCAAGGAAATATGAAAGACAGAAAGGAAAAAAATATTTATCTATAAAAAGGTAAGTTCAATAATGATTAGTGGTTGTGGAGAAACAAAGGTAATTGTGATTCTATAACAGAATATACTTGAAAGAGAATTAAAAGCCAAGACAAACAGCAATGATCTTACACTATTAGTTACCCATTTGATTAACTGAATTATTAAATATGTGTGTGCAGGTCTTTCCACAGTTATAGACCTAGTTATAGAGCATGACCAGGAATTATTTTAGCATTGACAGAGAAAAATGGGGAAGACTTCAGAGATGGGTTAAAAACTGGGCCAAGACTAGTGACAATGCTGATTGTGATATAGGGAGTCAAGAAACCCTTGGGGAAGGAAAACAGGAAACACCATAAAAGAGGAAAAGGAATAGCAAGAAGAAAGTGGATGTCTGAGAGATGACTGCGTATCTTGGAATGTCGAAAGTGATGGAAATTGTCTGTGGATTCTCCAGAAGTGAGAAATTGTTTAAGTGATATCTTTAAAACAAAAGAAAACAATAATCAGCTGAAGATGAAGTCTCTGGAGTGAGGCTCCCCAAGGAAGACTTACAGTTTAGGAGAACTTTGGAGCGAATGTTACATTTCAGATTTGCTTGCAACAGGAGTGCCTTCCTGTTGCTGTGGTTATTGCTGGAAGTGGTATAGAGAAGGGCGCAGGTTGTACCAGTAACACTGCCCATTAACATGTGAGCAGGAAGATGTGAGGACATTTGAAAACTACTGCAAGCTGGAGCATAAGTGTACCCAAAGATTTGCATGGCAAAAGCTTGGTTCCTATTGTGGTGGGATATTTACAAGTTCAGGCCTGCTGTGATTGTTTTACATTACATATGGCATCTCCTGGAAGTACTTTATAGTATCCTGGCCTCTCTCATGCTCTCTTTCATGTCCTGGCCATAAGATGAATGATTTTGTCATGCATTTCTACCATAATAAACTGCCTTGTCACAACCTCAAAAAGCAGGTGGGGCAAATGATTTTGTCTCTTTTTAAGTTGATCATCTCAGGCACTCTGTTTTCATGAATACAGCTCATTCTAATATAAACAAAAAAAATAAAAAAAAAAAAAGGAAGCAGACGAAAAAAACAAGGAGGCGGGCACGGGCGGAAGACGGGAGCGCGAAAGCAAGCAGACGCCTACGAACAGCCGCCCTTCTGCAATACTCACCTCCCTCCTTCTGTCATCTCTTATCTTCTCTCTCTCTCTCTCTCTCTCTCTTTTCTTCTTTCTTTCTTCTTGTTTCTTTCTTTCTCCTTTTCTTTCTTCTCTACCACCACTAGGACCACCACCTCCACAATCACATCATCATCAACATCACTACTATTTGAAAGACTTGTGTTGCTGTGAAATACTGCAAATATACTGTACTTTATTGATCTTCATATATAAGGAGTGGTCAATTTTCCAAGCTATAGAAATGTAACAGAGGTTAGGCACTTTATTAAGAAGAAAGTTGTATTTGTTTTATGATCCTGGTAGCTATAGGATCTCACACTAGGAAGAGATCCCTGGCTGCATTATATACATAGGGGGAAGGAACAGAAAATAACCAGCTGTATGAAAAATGACTCACATGACAAAATGGAAAAATAGTCTGAAAAATAAAGTTTTTCACCTAAGAAACCACAGAGACAAAATATACACAAATAGATTATAAGGGTGAAATAATAGTAACAAATACAGAAATTAGTGAAGTTTTTAATGATATTTAGTAAAATCAAGCAGCAAAATCCTTTTTTTTTTATCTTCTAAGATAAGTTAAAGTTTAATTCCCCTCTCTAGGGCAAGAAAAGAGAAAAAATAGATTGGATAAAATTTAATAATTAGTACAAATTTGAGAGATTATTTCCTAGAAGAAAATAGTAAAAGTACTATAACAGATGCAATGAACAACTCTGAACCCTTAAATTCTATAATTTTGATGAAATTACTTAGAAACCATTACCAAAATTCACCCAATGGGTTAAAAAGATGGATCAGTAATTAATAACACTGGCCACTCTTCTAGATGACCTGGTTCTGATTTTCAACACTTACATGGTGGCTCACTGTTTTCTGTAACTCCAGTACCATGAGATGAAACAGATAACTCAAATCATGTTGCAGTAATTTCCACCAAACAAAAGACAAGAAGATAAATGAACACATCAAGAGATGCTTTGTATCAGAATGTGGTTGGTTAACCGCAGGCATTCATGTCACTATTGCACCACTGAGCACATCTTCCCTGACAGATCAGAACTGTAGCACATTCGGTTCACAACTTAGAATAATCATTGTTGGCTTTTATCCCACATAATCCTTCATAGTGCCTTCCCACACTATAAATAAATGTTTAATCAATCGCTTCTCAATTGTATTTGAGACCAGATCCATAGAATAGAATGCATGCTGGCAAATGATTTTAATTTTATTAATTATTATTTTATTGCATTAGTGTTTTGCCTGGAGGTTGGTCCATATAATGGAGTCAGATCCCATATAATGTATTTACAGACAGTTGTGAGTTGCAATGTGGGTGCTGGGAATTGAACTTGGGTCCTTTGGAAGAACACTCAGTACTCTTAACTTCTGAACCATCTTTCCAGTCCCAAAATGCTTGAAATTGTAAACCTGATCATAAGTCTATAGGTAGAGAGATCACTAGCCATAAGGGACAACTAATGAAGGTTTACTAAATAGACACATAGCTAAATTCCCTATCAAACATTTATTTTTATACACCTGGAGTAACACTACTTTCAGTCTGGGTTAGAGAAGTTTCTTTTTGAGTAGAGGTAGTTTGTAAAAAAGTCTTACAATTGATAAAGTTGCCAGTAAAAGTAATTTTGAGTGCTGAGCTTTAGATAATATATGTATGTTGCTTCCAGCAAAGCCTATAGAGCATCACTGAAGAAGGTGTGGGAAGACCATAAGAGTCAGAAGAGGGAGAGCAAAGAGTGCACTGAAGCTCTATTTTCTAGGTGCAACATGGCTGTCAGAATCATAATCACAGAGAAGCTATGGCTGCTTGCACAAATTTTGCATACAAAAGTCATGGGACAGGAGAATAAACACTTGGTAAATAAAACAAAACAAAACAACAGCAAAAAACAAACAAAAACAAAGCGAAATAAAAAACCCTCAGAAACCAGCAAGAGTGGGAGAGGGATGAGAGATAGCAAAGGAGAATATGATCAATGTGCATTCTCTATCTGTACATAATTGTAAAAATATAAAAAGATGGAGAACAGAACATTTTTGGACATGAGGAAAAAACCAGATGCTCAATATTATAAGGCACTAGGAAAAATTGACTTAACACTGAAACAGAAGAGTTGACTGTGTTAATGGTGCAAAAGAATTGAAAATTGTATGAGTTGTTCATGGATATGTGGCAAGATATGGCTACTGTGGAAAATGTAATAGCACTTTGACATAAAGTTAAACACAATTTTCAGATGACCCAGAAAGCTTACGATTCAGTATTTATTCCAATGTTACGCAAACTTCTGTACACACACACACACACACACAGACACACTCACACACTACATAGGAATGTTTTATAGCAGCTCTGTTTACAATTGCCTCAAACAATACAGCTCAAACTTATTTCAAAAGGTGAATGGATAAACAAACTGTGGTACATCCATACAATGGTATAATTTCAGCAATAAAGAAGAGTGAAGAACACACCCAACAACTTGGATGAATATCAACACAGGCTGAATGAAACTAGACAGCCCTTAAAGTTTATATACTTCATGACTATGTTTGTAGAATTTTCTCAAAGAACAAAATTTTGGTGACAATGAATAAATCTGTGATTGCCTGCCGTGGTAGGTTAGACACACAATGTGTGACCCACTTTCTGGGGATGATGGACTTCTTCTGAGTCTTGAGTGTGTCTTAGCTGCATCTTTATAGACATCAAAGTTCACAGAATTACACAGCAAAGTGAAGTCAATATGAAAATATAAAGAAGATGGAGGAGAGTGGCAGGGCATGGGATCCGCAGAGAAGCTAGAAGTGACCCTCCAGCAGCAAGAACGAAAGTCTGGTGGATCTTCCCTGACCTTGTTTTCCTCCTAGGCACAGATGTCCAGTATCAGGGTGGAAACTGCTTTGGATCTACAGTGTTAGTTTATCTTCCTCTTTGAACATGGTTATTATCTCTGAGCAGAAGCCCCACCTCCCGCTGTCCTAGCGTTTGAGGGCTGCTGATCTAAAGCAGCTCACAGCTCCATATGGGGAAGGATGAGGCCTTGGCTGGACTTAGAGCCATAAAGGATACAGAGTCCAGGTGTTCTGTGAGACAGCACGTCAACTCACACAGTGATGCAGTGCAGTGGGCTCAAGAGCCTCCCCAGGTACACGTCGACAGGACTGTATTTTATGAACTGGAACTCTGTGTTATAAAACATGGGAGGCAACGAGGAACAATTAGGCATTCGGTTGCATCAAGCCACAGTGTTGAGAGAGACCAAATGGACATTGGCAGCTTTTGTTATCTTTCCCTAAGCTATATGAATAAGCTATGAGTATTTTTCCTGATGCCCAATTTGGATTTGAGGCAATTAGGTGAGCTTTAATCAGTCATCTAATACCTAGGGAGGCAATCCTCTGTGGCACTGTGAACAGAAAGAAACCACACATGTTTCTCTATGGCTCTGATAAAAGTTAAGAAATATCTGTGGTCAGTCGCCAAACTCATGTCGTCTAACCAACAGCAAGATATGGTCAGTTCTTCAGAAACAACAGCAAACCTCAGCCTCCTCAATAGTACTTTCCAGGTCTCCCACGACAGTAGAAAGGCCAACATTTCCCTCTAGTGGTGACTTGGATATAATAACTTGCTTTTAATGAGTAATTCTGTTATAATTGTTTAAATGTGTCAGAGGAAATATATACCTTAGGACAAGATACTCTAGGAGGTACACTGACAGCATTTATTGCCTTTAGTATTGGTGATTTAAATGCAATATATGTTAGAAGAGATTCAAAAATAATGCACCAAATTCATTGACTGTGCAGATATGATATGTCCACCATTAAAGGAGAAAAAAATGAGAAGAATAAAACCTTGCAGGCAGTGTTACAACTTATACATATAAAAGGTCTTGTTTGATTTTTGAGACAGGATCTCACATAGCTCAGAATGGCCTCTAACTCACTATGCCATCATATGTGTTCACCACCCGAGAAGGTGACAGGCATGGAATACGATGCCTACTTCATGAGAGGCTGGGGATCGACTCTGGGCATTGTGCAGACCAGCCTGACATTCACTCGGTAGGGCTAACCCTGCTGTTTTCTTGGTAAACCCCCAAATCAGTACTTTTAGGATTTCTTGTTGGACTTGATCATTTACCTTCTGACCTTGAGATGACTCTTTCTAATATATTGGCTATACCCAACTACCAGTGCTCTCAGGACAAAAGCTATAAAGCCTAGTATGTCACAGGTCATCTGTGTACTTCTGCTTATCTTCTATGCTTAATTGCAGCACCCATACGCATGCCTAACTGTGACAGTCTCATTTACCTTGAGACTTCATTTTACCTTTTCCAGACCAATAGTTCTATACATTTTTCTTCACGTGAGGAGGAGAATACTTTCTCTCTGTCCCCAACACACCGAGAGTCACAGGTCATGGCCAGTCGCCTAGCCATTGGGCATTCCATGGAGTCAATTAAGGTACTTCTCAGCTGTCCTCACTGCCAGCATGAGGAGACATCTGTGTGAGTTTGATAAGTCAGTTGTCACGTCTGAGGCATCTGCTTCCCAGCTTCGATTGCAGTGCTGCTTTCACCTCTTTGTCTGTACGAGCCGATGTCTTTAAAAAACCATTAACTTTTCCCTGTAATGCTCTTCTTTGGGGGTATTGGGAAAGGGAATTGTAGTGAATGTGTGCATGTGACTTGAGTTGCAGTGGGTGGAGGATGCATTCTACCCATCCATGAACTAAAAGTCTTATAATTGTTCTTCAGGATATTCCTGTCTGTTCTTTTTGCCAAAGCATCGTTAATGCCATTTTTCTATAATTCCATGGAAAAATATTCAAACGGCAACAACTGCTCAAATATTGGGGGGGGGGGGGTTATAAAGGAAAATGAATTTTGAGAGCCTCCCAGTTTGTGCTCAGCCCTGTGTTCTTTTCCTTGGCATTTGTCATGTTTTTATTTAAGAAGGTAGTATAATCTTTGTTTCCTAAAGGAAACAGAGGCAGCAAACAGAAGCACAACTATGAAGTAAAACTTGAGTATTTGGTCTGCCTGAAGCCGTGGCCTATCTTGTTACACTCCAGCAAACGGAACTCAGCCTTTGGCTGGAACCTTGCAAAGTACCTGAGACAGACACAGTTCCCACAGTTACCAGATTCTTTCTTGTCCCAAACTCATGCTTGACTTAAATAGGGAAAGATGTGGCTGAGTGTGAGGTCTCCGATTGGGAATTCTAACTCACTTCTGTGACCTTGGGAACATGTCTTTACTTTCAGAACCACCATTTCTACATCAGTAAAACAAGGTCATCAGAATAAATGGTCTGTTACATTCTGATGATCTGTTTTGCAGATGGAGAGCCAAAGGTGCTGAGAGCCTCCACAACACACCCAAGTCAGCAGGGAAGTCAAAGGCATGGCCACCCTCTAACTCTCTGTTTATACTGTGTGAGAAACTTCCCAACAGATAGTTGGACAGCCTTCCAAATGCCAATGGGCATGAAATAGGGTTTTCTCCTGAGTCCTTCTTCAGGACTGAATGTCTCCACACACCCTTCAAGGGCAGCAGGGCCTCATCTAAATGTTAAGGTAAATAAATACTCCAAAATGTGGGGTAGGAAAAGAAGTCGAAGCGCGACTAGGGAGAGGAGGTGGGGAACATGGGACCCTTCACCATATGGCCTCAGAGTTTCTGATTATTTTGTGAATGTATGGCATGACATATTGGTTTCTTTAAGGCCATTCTTATACACATCTTTCATGGTTATAATTCATGGGGATTTATATAATGAGGTAATTGGTGGTAGTGACTGATTCAGGAAAAGAGAAAATTTCAAATTATTTATGATAATAATAGTTACTTATCCTTGCATGGTAAGACCAAGGCAAAATGTTAATAACTTCCATTTGAGAGACGGAGGAGACCAGCTGCTGTTTCATATATCTAAGGCATCTTAGGCCTGATCAGAGAAGCGGTATTACTTTAGCTAAGGTGTGAGCAATATTCTTTCTTAATGCAAGTCTTTACCACTAATTCTTAATTAAATTTTTTTCACACTGATACTTCAATATGCCCTCATTATTTTAGTTCATGGTGATTTAAAACATTATGGGTGTTGTCTGTAGAGATATTTCTTTTGTTTCTGAGTATTTGGCCTAAGTTCTGAGTATTTGCCCAGTGTTCTAGGCAAAGTAAGCTTTAGATCATTTATGGGAGATATGGATACGAGCACCACAATGTTATACTCCTAAAATCAGGCCCTGTCTACAAACAATTATGAAGGTCTTGATTAATATTATTAATGCTATTGTGCCTGGAGTTAGAGGAAAAACTTGGCTGTCATCGCTTAGGATCCGTGCACCCTTTTTATTTGGTATAGTGTCTCTCATTGACATGAAACTTACCAACTTGGCTAGGCTTGCTGACCAGCAGGCCTCAGGGACTCACCTTTCTCTCTGTTTTCAGTGCTGGGATTACAAGTGCATACCAAAGTACCCTGCTTTCTGTATTTGTGTTTTGGTGATAAATAGTATTGTATTAAAATAATGGTATGAGTTGGTGAGCTTGCTGGATATGATGACCGATATAAGCAATTTTAATAGGAGACAAGGCTTATTCTGAAACTTGATTTAAAAGGGTTCCCTCTGGGTCCATCCAGTGGCTGCTTTGTTTTGGGCTGCCTGGAAGACAGAACCTTGTGGTCAAGCGCACAGAGCACAGCAAATCTGCTTAGCTCCTAAGAGCCTGGAATCAGAACACAATGGAGAAAGGACCTGGTCCCCATGATCTCCTCAAGGACATATTCTTTCCCCAGTACTTATCCTTCTAAAGGTTCCAGCCTTTCCAGTAGTGTTGTGGAATGGGTGATCAGTCACGCTTATAAGCCCATGTGGAAAAATTTTTTTTTTTTGGTTTTTCGAGACAGGGTTTCCCTGTAGTTTCTAGATCCTGTCCTGGAACTCAGAGATCCACCTGCCTCTGCCTCCCGAGTGCTGGGATTAAAGGCGTGCGCCACCACCGCCCAGCCCATGTGGAAAATTTAAGATCCAAATCAAAGCATATTAGACACAAGAAATAATTTCTTAAATGTTTATTTTTATTTTCTAACGTTTTTTATTCATCCTGATAGTTATTTACATGTAGGTAACTAGTTATATACTATAGAGGGACTAATCCATTCAATCATTTTATAATCAAGTTAAGTGGGTCTAACTACTACCATTCTCTGGATCCTTGAAAGATGAGTGAGTTTCTTTTGGTTGATACTTACCATTTAGGAGAGTTGAGACACAAATTCCAACAGACCCATCCTGGAGCCCAGAGCATTGCTTCTCACTTGTAGTCTCACCTTGAGGATTCTGATGTGGAAACACTCAGAAGGCAAGTCATATTAGTACAGTTTGCCAAGTTTGTCTTCAGTGCTATAGACCAGTTGTTCCATTCATCTTAGTGAGTACGTATTAAGTTATTGGCATTTTTCTTAGGTATTTGGTTTCTGTCTTCAATTTTGGCAGGGGTAATGGTGGTGGTGGAGACAGTAAATGATATGCACTTGAGTTGTTTGTGTTTTTAATATTTCAGTTTGTTAGACATTCATTACTATTGTGTGTGTGCATGTACGCCCCCACACACATGCACACGCACGCACACACACACACACACACACACACACACACACACTCATGTGTACTCCATGGCATGCATGTGGAGATCAGAAGGAAACTTCTGGGAATTAGCTTTTTTCCTTCAACCGTGTTGGATCTAGGGCTTGAATTTAGGTTATGAAGGTTTGCGTCAAGCACCTTCACCAGAGGGGCCGTCCTGTCAGCTCATCAAGATTTTGTTTGTTTGTTTATTCTCAAATAGGGATATGCTGTAATTTTTAAGTGCTATCCCAACTTCACAACCTTTTCTTAAATGTTAAAAATATATGGTTCTCATCCAGTTTGTCATGAGAGAAAAATTCAAGAATCTATTATTTCTAAGACTAGTAAACATAGGTAATTCTTCAATCTGACTGTTTCTCAGAATCATTAGTTCCAACATACACAAAATAAGTCAAATAAGATCATTCACTTTTGGTAGTTAATCATCATTTTCATAGTTAATTGCAAATAAATATTTATTAAATTATTAAATGGTTGAATCAGAAGGATATGGGTTTTAACCATTTATTAAATAGTTTCAGGCACATTTTGTTTACTTTTAAATTGTTAAAAAGACAGAGGTACTGTGTAGATAGAATGATGTCACATATGGAAAAGAATAAATCTCAAAGTCTGCTTCATTATTAATAATAATATAATAGTTGTTTCTCATTCATTTACCAAAATGTAATCAAGTCCAGGGCTTACCTTTAAAGTATCAAACCTTGATCCTAAGTGAGGCAATTGCTTACAAAGAAAATCTGTTTAGACTCTCACTGAAATCTTTTGCCTGGGATGTTTTCTTTCCCATTCCAATTGCTTGTATGGTGTTGGGTCAAATGAAAGAGAGGACAACAGGCTTCATGATTTTCCTCTGAAGAGGCAGCTGCAGTAGAAAGGATGTGTCAGGAAACAGGATGATCTGTTTGTGTGGCCACAGGCCTGTGATCCCTGACCTGTTTTCATCCTCAGCAGTAGGTATGTGTGGCCCTTTTGTCCCCAGGTGGAACTACTGAATGTTGAAAAAAAAAAAAAAAAAAAAAAAGGAAGCACGCTATACCTGGAGCCCTTTCTTCTGATATTGTTGATGGCTTGGAAACCAACCATGGCAGATATTTTAAATCTCCTCTTTCTTCATCAGACTCCATTTTCATTTCTCCTGTCATGCAAAAGTAAAGAGGATTGTCCTGAAATCCGGACTTCTTAGAGGATTTGGGAAGCACTTGTGTATCTGCATCAATAAGAAAACAAGCCAAGGAATGTGGAAACGCGAAGCCATCTGGCTGCGTGTCCACTCTCACACCGGTTCTAGGGGTCACCGAGAGCCCTCAGAGTCTCCAGCTCCAGCAGGAAACATTTGATCTCATCCAAGCAATGCCTGGACATGTGTACTCAGCTACATAACTTGTTTCTGAACCAGGTGTCAAGAGAGTTAAATTGAGGAGCTTGAGGGAAGTGTTTAGAAACTGATTTTAGTGTCCTAAAAGCTATCCAAGCTGTAAGTGCTGTGATGAGCACACTTCATTACATGTCCATTTCTAAGCAAATGAGCAATGTTTTTATTTAAATACAATCTCTGCGACGATTTAAAAGCCCAACAATGTCCCATGAAGGCTATAATGTCATTAGTACTCTAATTTCAAAAAGAAATTTGGTTTTCCTTCTAGTTTTTGGTTCATTTTTGTGTGCTGATTCAAATTTTATGTTCCAGGGTTAAAAAGATCAAGGCAGTCATTCCAGAAAAGATTACAAAAAAAGGAGGAAAAATTTTGAAAAATCAATGTAGGGATGGAGATAGTAATGAAGAAAGTTATAATTTGAAAAAGAGAGAGAGAGAAGAAAAGTATTGACGATAATACAGTCAGTCTGTTTTTCCATGAGTATTTGCCATGGGAAGCTTCTAGTAAATAGTGTGGGAGGATTTTTGCACAATACAGAGAGCCTTAGTAGAATCAAACATTCAAATAAATGAACACATTTTGGCAGTGTAGGACAATGGGTTAAAGGAGGTTCCAGTGGATACAAACCAAGACAGATTCATAGACAGAGTGGGAGTTGATTTCTAATCTATATGAAGAGCATTCAAGGGACAAGTCAGATATCAAAGCATTGGATCACATGGACAGCAATGAGGCATTAATGCAAGATTTACAGCTAAAGAAAATCTTCAGAAAATTTCAGAAAGATCTTCAGAAAATTTGTATTTTGTGTTAATGAAAATCTATTAAAGTATAACTACATCTCTGATATCCCATGAGTGGGATATACTAATAGTTAAAATAAAAGCTAATATAAATCTCTGTGTTATCATTAAATTGCTAGACAAACCTAGCAAACTAAGTCTGCCTTTACCCTTCTCCTCAAGAAGGAATGAATGTATTTATATTTGTTTGTGGAAAACATTAAGGTCATTCCCAGTGGAAAATAAAAAGTACTGGATCCCCAAGTGTGGTGAGTTTTATATAAACCACCCAGGTGTACTTCTCTCTGACCCTCCCACCTGGTGAGAAGAAAGCTGAGGAGCACAGGGATAATTAATCACCTAAGCTCATGCCCCAAGTTCAAAAGAGACTCTGATGGACACGCACCAATTTAGACCATCACTAAATGACTAGATATGTTAGTAGAGGAAAAACTTTCTCACAGGTACCTACGGGTAATGTATCATATTGTTGTAGTCTGAATGACTGTCTCCTCTGATTTACTATCCTAAAATCAGAACCCCAATGAGATAGCAAGTAGGGCTTTGGAAGGTCATGAAGACAGAGCTCTTATAAAAGATTAATGTACTTATTGGCACAAGAGGACTCATTTATCTTTTCTACCACATGAAGACCTAGCAGGAAAGTTCCATCTATGGCCTAGGGAGTAGGAACACAGTAGGCTTTCACTCTCATCTTTTCTCCTTTTAAAATCTACCACTTTTTAAAAACTCCAAGGTTGTATCAAACCTTCCCTTCTATTAGATTCAAAATATCTCCTGAGGAAAAAAACATGATTGATTGAATTATTTTTCTTATTTTAAAAATATATTATTTAAAAAATTTAATTGTAATAGCACTATTTCCCTTTTTTTTCTTACAATCCTGATATGGGATTCCCCCCCGTATGCTGTGAATACCATTGGTTAATAAAGAAACTGCTTTGAGCCTATAGCAGGGCAGAACAGAGCTAGGCAGGGAAAACTAAACTGAATGCTGGGAGAAAGAAGGTGGAGTCAGAGAAGCCATTGTAGCCCCCACCCCCACCCCAGACAGATGCCAGTTGGAACTTTATGTAGTAAGCCACCGCCACATGGTGATACACAGATTAATAGAAATGGGTTAAATTAAGATGTAAGAGCTAGCCAATAAGAAGCTAGAACTAATAGTCCAAGCAGTGATTTAAATAATATAGTTTCTGAGTGGTTATTTCGAGTCTTGACAACTGGGAACAAACCAACAGTCTCCCACATTTACCTTGCCCTGCTCCCTCTCAAATGCATAGCCTCTTTATCTTTAATAAACACACATACACACACACACACACACACACACACACACACACACACACACACCACATTAAAACCTATTGAGTTTTATTAGTGTTACTTGTTTGTATATGAATTTAGGGCTGACCAATCAGCATTAGATAACCAATTAAAAGATTTATTCTGGTTGAAACAAATTCTTCCACTCTCAACATTGCTTAGCTGCGTGTTGTTCTTTCTGGGGATGAGGCCCTATGAGAGTTTTATGCCTATTTGTATTGTCATTGTTCAGATCTTGTTTGAACCACCATATGGTGAGATATCATGGGTGGAGCTACTCTGACATTTCTCGGAGATGCCACTTTACAGCAGACTTCCTAGACATCTGGCTTTTCTAATCTTTCTGCTCCTTTTCTTTGATGTTTTATGAGATGAGTCTTAGGTGCAAGAATTGTGTTGTGTCTGATCACTCCACAATAAATTGTCTTTCGCATTTTGGCAACTTGTGGATTTCTGTTAACCGTCTCCATCTGCTTCAGAGAAGCTTCTTTGGTGAGGGGTAAGAGCTACACTTTTTTATGAGCATCAGGACAAGTATTTAAAATTCAGTTTGTGATGATTCTGGTTTAGAAAAGTATTGGCAGTAGGTGCTCTTCTAAAATCCAAGACCTCACTAGCTCTGGAGAGTTGGTAGGAGTGCAGTACCAGAAATGATGCCTTTGCATCGAGGAGACCTTCAGTTCAATTAGACAACTGTTGGTTACTGCTGACACATGAGTGTCACTTTTGTGTCTTTCAGGATATCTTGCCATACTTGTTCCTATGTGGTTCATAGGTGTCACATCTTGGAGGGATACTAGGTTGCTTTCCTCACTTCACAGCTGGCATAGTAATTTCTGGTACTATGAAAGCTAGACCTCAGAGAGAAAGCTTTCCAGTCAGATTCAGCTCGAATCCTCCAAGTCATGATCCAAAGTGCATGATTAGCAGTACTAGGGATTTATCTATAACCTCTGGGAGGCAATTAAGGGCAGCAGTGTTAGCTTGTATTAATTTGGGAGTCTCTGGGACTCCCTTGACCAACAATTCAAAGAGTGATTTTCATGCCTAGTTCTGCGGTTTTCTTTAGATTATCCATGGCTCTTGAGGAAAACGTTGTCAGTTCAAGTGGTAGAATTTCATTCAAACTGTGTGGGTGTATGTGTACAAATACACTTAGATATTTATGTGTGATTTGGGGTAAATAAAAGTAATTTGATTTATTATTGCTTTTCAACTATTTTTAGCATTGTTTTTCCCTTGTTTCTCCCTCTCATGTAGGGTGACCTCCCTCCACTCTCCCTAGTTGACACTTACAGCAGAATTTTCCATTCTCCCTTTATGTAGTTCATATCCTGCTATTCCTTTCTCTAGCACTCCTTTCCCCATAGTTCCCGCAGGATCCTTTTAAAGGATGAAACATGATAGTACACATGAAAGCTGACCATGCCACAAGTTGTTTTAAAAATACTCAGCACATGTTAGCATAAGTTTTGCTTTAAAATTCAGCTCATTTCAAAATATTATAGCCTATTTTTTATTTTTTAAATTTAGGTTTTTAAAAATTTCATTCATATCCATGATGAAAACTAGTCATTGCAGGGGAAGATGTCATAAAAATTGAAGACCTGGATTAGCTCCTGTCTCTGAGAAAAGTGCAGAAAAGAACTTTGTTTTTGTATCTAAAGAAATGTTAAACTACTGTGCTTCTGCAGGAATTTAAAACAACAGCCAGGAAGACCAGCCTTTGCAATGCTAAGGTCAGATAGGGTGTATGGACATATGGAGATGTTACAAGAGAAGTAACCAGGAAGTAATAGAACGTTAAGCATGGGGGAGGAGGGGAAAGACAAGACTTCAGACTTTGCTTCATCTAAGGGGGTCAGTCCTGACTTTGTTTGAAGGAGCAACCACCTCTGTGGAGGGACATAAAAGCAACATTGAGCAATCCTACCTTGAAGCAATCAAGAGTTTCTTGAGGTTCACTTGCTCTCTATCATAAAGTGTTCTAAGGAACAAATAGACAGGTGCTGCTTTTCATATGTCTTGTGTGCATATTTGAGGGATTAATAAAGGTACTGATGCAAACAGCTTCTTTATTTACCATTCTCATATCACATTTATTAGCTCAGAAAACAGACACATCCCTGATTTCAACAATGCAAGGTCAATGTGTTAAAACCTTCCTTGCTTAATTTGCAAAGTGGCAGCAATGACAGTGTAGATTATCTGTTGAGTCAAATAGTAAAACTGATGAAGTAGACATCCTTCAGTAACAGGAATACAGTTATAATGGCAGGAAAGAAGTCTATCAAAGGCTTAACATCTCCCAAAGTCCATCATGTAGTGTTCCATGATGAATCCTGATGCAGGTTGGATAGCCAGAGAACCCAATCAACTCTTGTCAACAGGCCTGTGATGATAAATGAAGACAAAGCCAGTGGGTCTGGGATGATGGCTTCTTGGGGCTCATCTTGAAGTGCTTCGGTGAGGTCTGTTTTGTTTTCTTCTGCTTGGGATCATTTCTTTTGCCACTCCAGCTATGTAAAGATAATAATCGCACCAATAGAACTGGTGACCTCTCACCTTTCCTCCCTTTGATACAGTCTCATTTTCTAGTAAAACCATGACAAATGTCTCTTCCTCTACCGTCAGTAAGCTAGCAGAGAATCTGTCTGTTATACCTAATGTGCCTACCCCCAGAAGTCATTGGTATTTAGTTTGGATTTCTCTGAACGGGGTGAACATTATATCTCTAACCTACGAAAAAGCTTTGCTCCTTTGCAGCATTGGTGGAATTAAATTTGTTTTCACAGCTGGTTGTACTTGGAGAAGGGTTAGCCGCCCTCTTGAAGGTTCTACCACAGCAGTTCATCACCAAATCTGCTGTGTGCTGGGGGCTTTGAGCTGTTAACGGGAGGCACAGAGGGAAGCCCAAATTAATCATTTAGGATTTATTTATTCTTTTTTCCATCATAGAGTAAAATGAGCACATGCCAACATTTCCAGGGCCAAGCCTGTCTTGATGATGTGAGGGCTGATCACTGACTCCTTATATCTATCTGCAAGTAGGCACAATCTAAAGACTAGTACACCACTATACTTAAAAACTACTTGTAATTTACAGTTTGTTTTCCCTATTTTTGGCCTTAGTTGTTTGCTATAAATCCAAGGCGTTAGAGATGTTTATGCTACCATTTTATAGGTGGGTAAATCATCACTCATAGATGGCTTTGTGGTCACAGAACTAGCAGGTGAGTGTCTTGAATACCAACCTCCTAACCATAAGACCAGAGAGGAGACATAGCACACAAGATATTCTCTGCTATAAATAATTATCTGGGTGGCTCCATTTTTCCCAAATCATATATTGGAACCCAACCCTTACAGTATGGCATAAAGCTGTATCTTTATAACTGAGATGGGTATTCTTAACAAAGAGGCCAAAACAAGAAAAGTTTATTGCTCATAAACTACATCATCTAAGGTATTCTGTTACAGAAACCTGAGTGGACTTAACACATACTAAGACATACTAAGACATTCTAAGACATACCCCAACTCCCTTGGACGCTCAGGCTTTTTCACAGTAAGACCAAGAACTGTCACTGTCCTACCACTCAGTTTTTTTGAGCCAGAAGTTTTAATGAGTACTAACTAGCCCAAGGAATATGCAAACGAGCAGCTACTTTGAGATCTGTTTGGGGAGAACAGCCAAGTAGATATATTGATAGTAGAAAAGGTATATTCTGTTGTGGGAGAGTATATGGGGGTGCCACCTCATAACATGGAGAAGCCTATAAAAGAATCAAGATTGAGTTTAAGGTATGCATCAGGAAACATGGGGAGGAAACCAAATCACTGTATATAGATAAATCATCACATGAAGTTAAAGAGTAATTAATTGCATTTAAGAGTTTGGAAAGAACATAGAACTTGATGAAACATTTTAGATATTTTTTAAAGATTTATTTATTAATTATATATAAACACACCAGAAGAGGGTGCCAGATCTCATTATAGATGATTGTGAGCTACCATGTGATTGCTGGGAATTTAAATCATGACCTCTGGAAGAGCTGCCAGCGCTCTTAACCTTTGAGCCATCTCTCTAGTCTCCACATTTTGGATTCTCTATGAATGAATGTTTAAGGTTACATACTGTGCATATAAAGCAATAAATATTGTGGGAAGCTGCAAGTAATATGGAGCCTAGAATCAAGAAAAAGGGAGAAGAATGAAGGGAAAATTCCAGGGATAAAAGAGAACTTCTAAGATCACATGAGATGACTGAGAATAAGAGTTTCAAAATGTATTCTATTTCCCCTTCTCAGGAAGATCCATGCATTCCCCTTTGAGCCCTCCTTGTTTCTTAGTCTCTCTGGATCTGTGGGCCATAACATGATTATCATTTACTTTACAGTTAATATCCACTTATAAGTCTAAGTGAATACACATCATACTTGTTTTTCTGTATCTTCATTACATCATGAAAGGTATTCTTATTTATTTATTAATTGATTGATTAATTTTTGGTTTTTTGAGACAGGGTTTTTCTACGGCTTTGGAGCCTGTCCTGGAACTAGCTCTTGTAGACTAGGCTGGCCTCAAACTCACAGAGATCCACCTGCCTCTGCCCCCCAAGTGCTGGGATTAAAGGTGTGCTCCATCACCACCCTGTTCTTTTCTAGTTCTATTTCCCTTTGAATTTCATGATGTCATTGTTTTTAACAGCTGAGTTATACTCTGTTGTATAAATGTACTACATTTTCTTCATTAATTCTTCAGTTGAAGGACATCTAGGTTGTTTCCAGTTCCTGGTTATTATGAACAAACTTCAATGACTATGGCTGAGCAAATGTACTTGTGGTAAGACAGATAGAATCCTTTGGGTATATGCCTAAGAGTGGTTTGGCTGAGTCTTGAGGTAAATCAGTTTCTATTTTTCTGAGGAACCATATTGACTTTGCTAGTGAATTGAATGCGTATGGATGGGAACAGAAGGTATCAAGTTGAGGTGAAGGGAGAGAATACTAGGAGGGACAACTGGAATTCAGGGGCATTTGGGAGGGCAATGTAGGTATCTAGTGCAGTGGAAACTCCCTAGAATCTATGAGAATTACCCTAGCAAAGTCTCCTAGTAATAGGAGATGTAGTGAGGAGCTGCCGGCAGGCCTGCTTTTCATCTCGCCCGGCTCCCGGCCACCAGCTAGCTTATGCCTCGAAATAACAACACACAAACTGTATTCATTTAAACACTGCCTGGCCCATTAGTTCCAGCCTCTTATTGTCCAATTCTCACATCTTGCTTTAACCCATTTCTAATAATCTGTGTAGCACCATGAAGTGGTGTCTTACCAGGAAAGATTCTGCACATCTGACCTGGTGGCTGGCTTCATGGTGACTGGCTCACTGAGGAGAGTCCTGGTGACTGTCCCAGAGAGGAGAGGTGGGGCTAGGAGAGGCGGGGCAATTGTCTGAGCTATCTACCTCACTTCCTTCTTCCTGTTCTATCTACTCCACCTATCTAAATCCTGCCCTATCAAAAAGCCAAGGCAGTTTGTTTATTAGCCAGTGAGAATCCTCCATCATTTCCCCTTTTTCTGTTTAAACAAAAAAGAAAGGCTTTAACTTTAACATAGTAAAATTACATATAACAAAACAGTTATCAAGTAAGAATTACAGTTACAGTATTTATATATACCTTATCTTTTATCATACACAAGGAAAACTATAACTATCTATCTATTCTTCAACTCCATCAAAGACTCCAGATGGATATAATATTACTTAAGTAAATGAGAAGTAAGCAACTTATAAAACTCTAGAAATCACAGAGACATTTCGCTGCCTGGACAGTCACCCAAATTTCCTCTGTACCGTTGGGGCATCCATCTTCGGCCTTGAGGCCCATAGTTTCCAGCAGACATTTCCATGATGCAGGAAATTTCAAAGGCAGTTCAGTCAGTATCTGCTGTGTCCTGCAGAATGTCTTGCAGACACTTTCATGAATCATGAACCCCAAAAGATCATCTCACCTTTAGGCAAGTTCAGCAGTCCTCTCTCTCTCTGCAGGTTCTTTGTGTCCAGTTTATGCAACAGTCCAGGCAAGAGCAGTTTCTTGCCCAAATGGCTATCAAACTCCATAAGGATCCTCTTCGATGCCCATCATCCTCTTGAAGTGATTGGTGCTGCCAGGAGCAGACATGTCTCACTGACATGAACAGTCCTAAGTTATTAAAACATTTAAAATGCCATATTCTCTAGTCTTTGTAAGATATGAAGAATGCCTATCTAGCTGAAATATATCTCTATATATCTAGAAAATCTAACATGACTACAAGCTTCACTATTATTGATGATTATCCATTAACAACCTATATTTCCTAATTATACATTACATTTTTAAAATGAACTACACAATCACAATACCTTAATCAAGATCAGAAATACATATACATATAACAAAATTGACCTTAATTTTAAATCACTAAAGCAAAATCCATATCAATGCAAATTATTCATATCTATATCATATCCCCCTTTAAATGTAAAATAACATTTATAAACAATATTTGGGAATATGGGCACAGTTATTTCTCTCCAAACTGCTTCCTGCTGAATGGGGGTGCTGTTAATCAGATCTTCCATGGTGTAACCTGTGTGCCAGGTTCATCTCAGTCATCAGTTAGGCGAAGTAATTTTCTGAAGGTGTTCATAGTAGCCTTTCAGGAGGGTGTGGTCTATCATACCATATTGGGATAAAAGCAATCCACAGAGTCTCATTTTCTGTAAAAACAAAAGAAGAATCTCTTTTCCAAAGTATCATATCTTTAGATCCAAATTCTGAAGTCAAGGTATTTTCAAATTATCTATCTTGGATTAGTTTAGGAGCATTTATAAACAAATATCTTTTAGCATTTGTTGCTCCTTCCTCAGCATTCAAACAATTCAAAGAGAGCATAATAGCATACAGTATCAAGATTCTCTGTGTATTTTCCATCTTTATGCGGCTTTACTTAACCTCTATTTCTTTTATTTTTACGTTTACTTTTTGAGACAGGTTCTCTGTATATCTTGGAATATACAAGAATATATACAAGAATATATCTTGTATGACTTGGAATAACTCTGTAGACCAGGCTGTCCTTGAACTCACAGAGATCCTTCTGTCTCTGCCTCCCCAATGCTGGGATTAAAGGTGTATGCTACCACGCCTTGAACTCAGAGATCTGTCTGTTCCTGCCTCCCAGGCATTGGGATTAAAGGTGTGTCCTTCCACACCTTGAAGTCACAGAGGTCAATCTACCTTTGCCTCCCAAGTGTTGGGATTAAAGGTGTGTACCACCACACCCAAACTACTCTCTTTTTTTTTCTTTTTTAATTTTAAGAACTTTAACCTTTAGTCTGCATATATTTTTAACACACTTTAAATCATTTAGCGGTCTTCTTTGTATTTGAATCTCTCTTTATTGTATCTCTCTCTTTTTCTGACCACATGAGCCTTTAAATTACTGAGCAATATGGGTAGGATTCAAGCTGCGGCTTTGCCAGCTAGATCCATACCATTCCTTAGCTTTCCAACCTCATGGCAGAGG
The DNA here is from genome assembly GCF_903992535.2 of Arvicola amphibius. NCBI lineage: Eukaryota > Metazoa > Chordata > Mammalia > Rodentia > Cricetidae > Arvicola > Arvicola amphibius. Next base: position 58,987,903 of record NC_052047.1, read on the forward strand.
TACTTGCTAGAGCCATTTTTATTACCACAACTCTGTGGCATTTCAAGGTCCCTGCCAGCAAGCAAGCTGCAACAGTGTTAAACAACAATCAAAAGCTCCATAGTCAGGACCGCCTTCTTGAAAGAGTCAGAGTTTGCCCTGGCAGGATGGCCCAGAAAGCCGGCATTTTAAAACAGCACAACTTTTTTCCTGCTACAGCTGAAAACCGAAAAGCATGCAGTCGGCTTTTCATCAACACCATTTAAGTGTTTTGTGGCAGGACCTCTTAATGAGCTGCAAGGGGATACATAGTTTGAGTTGGGCCCTTTCTATAGCCAGGAATGACTCCCAGTGGTGGGACTGGGACACCAACCCAACATCAAAACCTTTGAGGTAACATCTGTCCTGTCTGAAAGATATGCTGGGGAAATGGAGGTGCAGAATTTATGGGAATGACATACCCATGACTATTACAACTTGTGGCCTACATCACAAGAAGAGTCCAGGCCTCTTTTTTTTTTTTTTTTTTTTTTTTTTTTTTTTTTTTTTTGGTGGGATAGCCAGGAATCAGAGGCAGGACAGCTCAGAGATCCAGAATAGAACCATACATGTCTGGAAAAAGTCAATGAAATGATTTCTAATGCTATTCTGCAGTACCAATAGATCAGTGCCTAGTCCAATACCCAATTATCATCAGAGAGGTACCACCCAGTAACAGATGGGAACAGATGCAGAGATCCATAGCCAAACACTAGGTAGAGACAGGGGAACCCCTCAGAAAAAGGGGAGGAAGGATCATAGAAGTCATAGGGGTTGAGGACACTGTGACAACATGACTCACAGTATTAACTAAGAAGGGCTCATAGGGGCTCACAGAAACTGAAGTGACAAACATGGACCCTGTATGGGTCTGTTCTAGGCCCTCTGTGTAGAAGGAGCGGCGGGCTGTGTCCCGCTACCCGGCCGCCAGCTAGCTTTACACCAGAGATAATTACATGGAAACTGTATTCATTTAAATACTGCCTGGCCTCTGGCCCGTTATCTGTAGCTTCTTATTGGTTGATTCTCATATCTTGCTTTAACCCATATTTAGTAATTTATATAGCACCACAAGGGGTAGCTTACCAGGAGAGATCTTAACCTGCCTCCATCTCGGAGAGGAGAAGCATGGCGACTGCATATGGCAACTGCCTGAAGTGTCTGCCCAACTCTGCTTACTTTTTCCCACAATTCTGTTCTGTCTATTCCGCCTACCTAATTTTCTGTCTCTTAAAGGGCAAAGGCAGTATCTTTATTAATAATGAAAGTAACACATAGACACTCCTCCATCACCTCTGCATCTATCTTATGGTTGTATTTCCTCATGTTCTTGTGGAACTCCCAATAGTGGGGGTGGGATGTGTCTGACTCTTTTTTGCCTGCACTTGGGACCATTTTCTTCCTACGAGGCTGCCATGTCCAGCTGCAGTATGAGGGTTTGTGTTCAGTTTTACTTTATCTTGTTAGACATTTTTTCGTTGTTATCCCAATGTGGCCTGCTCTTTTTTTTTTTTTTTTAATGGGAAAGAGAGGAGAAGTGGATCTGCTGGAGAGGGGAATGGGAGGTCAGAGATGGACTGGGAGGGTGGAGGGTGAAGAAACAGAAGTCAGAATGCAATCTTTGAAAGAATAATAATTTTTTTTTTAAAAAAAGAACTTCAAAATGTGTAGAGCCATTATCCAAGTCCAATACTGCTGTTGAATCCAGGCTAATATAAGTGGAATTGTGACTGTAAAATTTTGTATCTAGAGGCATATGAGATCTTAGCCATTGAGGACACCTGTGCAGAAAAGGGTAAATAGAGGTTACAGTACATAACTCTTTCAAGGCATTTCATTTTGAAAGAGAGCAGAGTAATGAGGCACATGCTGATAATGTATCATATGAAAAATTGTGTATTCGAAATATTACCATTTACATGTAGTAATCTTTCCAAATTAAGGAGGTGTTTAATTCGTTTTAATGCAACCAAGTCTTTCCAATCTGGTGGTGTGTACTTTATGCTCAGAACTGTGTAAATCATATCAGTCACATTAAAGTAAAGAAAGGCTACACTTAGCTAGAACCTGAGCTGTGAGATGGGACCAGAGACAGATTTGGGAAGGCTGCTCATAGTCTGTGGGACCATTCGAAGAGTAGAAGTTACCTCTGGTATATTTCAGAAAGAACTTGCTCCTGTTTCAGATGAGATGGACTATTATCTAATCTAATTACTTCATTCTTATTGTATTATTTTAAATACATTTACTTTATATATTTTTTCTTGTTCATATCTTCCAAAGTCTATACTAATATAAGAAATTTTTCATGTAAAGTTTTATGCTAAATTTGATGTAAGCAGTCATGTGTCGCATTGGAGGTGGTTTCTATGGAAGAAAGAGAAAATCAAACCAGGTGTGGTGGTACACACCTTAACACCACCATTTGAGGCTATGGTTGAAAGATCATGAGTTTGAGGCAAGTTTGGGCTATAGCGGGAAGCATCTCACAAACAAGAGAAGGAGAAAGAGAAAGAAAAGGGGGAAGATGAAGATAAACAATAAGAGCTACACATTTTCATGTCAGTAATGTAAAAATGTGTGGATAACTGTGGAACATAAGTATCAATTGAAGAACTATTAGGGGAGGCATTCATGTACAGTTCTTTAAAGATTTTTGTCTTTTTGCATTCAACTTACATCCTATGTGGGGGACAGATATGATTTCTAAGTCTGGGAGACAAGGTTGTTTTCTATGAGAATCTGAAGAGTCATCATCACAAATATGAAGAGATTCAGGTCATAGTTACAAGCAGAACTGGGTTCAGAAGTTCCACAAGAATCAATCAGAGTACATTGAAAAACATAATGAAACTACTTCAGTCAAAATAATCTCCAAAATTAAAAATACACAGGTCAACAAATTCTAGAGCATTCACTTAGTCATTGCGTTTGTTCATTTTGACTAATAATGGCATTATTTACTAATTCTACATTTCAGTGATTTGGTAAATGTTTATCAAATGTCATTGTGCTGATCCCTGGCTATGCTTTGACAATATTAAAATGATTGACAGTGCTAATTTTCACAGCTCCAAAACTACACGGAGAAATGGATAACCTGACATTCAAGCAGAAGGTGACATGTTTCTCTACAATAGCTGGCAGAGTATGTCAGAGGAGATTGATGTAACTTTTAAAGATGAAGGATTTAGCACAATATTTATGGTATAATGTTTAGTAATGTTTCATTAGTGAAAGAAATAGTGCATTTTTGAACAAATATTTTGATAAATTGTGAATGTTTTTATTTTCTACTCCATTAATCCATATACCCTTCACTGTTCAAATGCACTTGTGACCTTGTTCCAGCTGAATGGGCCAATCAGTTTATTTCTTTGGGTGCGTGCCAGAAAGCTGATTGCAGTGTATTGCCCCAAAATATTTATATGTCAAGTGATGAGAAAAAAATAACCTAATTACAGGCTGAGTAAAAATTCAGCTGGTATAGCCAGGATTGAAATAAGAAGGAAGTCAAGCAAGAAGGGAGCCCAACAAAGTGCAAGGGAGAAGTAAAACAAGAGGAAGCTAGTGACAGAAGAACCAAGCCAGAGGACAGTGTCTATGTGTCCAATCTGGCCTTGTTTGTATCTGGATAAATAAATTAATACACCAATGACAAATGATCCAGGCTTCTATACTTGTTGAAGGGAGTTGGAACTATAGAAAGGGAGTAAAACCACATCAACTCTACAGAGAAAGTTTGAATATGAGTTATTGAATAAGCTCAAGAGTTTTCAAAAGGTAAACACAGAGCTAAATGCAAAACCAAATGTGACTATGTAAGAATATTTGCATATTAGGAATGTGCCCAGTTTCTGTTCATTGAGTCAGCCTGAAAGCAACAAAACCCAATCAGCATGATATATGTGGAGGTCAAATCTTTTATTTTTAATTTTTAAATACTGTTTGCTGGTTTGGGAAGTCCTTCTGTCTATGTGTTGTTTTTATTGGTTAATGAATAAATCTGTTTTTGCTAGTGGCTTAGCAGAGTAGAGCTAGACAGAGAAAACTGAACTGAATGCTGGGAGAAAGAAGGCAGAGTTGAGTAACACCATGAAGCTGCCAGAGGAGAAAGAGTCAAGCTGCCAGGTGGAACCTTGCTGGAAGGCCATGAAGCTTGTGGTAAAATATAAAATAATGGAAAATATAAAAGATGTAAGAGCTAGGCAATAAGAGTTAGAGCTAATAGGCCAAGCAGTGATTTAAATAATATAGTTTCTGTGTGGTTATTTTGGGACTAAGAAGCTGGGAACAAACAAGCAGCCTCCTACAACAGTTCTCTGTGAATAAGAATACAAATTATTGGGGTAAATGGAAGATTCTAGGTTTGGAACAGTGAAATAGATACTAATTGTTGAGGGTCAACTCATGGTCATACAGTAAATTATAATGCTCTGGGTGGCATAATAAGCAAATATTTCACCTGGCAGTCATGGGGCATGCCTTTAATCTCTGTGAGTTAGAAGTGAGTCTGGTCTACAGAGCTAGTTCCAGGACAGCCAAACCTACATAAAGAATCCCTGTCTCAAAAACTTTAAAATAAAAGTGTCCTCTTCTTTTACAGTAAAGTAACCTGCACTTTATTTTACTACAACACTACAATATTTAGTCTATATTTTAGTTTTCTTGCTTTCCAATTGATTTTGTAAAGAATTTTATGTTTGAGTATTGCATTTACATCATTTCCTATCCTACCTCATCCCTTCAACTTCTCCCCCCCCATTCATGACCTCTTCTTTTAAAAGTTATTGGTAGATTAATACATGTAAATACAGCATGCTGAATCCATTCTGCGCTGTCTATATGCTTAGGTGTTTTTGTTTAGGGTTAGCCACTGAAGATTAGATAAACTGTTTGAGGTGCTTGCTTCTAGATAAGACTGATTCTCCCTCTTTCAGCAGCCACTGACTCCTTGTAGCACTTTGTGTAGTGGTAGGTATTGGTGAAAGTTCTCCTCCATAGTGACAATGTGTAGCTCTTGTATAGGTGACAATATTTTTGAGATTTCATGGGTATACCTTCTCTATCATATATAAAAGACAGTAGCATCTCACAGCAGAAAACCTGAACCTCTGGCTCTTCCTGCTTCCTCATCTTTGAAAATATTTCATCCTCTTCATCTTCTTGCTTCTTCATCTTTGAAAATATTTCCTGAACCTTAATATAAGGGTTGTGTTGTAGATGCATTAATTGTAGAGGCTGATATTCACGGGAGTCCATGAATGACTGTTCTCTGCATTTGACCAGTTGTAGACCTCTTTAATGGTCCATATCTGTGAGAAAAAGAAACTTCTTTGATGAAGGGTGAGACCTAGGGAATAGCAAACAATGATACAACAACCACCTCCTATCTGAGGTTGGAATCTGGGATCTCCTTGAAGAGTCATTTGTGTGAGTTCACATAGGAAGGCTGAAGAAGATGGAGCCTGGTGTCCACCAGTGATGGCAGTATCCATACACATCCTCAATCAGGAAGAGTGAAGCTTGTTCACAGTAGGTAGGTTTTTCACGTTTATTCCACCAAACATCCCAGCATAGAAGATGGTACCTCCTGCATTCAAGGTGGGCATTCATTTCTCATGTTTATCTCCTACATGCTAATCTTCTCCAGAAACACTTTCTTAGACACATCTAGAAATTAAATGGGCTTTTACTGTTTCTCTAGGCATCTTTCGATCTAGTAAAGTCAACAATCAATATGCACCATCTAGTTTAGATAATCACAATCTCCAGAGAAAGTTGGAGAAGGCAGTTCAGCACCTTAGCAGCATTTTGATATAAAACTGACATTAATGGCATTTCTTCTTTCTCAAAACAGTTACTAGTGGAGAACAAAAGAAAACTTATTTTCCACTCACTCTAAAAAGTCAGCAACTAAGTATAAAGTTCATTTTGAATTTACTGTAGAGCAAGATCAACTTATTTAGAGAGTAAATTGAGAGCCCAAAGGATTATTTAAACTTTTTAAGAAAACAACAATTTATATTGTTTATTTATAAAACATTGTTTAAGAATTAAAGGTGTGATTTTATTTATTTTAAGAATTTCTGTATAATTGTAAGTTCGTGTGCAGGTTTGTGTAGTGCCTGAAGGGACCAGAAGTGGGCATCAGAGTCCTTGGAGTTTGCCATACATACAGGTGTTAGTAGCAGAACTATCATCCTTTACAGGAGCAGTCTGAGCTTTAGACTGTTGAGCCTCACATTTGAACAGAAATTTAATCTAAAGAGCACACAAAGAATACTTACTTGTGGCCTAGTACAGCAATGCATTTATTCTAATATGTGCCCTATGCTAGGCATTAAAGAAGCACTCCTTTATGGTTTTCATAAGAGGACCCCTATTGCCTGGATAATATATACCAAGACATGCTCATATATTATAGATAAAAGTGGTTTTGCTGAATTCTTGTGAATTAATTTTCCTTCCATTATTTACATATAAATTTTCTATGGAGCTTGAATTTTTCCATTTTCTCAAATATGAAGTTAAATCATTAGACTTTACATTATTTCAAGGATTCATAAAGCTTGTAGTTGAACTGCTCTCTTAGATCTTTTGGAGTTATAAATAAAACAACGGAGCAAGTATCTCAAATAATAAAGTAAATGACAGTAAGTGCCTTACTAGCCAGGACGTGGGACATGATAATTTGCAATGGATATAAAATTTGTCTTTTTAGACAGATTCATTTTATAAAATCATAACCAAAGCTATTTCATATAAATAAATCTGTTTTTTGTCTATCATTGAAAAGTTTACAAGGATGTTAAAAAGATAATCTAATAATGACCTTCCAATCAACTGTGTGATTTGGACAGAGAAGGAAGGTAGATTTTTGTCCCATGTTCCTTCATTGGGTTCAGAAATGGTTCTTCAATGAGAGTTAGTAGTAGATTCTAGGTGATAAGAATAGCTCATAGAAATGCCACCATTCAAGCTCGGTTTTTATGATACTGATTCAGATATGTCTACCCAGAATTAATTTGATTTTCTAGTTTATTCATTATGTTTTTATTTTTATACAAAATTCCTAATGACTACTATATATCATGGAATATATTATTCAATATTCTGTGGAACTGTATAACTTTCTAGTTCTCACAGGTTTTCTTATCTATTGCAGTTGTAGCTGCAATCGTCTTCAATTTATGATTAATGTACAAGATTTGAAATAACTTATGCTTGTCAAAATAGTTATTCCACAGCAAAGCTTGAATTGAAACCTAGGATAATTGGATCCAGAAAAGACGTGTAAAGTTTCTCACACAATTTCCTTAGCAACCAAATGGCCATTTGGGGTCTCCTGTGCCCTGCAGTTACTAAACACTTCCACTTCCTATGCATCTACATATATGCTCTCTTAGCATGCCAAAGCAACAGAGGACTTTACGTGTTTAGTAATAGCCATACATTAGATAGAATCTGATCAGTCACAAATAAACTCTGGCTCTTCAATTATTTTTTGAAAGTCCTTCTTTACTCTTGCTTGGAAGGTCAGGACTGGCCGAGTAGAGATTTTGAGTCTCATCCCTTCTCTCTGAATTCAGAAAGAGTCCCAGGCAGCCTCCCTTATGGGTAATTCATTGCTGCTGTTTTCTTCCAGGTGTCACTGTGGTTTTGTGGGATCTCTGTAAGCCTCAGCCCTTATATTCAGAAAGGTCCTCCAGTCCTCCAGTCCTCCAGGCTATGGTCTGTCAGCAAAACTGGGGGATTAAGGCAGAAACCAGAAGAATGAGTTTAGTTAGAGAGAGTGTTCCCCCCTGTGCTCTGTTGGATGAGGTGGTCAGTGCACTCTCCTGGAGAAGCTGGGAGAGGGCAGAGGAGGGAAAATCATGTTGTCATTATTAGACAAGTTTATTCTGTCATCTTAGGGAGGCTTAAAAATCCTCTGTAAGTTTTGTATAATTTTTGCACAAATATTTCAGTATGCTACCCAGTTTTCTTTTCACATTACTTAGGATCACACTACCCTAAATCAGCAGCGGCTGCTTACTGACTCACCACGGTCCCTACATTCCTTGTAACATCCTCTGTTTCATTTGGCCACCTCCTTCCTCTTCTCCATACACCTTGCCCTCTGTCTTCTGAAATCCTTACACACCACTGGATTTCTAGGACAATCTCACAAATGAGTGTAAGAAGAGCAATAACTTGTTCACATTTGTAGTTTTTTAAGACAGAGTCTGAACACTGGGGATTGCAGCAGCTGGACTCTGCTGGACACTCTTCCTATGCTGTCTTCAGTGGCTCCCCAGGCTTCCTGACACACAGCCTTGACATTCTCTACAGTGCTTCCTGTGCTTGCTGAGTCTGGCCCAGCACCATCTCTCAGCACCATCCCTGCAGTTAGCTCATTATTTCTCAGGGTTGGAAGGCTGGTTTCTTGTCCTCCCTTAGATGCTAGATGTTTTAAGGAATGATTTTGTGATTTTTTTCATCTCAGTTTCTTGGGGAACTTTTTCTGTCCACCTTTTTTTTTTTTTTTGGTTGTTTTTTGTTTTTGTCACTTTCTTGAGTCTGAGCAGTTGAGCAGTTGTCATGATTAGTGACTCACTTTGGCATGGGTGCTCATGATTATTTTTTCTTTGTAATTTAGATTTTTGACTTCTTCAGAACAGCATGGGACTCACTCATAGTGCTCACAAGGTGCAGGACTTCCAGTGCTTGGTGAGTGAAATATTCATAGGATGTCTGCGATGGAGGACTTGTATGAACTCTAATCACCGAATGTGAAAAATATGAAGTACTGTTGAAAGTATCCCAAGAGGACAGAAGACAATTGAATACTTGAAACTTCCAACTGAAAGAACGGTGCAGATGGTTGAATAAGTAAGGCATTTGCTGTACAAATCTGAGGACTTGAGTTTGATCCTTAGCACTCATATAAAAGTTAGACTTGGTGGCACACACCTGTATCTTCTGAGAGGAGATGGAGATGGGCACGTCTCTGGTGATTTCTCTGGTGATTGCTTAGTTGAATCAGTGAGCTGCAGATTAAGTGAGAGATCTTGTCTCAAAAAAGTAAGATAGGGAGTAACTGTAGGAGGAAGGGTCGTTTGTAGGTCTGGCCCCTTGGCTAGCTTAGACCCGAAATAACCACCGAGAAACTATGTTATTTAAAAGACTGCTTGGCCCATTAGCTCTAACTTATTATTGGCTAACTCTTACATCTTAATTTGACCCATTCCTATTAATCTGTATATCACCAAAAGGTCGTGGCCTACCAGCAAAGTTCTGGCATGTCTGACTCTGGTGGAGACTCCATAGCATCTCCTGACCCCACCCTTCCTTCTCCCAGCATTCAGTCCAGCTTTCCCTGCCTACCTATGTTCTGCCTTGCTATAGGTCCAAAGCAGTTTCTTTATTCATTAACCAATCCAAGCAACACATAGACAGAAGGGCCTCCCACACCAAGTAACTGAGGAAGTCAACTGATTCAGCCATTGGCCTCTATGTACAAATGTGCTCACATACTTAAATGTGAATAAATATACAAACATGTACACAACCATACACAGATATCGCTATAACTATAATTTGAAAAAACAATTTGAAAAAACAATGTCAGAGAGAGGGAGGGAGAAAGAAAGGAGAGAGAGAGAGAGAGAGAGAGAGAGAGAGAGAGAGAGAGAGAGAGAGAGAGAGAGAGAGAGAGAGAGAGAGAGAGAGAGAGAGAGAGAGAGAGAGAGAATGGAGGCATGCGGGTTGCCTTTTATGAAGGGACAAAGCTGATAAAGTTGTCAGGACCCTGATCAGGTCAGAGTACTACTTGAATATAGGCAAGTGCATCCTGCCGGGTGACAGGCTATCATAATGCTTGAATGCTAATAGACATACACGACACATACAAATGTACACAATAAAAAGTAGAAGAAAACCCTCCCATCACTCGGGAGGCAGAGGCAGGCAGATCTCTGTGAGTTCGAGGCCAGCCTGGTCTACAAGAGCTAGTTCCAGGACAGGCTCTAAAAAAGCTGCAGAGAAACCCTGTCTCGAAAAATCAAAAAAAGAAAAAAGAAAAAAAAAAGAAAATTACAATCAAAACAATGCTGATTAGTGTAGGTTTGGCAATTTTGTGGCTTTGTGCTGGGAGGCACTCCTCACAATGAAGCTGGGAAAATCAGCTTTACGAGCTCAGGAGCCAATCTGGAGAACTGAGTTTTGTAAGAATGTTAAACAACAAAAAATTGGCCGTGTGTAAAAATCTCTGAGTGCTTGTGAATACTACTGGGAGACTATTGAGAACTCAAGAAAGAGCAAACAAAGATAAGAAATCGTTCTGTAGAGACAGGGCTGAGCTGAGAAAAATTCACAACTGCTGATTTTTAACATATTTTCATTCCCCAAATATTGTGAAAATTAGAAGCCTTGCTGGCTTAAAGCACAGAGGACAGAGTGGAAACACTCTAAAAGACTGGGAATTAGTTGAGAAATTCCCAAAAATCAAGGGAAATGTGAGCAAGTAAACAGAACCCTCAGCTAGATGCCCTGTACAAATCTATGCCAATGATTTGATGAATGATATATATGAAAGAGGGGCCTAAGGGACCTGGTTAGATCAGCATCTGGAGCTGTATACAGTATGTATACAGTATGGAGACTCTGGTTGTTTTATAATATGGAAGATAGAAAAATTTCCATTTGGTTTCCCACAAGGTAACTGTCTCCTAGAAATAAATAATCAGAATCATGTAAGAAAATAGAAAGTAGACCTACAACAGTATCTGCATTGTTAAGACAAAAAATTTAAAGAGTAAATGAAGTCATACAGAAACAATAACATGTTATTCATATGGAAACAAGGAGAGTCCAAAGGAGATGTTAAACACACCAGATGTTATACCTAGAAGACAAAGAATATATTATCGATGCATTCTTTTATTTTCTTTCACATGTATGTATGTGTACATGTGTGTTCTTCAGAACCCATGTAAATTCTGTATAATCTTGGTACACAGAAGACAGGATGTCTCTGGAGCAAGTTGACTATCTGGACCAATCAAACACACACACACACTTTGGTTTCAATTGAGAGACTGTGCCTCAGTATATAATCGATTCAAAGGACTTCTCTCATCAACTTTGGATATGCACATACATTTACGGCATCAAGATTACACTGCATTTATTTGGCTTCTGAGTTTCTGAACTCTGAGTCTCACACCTATGCAGCAAATGATTTCACCAATGAACCGTCTGCCTAAGCTTCAATATGTTCCTGAAATGAAAAGAGGGGCTAGAGAAATGGCTCACCAACTAAAGGAGCTTGCTGCTCTTCCAGGGGACCAGAATGTGGCTTCCAGCGTCAAAGTGGAGGCAGTTTACAACTGCTTAGAACTCCAGATCCACAAGATCCAACGCCTTTTCTGGCCTCTTCAGAAACATTTGAACTTGTGGTGTGCACCCATATGCGAACACATGCACACAATCCAAAGATGCACATGCATAAATAAAATACACCTTAAAAATAATAAAATAAATGCTAAAAATCAAAAAGGAATAACTTGCATGAAAATAAGAACTTTGGAATGAAGAAGTAGAACTTACAAATAAATTAATGCAAACATCCTCCTGAAGTAGAAATTCTGTAGCTAGATAATAGAAGAATGTTCTGTGAGCTTAGAGGTAAAGGAACAGAAATTGCTCCAAAAGACAAGGGGAGAAGCTCATCTTACCAAATATTAGTAGATTTAGTTTAGAAACAGTACCAATCAGTAGTCTGTGGATATAGCCAATATTTTTTTGAGTAAGAACTTGGGGAAAATGACAGTGTCAGACAATTGACAGTGTGCAGTAATATTGGTCCCAAACTGTCACTTTCCTGTATCTAGGTAATATGTAAATCCTAAGGGAAGTACATCACAGAACACATGGCTTTCATTCTTCTTTCATTAGGATTTCCTTGGCCAGATATGGACTTGTGGCAAAGAACCCAAAAAGATTGTACAAATGTTTGACTTTGAATCCTGCTTATATGCGTCCTCTACCATTTCCTTGAGATTAACTTTCTGGAATGGCCAGCATTGGAAGGAGGATGGAAGGCATGAGCAGAGCTTCCGTGGTTAAGTGGTCGCATCAGCCTACACTAGAGAAAGCTCATCCTAACCTCTGAGAGCATTGCAGACTTCACATTATGTCAGCTTAACACAAACTCAAGTCATTTTCTCAACTGAGAAAATGCCCCCATAATATCTGTTCATAGGCTAAGCTACATTTTCTTGAATAGCAATTGAGGTGCTGGGCCCAGCGCACTGGAAGTGGTGCTTGGGCAGATAATCCTGGATGGTACAATAGATCAGGCTCAGCAAATCATGGTGAGCAGGTCTGTAAGCACCATTCTTTCAGAGTTTCTGCACCAGGTTTGACCTCCAGCTTCCTACCTTGAGTTCCTGCCCCTGACTTCCTTGGATGATGAGTTACAAGCTGAAGGGAGAAATAAACTAACTCCTCCCAAGTTATTTTTGGTGCTTGTATTTTTCTCACAGAAATAGAAATCTTAACTAAGACAAAGGAAATATACGGGTCCACTCAAAACCAACAGTCACTCAGTTGAGTACAGATCAGTAGTCAGCATCACCTTGCACAAGGCACACTTATAAATAACAATAATTAATGCTGGTTATATGCTAGTAAATGGATCGTTATTAATGTATTTTAAAGTTGAAAGCTAATATTTTATGAATTTATCACGTGGAATAGTGTTCTGAAGTATATATTGACTGTGGAACACTCAACTCTAGAAAATGAACATATTCTTTTCTTCAAATAGTGTCCCAGTTGCTTTCTCTTGCTGTGATAAAAACCAGGAACAAAGACAGCTTGGAGAGGAAAAGACTTATTTTATTTTTATCAACGTTTGTTGTGTAGGGCAGGAAGGGCAAGAACTCAAGGCAGGATCCTGAAGGCAAGAGATAAATTAGAGGCCATGGAAAAACACTGTTTGCTGGCTTGACTTCCATGACTTGCTCAACTTGCTTTTTTTATACCACACAGGATCACCTGTGCAGGAGGCAACACAACGATCACTAATCAATAAAATACCCCACACACTTGCCTACCAGTCAATCAAATAAAGGTATTTTCTCAGTGGAAGTTCCCTCTTTCTAGATGGCACTGGCTTATGTAAAATTGATAAGAAGTTAAAAGAACAGACAGCTGTCACTTTTGTGGTGAAAGCGGTTAACACCAACTTTCTACTTTTTTTCTTTTTAAAAATTCTGAGAAGCAAAGGACAATGGCGCTGGGCTCTGATTCTTCTGCATGGACGGGCTCTGTGGGAGCCTTCTCAGCTTGGTCAATCACCTTCCTGGACCTGGGGGGAGTTGGGAGGACCTTGGACTTAGCATAGAGTGGGGAACCCTGATGGCTCCTTGGCCTTGAGAGGGAGGGAGGGGAGGTATGGGTGGAGGGAAGGGTAGGGAAGGGGGAGGAGGAGGGGAGGGAAGGGGGAGGAGGAGCGGAGGGAGGGGGGAGGAGGAGGGAAGGAGATGGAAATTTTTAAATTTAAAAAAAAATAAACCATGAGAAAAAAAAGAAAAAGAAAAAAATTTAATTATTATCTATGTTTGTGTGAGTATCTCTCTGTGTTAGCTAGATATATACAGTTATATAAACAGGTTATAGCAGGTATCTATAGAGGCCAGAACAGGGCATTAGATGTCTTGGAACTGGAGTTGCAGGTGCCTAATGTGGGTCCTGGAAACTGAGCTTCCTATGGAAGAGCACTGAGCTCTCTTAACCACTGAGCTGTGTCTCCAGCCCCCTTTCTCCTGTCTCACAACGCAATATGTTAATAATATGTCCCATGTTGTCGGACAGATATCCTATGCATATTTCTACTGAACTGAAATTTTGTGTCTTTTAGTCAGCATCTGTTCTCTTCTCCTTCAATCCCCCAGTCCTTTACAGCTATTATTTACTTTTAGAGATAAACTTTATTAGGTTCTCCTCTCTTAAAACAGAACTTTGCGGTAGATTTTTTCCAAATATCTAAGGATACAGTTTTTTAAACATGACAGGCATTCATGTTTACTACATTGCTTGACAGTTTTTATTATATTGACACACTGGTGAAGGAGGTACCATTGTTGTCCTTAAATTTTTCAACAGTTCATTTGCAGATAAGAAAATGGACCCCAAATGTTATTAAACTTGGCAAAGTCATATGGCTACAATGAAAAGAAGCCAGGATTCAAGTTTAGTCAGCCTGCATCAGATCTGCTATGCATATAAGAGTTTGTGTCAAAGAAGTCTTGTCTGTTACAGATTTTTCTCTCTCCAAATTGTCAGGATGGCATGCTGAGAAAGGAACCAAAAATAAACCATGCCGAAGAAATGTAGATCTTTTCTCAAATATTTTATAACAAGACATGTCTTTTTAATCTTTCTCTTTCCCTACACACCACTGACATACACAAAACACCCTAATACAAATACTTAAAGTAATGAAATACCAACTTCGATGTGTGTTTACATTCAGAGCCAGAGTGTGCCAGGAAAAACATGAGCCTGCTGCTGCGACTGGACATTAGCTCCTGGGTCTTAGGGTTGAGGCCCACTCGCTGGTTGTCATCATCAACATTTTAAATTCTATCCCCTACTTACATCCTTCAGCACTGCCTAAAATAAGTGGGAAAAATGAAAAGTTATCCATCCTGTCTTAAAGGTTCAGATATATAAGATGGGGAAGAGTCTACAGGTTGGGATGTAGGAGGTTAGCCTCAACCTTGTCTATGCAACATGCTCACTCCCTGCTCCATTTAAAAGCTTGCCAACCAGCACATAAGTAGCACATAAACCACCCATTATGTAAAGCAGAGAACTAAGACAACTTGTTCAAAAAAAATCCTCAGTGTGGGAAACAGGGCTGAAGACAGACAAAATAATTCAAAATTAGAATCGGGGAAAGTCATATTTACTTACTGCTCCAAGTTTTTTAAATTTTTTCTTTCTAAATTTTTTTTTTAATTTTACATGCCAAGCACAGTTCCTTCTCTCCTCCTCCTGTTCCCTCTCCCCACCTCTTTTCTACCCCTCCAGCCACTTACCCACTCCTTGGAAAGGGTAAGGATTCCCATGGGAATCACCAAAGCCTGACACATCAAGTTGAGGCAGGCCAAGCTCTTCTCCACTGCATCAAGGCTGAGCCAAGCATCTCCCCATAGAGAGTAGCTTTCAAAAAGTCAGCTCATGTGCCAGGGACAGATCACTGCTGGGGCCCCCACAAACAGACGAAGCTACACAACTGTTGCTCACAGGCAGAGAGCTAAGTTGGTCCCATGCAGACTTTCCAGCTATTGGTTCAGAGTTCCTGAGCTCTGACAAGTTCAGGTCAGCTGTCTCTGTGGGTTTCCCCACCATGATCTTGAACCCCCTGCCTTGCTTATATAATTCCCCTCCTCACTCTCTTACACTGGACTCTCCCAAGCTTGGCCAAGTGTTCAAGCTGTTTTTAGGTAGCCTAGTTAAAATAACTTTTTTATTGTCCTAGAGAAGACAGCCATACTACAATCCAGAAAACACTTACAAACGAGTTATTTTTGTGGTCAGAGCAGTTTCTTGGTTTGTACTCACCCTCTTCCTTTCTTTTCTTCTTTCTTTCTTTTTTTTTGGGGGGGGGGCGGGAGTGGGAAGGGTGACAGAAAAGTTGTTTTGTTTTCCATGAAAGGGTTTCTCTGACTGTTCTGGAACTCACTCTGCAGACCAGGCTGGTCTCGAGCTCACAGAGACCTGCCTCTGCCTCCCAAGTGCTGAGACTAAAGATGTGTGGCACCACTGCCCAACATTTTTCTATTTTTTTTAAATAAGCTACCTCTACTTGATATCTCATGCTTTGTTGATACCCATGGGTGCCCTGCCTCTTTCTGAATAGAAACAGAGGAGGAGTGGGCTAGGGGGTAGGGGAGGCAGGAAGGAGGAAAAGGAAGAGAGGACACAGGGGAAACTGTGGCAGGGATATAAAATAAATGAAAAAAATAATAAAAAGACTAATTTTATCCATGTGTTTTAAGGGTATCTGTGTATATGCCACAGGCATGGGGTGCCCATGGAGGCCAGAAGAGGGCGACAGATACCCTGGGAACGGGATTTCCAGGCAGTTGTGATTATTTAGCATTTGTCCTTCCGCATATTTTTTTTTCTGCCACTGCACTTTTGTTAGTGGAAAACCTTCTATCAAAGTCCAGACTCACAGATAAACTTTGTTGAGAACCAAATATTGCTGGTAGGAGCTGTGAGACGACCACCCAAGAGCTCTCTGAAAACCTTCATAAAGTATCCAAACTGATAGCAAGTCACCAAAGGACAGACGCAGTGTGAAATTGCCATGGAAATGCCTCTTTTAGGAGCATCCGTCAGGACTTTCATGGGAAATTCTGATTGTGGTCCCTTCATACCCAAATGGCTAGTACTTTGAAATAAATATATTTGATGCATATCCCCAGTAACTGTCTCCTCGGTCTATAAATTTTTAGGAGATTATAAATTTAAAACAAAATGAAATAAAGTTTTAATTTGACTTTTCTAAATCTGGTTCAACATGCACAATAGGGCACAAATTAAATTCAAAGTCATATGAAAACCTTTATCCATAAATTACACAAAGCCAAAGAAATAAAACAGAAGAACACAGAGTAGCAGAACAGAACATAAATAAAAATCCTTAACATGATTATGAAAAATTTTGTAACAATAGGCATTCATTTCTAGAATGGATTAAAAGACAGTCCAGTTAGTATTGGTTTAAAAAATGCAATGAAAGTAATGTAGAAAAAAGTCTAAAAATAAAGCATAAGTTTTTATTTTCAATCAAAAAAGAACATCAAGGCACTGATATTCAAGTTAGAAAAAATGTCGTTAAATGAACTTCATTAATAAAAAAGTATTATTATATACCACAAGGACATTCAATTATAAAATTGTGGTACCTGTAAATATATTAAAGAGTGTAAAGTCTGAACACAGGAACAAATTACTTCAAAGACATGAGGAGAGATTGACAGACTCTGACTTGTAAACAATTGCCTCTATATGAGTGGCTGTTTTTTAATCAAATTGCACCAAATTCTGTATTCCAGTCTTCTTGTTCCCTTAAGGGGTATAACTTATCTCCTTTCTATTTTTTCTTTTTTTTTTTCCTCATGGTTTATTTTTTTTTATATTTAAAAAATTTCCATCTCCTTCCCTCCTCCTCCCCCTTCCCTCCCCTCCTTCTCCCCTTTCCCTCCCCTCCCCTCCACCCAAACCTCCCCTCCCTCCCTCTCAAGGCCAAGGAGCCATCAGGGTTCCCCACTCTATGCTAAGATCAGGGTCCTCCCAACTCCCCCCTGGTCCAGGAAGGTGATCGACCAAGCTGAGAAGGCTCCCACAGAACCCGTCCATGCAGAAGACTCAGAGCCCAGAGCCATTGTCCTTTGCTTCTCAGTCAGCCCCCGTAAGATCAATGATAAATATGATGAGCAAATGGAAAAAGAAATCTTATGATCAACAATACTTAATCCGTAGCTTTCTGAGGACTTCTACAGCTCATGTCCATTTAAAAGATATACTGATTGATTATTTTCCAAAATAAGGATGCCACAAATCCAATTCAAAAAGATACTTTATAAGTCATTTGGACTATTGACTGATATTTTAAGCCCCAAGCAATCAACATTTTGGAAAGAAAATCATACTAAATACAAAGGTTAGGTCAAGTAAGAAGTAATTAGTCACACAACATAGAGAAAAGGAATTATAAAACATGTGACAACATATTTAAAGACCAAAAGAAAAGCTTGATGTATAATTTGAAATAGTTAATACATTTAATTTTATTATGTAGTAAGGAAAATAACCTTCTTATTCCACTTACAAAAATAAAATAAAAGCCACCATTTTTGATAAAAATACAAAAGAATGCATCCTTTTTGGTAGATAGACTTTTTGGCAATTCCTTAAATGTTTCCTTATGATTCAACAAACAGAACATAGTATATCCATAGATTGCAATATTATTTGGCCATAAGAAGGGTGGCATATTGGTCCATGCTACTGTGTATGTGAATCTTGAAAACATATTATAAGTTAGCTACAAAAGTCCCTCACATAGTATGTGATTTCATCAGTTAAAGGCCCAGAATGAACAAATGCATAAACTACTAAATGCATTTTCTTGAGTGCACAAATCAGATTAGAAAAGGCATGAGAGGCCAGATAGTGGTGTAACATGCCTTTAACACCAGCATTCTGGAGGCAGAGGCAGGCAGAGCTCTGTG
This sequence comes from Arvicola amphibius, assembly GCF_903992535.2. Lineage (NCBI taxonomy): Eukaryota > Metazoa > Chordata > Mammalia > Rodentia > Cricetidae > Arvicola > Arvicola amphibius. The sequence goes on from NC_052047.1 coordinate 59,006,220, forward strand.
AGTTTGAGATCAGTCTGGTCTACAAAACGAGTTCCAGCACAGTCAAGGCTGTTACACAAGAGAAACCCTGTCTTCAAACCCAAAGCAAAACAAAAACAAAACAAATAATTAATAATAATAATAATAATAATAATAATAATAATAATAATAATAATAGACATGAGAAGGGCTGTTAACAGCAACAGAGCTTCTTCTGGGAGAAAAGAACATGCCTGTGGATGCAGCTGGCACCTATGTGGACAGCATCTTATAGTACTTCAGAGCACCTCATTAATGCAAGAGGAAAGTGGAACCTTCTAAGAATGACACTCACATAGGCCATAAATGCAATTAGATAAACATAGAAGAAGAAGAGAGAGAATAACAAAGTATTCTGCACATCATTCTCAGAAAATAAAGTATTGGAAGCCTTTCATATCATGCGATGTATAATTAGGATGTAGATGAAAGAAGACACATCCTTTGAGATGTTGTAGATAGCTAAATTAAGGTGAATGTTAACACTCTGGAAACACAAAAGTTAAGTGAGTAGGAATAAGAGGTAGGGTGTGTTTTGAGTTTGAAGAAGCCAATAATTATGTCATCGGTGTCAGCATTGGCTCCAGTTTGTGGAAAGTAATGCACCTGCCAATGAACAGGCTTGCTGAATTTCCTCATCTGTGACTTGTGAATTGCTGAAAACTGGACTCAGTTCATAACAACCAGAAAACTTGTCTCCCAGACATTTCTAATAGGTTCACGTTGTGTTTGCACTGGTTGACTTAATTTTACTATATGGTTATTTGTGGGAAGTAGGGTTCAGAATAAGCATCTACTGTGAAACAGGCACTGGGAGGTAACAGAAGATACCTTGTTGAAACCCATAGCACATTTTGTGGGATTCAGGTGTATGTAGCTTATCTCTCTGACTGAGCTGGGTTTGACTTAGTTTCTCCTCTTAACTCGATGTCACACTTGCTTTGGCTACAGTACAGACAAAAATTACTGTCATATGTTGAAGCAATTGAATTCGTACATTGTCACATTCAACTATATAATAGTCGATCTTCCTTTTTGTTTATGACAAATGAGCATGTGTTTTTTTGAGAAATTTAATTTTTTTCACACACTTAGTTTTTTAATTGAGTTAATTGTGTGTGTGTGTGTGTTTGTATGTGTGTGTGTGTGTGTGTGTGTGTGTGTGTGGTGTACACATGCATGAGCTGTGACCATGGCATTCTTGTGGAAGTATGAGGGCAATTTTTCAGGTATCAGTTCTTATCCTCCACTCTGTTAAGCCAGATCTGTGCTGTGATGATTTATAGTGCAGTCTAACTAGCCTGGAAGATTCTAGGTGATTTCCTGTCTCCTTTCCCATCCCCACATAGGAGTGCTAAGATTATAGATGTGCATACATAAACATATCTAGCTTTTTATATGTGTTAGGGATTTCACTTGCTCATCAGGTACCTTAAAATTATCTTTGTAAAAAATTTACCTTATATCCCTTAAATCATCCTTGAGTCCACTTTTCTGCACTCCATGTGATGGGTAACAGAGACGATGACACATTCTGCCAAGTCCATAATGGACTTAAATGTTAGCCTGTGGTGAGCTGATTAGATTGGAATTTTAGTTATACTTAAATATGTGTATTCTAAAAAAAGATTTTTTAAAGAAAACACTTTTAAACATTGAACAATAGTAAAAATGATGTGGATCAGCCACTGCAAAGTAAAAGAATAATCCAGGAAAAGGACATCAAAGGAATGTAAGGGACAAAGATTAGGGGAATATACAGAAAGATGCATCTAGACATGACATTGCTTCTGCACTCATAAACTCATAGAATCTGTGTTCTTTGCACAAGTCCTGCACAGTATTAGGCCCTTCAAAATTTTGTCATGGATAGGGTAGAGGTCATGAGACCCTAGCCCTCAGTCTTAGTTAGGGTTTCTATTAAATACTTTGGGATATATAAAATGAACACATGAAGGAAGGGAGGGGAGTTTTTGAGAAGAAGGGTTTCCATAGTAGAGAGAGGAGGAAAGAATGGGGTAGAAACAACTAAAACAGATTGGCCAAAAGTATAATTGAAGAAAAATATTTATCTAACAATAAAGTACACACAATTCTGAAGCACAGTAATTGGATTTTCTTAGAAATTCATATGGGCTCAAAATTGAAATACGTACTGTTTACAATGCCCTTATTCCACTTTAAATTGTTCATTAAGAAATAATTATATATTAGATTCAATATTTAAATACATTTCTTCAAAGTGCAACTTATGCTGGAGAAGTTGTGGGGTAAGGGGAACACTCCTGTATTGCTGGTGGGAATGCAAGCTGGTACAGCCCCTTTGGATGTTTGTGTGGCGATTTCTCAGAAAATTAGGAAACAATCTTTCTCAAGACCCAGTAATACCACTTTTGGGTATATATCCAAAGGATACTCAATTGTGCCACAAGAACATGTGCTCAATTTCCTAATCAGAACCTGGAAGGAACCTAAATGCCCCTTGACCGAAGAATGTTTAAGGAAAATGTGGTACATTTACACAATGGAGTACTACACAGCAGAAAAAATTACATCTTGAATTTTGCAAGCAAATGTATGGAGCTAGAAAATATAATTTTGAGTGAGGTAACCCAGACCCAGAAAGACAATTATCATACGTACTCACTCATAAGTGGTTTTTAATCAGCAAGTAAAGAAAACCAGCCCACAAATCACAATCCCAGAGAACCTAGACAACAATGAGGACCCTAAGAGAGATATAAATAAATCTAATCTACATGGGAAATAGAAAAAGACAAGATCTCCTGAGTAAATTGGGAGCATGGACACCTTGGGAGAAGGCTGAAGGGGCGGGGAGAGGAGAGAGGGAGCAGAGAAAAATGTAGAGCTCAATAAAAATCAATAATAAAAAACCAAAAAAATGAAAACACTTTACCAAAAGTATTAAATTTACTTTTTAAAATTTGGGTCATTTTTCAAACAATATACTTTTGTGGGTCCATTATTTCTAAATCATTAGGAAATGAAATCTCCAAAACACAGCTAACTTGGAATAAATTAAAGTGAGAGGTGTTTTGGATAAATTTTGATTGTTGCTTCTAAAATGCATGTAACGTCAAATGAAACATGATCTTTCTATGCTATTTAAGCAGATATTATAGAGGTCCCTATGCATCATAAAATCAAACATAAATATATGGCTCAAAATATTTGCCAGGGTATTTCTTTTCTACCACTATAGTATTAGTTTACAGTGCTGTGCTGTGCTGCTCACAGTTTGTGCTGAGAGATGCGGGGCAAGTTACTCTGTCCCATTGATGGATCAACTGATGACACCATCTAATGATCAGGTATACAGGTCTGTATGATGTGGCTCTTGGCTAATGCTGTCTATTGGGCATGCTTGCTTATAAGTGGTTACAAATGACAGATTCTTCTGAGGGTTAGAAAAGAGAATGAAGTATCTGAGAACTCAGGCAGTTGTTATTGTTAATTTAGTATTACATTCTTCCTATTCTCTATGAATTTCTCCTGTGTGCATATTGAGGTTTATATCTCCCTTCTAGTCCATTGAAAACTTTGTTCCCAATACAGCAGTGCAGAGGAATGTAATTAGATTATGAGGGCTCTGATTTCCTGAGTAGATTAATCCATTGGGGATAATTTATTTTTCATTATAAATGTGGATTCCTTCTTTGCATCCTGAATGACTTTGTAGCTTTCATCTGTTACAAGCTTCCTCTATGATAGTCAGCACTGATCAAAAGCAAAGGGTCAAATGAAGGCAGACTAAGTCTTTGAAAAAATGAGACAAACAAATAAAACATTTCTTCCTCTTAAATCGGAAACCTAAGGCGGTTTGCCATAGCTAAATAAAGGTCACCAACACAAAGTGCCAAACTTGATAACACTGAAGTCTAATGGAGTGATGGATCCAATACCAATGCTACTGTGTGTTCTTCCTACAGATTTTGGAACAAATTTTAAAAATATATAATAAATCCAATAATTTCCATTGTTTGAAAAGTTATAATCTATGAGTAGATGGTTGTATGTTGTATTTTACTGGTATTTATATGTTCTTTTACATTAGTCTTGTGCTATAGATTATACCTTTAATCCCAGCACTTGAGAGGCTGAGGTAGAAGGATATCCCTGAACTAAAGGAAAACATGGGCTACAGAGTGAGTTCTAGGTCAGTTTTGGCTATAAAATTAGGCCTTCTGTTGGAATGGAACTGATGGAACAGGGGACCGAACCGGGCTCTCTGAATGTGGCTGACGGTGGAGGAGGACTGAGAAACCAAGGACAACGGCAATGAATGTGAACTCTACAGCATGGACGGGCTCATTGTGAGCCTTAACCTTCACCTGGCAATGGATGGAAAGAGAGACAGAGCCCCACATTGGAGCACCGGACTGAGCTCCCAAAGTTCTGATGAGGAGCAGAAGGAGAGAGATCATGAGAAAGAAAGTCAGAACCATGAGGGATGCGTTCACCCACTGAGACGGCAGGACAGAACTAATGGGAGACCACCAAGTCCACTTGGAATGGGACTGATGGAACATGCGACCAAATCGGACTCTCTGAGGGTGGCTGATAGTGGAGGCTGACCGAGGAGCCAAGGACAATGGCGATGGGCTTGGTCTCTACGACATGGACAGGCTCTGTGTGAGCCTTGTCAGTTTGGTTGCTCACCTTCCTAGACCTGGGGGGAGTTGGGAGGACCTTGGACTCAACATAGTGTAGAGAACCCTGATGGCTGTTTGGCCTCAAGAGTGGGGGTGTGGGTGGAGGGGAGGGGAGGGAAGGGGGAGGAGGAGGGGAGAAGATGGCAATTTTTAATAAAAAATAAATAAACTGGAAAAAAATAGAAAAAAAATTAGGCCTTCTGTCGATCCCAACCATCCCATTCCCCCAGGGTCTCCCCATCCCCCCTCCTCACTTTTCTTTCCCCATCTTCCCAGCTCCCCTTACCCCCACCCCACCTCCACCCCCAAGATCCCAATTTTTGCCTGGCAATCTTTTCTACTTCCAATATCCAGGAGGATAACTATATGTTTTTCTTTGGGTTCACCTTCTTATTTAGCTTCTCTAGGATCACGAATCATAGGCTCACTGACCTTTATTTATGTCTAGAATCAACTTATGAGTGACTACATACCAAACTCACCTTTTTGGGTCTGGGTTACCTCACTCAGAATAGTGTTTTCTATTTCCATTCATTTGCATGCAAAGTTCAAGAAGATATCTCAATTAAGGGAGCCATTTTAGGGTTGGCAAGAGACTTGACTCTAGAGGGGTTCCCAGGTATCCATGGAGATGTCCCCAGCTAGTTCCTTGGACAGCTGAGGAGAGGGAGCCTTAAATGGCCCTCTCCTATAGCCACACTGATGAATATCTTGCATATCACCATAGAAGCCTCATCTCGCGATGGATGGAGATAGAGACAGAGACCCACATTGGAGTGCTGGACTGAGCTCCCAAGGCCCAAATGAGGAGCTGAAAGAGGGAGAACATGAGCAAGGAAGTCAGGACTGGGAGGGGTGCGCCCACCCACTGAGACTGTGGGGCTGATCTAATGGGAGCTCACCAAGGCCAGCTCGACTGGGACTGAAAAAGCATGTGATCAAAAATGACTCTCTGAACCTGGCAGACAATGAGGGCTGACTGAGAAGCCAAGGACAATGGCACCAGGTTCTGATCCTACTGCATGTACTGTCTTTAAGGGAGCCTCTTCCTGGACCTGGATGGAGGGGGGAGGACCTTGGACTTCCCACAGGGCAGGGAACCCTAACTGCTCTTTGGACTGGAGAGGGAGGGGGGGAGTGAGGTGAGTGGGGGGGAATGGGAGGTGGGGAGGAGGCAGAAATTTTTAATAATAAAAAATAAAAAATAGGCCTTCTCTTAAAAAATAAAATCACAGATTAATAATGCTAAGACATACTCAAACCAAAGTAAAGTTGAATGGAGTCAAAGGTATTATACATGAGATGTAGCCAGAGTCTAAAATGGTGGCTAATGTTCCAAAATTGTATGTATTCATGGCTTTCTCCTTACAAAAGGTAATCACACAATGAACATAAAGTGGTACTAAAGATTGCTTATTGATGATAAGCACTCTGTATATGGGACTTTTCTAAAAATGTTCCCTTACATTTGTGTGTTCAGATCATAGGGATGTGTCCAGTTGTAGGCAAACTATACTTTGAGAACATCAGGTTTTTTATGCTATTCTGGAGTGAGTCATTTTTCTTTCTCAGAAGAAAAGGATAAAATGTAGTGCTTCTTTCTCTGTCCCACTAGCCAGCTCCCAAATAATGACATGGAGACTTAATATTAATTATAAAAGCTCAGTCTATAGCTTAGGCTTATTCTTAACTAACTCTTATAACTTAAATTCATACACATTTTAATTAATGTATGCTTTACCATGTGACTTTTACCTCTATTTCATTCTGTGTGTCAGACTTGTTCTATGTCTGTCTGATTTCTCTGTCTCTCTTTTTCAGTATCCTCTCTGTACCTGAAAATCCCACCTAAATCTTGTGACTATTAGTCATTTAGCTCTTTATTAAACTAGTCAGGGGCACCTTGACAAAGGCACATTTTAACAGTGTACAAAAAGATTATTCCACAGTACGAAAATCAGTGAGATCTGAAGTTACACCCAAGGAAATATCATGTGGCAATATAATTGGCTATGTTTGCTTCATAGATGCAAATAGGCATCAAATATCCTCACCATAAATAATATATCTGTATATAATCTATACCTCATTGGTCCCTTATTTTTGAATCTATTTTTAAAATGTTATTCTTTAAGAATTTTATAAATGTATATAGTGTATTAGGCCATACCCCTGCCATGGTCGCCTCTGGCTACTCCCAATACTTCCAACTCACTCCTTTCCTCTGTTGCACAAATTCTTATTGGTCTCAACAATATAAACCTGGAGTAAGATTTAAGGGGGTGAAAGCTAAATGATCAGAGAAGTAAAGCAGCCAGCCACTATATTTTTTACCTCTATGAAATTCTAAGGCCAAAAGAGGCAATATTCTGCTTCCATGAACTCTCAAATGAAATGCCCAGACAGAATGCTGTGAGTTCCTGTCTCCTCCTGCCTTATATTCCTCTCTCTGCCCTGTCATGTCCCTTCTTGTCTCCACCTCATTAGTGCTGGGATTAAAGGCATATGACTCTTTTTTATGGTTTATTTTTTTTATATTTAAAATTTTCCATCTCCTTTCTCCTCCTCCCCCTTCCCTCCCCTCCCCTCCACCCATACCCCCCTCCCTCCCTCTCCAGGCCAAGGAGCCATCGGCGTTCCCGTTCCGTAGTCTATGTTAAGACCAAGGTCCTCCAAACTCCCCCAAGGCATATGACTCTTAAGTACTGGGATTAAAGGTATGAACTACCACGACCTGACTCTGATTCTCTTTTAGACTGGATTGATCTTGCTATCCCAATGTCGGCTTGAACTCATGGAGATCCATCTTTCACTGCTTCCTGGGTAATGGAATTAGAGGTGTGCACAACCACTGCCCATCCTTTATGGCTAACTAGTGGCTAGCACCTCCCTCTGATCTTCAGGCAAGCTTTATTTGTTAGATCATAAACAAAACATCACCACAGTTTTTCACTTTTCCTCCCTCCCTCCCTCGCTCCCTCCCTCCCTCCCTCCCTCCCTCCCTCGCTCCCTCCCTCCCTCCCTCCCTCCCTCCCTCCCTCCCTCCCTCGCTCTCTCCCTCCCTCCCTTCCTCCCTCGCTCCCTTCCTCCCTCCCTTTTTGTCCCACTGTGCCCAGTTAGGGTTGGCTATATGTGCATGGATGTGGGGTTATTCAGTCACCAATATACACTAATTTTTAATTGTATTTTCTATTAAATTTGTTCTTTGACAATTTCATACATGTTTATATAATACATTCACATTATTAATTTCCTCTACCTTGTCTTATCTTCTTCATATCCCTATTACCCTCACTCCCTGCCTGTCTCTGTCTCAGGTTCATGAATTCTGGTTTTGTTTTATGGCCCATTTAGTTTAACCAGGTCTCTCTGTGTAGACAACAGTTTGTAACTATAATTTTGAGCCTGATGGTGTCACCAGTGGGTCCACAATTGAATGACTCCCTCTCTCTATGAATCTCTCAATAGTTATGGGTATAATGTCACACATTAGCTAAATTGTTTTTGGAAAGAACAATTTATCCTTGAAATCACTTCTCATTAAATCCTGTTTTTTTTTTATAGAGAAGGAGAATCATGATTCTATATAAAACATCCTAGAACATAACTTGTTTTATCCATAGAACGATAGATGTCATGTTCACATTAATAGCAGTTATTGCTGCCAAGGGTTTTGTACTTGGCAGGCACAAGCTAAGCAGTTGCAGTGTACTTTCTCAGTGAAGAATCACAGTGAGCTGACCGGAACATTACCATTATCATCTCTGCCTTACAGATGAGAAAATCATAGCACCGACTCTGAATTATACAAAATTGCAAAGCTAGAAAATGAGAGACTTAAGATTAGACCTTAGGGTTTTCTGCTTTTTGCATCTAAGGTTTGGCTTCCTCTGTCAGTTCAAGGGTGAGACCTGTCTTCTGGGATTGAAGGGGCTGTTGTAAGACTTGCTGTTGCTAGGATCATTTTCTCAGCAGCTCTCCTAACAGCACAGACAGGCAGGCATGGACATTTTTCCCATTGTGTGGCTGACGTGACCAGTGTTGACAGGAAAAGCACTCTGTTCCTAAGTATGTATTAGGGAAAGAAAATAGTGAAACAACAGGATTTGCTCAACTCTGAAGTTCAACTAAGATCCCCAAACTGAAAAACATCTGTGAAAAAGTTGCAAAAGCATTGTTACTAAATAGATGCTCTTGTGCTAGCCCATTTCCCATCTCAAAGATGCACATTCTCGGTGAATGTTTTGCTAGGAGGAAGCCTGGCAATGAGAATTTGCAAAGACCTTGTTGTTCCTAGGGTGGGATGCTTAGCCTAAATTATAAATTAACTAATGCAAACTAATACAACAAATACAAAACCGTTTGAACAGTTCTGAAAACATAATGTGTGACATAGCGTTTGGAATGTTAGACAATCAAGTGAAAATAGAATTCAGTAATGAAATATAGCCGAAGCTGGCAAGATGATCTCTCAGCGATTACAGCGGGAGACAGGGCTCCATTGAGAATGCATGTACATGTACTATTGAGGGATTTTGAAAGTGGGATCTTTTCCTTGAGTAGAATTGTTGACAGCATTCAGTTCCTTACTTGTGTAGAGCTGATAGACAAACTTACTGCAGCCTGCCAGCTGGAAGTCACCCACATACATATATCACATGGCCCTCTTGAGTTGGCTACTTAATGCTTCAAAGTCACATACAGATGGTCCCAAGCAAGTCTACTGGTGGGGCAAAGTCCAATACAAGGTGAAATAATGAAAGCAGTAACGTCCTTCACTCTTGAATGTTCTACTGATTAAAAACCATGTCATTGAACCTTTTCACACTTGAAAGGATGGCTTATTCACACAAAGATGCAAATACCAGAGATGAGAACAATTGGGTCAACTTTTAGGTGCCTTTTATTTTTAGTTCTCCTATGATCATGTTTCCAGAGAGCAGCTTTTATGAAACAAGGTATAAAATTCATGGAGTAAACTTAGCATGAAAATGTTAAAGAACCAAGTGCTTCCTCTATCAGCTGACTTTTCTTGTGTCCACAGTCCTGTGAATAAGAATACACAGGTGGATATCAACTCAATTTTCCAAGAACATACCTGAAATTTTACAGTTTCACAATAGCAGGTGGAAGTTGCCATGAAAGAGTTGATGAGTTGATGAGTTGATGATTTGATTTATAATTGACCCAACTAAGCAAAGCTTATTCTAAAATAAAATTCAGTATTAAGTAGCAAAGTTCAGAGATCAAAGAACCTTTTGTGATGTAGTCTCTTGATTCTGAAAAACAGCACTGTTACTACTAACAAATAGTAAACAGTGTTGGTATGTGACATAACTCACAGTTCTTGATGGCTTAACACTCTGACATACATGTATACACACACAAGCACATATATCTTTGATATTTACCTTAAATCTTTCTCCCTCTCCTTTGTTCTTTATTGTTCTTGTTTGTGTTTTCATTTGAGTGAGACAGGGTGTCCCTTTGTAATTCTGGATGGCACAACATTTTAGATCTCAGTGTAGGTCAGTCTGGCCTTGAACTTGTGGCAATCCTCCAGTCTCTGTCTTCTGAGGGCTAGGATTACAGGCATAAATCATCAATCCCTTCCTTCCTTCATTTCTTTAACCCTTCCTTTTCCTTTCCTTTTTAAAAATTCTTTTCTCTCCCCTCTCTTTTCCACTCCCCTCCTCTTTTTTCTCTTCCTTCTCTTCTCATCTCTCCTCTCTTTCTCTTTTCTATTGTCTTCTTCTCTCTAAATACTTGTAGTAAAGCAGCTTAGTTAATAGAAAGGCAAAAAGAGCAAAGATGAAAGTATAGTATAACCTCTCTCTCTCTCTCTCTCTCTCGTGTGTGTGTGTGTGTGTGTGTGTGTGTGTGTGATTCATCTGTGGCAAGGGGATAATAACACTTACCTCCTATGACTTGGGAATTAACTGAGATGCCATGGTAAGTGTGCATCATGGTTGATAGATACCTGAAGGGACTCCTGCATGTGCTTGTTTCTTTCCACTGTGACTCTTTGCTTTTTTATTCTAGTTTTGTTCCAGGAGAAGGGACTTGTTAATCAATACAAAGAATTTCTAAACCAATCCATTTATCAAAAAAGCATCTGAAATATAATAAAATAAAATATGAAAAAATCCCAACTCTATGATAACTGGAAGAAAACAATCTTTACATTCTTATATTCTTTTAGGAAGCAGATTCCACTTGCTTGGATAGTTCTGGACTCATCCTGCTTTCATCAAGCAGCTGAAGAGTCCTCAAAATATCAGCCAGCATCCACATGTTTATTTCAGAACTTAGGTGGAAGCTAAGAAAATAAACACTGTAAATGTGTTTGGCATTAGGGTGGAAGGCACCGGGTCCCTCCTTTTCCACTTGTGGAGTCCCTGCTGATGCCTTACAGCCTGGGATATTAGCAGGCTTGAGCCTAGACCCTGAGTAGAAGAGGAAGGTGTAGGGTGTTTGTACAGCTGAAAACAAGATGAAAAACCCCAGGTTCCCTCTCACACCCCATTAGACCCTGAAGTCCATGGAGTGTTGCACTCAACACATAAACACTCTGCTTAGGGAAGCCCTGGCTGGGGTGTGAGAGGGAGAGGCACAGTCTCCTACAAGAACAATGGCATCTCTGTGAGGAGGCAGGCATCCTCACCATGAGCGCCCTGGTCTGGGACACATTAATCATTGCTTCCACCTTGTGCATTTCAGTAAACCCCAAGGCCTTTGGGGATCAATAAAGAAACAACAGGTAAGGAGATATCCAATCAGAAAATAAACATTCAGGGTTATGGTTTCCACTCACTCTTTCCTTCCCTCCAGTAGCAGAGTGGGAGGAAAACGCAATTTGGAGTAAGAAAGGTCCATCATCACTGAGTCAGCCATTGTTGATAATTGATGGAGTTCCTTTGCCCACAGTGGTTCATCTTTGCAGAATAATCTTCAACCACACACACTTTCTTTTGCCACATCCCCACTTATCTTTCTAGATTGACGTTCTACATGCTTGCCTCAAGGGGGATTTTTAAAAATCTTTTGTGCATGCTGAGTTATCTCATGCTCAGAGTCCCCGTGTCATGAATAAAATAATATTAAAGTGCCACTTCATTAGAATTCCATTGCCTGCATATTTCTCCAGTCTTTCTGCAGATAAACAAACATGAATATTTCACTGCTGAGATGATTTAGACTGAGAGACAATATCTCATTCATTTCCACTCTTTCTTTACTGAATAAATCTACATTGCCCATATTTTGTTTGCAGCTCTTGTAGGTTAACTGGGCTTTTTTATGCTAAAACAATAACCAACCAGTATTAGTGAATGTAACTTGATTAAGAAATAGAATCTTGGTCATTGTAACAAATGAACCTTGAGGTGATAATGATCACTGAATCCCATGATTGACTGCATAACTTTTTCAGTTCTAGATATTTAACCTAGTGTCTTGAGTATGTGAGAAAAGTGCTCTATATTGAACAATAAATACAGGCTGTAAATTAAAGCTTGAATGTTTGCCAAATGTAAATGTTTTTAGATGGCATTGGCTGAAAGTTGTAAGAGTTGGTATCTAACAGGAGATTTCCCATCATTAGAGGTATGCCCTCAAAAGAGACTGATGGACCATGGCCAACCCCTCACTATCTTTCTTGTTTCCTGGCTATAAGGTGAGTTCTTTCTTTCCTCTGCCTCCTATTTTCCTGCTGTGATAAAGCTGCCTCACTCAGGAGCCAAACAATATGAAAAATCAAACATGGACTAAAACCATTAAAGATATAAGCTAAAATGAACCTTGATATTTAAAAGTTAAATATCTCAAGCAGTGATAGTTGTGGCAGTGGAAACAAGGGAGGGTTGTTTTTTCAAAATTTCTAAGGCTGTGTGGCTCTTCTAAGACCATGTTCTCATATGTTTAGCCTCTAGACCTTGTCGGAATGGAGTGATACTGTAATATAAATAAAGTTGGGCAACTAGGTGAATGGCCTTGCATTATCTTGACCTGGCAGACCTTTTGATCTTTACTTTCTTTTTAAATATTTCCCTACTTTGTAGAACTAGACACTGAATTAACATTTCCCTTTCCAAAGGAGTCTTTCCAATAGACAGCATTGATCCTTGAGCTTCTGATATGGCAGAGCCCAAGTCCAGTAGAGTTCCAGTACCAAAGAGGAGTTAAGGAGTTTGGCAAAGGGAAGGAGACTAACACAATCTAAGGGTGAGTCAGGATGACTGCCACTTTATTGAAAAGTGGCTGCAGCTTTTATACTCTAATTGTGCAGAGGATTAAATGGAGAAACAGGACCCTTGAGCTGAGGTGTGGCTTGTGATCAGGGATTGAGGAAGCCAGCATTGACCTCGATAAGTTAAAAGGTACCACAGTCATATGTTAATGGAAAGATCACAAGTTCCTCTTGCCAGAGATAAGAATTGTTCATTGGCCTAGTTTATCCAAATAACTAAATCTTAAAGTGAGCAAATATTATTACGAACCTAAATAGAACCTTAGGAATTCACAAATATTGATTATCAAACATTTACATGAAACATTAATTATCAAACAAATCTTATTTATCAAATATACTTTATTTATTAAGTAAATGCTGTTATACTGTTATACTGCTGGCCTTCCCTGTCAACTGGGTACCCTGTCTCTTTAAAAGACAAGCTCCAGCCACCCCCAATCTCCCCCCACCCTCAATCTCTCCCCACCTTTCCACCAAGGCAAGCTCCTCTCCATCTCCCCCCCTCTCTCTGTACCACTTCCCCCTTTCTCTCCTCTCCTCTCCTTTCTTTCTCTCTCTCTCTCTCTCTCTCTCTCTCTCTCTCTCTCTCTCTCTCTCTCTCTCTCTTTCTCTCTCTCTCCTCCATAATTCCTTACCCTTATACCTTTCCTAATAACCACAAAATAAACTCTATACTCAAGCTCTCTCCATATGGCATATCTTCTGTCTTCCACCTGCCATGGTCTTCCACCTGCCAGGGGACCTGCCAGGGTTGCACAGCCAGGAATCTTTCATTGGTGCTGTGACTTCAGCAGCCACCCCCCTTGCAACCGAGGATTGTTAGGGATCCTATAACCCTTAACCCTTCTATATGGTCATTTTTCCAACTGAAAATCAATCCTTGGAATTCTACACCCAACATCAAACTGTAGCTTCCTTTCACACATCTGGCCATGCCTCTATGAGTGTACAATCACTGCAGTGGTTTTGCCACATAAAAAGACCCAGTACTGGTCAACAACTTGCCTATTGGGCTTAAAGTCCATTGCTCAGGCTCCCAACTCCACGTGATATGTAAGGGTTCAGTTTGTGTCCACCCGTTCTCATGGTCCCTGGACCTTTTAAGTGACTACTCAAGGCCAACCGGAGTTGCAGTCCATACTGAACCTCTGATCCTCTGGAATGCCGGAGCTTGGTCTCTGGACCTTCTTCTTCCCTCACTCATAGAGACTGTGCCTCCCCACTCAAATATCAAGATGCATAACTGCCTATCATCAGCTTATATTCTGCCAGTGATTGCTACTTGAAAATGCAGCCTCCTTTCTCTGTTTGTCTGCCTATAATTCCCAGAGGTAATCACAGCCCTACTAAACTCTGCCCCCTCCTCCTACCTCTGATTGGTGCATCCTTTTTTGGGGGGCCCAGGGCCTTGGGATCTACAAATCCTTTTGGGGATATGGTCCCCTCTCAGGGGACTGCCCTTTCTCGACCCCCCCCCCCCCCTTATCTTCTGAATGAATGGATAACAGCCTGAGCCAGTCCTTCATTTCTCTGTCTCCCCCATGGGAAACAGGCTGACCAAACTATGTACATGAACTTTTACCAGTGGATAGTTAAATGTAAAGAGTTACACCACATGGGCAATCATGACTACTGCCATTTTGTTTGAGTTTAAGAAAGGGAGGAGCCACAGATTCATGAGGTTCTGCCCCTAGCTAAATGACAGCAGGTTCCCCACATGATCTGCTTTAGCTTTTAAAAAATACTTTTATGCTCAGTTATGGATGGTTTTTTTGCGTGATGACCCACCTTGGTAGGATCTGCTGAGGCATGCATTACACACAGGGACGCACCTGCAGCACACGTCTTCTCCCCTGCAACAAGTCTACTCTCCTCTCACTCACCTTTCATTTCCCCAGGCCTAATAAGCTCTGTTCATTGAATCTCCTTCCTGACTAAGAAAGCAACAAGTCTCAAATATTTTAAATTGGTATGTACTTTTAAATCTCTTACAACACACAGCATATGTAATCCACCCCTGCTTTAAAATATATTAAGCTGTTCTCCACTCTTGTCACTTTACTGTTAAGCTTCCATTGCAAACAGTTTTTCCTTTGTCTTTCGCATGTACAAATATCACCTGCTAAGTTAAAAACCAGCTCTCCAGGAAGATTCTATGCTGTAGTCATAACTTAGTTATACCCGATAAACAGCTCTCAAGTGCTCAGAGATCTGGAAAAGTATGACATTTAAATGTTTAATTATTAAAAGTCTTTTCATAAGGAGAGACAGGTTGGCTCTTAACAGCAGCATCCCATTCCTTCAAAGAAGACAGAAGACAGATGCGCAGAGAACAATGTCCATCCGCAATTCGCTACATGAAGTAAAAGTGCTAACCACTTGCCAGAACTGTCTTTCATCTAAACTGAAGATCTCGACAGTGGACAGAACTGATTGGAATAGATGGCCTAGCTGCTCAGGGAAAGATAGGCTTGTCTTCCTACAGCTTTAACCCACAGGATCTTCTAAAGCCTGGCAGGCCTTGCACTTACAACAGAAGACAAATACAGCCCTGATGACCCTGCCCCTGATGACCATGGAGGACCCCAAGGAGTGTCTTTAGGTAGTCAATCAAGTAAGTTCTCTGTCATTTTTAAAGTCAATTTTATCCTTCTCAAAGATTTCTGATGCAGTTTGACAGCTGAGAGGTTTTACCAGTTTACAAAGGACAATCTCACCAAACAAATTTCAGTATTCTAAATAAAAAGTGTTTTAAGATACAAAAATGTAAATTATTAAGATATATACCTTCAAGTTATAAAGCTCTGAGGACAAATGCAAGCTACCAAATCTCTCTCTCATTGTGCTGTCTCTCATAGTCTTAACATTATCAATAAAATGCTGATAAGCTATTAACCTAACTCTAACAGAGTACTACTACTACCAATACTGCAAGATCAAGATTTCAAATTCTCTTTGGTCATTTTCTAAATATATTTCTCATTGTGCAAAAATATCTGTCACAGTCATTCTGGCATAAATATGCTGCTAATTATACAATACATGTGTCTAAAACTTATATTTTACAAGCTCAAAGAATTCTTGTGAGTTCCGGGGAGTGGAATTAAAGGATTCACTTTAACAGGTCAGATACATCCTTCTCTCACTTAAACAGGTGAAATACACCCCTCTTTCAATTCCCTGGTCCTGACAACCACCTCCTCAATTACCAGGACATGAAGAAAAAAAATTTTCTTCCTAAACTGAACCTTGTCCTCTGCTTTGCCAACACCTTGACATGTCCAAGAGACAACACCAGAGAGTTCCAAACCACAAATCCTGGGTAGAAGTAAAGCAACCAGCTACCCCAGGATGTGACTAGCACCAGCTTTCTCGGGTCCCCCAAGACTGATGCCCACAAATAAGCAAGAAGCAGTCTTGAGAACCTGATGCCCCCATCCCCTTAACTTGCCATGCCTAACTCCTTACCTCTTTTATTATAAAAGATATGTTATCATTCTACTGGCCTTCCCTGTCACCTGGGTACCATATTTCTTTAAGAGACAAGCCCCCACCCACCCTAATCTCTCCCCCTTGCCACTGAGGCAGGCTGATCTCATGTCTCTTCTCCATCTCCTCTCCCCCCCCTCTCTGCCTGGTCTTCTTCTGAAGAGGTTACCACTATCTCTTTCTTTCTCCCCCCCTCTCCTCCATAACTCCTTACCATTGTACCCTTCCCAATACCCATTTGACAAACTCTATACTCAAGCTTTCTCTGCATGGCATATCTATATGTCCCCCCCATCCACTGCAGTCTCCCACCCACCAGGGGCCCTGCCAGACTTGTGCTGCCATTAATCTTTCATCTGTTACTTATATAAATTTTTTGGCAGCTTGGTGTTAACTTGTCAGGGAGTAGTCAGAGTTATCATGATATATGGTTTCATGGTGGCAGGCACTTTTTTTCCCCAAAGACTTTACTCATTTTAATAGACTGCCATTTTATGTATTTTTTTTTTTTTTTTTCTTTTTTTTTTTTCCTCATGGTTTATTTTTTTATATTTAAAAATTTCCATCTCCTCCCCTCCTCCTCCCCCTTCCCTCCACTCCTCCTCCCCCTTCCCTCCCCTCCTTCTCCCCCTTCCCTCCCCTCCCCTTCACCCATACCTCCCCTCCCTCCCTCTCAAGGCCAAGGAGCCATCAGGGTTCCCCACTCTATGCTAAGACCAAGGTCCTCCCAACTCCCCCCAGGTCCAGGAAGGTGATCGGCCAAGCTGAGAAGGCTCCCACAGAGCCCGTCCATGCAGAAGAATCAGAGCCCAGAGCCATTGTCCTTTGCTTCTCAGTCAGCCCCCGCTGTTGGCCACATTCAGAGAGACGGGTTTGGTCACATGATCCATCAGTCCCATTCCAACTGGAGTTGGTGATCTCCCATTAGTTCTGTCCCACCGTCTCCATGAGTGAACGCACCCCTCACGGTCCTGACTTTCTTTCTCATGTTCTCTCTCCTTCTGCTCCTCATCAGGACCTTGGGAGCTCAGTTCAGTGCTCCAGTGTGGGGCTCTGTCATTTTCTTCATCTATCGTCAGGTGGAGGTTCTTCAAATACGTGGCACAATCAGTAGGAACTCTTCCCCATCTGTCGACAGATGGAGGTTCCCTCACGGTCCTGACTTTCTTTCTCATGTTCTCTCTCCTTCTGCTCCTCATCCGGACCTTGGGGGCTCAGTCCGGTGCTCCAATGTGGGGCTCTGTCATTTTCTTCATCTATCGTCAGATGGAGGTTCTATGGTGATATGCAAGAAATTCATCAGTATGGCTATAGGAACTGGCCTTTTCAGGCTCCCTCTCCTCAGCTGCCCAAGGAACTAACTGGGGGCGTCTCCCTGGAAACCTGGGAACCCCTCTAGGGTCAAGTCTCTTGACAACCCTCAGGTAGCTCCTTAAATTAAGATATATGCTTCCCTACTCCCATATCCACCCTTCCTATATCCCAAGCACCCCATTCCTCCGAGCTCCCCCCGTTCTCCCCTTCACACTTTTCTCTCCCCATCTTCCCTTGGCCCAGTCTTGCCCAACCCTCAAGTTCCCAATTTTGCCGGGCGATCGTGTCTACCTCCAATATCCAGGAGGATTACTATATCTTTTTTTGGGAGTTCACCTTCTTATTATCTTCTCAAGGATCCCAAATTTATAGGCTCAATGTCCTTTAATTATGGCTAGAAACCGACTATGAGTGAGTACATCCCATGTTCATCTTTATGGGTCTGGGTTACCTCACTCAGAATAGTGTTTTCTATTTCCATCCATTTGCCTGCAAAATTCAAGATGTCATTGTTTTTTACCGCTGAGTAGTATTCTAGCATGTATATATTCCACAGTTTCTTCATCCATTCTTCCACTGAAGGGCATCTAGGTTGTTTCCAGGATCTGGCTATTACAAATAATGCTGCTATGAACATAGATGAGCATATGCTTTTGTTGTATGATTGGGCATCTCTTGGGTAGATTCCCAAGAGTGGAATTGCTGGG
This sequence comes from Arvicola amphibius, assembly GCF_903992535.2. Lineage (NCBI taxonomy): Eukaryota > Metazoa > Chordata > Mammalia > Rodentia > Cricetidae > Arvicola > Arvicola amphibius. The sequence continues at coordinate 59,024,672 of NC_052047.1, forward strand.
TCCTGGGGTAGGTTGATCCCGAATTTCCTGAGAAACCGCCACACTGCTTTCCAAAGTGGTTGCACAAGTTTGCATTCCCACCAGCAATGGATGAGTGTACCCCTTACCCCACAACCTCTCCAGCAAAGGTTATTATTGGTGTTTTGGATTTTAGCCAATCTGACAGGTGTAAGATGATATCTCAAAGTTGTTTTGATTTGCATTTCCCTGATAGCTAGGGAGGTTGAGCATGACCTTAAGTGTCTTTTGGCCATTCGAACTTCTTCTGTTGAGAATTCTCTGTTCACTTCAGCTCCCCATTTTTTAATTGGGTTAATTGGCATTTTGCCGTCTAGTCTCTTGAGTTCCTTATATATTTTAGAGATCAGACCTTTGTCAGTTGCAGGGTTGGTGAAGATCTTTTCCCAGTCAGTAGGCTGCCTTTGTGTCTTAGTGACAATGTCCTTTGCTCTACAGAAGCTGCTCAACTTCAGGAGGTCCCATTTATTCAATGTTGCCCTTAAAGTCTGTGCAGCTGGGGTTATGCGTAGGAAACGGTTCCCTGTGCCCATTTGTTGTAGAGTACTTCCCACTTTCTCCTCTATCAAGCTCAATGTGTTCAAATTAATATTGAGGTCTTTAATCCATTTGGACTTGAGTTTTGTGCATGGTGATAGATATGGATCTACTTTCATTCTTCTACAGGTTGACATCCAGTTATGCCAGCACCATTTGTTGAAGATGCCCTCTTTCTTCCATTGTGTACTTTTGGCTCCTTTATCAAAAATCAGGTGTTCATAGGTTTGTGGTTTAAGATCCGGGTCTTCTATACGATTCCATTGGTCAACTTCTCTGTTTTTATGCCAATACCAAGCTGTTTTCAATACTGTAGCTTTGTAATAGAGTTTGAAGTCAGGGATGGTAATGCCTCCAGAAGAACCTTTATTGTATAAGATTTTTTTGGCTATCCTGGGTTTCTTGTTTTTCCATATAAAGTTGATTATTGTCCTCTCAATCTCTGTGAAGAATTTTAATGGGACCTTGATTGGGATTGCATTGAATCTATAGATTGCTTTTGGAAGAATTGCCATTTTTACTATGTTGATCCTCCCAATCCACGAGCAGGGGAGATCCTTCCATTTTCTGGTATCCTCTTCAATTTCTTTCTTCAAAGACTTAAAGTTCTTGTCAAATAAATCCTTCACTTCCTTGGTTAGAGATACTCCCAGATATCTTATGCTATTTGTGGCTATTGTGAAAGGTGATACTTCTCTGATTTCCCTCTCTGCTTCCTTATCCTTTGTGTATAAAAGGGCGACTGATTTTTTGGAGTTGATCTTGTAACCTGCCACGTTACTGAAGGAGTTTATCAGCTGTAGGAGTTCTTTGGTGGAGTTTTTGGGGTCGCTTATGTATACTATCATATCATCTGCAAATAATGAAAGTTTAACTTCTTCCTTTCCAAATTGAATCCCCTTGATTCCCTTATGTTGTCTTATTGCTATTGCTAGAACTTCAAGCACTATATTGAAGAGATAAGGAGAGAGTGGACAGCCTTGTCGTGTTCCTGAATTTAGTGGGATAGCCTTGAGTTTCTCTCCATTTAATTTGATGTTAGCTGTCGGCTTGCTGTAAATAGCTTTTATTATATTTAGGAATGACCCTTGTATCCCTAATCTCTCCAAGACCTTTATCATAAAAGGGTGCTGAATTTTGTCAAATGCTTTTTCAGCATCTAATGAGATGACCATATGGTTTTTTTCCTTCAGATTATTTATATGATGGATTACATTGATAGATTTTCGTATGTTGAACCAGCCCTGCATCTCTGGGATGAAGCCTACTTGATCGTAATGGATAATTTTTCTAATGTGTTCTTGGATTCGGTTTGCCAGTATTTTATTGAGAATTTTTGCATCAATGTTCATGAGTGAGATTGGCCTGTAATTCTCTTTCTTGGTTGAGTCTTTGTGTGGTTTAGGTATCAGGGTAACTGTAGCTTCATAGAAGGAATTTGGCAGTGACTCTTGCGTTTCTATATTATGAAATACCTTAAGGAGTATAGGTATTAGGTCTTCTTGGAAGTTCTGGTAGAATTCCGCATTGAAACCATCTGGTCCTGGGCTCTTTTTGGTAGGGAGGTTTCTGATAACAGTTTCTAATTCTTCGCGACTTACAGGACGATTTAGAGCATTTACCTGGTCCTGGTTTAACTTTGGTATATGGTATTTATCTAAAAAACTGTCCATTTCTTTTATATTTTCCAATTTTGTGGCATACAGGCTTTTGTAGTAAGATCTAATGATTCTCTGAATTTCCTCTGTGTCTGTGGTTATGTCCCCCTTTTCATTTCTGATCTTATTAATTTGCGTGTTCTCCCTCTGCTGTTTGATTAGTTTGGCTAAGGGTTTGTCAATCTTGTTGATTTTCTCCAAGAACCAGCTTCTTGTTTCATTGATTCTTTGGATTGTTTTCTGTGTTTCTATTTTGTTGATTTCTGCCCTCAATTTGATTATTTCCAGTCTTCTACTTCTCCTAGGTGAGTCTGCTTCTTTTTTTTCCAGAGCTTTCAGGTGTGCTGTTAAGTCACCAATGAGCGCTTTCTCCGTTTTCTTTAAGTGGGCACTTAGTGCTATGAACTTTCCTCTTAGCACTGCTTTCATTGTGTCCCATAGGTTTGAGTATGTTGTGTCTTTGTTTTCATTAAATTCAAGAAAGACTTTAATTTCTTTCTTTATTTCTTCCTTGACCCAGGTGTGGGTCAGTAGTTGACTGTTCAGTTTCCATGAGTTTGTGGGCTTTCTGGGGGTAGCATTGTTGTTGAATTCTAATTTTAATCCATGGTGATCCGATAAGACACAGGTGGTTACTAATATTTTTTTGTAACTGTGGAAGTTTGCTTTGTTACCAAGTATATGGTCAATTTTCGAAAAGGTTCCATGAGCCGCAGAGAAGAAGGTATATTCTTTCCTATTTGGGTGGAATGTTCTATAGATGTCTGTTAAGTCCATTTGGTTCATTACCTCCATTAAGTCTTTCAATTATCTGTTAGGTTTCTGTCTGATTGACCTGTCCATTGGTGAGAGAGGAGTGTTGAAGTCTCCAACTATTAGTGTGTGTGGTTTGATGGCTGCCTTGAGTTCTAGAAGTGTTTCTTTTACATAAGTGGGAGCTTTTATATTAGGGGCATAGATATTCAGGATTGAGACTTCATTCTGATGGATTTTTCCTGTTATGAGTATAAAGTGTCCCTTTCCATCTCTTCTGATTGATTTTAGTTTGAAGTCAACTTTGTTGGAAATTAGTATGGCCACACCCGCTTGTTTCTTAGGGCCATTTGCTTGATAAACCTTTTCCCAACCCTTTACTCTGAGTAGGTGTCTGTCTTTGTGGTTGAGGTGTGTTTCTTGTAAACAGCAAAATGTTGGATTCTGTTTTCGTATCCAGTCTCTTAGCCTGTGCCTTTTTATAGGTGAATTGAGTCCATTGATATTAAGTGATATTAATGACCAGTGGTTGTTAACTTCAGTCATTTTTAGTAGTAGAGTTTGTGTGTTTCCCTTCTTCTAGTTGTACTGGTGAAGGGTCGCTAGATGCCTGAGTTATTGTGGGCATTGTTGGACTCCTTGGTTTGTGATTTTCCTTCTATTACTTTCTGCAAGGCTGGATTTGTGGCTGCGTATTGTTTAAATCTGTTTTTGTCCTGGAATATCTTGATTTCTCCATCAATGGTGAATGCAAGCTTTGCTGGGTATAATAGTCTAGGCTTGCATCCATGTTCCCTAAGTGTCTGTAGCACATCTATCCAAGCTCTTCTGGCTTTCATGGTTTCCATTGAGAAATCAGGTGTAATTCTGATAGGTTTCCCTTTATATGTTACTTGACCTTTTTCCTTTGCAGCTCTTAATATCTGTTCTTTATTCTGTATGTTTTGTGTTTTGATTATTATATGGCGTGGGGATGCTTTCTTTTGATCCAATCTATTTGGTGTTCTGTAGGCTTCTTGTACCTTCATAGGAACATCCTTCTTTAGGTTGGGGAAGTTTTCTTCTATAATTTTGTTGAATATGTTTTCTGGGCCTTTGAGTTGTAATTCTTCTCCTTCTTCTACCCCAATTATTCTTAGGTTTGGTCTTTTCATGGTGTCCCAGATTTCCTGAATGTTTTGTGTTAAGAATTTGTTAGATTTGTTTAATTCTTTAATCTGTGAGTTTATTTCCTCTATAGTATCTTCAGAGTCCGAGATTCTTTCTTCCATCTCTTGTATTCGGTTGGAAATACTTGTCTCTGAAGTTTCTGTTCGTTTGCTCAGAGTTTCCATTTCCAGTCGTCCCTCAGATTGTGTTTTCTTCAGTACCTCCATTTCATTTATCAGGTCTTGTACTGTTTCCCTTACCTGTTTGATTGCTTTTTCTTGTTTTTCTTGTTTTTCTTGGGTATCTTTGAGAGATTTATTTATTTCGTCTACCTTTTTGTTTGTCATCTCCATTTCTTTATGGCAGTTTTTTACCTCCTGTTTAAGGTCCTCTATTATTTTCATAAAGTACTGTTTAAGGTCGGTTTCTTCTATATCTTCTGGGGTAGGGTGTTCAATTCTTGTTGTTTCGGGATGTCTGGCTTGTGGTGATGTCATATTGCCTCTCATGTTGTTGGAGGAGCTCCTGCATTGGCGCCTGCCCATCTCTTCCTTCAAAAGGAGCCCGGAGGCGTTTGGTGTCCTAGACCAATCTTTGCTGTGACTGAAACTGGTTGGATCTCCCCAGTGCCAGAGGAGGACCTATTCCTTGCGTCACAATCTGAAGAAGCCCTCACTCCCTTAAAGGAATCCTCAGACCTGCCTGGAGGCCAGAGTCTGACCCCTTTGGGTGGATGGCCTTAGAACAGGAGCAGGACACCTGAGAACACTAAGGAAAACTTGGGAGACACAGGGACCGGAGAACCTACACAAGCCTGCAGAAGGAAGTGGGGGTAGGGGGGTCTGTGCTCTCTTCCAGGGCAGGTTGCCCCAGGGTCCGCATTCACTCACCAGTTCAGATGGAATGTCAGGGCACAGGATCAGGGATCCCAGGCAGCCCAGGGTCGCAGCATAGACAAAAGGGCCAAGGTGGGGGCAGGGCGGGATGGAATACCACACAGCGAACCCGGCAGCACAATCTGAAGGTGCCCGCACCCCTCCGCAGGAGTCCTCAGACCTGCCTGGGGGCCAGAGTCTGACCCCTTTGGGTGGATGGCCTTAGAACAGCAGCAGGAACCTGAGAACACTAAGGAAAACTTGGGAGACACAGGGACCGGGGAACCGACACAAGCCTGCAGAGGGAAGTGGGGGTAGGGGAGTCTGTGCTCTCTTCCAGGGCAGGTTGCCCCAGGGTCCGCATTCACTCACCAGTTCAGATGGAATGTCAGGGCACAGGATCAGGAATTCCAGGCAGCCCAGGGTCGCAGCCCAGACAAAAGGGCCAAGGTGGGGGCAGGGCGGGATGGAATACCACACAGCGAACCTGGCAGCACAATCTGAAGGAGCCCGCACCCCTCCGCAGGAATCGTTAGACCTGCCTGGAGGCCAGAGTCTGACCCCTTTGGGTGGATGGCCTTAGAGCAGGAACAGGACACCTGAGAACACTAGGGAAAACTTGGGAGACACAGGGACCGGGGAACAGACACAAGCCTGCAGAGGGAAGTGGGGTAGGGGGTCTGTGCTCTCTTCCAGGGCAGGTTGCCCCAGGGTCCGCATTCACTCACCAGTTCAGATGGAATGTCAGGGCACAGGATCAGGGATTCCAGGCAGCCCAGGGTCGCAGCCCAGACAAAAGGTCCAAGGTGGGGGTAGGGCGGGATGGAATACCACACAGCGAACCTGGCAGCACAATCTGAAGGAGCCCACACCCCTCCGCAGGAATCCTCAGACCTGCCTGGAGGCCAGAGTCTGACCCCTTTGGGTGGATGGCCTTAGAACAGGAGCAGGACACCTGAGAACACTAAGGAAAACTTGGGAGACACAGGGACCGGGGAACCGACACAAGCCTGCAGAGGGAAGTGGGGGTAGGGGGGTCTGTGCTCTCTTCCAGGGCAGGTTGCCCCAGGGTCCGCATTCACTCACCAGTTCAGATGGAATGTCCCATTTTATGTATTTTCATCCTTAAAAACCCACACAAAAATGAAAGCAAGAAGTCACTTGGTGTTTCTAGGCCTGGCAGACTGCAGAGGATGAACACAGATCCACCTCTGGTGCCAGGCTGGTGAGTGTGGTAAAGAATGGGTCTGGGCTGCTGTTAAGAGGTATGGCTTGGCCCATGGTCCTGATGCAGCTGTGGTGGTCTATGTTGATGATCATGACTTTAGTATCACTGAGGGCCCTGTGAACACCCTGGCTGGACCACTACTTGTGTCCATATTGATGTCTAAGAGATATGCTCTCACAGAGGCCACGCTGATCCAGGATTCCTCTGCTGCCACCCAGGACCATGGTGACATCTGGCCCAGATTGCTTCCAGTGGTCAGATATCTGGGTCTGTGGCTCTGCTGTATCTAGGCTCTGAGTTGAAGTCTAGGACTCTTGCTACCATTGAAGGCTTAGTGGATGCTCTGGGTCTGGTCTGCCACCTGGTGACATGTTCGTGTTTGGGATCCACACTGCCACTGGGACCATGCTGATCTGACAATCTGCAATGCCAACTTGGAATACTTGAAATAATCACAAAGAAACCATATTATTTGCAATACGGTTTGGCCAATAGCTTAAGCGTATTTATGGCTAACTCATATCTTAAATTAACCCATCTTCATTAATCTGTGTATCACCACGAGGCTGTGGCTTACAAAGCAAAGTTCGAGCATCTGTCTCCCATGGGGCTACATGGCTTCTCACTGATTCTGCCTTCTTTCTCCCAGCATTCAGTTTAGTTTTCCCCACCTAGCTAAGTTCAGCCCTGCTGTGCTATAGGCTCAAAACAGTTTCTTTATTAACAAATGGTATTCACAGCATACTGAGGGAAATCCCACATCATAAGAGGCAGTGCTGGAGGGCTCACCCAGGTGGTGATGATGCCCGAAATCTGGTGAGTTGACCAATTCAGCTACCACTCAGGCTCGCAATCAGGATTATGAGGTGGCCAATTCCAACATCCATCTCATCTATAAGCTGTTGGAGTTTGTAAAGGGGACATTTCCCCCATTATGCTGTGGAGATTTTCGGAACAGGGCTAATGCTTACTCAGCCACACTTTTCTGTTAGCAATCAAAATGTACACAAACCACAGATTGTAGATACAGAATGAGTTTTTAATCAGGAGAAGTATTGCAAACACTAGTATACAAGAGAAAGAATCTACCAAGAAGTGAATACTCTTGTCCAAAACTCCCAAGTAGACACTCAGAGTGAGAGGGATTGGGGCCCGTTTTATGATGTAACAACATGATAGGAAGTTCCAGGGAAGATATGAGAAACCTAGGACTAAATCCTAGACAGAACAAACAGGTTAAAAGGGCACAAAAGAAGAAAAAGAAAAGGACAGGTTTTAAGAGGCAGAGCTGGTGATGCATAGCAATTAACACTGGTAATGCTATGATGAATAACTAAAGAGATACTGTCCCTGATGCCTGACATAAGAGGCATAAGGGCATAGTTACAGCATACCATAAGATCAACGAAGATATCAAATAATAAAAGAAAAGAAAGGAAAAATATAAGAAATCTGAGGACAGCTATATATTTGGAATGGATGTTCAAAATGGGAAGGAAGGAATGTCCACCAGAGCCCCCTAGGAAGGAAACACCAAATCCTAGCAAAGCACTAGAAAGTAGTTCATATTCAGGAGAGAGAGAGGGGGGGAGGGAGAGAGGGAGGGAGAGAGAGAGAGAGAGAGAGAGAGAGAGAGAGAGAGAGAGAGAGAGAGAGAGAGAGAGAGAGAGAGAGAAAGAAAGATGCTAGATGGTATAGGAGTTGATCCACCCAATACTCAAGGCTCATCCTGGTGTAAACATAGGATTCTGATCTGAAATCACTTAAATAATTTTCTGTGTGTACAAAGAAGCAGATGCAGTGATCCACAGCCAAGCACTGGGCTGGGCTCCTGGAGTTCAGTTGAAGAGTTGGAGGAGTGTTCATATGAGCAAAGCTGGTCAAGATCATAATTGGGAAAACCACAGAGAGAGCTGACCTGAGCTATTGGGACTTCACAAACTCTGGACTGACAGCTGGGGCCTGAAACAGCCCTCTGAATGTGGGTGAGGGTTATGAAGCTTGATCCGTTGGGAGTGTGGGCCTCTGACAGTGAGACTAGGACTTATCTCAGGTGCATGAACTGGAGTTTTGGAGCTCATTACCTATGGTGGAATGACTTGTTCAGCCTTAATACATAGGGGAAGGGCTTGGTCCTGTTTTAATTTGGTATTTCAGACTTTGTGGACTCCCCAAGGGAGGTGTTATCCCTCTGAGGAGTGGCTAGGAATTGGGATGGGGGAGGTGGGAATGGGAGAAGGGGAAACTGGGGGCTAGTATGTAAAATGAAAAAAATTAATTTAAAAATAATTAAAATCCAGCAACTTGTACTGTGCTTCCTAGGTTCTGTGGCCTACATTTGCAGCCCCTGACATTTTGTATCTCCCTATGTCATTTCCTAAGGTGCCGATCTAAGTTGGGTTTTTATCCTTTAGTTGTAATTCACCAAGATGCATTCATATAAATCCTCTGAAATTTCTAGAAGTGAAGAGTAAGACTAAAAACTATAAAAATAGCATTGTTGAAAGGGAAAAAAAACATAAAGACTGGGGACAAAAGGAAAGTGTGTAGTCTTAAGTTTGGCATAGATAGCTGGAGGATGGGGTGTCCAATAGATGTTGCCCTAACTTTGGATAGCCACAGAATCCTGTAGCTGTTAAGTAAATGAGAGGGCTAAAATGTAAGCTCATTAATAAAGAGAGGAAAGTGCAATCCAGGTTTCTGGATGTATTGTACACATAGAAAACCACATAATAGATCGGAGATCAGGAATCCCTTGTTCACATCAGAGATCTGCTTTTGTTCCTATAAAAGAAGAAAATCTGAGAACACATCTTTTTGACCCACTGAGCTTCAAGTCTGTATGTGTCAGTAAATAAATATTAGTTGAATGGACTTAAGGGAAACACTCTACTAGTGCTTGTAAGTATACCTCTGAGTCCTGCAATAGATAGCTTAAGTAGAGTAGGTGTATTTGCTCAGTCATAGAATCAGATGTCTGCCTCTAAAGAGTGAGTTACTAACTTTCCCTGACTTGGCACTCCACACAGCCCAGTAAATAATAAAGATGCTATGTAAGCAGTCGGAAGTTCTTATGGTTAACATGAAAGCCCAGGAGCCATACTCCAGCACATTATGGACAGTTTATGGACCACATAAGATCATAATGTGAGACAAATTGGCACTGGGGATTCAAGTGGCTGTAGGCCAAGAGGACCACCAGGGTAAGAAAAATGAAGGGGATGCTAGAAGGAGAAGGCTAGAGTCTCCTCTGCTCAGAGTACAGGCTCTGCTTCTGCAAAAAACATTCCTTTATATTAAAGCCTACGCTGTAACCTCACTGCAATATCCAATTGTTAAAATAAGACATGTAGACATTCATTCATTCTCTTCTTCATGTATTTAGTGGATATAAATGTGAGCCCCTGATAAGTTTTAGGCTGTATGATAGGTACAGGGGTGCATGTCGTGAAAGAAACCCTGCATGATGTCTGTATGAATGAAGCATAGAGTCAAACACAGAAAAGGAAGGCATGGCACTATGAGAACACAAGCTAGGCGAGCTCAGCTTTCATATGAAGGTGTCCCCCTTGACCTCAAACCAGAGTCAAAATTAACATTATGAGTAGAAGTTTAGGGATGTAGAGGCTTAAAGAAAAATAACATACTGAAAACAAAATATCCTTATGAGAAGGAAGAATATTCCCCTGAAGATAAACAGGATTAAGGGCCAGAGAGACAGCAACTTTTTATGCTTCAGGGAAAGAAGTAGGACAGACCCTCAGAACTTGTCTGAAGTTCATTTTTCTTTGCTATAATAAAATATCCTAGATTGGTTATTGATGTGGGATTCTCCTCTGTATACTATGAATACCATTGGTTAATAAAGAATCTGCTTTGGGCCTATTACAGTGCAGAATAGGGCAAGGAGGGAATTCCAAGCAGATAGAGGAGGAGAGAGTAAGCAGAGTCAGGGAGAAACCATGTAGCTACCGAAGGAGACATGCACATCCTGGAATATTGCTGGTAAACCACAAGCCCTGTGGTAAAATATTAAATAATGTAAATGGGTTGATTTAAGTTATAAGAGCTAGCTAGCAATATGCATAAGTGATTGGCCAAGCAGTGTTTTATTTAATACAGTTTCTGTGTGATTATTTCAGTTCTGGGTGGCCGAGAACAAAAAAAAAACACCAGTATCTGTTAACTTGGTACATTTCCCAACATGTTTATTTTGTGATGTTATAGCAGTTGGGGCAGGTATAAGGGGAAAAGGTCTCATTGCAAGATAGGAAGTCATAATGCAGGAGACCTCTTACTGATGGCTAACTCTTTGGGAACTGAATCACATATGAGATGTAGCAATCTTCCCTTGACCCTATGGCTTCCAACTTCATAAGAGATAATCTAGTTATTACAGCACTGTTAAGAACCCCAGCCAAAAGACTTTTCTAAAATTAAGCTATGTGTAACTGTTAACCGCTAAAAAAGGAATATAGTTATTTCTAGGATACAACAGAAGATTAGAGGAGGAGTAAGCACTTATACTTAAAATCGAGAAATAGAGGACAAAAATCATAATGAGTTTAAAATAAGACCAAAATCTTACTGAGAAGGCATTAAATATTAAAGCATCAAGTTCAAGATCTAGGACATATTGTGAGGAAAAAAATGGATGTCCTAAGATCTGGGGCACCTATGGTTTTGCTCTTTATGTCCTTTTTTATAATTAAATGAAAGTGTATTTCTCCTCTTCCCTTTCCTAACTTCAGTCCCTTCAATGCCCTCTCTTTCTAACATCTTCTATGCTCTGACTTCTTGCTTCCTTTCAAATACATGGCCTTCTTTTCTTTACTAGTCTCTCTCTCTCTCTCTCTCTCTCTCTCTCTCTCTCTCTCCCTCCCTCCCTCTCTGTCTCTTTCATACACACACATGCATGGACATGCATCCACACATTCATGCAAATATCACCTTCTCAGTTTGTTTAGTGTTGATTATGCATACATTATTTCAAGGCTGACAGTTACTATTAGATAACCAATTAAGAAGCTCAAACCCTGGAATCAATTATGTCTCTCTCAGTGGCAGTCACTAGTTTCCTGTAGTCCATTGTCTTAGGAGGATATTAGATTTCTGCCATTCATATTATCATGTCTATTGATTTTTGTCATAGTCTTGTCTTGCTTGTGTAGCCATATTGCTATAATTTTATCGGTGTAGCCTTACTGTCATTTTCAAGAGACACAATCGCACAGCAAATTCCCTGGTCCTCTGGTTCTTACAGTCTTTCCGTATCCTCTTCTGTAATGTTCCCAGCTTTAGGTGTAGGATTTTATATTCTAGATGTATCCATTGGATATCAACACCTCAAGTTAAGATGCTCTCTGAATTTTAACCATTTCTGTTTTTCTCTAACAGTTTCTGTTGTAAAAAGAAACTTCTCTGAGGAGAGTGAGACTACAATTATTTGTGAGTGTAAGGATAAATATTTAGAATACAGTTAAGAATCATGCTGGTCTAGTAAAGTGATGGTAATAGGTTCTCCTCTAAGATCCATGGCCTCATGAACTTCAAGTAGTTGGGTAGGCTTCCAGTACCAGGCATGGTTTTCTTTTATTTAGTAGGTGAGCTAGAGAGCTGTTGGTTCTCAAGAAGATTTGAGTTTCACCATTGGCACTTTTAGGAATAGTTGGCTGTGCTGGTCATTGTTGTGGTTCATAGGCATCAGAACTGGGAAGAATTAATAATCACTTTTCTCATTTGGCCACTTGGTTAGAAATATCCTGGTGGCAAATTATCTATTCCTGAAGGAGGAGGAACTCAGATTCAGTTCAAATCTGCTCCATGTACTAAGTACATGGTGCCATTAGCAATAGATATTTACCTTCAACCTCTGGGAGGCAAACATATATAACTGGAATAGTTTACATGGCTTTGGGAGTCTTTTAGAATCCCCTAACCAACAACTTAATAAAAGGTATCTCACACTTGGGGATAGGGTTTTTATTAAACAGTTTATGACTCTAAGGGGAGCACACACACACACACACACACACACACACACACACACGATAGAATAGACAGATGATACCTAGGATAGACATGTAGGTTTTGTTTTTGTTGTTTGAACCTGAAGCAACCCCCACAGTTCCCTTCTCAGAGTAGTCATATTTCAGCTTGTGCTCCTTATATGGAGTCAATATATCCATGAGAAGTAGGCTCTAGCTGGCAGAAATACATAACTAAGAATGGGCCTTTGAAGCCTGTTCCAGTCTCTGGTTCCATTCTGGTGAGACTTTAGAAGAATCAGAATGTCAATAGGAACAAGGAGGGTAAAGACAGTGTTCATGAGGAGCCAGTAATCCATAATTCATCTGCCCATGTTCTGAGAATTTGAATGAATACAAAAATATAATATATCTGGCAAAAGAAATTTCAAAAATCCCAGCCATTAAGGCTGTAGCATGATTATTGTCCACTGTGCGTAACTAGTTTTACAGTGAGAATCAAGAGCAAAAATTTGAACAAGAATATTTGAAAAGAAGCAGTTTGAGATTGTGAATGTGTTTAAAGTTATGGACAAAGGAAATGTTGATGAGATTGTTGCCATCAAATGAGAACTGAACTTTGCCTTGAGATTACAAGAAATGTTTGGTGAAATCCCATTTATTGAAGACACCAGACTTTAAAATGCACTAATTTGAAAGATTTTATTTTTGTATAGGACTTAATAATTATTTTTATTTATATCATTATATTGTTCTTTAAAGATTTTTTACTTAATCTTTAAAAATTTTGTTCATATATACATGAATTTTTTACTCCTTCCCCCAAGTCCCCTCTACTTTCCAATTTCATGTCATGGTCTTCTGTCTTAGTTTAGGTTTCTATTGTTGTGAAAAGACAACATGACCATGGCAACTCTTATAAAAGAAAAACACTTAACTGGGACTGGCTTACAGATTCAGAGTTTTAGTTCACTATCAACATGGTGAGAAGCATGGTGACATACATGCAGATATGGTACTGGACTAGGAACTGAGAGTTCTACATCTTGATCCTCAGGCAGCATAATGGGATTGAGTGCCATACTTGGTGTAGCATGAGCATAAAAGACCTTAAAGCCTACCCCCACAGTGAAATACTTCCTCCAATAAGTTCATGCCTCCCAATAGTGCTACTCTCTATGGGCCAAGCACTCAAACATATGAGTCTATGGAGGCCATTCCTATTCAAATCATCACATCCTCATTTTCCTTTCACGTCTATCTATCTATATATCTATCTATCTATCTATCTATCTAACTCATTAAGACCAAATAGTGGTACTGATGTATAGGTCTTGTTTAGGAAATCATAACTTCATAAGTCAATGTGGGTAATATCCATATCCTATATATAGGACAGAATTTCACGACACTCTTCCTCATCTTCCAAGCTTTATATTCTTTCTTGTCTTCTTCCTTAATGTTCTCTGAACCTTGGTTGAATTTGATAAAGATGTCTCATCTTATTTTTAGCATGTTGAGCAATAATACATTTCTACATTAACCAATACCTACTGTAATAATAAACTTTAATAACTAAATCCTTAGGGGCAGCATAAATTTGTGAGTATAAAGATAAATATTTAGAGGGTACTCTTTATTGCAACGAGAGAACAGAAGCAGGGTAAGATGGTAAAGGGTTGCCTAGGAAAATGTTTTCGAGCTTTTAGTCATGGAGGCATCCAGAGGCTACAGCCGCCATGGTCCAAGGGATCCTGGCTTCATCTTTAATTGACAGAAAAATTTGGCATCATCTATGTGGTGACGGTTTTGCAGACTTTAAAAGTGCAAGAGTAGTGGGGTTGTGGATTTTTGCACTAAAGAACCAGAGAAAAATTGGTGAGGCTAAGCAATGTGTAGGAGGTTCAAATTCTCTATATAAAGCCATAAAGTGGGCTGTCCAAGAGCTTTGGGGTTGAAGCCTAAGTTGGAATAGAAATCCCAAGAGTGTTGCAGATATCAGTAACAGGAAATATTTGCAAAGGAAATCTCAAGTCACCATGTATAATTATTCCTAGAGAAAGCCTGTGTTTTCTCCAAGCACAGAGCCATGGATGAGACAAGCCTACTATAGTTTACATCATAATACGATGAGCCCCAGACCTAGACAAAGAGGTACAGGCTTTATCTTGGTGGATGCAACCTTTCTTTAGTCTTGGTTTAAGTTGAATTTCCCTTGCTGTTCTTCTGTTCCTCTCTTTAGGGTAAGAATGTTTTCTCTTTGATACTGCAAGTTCAAGGTATATAATTTTTTGATTGTACATGGGCTTATGTTATTGTCTTGTTGCATATTAGAAGAGGCTTGGGACTTTGGAAGTTGTGGTAGTATTAGAATTCTTCAATATGAGAGACTCCTGAGGATGAACTCAATGTGTTTTGCATTACGAGATGACTATGGGAGCCAGATGCTAAACGTGGTTTGAATCTGAAATCTCTCCCACAGGCTTCATTTTCCTCTCTTGCTTCTGGTACAGAGGCCTGAAGGGGCATCAGACCACCTGGAACAGGAGTTATAGGTGGTTTTAGACTCTTTAATGGATGCTTGGGACTGAACTTTTGTTCTCTTTAAGAGCAGCAAGTGCTTTTGCTACCCTTTCTCCAGTCCTTCATTAATTTTCTCCCAATGTTGGGGTGTATTCTAGAGTCTTCCCAGATCAGGCACCTTTGCTGAATTTCTTATTCAGATCATGGATTAACCTTTTAATATTCTCATGTTTCTGCTTATTACTGTACCATTATTATCTGGAGTTCTTATTTGCTTATTTAAGACAGTGTCTCTGTATGTAACCCAGGCTGGCCTTGAACATGTGATCAAGCACCCTTTGCTACCACCTATCTAGTAGTGCTAAAATAGCTGCATGCCACCACACCGGTTTGAGTTGTTTTCTCACGCAATACCTGAGTTTATGTTTAGGTGATTATCCCAGTTTATTTTCTGTTGCTATGATAAAACATCAACCAAATGCATCTTGTGGAGAAAAGGGTTTGTTCCATCTTGAAGATTATAATCCATTTATTAAGAAAATTCACAGCAGGAACTGAAACAAGAATCATGACTATGAAGAAACACTGGTTACTGTCTTTCTGACCCTGCTTTACTCAACTACCTTCCTTATACAGACCAGACCCTGCCAAATGTTGAAACAGTCCACAGTGGTCTGGACCCACCCACATCAATCAGCAATCAAGAAAATGTGCTAGAGACAGGCTATTGGCCAATTTGCTGGAGGCAATTTCTCAACTGAGATTTTTCTCTTCCCAAGTGACTCTAGTTTGTATCAACTTGAAAAAAGGTAACCAGAAAAGTCTGTAACTATAATGCTCATTTCTCTGAAGGAGCTTTCCTACCTTGCTCTTCATGTTCCTGATGTCTCTACATTGAGAATTACTCATCTATTGGTATAGTTTACTATGTTCGTTCTGTAGGATGACTTTTGGCACAGCATATTTTTTTCCTGGAATGATTTCTACAGTGTTACTTGGATGGAAGACTGATTCCAGGTGGCTTCATTAATAGTATAGCTGCTGCAGGTGTCATCAACATGAGTGATGCCAGGGACCAGTATTTGTGGGAATGTTCATGTGCTTAGTTGCAGCTCTTTTAGGGAGCGTGAATTCACCCATAGCCCTTCTTAAAGCAGTTTGGTTGAAAGGGCAGGTCACTTGTGGGTTTCTATGGGTTGCACAGTGCAGGCCTTGAAGTGAGATAGAGCTGCAGTGGTAGCAAAAGGAGCACACACGTCAGTGTTTACCAGGCCATACTGAGTGGCCAGAAAAGGCAAGGAGCACTTTCTATGTGTGTGTGTGTGTGTGTGTGTGTGTGTGTGTGTGTGTGTGTGTATGTGTGAGTGTGCGTGTGCATGCGTGTGTGTGTGTGTGTATGTGCCTATATGTGTGTATAGACAAGAATACAGGTACCTCTGATCAGCTATAAATTTTCCATTTTCCATACTCTTATCACTTAGAAAGAATCATTTATTTTGCTATCTCCCAAGTTTAACTATTTTTGATTCATTTTATAGTTGGTATCATGATGTTTTTTTTTTTCTATTCTGGTTGTATTTGTTTATTTTGCTTAGTGTGATGTCCTCTTGGTTCTTCCATTTTGTTCCAAATGAAAGAACTTTCTTTTCATAAAAACTGAGTAATATTCAATCGCATGTCTTTCCTCTACTTTCTTTGCCTTTTCATCTTCTGGTGGTGATTGTCTCCAGGTCTTTTCTTCTTCTGGTGGTGATTGTCTCCAGGTCTTTTCTTCTTCTGGTGGTGATTGTCTCCAGGTCTTTTCTTCTTCTGATGGTGATTGTCTCCAGGTCTTTTCTTCTTCTGGTGGTGATATTCTCCAGGTCTTTTCATCTTCTGGTGGTGATTTTTTCTCCAGGTCTTGCAACTGTGAGTGATGCCACAATAGGCACAAAAGTTCTGATATTTTGGGCGGAGCCTTATTTCAAATTATTCAGATATGTAATACATATCCAGAGAGGAGGAATTGCTGGGTTATATAGTAGTTATAACATTGGCTAATCACTTGCTCTTCACCAAAGTAATAATTAATGTATAGTACCTCTTTACTCACAAAGATAACAACAATAGAAGGGTAACCCCAGTGTAGGAGTGATCAATGCCAACAGCACAAAGGAGTAGACTACTAATCATTGTCTGAAAGGATGTACAGTGAAGCCTTTTCATCTTAGCATTATGACTTCCATTATGGCATTGAAATGGTTAATACAATCAAATGAGAAGAAGGAAGCATCAATTTTGTAGTTAGAGTTGTCATGACCTTTCCTCCGTGTTAAATTAGCAAATTACTGTTCACATTTATGATTCTTGAACAAATATTATTCTCTTGAAGATAATTTCTCCACTTCCCATGGTTATCCCCTGTGCCCCTGTGTGCTCACAGCATTCTTAGACTCTGTGCACCTCATCTGTCAATGGCCATAATCACCTCTGAGACAGGCTGTTTCTCTGCACCTGTGTGTGCCTATAAACATTGCATTCAGTAAACCATTAAGGTCTCTGTGATGGTACTGACAGGGTATATATATATATATCCCCACATTTAGTTATCTATCAAATCCTCAAAGCTATTAGGCCCTACATCGTCCTTTTGATTGAAAAAAAATATTGAATTCAATACTGAAGGGTGTTTTGTTTAGCTCAGTCTAAAATAAAGGGTAGAAATGGCTGACTGTTTCAGCAGAGGTGAGAGAAGGAAATCAGTGAACAGTGCACAACACCTCCCAAGGAACAGTTTCCTTTTCTATTCAGAAGATAAAAATAATGCATACAAAACAGGATTTAACCTACTCCTATAGAGAATATAAGGACATTAGGTAAAACTCCATGTATATGTGAAGTGATTGATCAGTTGTCTAGAATGCCTAATGTGTTCAGTTTTGTGTCAAGTCATGAGTGACACTGAACACCCTGTGACTGTTCCCTCATCACTTTTCTTTACACATAGTCACATTAGGGGACAAAACTGGCTTTCCTCTTTTTCCAGATGGTAGCATAAATTTTCAGGTCAAGTGATATTAAAAATAGATAATAGTCAGGACCCCATGAGTCTCTACAGAAAGACTAAACAGTCACAATGGGGAATATCACTGTTTTGGTTTTAGTTATGAGCTTTTATGTACTCAGCTGCTTCTTGGGCAGACTTTTACTGCAGTGGGACTTGGAGCTCTCTGAATTCCGGTTCCACATCACTTCCCGTCCTTTACACTCTCTCAGCTCAGTGCCACACAAGTCACAAGAAACAGTCTCGCAGCTGCACTCCTCTCAGAGCGTGCTTTCCCCAAGGCACTGGTTTGGTTTGGCTCTCTGAACTAGAATCCTGTAAGTTGTCTCTCTAGTTCCTGTTCTCTTCAAATACTCAGGTTTCCTAACAAACATGAACTCATAAAAAATGAGAACCAAATTATTTCAAATCGACTTAAAAGGTTCAGTTAGTTTTGTTTAAAGTGGACAGGGATTAATTTGGATTTCAATTAATGACTGTGTCTGACAATCTTAGTCCACATCTCTAAGGCTATTCCCATCAGGAAAGTTTTTTTCAAGCTCAGCAACCTGAATGGTATCACTATTTCTTCTTTAGTACAACTCATCCATTTTTCAAGTTTCTTGCATCCATAAAGCACTTGCTTCATGGGACCTCTATGTGTTGCTTCCTGGTGTCCACTGTGTAGCTAATGTGAAGAAAGGAACACTTGATTCACACTGGATATATGTGTTAAAGGCAATCATCTGATATGGGCTGACAGCAGGATGTTACACACATATTAACCAGAAATGACTAATGCTGAATACACAAGTCACTTTGTGATTTCAGTGAAGATCACCTTTGTTTTCATTATCATTATTTGCTTCTAGTGCACCTTCTAATAATTACTACTAAAAATCAAAAAAACCGTGATCTGGATTAAATGTAGGATAATATAAAATAAGAAAAAAATATTATTAACATTTCATAAAAATTAAAGCTGAGATGGGCCACATAAATATTCTAAAGAACAGCTTAGCTTTATGACTGAGAAACATGGAGGCTCGAGTATGTGTGACTCACATTAGATCACACAGTCAATTGGTAATGGGTTGTAGGCTAAACTGAGGTTTTTCTGAAAGCATTACCTAAGGCAGTAAGAGAGTCATGCATTCCTGTCCCAAATTTCATTACCATTCTATATCCTTGAAGAAATTACTCAAGAATATCAGTATTAAATTGTCCCATCTGCAAAATATGCCAACTCTTAAATTTTTCTATGAAGCTAAGATAATGTAACAAACAACAAAGCACTTGCTGCCCAATGGTAGATGCAAAATGATCACAAAACTCTGTGGCAAGGTTGATGTATTATGTACCTAAGTAGTCTGTCATATCTGTGGGATTATATCTGTATTCTCCTGTTTAATCTCCTTTTAGTACCTGATACTTCATCATCAAACATGAATGATAAAGTGATCATATTTTTTTCTTGAAGAAGTGTGTGAAGAAGTGTGGTCAATCACATGTTACTAAGAGAAAGATGATTTCATCCACAACTATTATGAGAGATCACTCTATCCATATAACTTATGCTGCCATTGTTTATATATCATTGGCTACTCCAGCCAAGCCTGGTCAATGGGATCATGTCTGAAAGAAAAAGGAGAACAGAACCAAGTAAAGGAGTGGATTAGAGTTGTAGCAATGGGGAAATGGAGTGAGTCTGTTCCAATTTTGGCAATATCAGAAGCCAAAGCCCAGAAACTATATTAAAAGAAAAGGAAAATCTTCAATAAAATGGAGAAAGTAATTTGCAGAGAAAAGTTGGAGCACAGAGAGCATCAGGTAACATTATAGTCATTAGAGACCAGACATTGGCTTTGATGTGAATGATGGTGAAGTCATGTACTTCACTGAGATGGACCAGAGCAGATTCTCTTTCTGGTAATTACAATCCCATGAGTAGAGATGATAACTAGGGCTGTAGATAAGGCTCCAGGAGCAAAGGAAGGAAGGAAATATGCTGGATAATTCTATGTTAACTTGTCGCAAGCTAGAATCATTGAGAAGTACGAACCTTATCTGAGAAATTGTTCCTGCCAGATTGACCTGTAGGCAATATAGTACATTTTCTTGACTGACAATTGATTCAAGAGGACCCAGCTCACTATGGGTAGGGACAACCCTTGGCTGTTAGTGCTGGGAGCTACAAGAGAGCAGGCTGAGCAAGCCATGGAGAGCAAGCCCATTGGCAGCACTCTTCCATAGTCTCTGCTTCAGTTTCAGCCATGAGGTTATGACCTTCACATCGACATCTGGCCTTGACTATTCTGGGTAACCGACTATAAATTGTAAGCTCAAATAAACCCCTTTCCCTCCAAGTTGCTTTTGGATATGATATTTTTTAATGAAAGTTTAAAATACACTTACTTATTTTAATTTCACTAGAGAATTGTTTTGTTGTTTTCTAGAGGGCCAGTTTGTTTTGTTGTTGTTTTCTTTTACTTTTGTGATGATATTTTATATATATATATATATATATATATATATATATATATATATATATGTATGTATATGTATTCGATCATTTATCCCTTCTTTTTGCTTGCTCCAAATAGTTCTTCATATTCTCTTTCAAATTTATGTCATGGTATTTTATCAAAGCAAAATAAATATTAAGACACACAGTTGGAAAAGAACTTGTTCCCAATATCAGAACTAGATTGGAGTTCCTTAGCCCCTTTCTAATGGGATGTCACCCAGCTACTTCCTAAGAAGTACTTATAAAAAATATAAAGATACTTCCTAAGATCATGTGGATTCAGCATGAGACACAGTTCTTATACCCATCCCCCAACCCAGGCTTAGCCCCTCTTCCTCCTCTGAATTCTTGAATGGTGACCATGTGAGCTACCACCCAAATGTGTGGTCCAAGCTGGCCTTTGAAGATTGCCATAATGATCTTTGCTGACTTCTGCCCTGTGCTTTTATTTGGAAGCCCTGGCTGTCTGTTTGCTTTTCTAAATGTTTGCAGACTTAGGGCTGATGAGTTTTAAGTGCCTACACTGACCAGCACCAGACCCTTCGGTTTGCATTTACTTTAGATATTGAGAAACGACATGGAATGTGTCAAGATACACAGCATGCCTTGTCCATACCTCCCTTTCTTCTATCTTCTTTTCTTTCATTTCCTTCCATTCTTCCCCCAGTCCTCAAGGTCTGTTAAATAGTTAATGGTAATAATAACCACACTAACATTTTCTGCAGGATTTAGATGTTATGTTCATTATAGAAAATTTGAAAAATAATAAATGTATCAAAAAAGTACCAGGATTTTATCATAAAGCTCTTTGGCCTGGAGAGTGAGGGAGTGGGGGTATGGGTGGAGGGGAGGGGAGGGAAGGGGGAGGAGGAGGGGAGGAGATGGCAATTTTTAATAAAAAATAAATAAACTGGAAACAAAAAAAAGGAATCATTACAATTAACTTTTGGTTTATCCATTTTCTTCTTTCCCAGCTGTTCTTGGATAAACAGTAGATAAACACGGAAAAGAAACTGGTGTATCACACTGAATGATTTTTGCTTTCAATGCCATCAATCCACATAAAGATATCTCTCACAAACATTCTTGTAAATCATTATCTTTAACCACTGATATTTAAACTCGTAGACAGATGTACTACAACTTGTTTAAATCTCTATTTCAGTTAGTAATGTTTTATATACTAGATATATACAATATAGTGAATAGTTGCTATATTTATTTTTATTCTGTGTATATGAGTTTTACCTGAATGTATATCTGTGTACTATGTACATACCCAGTGCATGTAGAATCCAGAAGAGGATGTTGAAACCAGAGGACAGACTGTTTTTAACTTCCTTGTGCCTTCCAGCAACCAATCCTGGGTTTTCTGCAAGGATAGCAATGTTCTTTATGACTGAGCAACCTCTCCATGCCCACTTGCTATATTAAAATAAAGTGAAACTTAAAAGTTATTCAGTGTTAGCTAGGATAAATTAATAAAACTAATTTCATGGTATTAAATGTTATTAACTTTGTATGAGAACTAAATGCATATTTCCAGGAAGTTTATTCTAAACTAAATTTAGAAAATTTAGAAAATCTGAGAGGCTCTAACATATTCTTACCAAGGTCACAAAGGTCATCTGAGAGGAAATAGGAAAAGACAACAGTGCAACAGTAGAGATGACCAGTTTCACTGAGTTAGTGAGTACCACCACTCTTTACGTCTTTACATATGTAAACCACAGAACAGCCCAGCAGGGAAAGGGAAGGAAATCTTTACCCTCAGGATTAATTACAAAAGGAATTCAAAAATGCAGTGAAGGAGAAGCTGGAGCCAAGACCCCAGTTAAGAACAGAACACTCAGGTGACAGCTTCCAGCAAATTCTGTTTAAGCTCCTATGCACTAATGATTATGCCATGCAAGTATGAACCTTTGCAAGGCTTGTGGGCCTCCGTCACACTTTGTAGTACTCGTGTGGACTCATAGATGTTTCTCTATAAATGCTTGCCCATCAGTCTATAACTCTGGTTCCAGAGGAGCCAACATCTCTTCCTGGCCTCCTTGGGTACTGCATGCATGTAGTGCACAGAGACACGTAGGCCAACACTTACAAAAATCAAATAAAAATATATACATTTTATATAACAGTAAAGGATAAAATAGCAAACAGAGTGGAATGTCTATGAGAACAACAATATCTTTGTTAATCAATTGTCAAGTCAGAAAACAGTGGAATTATTGTTAATCATCATTGTCTCAAAAGAAAATAATTTTTATTTAGCTAGAGTTGCATACAGAAACTATTTAGACATGAAAGTAAAAGTTATTACTAACATAAAAGTTGAGAATTTACCAACTATCTTATCACATACATTCTAAATAGAAATGGGTCCAGATCAAGTGGCAAGAAAATACATGTGTTATCTTTTAGGTAATTTTAAACAACCACTAACTGCATGAACAATTGGTATCTAACTTATAAAAAATATAAAATAAAATCTCAATATCTTGTTAAACAATCATATAATTTGTAAGGTTATGAGAGGAGTTAAATTAATATATGGCTGATTTCCATTTATTATTATTATTATTTTTAAAGACAAAATAGTGTTAAATATTAAATATGTTTTGTTTGAGGTATTTCATAAAACAGATACTCCAATTACTAAGAAAACACAATTTCCAAACAGCCATTAAGGGAGAAAATAAAGGAAGAAAAATTAAGAGGAAATTTATCCTCAGTAAGAACCTGAAGAGAGGGGCAGATTTGACCTGTTTTTCTCTGTTTTGCAGCTTGTGGCTGCTCTGAGGTCTTTGTGAAGATTCACCAAGTGCGCCAAGGGATACCAGCAACTTTCTCTGTGTCTGTATATTCAAACTAGAATACTTGTTTAAATAATTGGCTAGTGCTACTGATTAACATGTTGGTCTATTTTAATGGTAATCTCTGGCCACCACCCCCACCAACAAGTCTCTATTCTTTCTGCTATTTTAACTGGGAGATAAAAGCTTTTTTATTACATATTTTCTGTAAATAACATGTGTTTATATGTTTATTGCTATTTCATTGTCTCCATCATTATGTGTTATCTTTTAACTCTTTCAGGTAAATAAGAAAATCACTTTTTTCATGAGGCTTGTGTTTCATGCATGACCATTGTTCCATTACAGTATTTTTTTCTAGATGGATATACAGTGACAATCAAACCACTATTCCTAGATGAGCTGCATGGTAAACTATGATAAAAAAATTATCTTTTGCAATTTTTTTCTTTTTTTACTCACATCATTATTGAAAAGAATTTAATTTGCTACATGGTTCCTATTAATGTGACATCAAGACTTTCAGGAATCAAAATTCCCTTTGGTGACATTCAGATGCATTGTGTATTCTGTCAGTTTGGTATTCATGATCCAGTATCTCTGCACACAGTAAACTGGGCTGTGACTTCACTAACTGGTGTCTTTCCCGTCCTGTTTTGCTAGTCTTCTGGCTTTTCTGTTCTTCTCGGGAGCCACATTCTATCGCTGCTCTGTTGGGGCATCATGTAGTAACTTTCTCACCTTGCATGTGTGCTTCAGACTTGACTCTGCGGAACGTGACTGTGGGAAGATCTTCAAAACACTTGGGCACTTGGTTACCTTTTTTTATGAGCATAAAATTTCAGGGATCGAAAGCCATTTTCCTTCAGAACTTTAAAGGCAGCTCTGCTGCATTTTGTCTTCCAGTGATGATATTTAAGTTGAAAACTACTCAGATTCTTGATTTTGCACACACAACATGCGTATTTATTGATCTACAACTTAACTCTAGGGAATCTCTGTTTGTGAGGCTGAGTGATCCTGTCTGAAGCTGGTATATTTTACAGGTTAGGGTAAGGTGATTTTGTTTTCTAGTCAAATCACACTTATTTTAGGCTCTGTGGAATTCAGATTCTCTGTTAAAACGTCAACATTGTCATTGTCTAAAAACTGCTGAGAAATAACCTGATTCATGGAAGAAAGAATAGGTGTCCTGCCATAGCAGGAGATACTAGATAGACATCAGGAGAAATGGTAAGACACGGAGGAAATGTTATCTATGACACCAAGGCATCTTTTCCTTCCTTTTCTGCAGGAGCAAATGCCTGGTCCCTGTCAATGGCATTCAGCCAATGTCCATTTTGTTTCTCAGAGAGCTGTGTGACAACTTAATACTATAGGTAGTAACAGACTTCGGTTGAAGCAGACATATAATAAATCTAGTTCCACTTCTTGAATATTTGAATGTAGGGAGAATTGAGATAATATAAGACACAGGTTCTGTTTCTTTCTGCTTCTTCTTTTGACTCTGTTGGTATTCAGACATTGATTATATTTGGATAAATCTGGACACACACCAGCCATCTTAGAAGAAATGATAACAGAAATCTCTTTAAGATGTTAGAGTTGAAGAAAATTACAGTTTTGGGTTGTTAATGTATCCAGTAACTAGGTACTTATTTTTTCTTTTTGCTATATGTGAATTTTAAAGCTTGATTATCTTTCTACAGAAAAATTTGTATCAGTGGAACAAATTGTTATATACTGCAAAGTGTCAGTCTTCTGACTATATAACCTGTGGGTAGTTATGATAGTTTTGCCATATTAATATTTATACTTAAAGGAAAATTGTGGTTAAAGGAGTTTTAATATGAGGTGAAGGTGTGGCTCAATAGGATAAGATTTTTCCTGGTGTGTTACAAAATCTGACTGGAATCCCTGGGACATCTAATAAATAGGGAATTTTTATGTAGTCTATATCCTGTGTGTGATATTTATTTTTGAAAGCTACTAATTTTCAAAATTATACAGTTCTGTATTTAAAAGTATCTAACATCTCTGTTTGTAAAATTCACAAATCAAATATATTAAATGGTAGAAGGTAAACCTAGTATTATTGAGTAGCTATCATAAGAACTACGTTTAACACTTAAGTGGTTTCTCATATACACAAGATTTGCAGCAATCTTGTTGTGCTGCAAATTCTGTTTAAGCTCCTATGCACTAATGATTATGCCATGCAAGTATGAACCTTTGCAAGGCTTGTGGGCCTCCGTCACACTTTGTAGTACTCGTGTGGACTCATAGATGTTTCTCTATAAATGCTTGCCCATCAGACTACATCCAGAGTTTCTTATTGTCTTCTACTTTTCTTTATCATTTGTAATAAAACATATGGATATGGAGAAATTTTCAATGTGTTATCAGAAACATTTATTAGTATATAGCCCACTGAAACAACATATTGTAAATTATTCCTGAAATTGTTTTGATTATATATACACACAATTAATTGGGCACTACACACAAACAACACAGACATAAAAAAACTTTGGACCAACTACAGCAACTATAATGTTATATTATTATCTGTATTTTATGCATTGAAACACATTTTTCAAACAAAGAGTTCACGAAGTCCTTGGTGACTGAAAAAGATACCGAAGATGTCAGTAAAAATGCAGACGAGGCCTTGCCCTTTTGACATGGTGAAAATGATTCCATGAGGTTCAGACAGTCATTAATCTCTGAGAATGTGGTATGGAGGGAAGAGACAGAAACAGAAAGGATGGACGTGTGCCACCCTAATGGTCAGAATGAGTTCAACACTATTCATTGAGGACAAAGAGTTCTGATTGGTTTGACAAAAACTCGGGAGGGGAAAATAAAATGGTTTGCAGACATAAGGCTGAGGGAACATGCTACTTTAGGACCTGTATAGATGGGGAGAGAATATCTGTGGGTGTGTGGCGCGAGGTAAGAGTCACTCTGCAGGTATCTGTGGCTTCCTCTTTGATGTGTTTTAGACGGCCTTGCTTTTTAAAGAGGCTGCCCTCTGCTGGCTTGGTCCCTTTTCATGCTGTGTATAGTAAGACACAGACACATACGTAAAGCAACCGGAAGGTTCGGGTTAGCACAATGTGGGGAGACTGATGGACTTGGAATCCGGGTCTCATGATATGTTTGGGAAGCAATACAGAAAAGCAGCTAAAGGGTACGAAAGCGCCCTGGTACTGCACATACAAACCATTTGTCTCTTGTTTCTTCCCATGCATTTGGCAACAGGTAGATGCTATGAACATTTGACTGCCACTATTTTACAAAAAAGACTCAGAAGCTAGCTCCCTGGGGTGGCCGGGATGTTTTGGGGTTCCAGGCTGGGAATGTTTGGGCTTAATTGGTTCAGGGGGTGAAAATTGGTTGTACCTCACAGCGCAGGAAGATTTAATACTTTCCTGACATCTGAAATAGAGTCTGTGCACTGGGGGATGACCAAACATTTAAGTCGTCGCCCGCTATTAACTCTCTGGGCAAGGAAACACGCGTCTCCATTTATACTGAATGTCTTGGCGCTCAGGCGGAGGCAGTGCTGGGGCATATGTTTCTCTGCGTCTGTGGCAGGAGGCCACACGCCATGCCTAGGTGCACGTTAACATGACATAAATGTTAATGTCCTGTTCTAAAACCAAAGCCTGCTGGAGAGAGGAAATACCACCCCCACCATGCCCAGCCCGGTGTTTGGATACTGCAGTCTATATTTTGACTCCAGAGTGTGATGACTATGTAACTTTTCACAAGGATTTCATTTTTTCCTTGTCAAGCCACATTATTTTAAGGGTGACAATAACTTGGCTGCAAATGAGCTGAAACCATCAAGGTGATAAATGAGTTACAGGGAGTGGGAGGCACCGGCTGGGCCTCTGCCTTGCAGGACCACACACCTCTGTCCTCTTCCACTTTCTCTGAAGAACAATGTGTCATAGATCTCTCCTCTCCGTCCCTCCCCCAAGGCTCCTTCCCTCCTGGCCTCCTGCTTCTTAGGGCAATAGAGGACCATGAACACTTGACTTTGGAAAATATACTGTATTGCAGAGAGTTTAAGAAGACGGAGGCAGAGTTGATTTTTTTCCCTTTCTCTGTTAGCAAGGATCTGATTTATAAAACTGCCTTGGAGACAACTTCTCACCGGGTTTATTTTCTCTGTCAGCTGGGACTGTCTGCGAAGTGCTGTTGCCGATGGCTGGCTCAGTGGTCAATCTTAGCTCTTGAGCTGAAACCCAAGAGTTATGTCCAGAAAGGCCCAGGGAGTTGGGATGCTGGGTTTTATGCCAAGAAAGATGATTTTCCTACAATTTTTCAGAATGCAGTAGGGGATAAGGGAAGGCTATGCTTTGAGTTTCACATGCATAATCTTATGTAAGTTGTTCTTGTTTAACATTCTAAAGGGTTCTCCTTGAGACTTAGCAGTCAGGATTTGAACCTGAGCTGTTATTTTCAAACTTCTTTCCATGCTGCTCCCTTCATTTTTGCCTAGGTTTCTATTCAAGGTAACCCTTAGGACAGTAGGGTGTACTGGGACAAGTGAGCCTTGCCAAGGAATGTTCAGGAGCAGAACCCTGCGATGGAAAATGTGATGTGCATTTGCAGAGCCTCACAGAGAACACCAAGCTTTCTGCGTGCTACAATTACATTTGCCTACACTCAGTGTTCACCTGTGTGTGTGAATACACATACTCCTCACATCTGCTTCTTTTTATTATTCTGCCTATGCAGTGGGAAGGCAGAGGCACTAGGGGCATGTATGAACTGTATACGTTGCTGTTCATTGCACCCTCAAGTGAGGCAGCCACTTCAGACGGATTCAGTACATTCCTGGCTAGTAGGCAAAATGGAAGTGCAGTTACAGCAAGGGGCATAGGCCAGGCCAGCTGTCTTAGATGTGACTATGAGGTGGCCTCTCCTACGGATAGCCACTAATGAGGCAGAGCTTCAGGGTCTCGAGAGCTGAGTCATGTACCACAGTGCCATTGGTAGCTTTCACTTTTATAAACTGCTTTGTGAAAGTTGAGTTGAGAAGTCATAGATTGAGGTGTAAGCTCACTTAGGACTAGGTATTTAGTGCAATGATTTGTTTCCATTGTCTAACACGTTCATGAGACTTCAGGGAGCCAGAGAGGCTGGATTTGGTATTATTTGTGTCTTACTCTAGGACAGAGTATAATTTTAGACACATGCTCAATGAATAGTGAATTAATCTGCTATGGAAATGTGCATGATTCTTACTTCTTGATCCTTCATTTGTTTCATTACTAAAGAATAATATAAATAGTGGTCAGACTATGCTTCCGTGAAGAGACAGAGGAAGTTCTCTTTTGTGTGTCAAAGGCATTGTGAAAATTATAATGTAGTTTCTGACATAATATACAGAATGAGTAACCCATAGTGAAATTGTTGAATTTATACTTATAACGTTAAACTTTATAACTACAAGATCAAGCTCCATTCTAACACTACCTTCAAATCTCTAGACTCAGTGATTAACCAACAACATGATAGCTCTGTATTATCTCAAACATTTATTACATTTTATTTATTTATTTTGTTGGCTGCAGGGTTAGTGCATAATGTCATGGCTGTGTGGTGGTTGGAGGAAACCTTTATAGGAGTCATCTCTCCTTCAACCATATGGATTTCAGGGATTGTGTGTGTGTACACATATGTAATATATGTATGTATATATATATAATATGTATGTGTATATATATATACATACATATATATATAATGATTTTGATCTATCTGTCTTTCTTTTGATCTCTTTCTCTCTCCAGTGTATTGACTAAACATGGGTCTCCTGATGAATCTAGAGCTTGCCAATTTGGGTAAACTAGTAATCCAGTTAGCCGACTTGCCCTAGGCATCATGTCTTCACCGCTTGAGCAGGGAGATTATAGCTAGGCTTCCACACATGCTCAGCTGCTATGTCAGTACCAGTCATCTGATTGCCAGTCCACACACTTGGGCTGCAAGAATTTTATGTACTGAACTATCTTCTCAATCCTTTGCAGAAATATTTTTAAAGTAAAATGCATGCTTAAAAAACTCATATACTACAAGGTAAATTTGTAGAATATATTCCTTTGATACATTTATAAAAATAAATTTACTGCTTAATTATTAGTTGGGAATTGAATCTGATCAATTTATTCCTCACTGTGGGTTTCATATTTTCATGTTAATTTTTGTTTTAAATTATATTATACTCATAGTTATGGATTAATTCTTCCATGCAATGCATGACATCTTAGTTAGGGTTACTATCACTGTGATAAATAGTATAACCCAAAGTAAGTTGAGGAGAGAAGCGTTTATTTGGTTTATACTTCCACACTGTAGTCCATTACTGAAGGAATTCAGGATAGGAACTCCAACAGGGAAGGGACCTGAAGGCAGGAGCTGATATACAGGTCATGGAGGAATGCTGCTTACTGGCTTGCTCCTCATGATTTACTCCATCTGCTTTCTTATAGAATCCAGGGATAGTACCACCTACAATGGATTGCACCCTGCTACATGAGTGATGAGTTAAAAAAATACAGATTTGCTAGATGCCTAAATTTTATGAAGTCAGTTTCTTAATTGAGGTTCCCTCCTCTTAGATGACTTGAGTTTTAGTCAAGTTGATTTAAAACTATCCAGCACAATGGGTATGGCTTCAAGTCCAAAATGATATAGTTAACAAGTAGCTGAAGATTTAAAGTAGATGTCTAGATGTCCTCAGCACATTCGTGGCAATGTGCCAGGGCGATGTAATTCTGTTCTGGATGTCCTCAGTATGTTATTAGTAAGGTTGCAATGTTTGTAGTTAGGTGATAGTTTTAGCAGTGTGTATTACTCTCAAAATAAAATAAAAAAATAAACAAAATGTGGAAAGCAGGGCAGTGTGTGGACTGATGATAGCTTGGAATAACTTACAGTTGTGAGCAATTTAGGCCTGTGCATTTGAGGCACAATTCGAAATGGTCACACAACAAAGTGACACATTTTATTAAAGCTAACTTTGTTCCCCACAATTCCTGCTCCCCTGTTGTCCTTGGCAGACATTTTATCCTTTGTTTGTGCAAATTGCTGCTTCCACTTAGCACTGTTTTTATCTCCCTTCATAAATAATCACATAGAATTCCTTCAATTCCTTGAAGGTTTCTGGCTGCTTATAGGCAGGTGCTGGGGCCTCTTTTCCTAGTATCATATTGACACATGGGGCTCAGTAGTTTGATATCATATTATACATTACAGTCACCTTAACACTCGTGTATGTTCCTTGCCCACAAATATAAGTGCCTGCAAAGACATATCTATACATGGTACAACACCAGATCAAACTTCCAAGTCAATTTAAACTCCAACATTGTATGAGTACATCTGATTCATAGTAAATGAATCATCTTTGCTGTCAGGGGTGTGGATTGCAACTGCTCTGACTCATTCTGGTGGAAGTGAAAAATGACACAGCCACTTTAGAAGGCTGATCAGCGTCTTCTGCAAATAAAATATGCTCTCACTATTGCCAATCAGTAATCACACTATCTAGTCAAATAGCTTTAAACCTGAATGTTCACATGAAACTTGCACAATGACATTCATTATAGTGGCTTTATTCATCATTGTTAAAACTTGTATGCAACCAATATATTCTTCATTGGATGAATTTCTTGCCTCTGGTATATCCAGACAATGAAATAATATTCAAAACTAAACAACAAACAAATAAACAAAACAAAACAAAAAACAGGATGACCAAATCATGATAAGAAATGGCAGAAATCTTTTTTTGCTCAAGAAAATAATTGAAGTTACATAGTATTCAGTCCAACTAGAAAAGGAAAAAAATCTGTAGAGACAGTAAAATGATGACTCTTCATTTGGGAGGAAGAAGAAATTCAGACAGATCAGAAAGAATCTTCCATGATATCACTGATTATAAGACTGCAATGGTTGTCAAATGTATAGTTTTCAATGCTTATAGAAAGTATAACACCATATGTGTTTTCTATTGGAAAGTGTGGCCTATGGGGTGATAAAGACTTCTCATTGAATGTTGATTGATTGAACTAAATGTGCCATGCTGTTTGATGATGTCTCAAGAATAAGGCTGGGCTTGTGTGGGGAAGACACAGAGACTTTTCAACACTCTCTACTGACCATTTCTGTGAAAGTAAAGCTTCCCTGAAAATTAAAATCAATTTTAAAGTGAAAATAATATTTCATATTATTATATAAAAGTAATATCTATTCATAAATCCATGGATACTTGTTGATTCAATAAACATTGCTGACTTTCAAGTTTTATTCATGACTTTAGATAGCAGACTGTTTTTGATCTGATAGGTGTTGAAGATTTTACTGAGACTAGTGGAAAATAAATGAATAATCATAACACAGCCTGATAAATATGAAGAAGGGAAGGAAGACATCTCCTTGAATCATTCTGTTCTGTTCTGCTGTGGCTTTCCAGAGTCAAGGCTATGATACAAAGAGCCTGACCCCTCAGTTTATTTGTTTTTCCCTTTCTTCAATGGTGCACCTGTGACCCCAAAGCTCTTCATGACTAACTTTGGTGACCTGAGAAACTGAACTGACTTACCCTGACCTTTAACAACCTACCTTGAGGCTAAATCCAAGCCTAGGGGAACAGACGTTGGTGTGGTCAGGGGCCCAGTTCAGCTGTGTTTATTAAGAGAGGGTCTCAGGGGTGTCTTTGTGCCGTGCAGCCTTCTCTCTGCATGCTTTATTTTTTACGACTCTTAGAGTCATTAATGCATTTCTTGCTTTTGCTGTAATGTGTTATTTAAAATATCACATATCTTAATGTCTGATGATGGGAAGTAATTTTGCTTGAGCAGTTTCCTTAGAGTGAGAGTGGCAAGCAGAGCACAATCAGTCACCGGTATTCACCAAGCTCACTTGGTGAAGACAGCAGGCTCCATCAAAGCAGACACACTGCCTGTTCCGTTCCCATCTGAGTCCAGACATCTGGAGGGCAGGGAGTGGAAGACTCTACAGCCAGCTTTCGGGTTCACCACTCACTCAAAGCCACATTTTCAGTGCTGTCTGTCCATAGTCTGCAGTACTGTCTGTCCATAGTCTTCAGTGCAGTCTGTCTGTCCATAGTGTTCAGTGAAGTCTGTCCATAGTTTCCAGTGCAGTCTGTCTGTTCATAGTCTGCAGTGCTGTCTGTCTGTCCATAGTCTGCAGTACTGTCTGTCTGTCCATAGTCTTCAGTGCTGGTTGTCCATAGTCTTCAGTGCTGGTTGTCCATAGTCTTCCGTGCTGTCTGTCTGTCCATAGTCTTCCGTGCTGTCTGTCTGTCCATAGTCTGCAGTACTGTCTGTCTGTCCATAGTCTGCAGTACTGTCTGTCTGTCCATAGTCTGCAGCACTGTCTGTCTGTCCATAGTCTTCAGTGCTGTCTGTCTGTCCATAGTCTTCAGTGCTGTCTGTCTGTCCATAGTCTTCAGTGCTGGCTGTCTGTCCATAGTCTCCAGTGCTGTCTGTCTGTCCATAGTCTCCAGTGCTGTCTGTCTCTCCATAGTCTCCAGTGCTGGTTGGCCATAGTTATCTGTCTTATCTGTTTGCAACCTCCAGTGTTGTCTGTTCAGCTGTCTAGCCTGTTCAGTGTTATCTTGGGAAAGCTGTTACCTCTGTCCTGTGTTCATTTCTGTTTTATTAGTCCTGTGCAGTGGTCTTTGACCCTGCTCATATACTAAAGATCCTAAAAGGCATTGAAAAAAACAAAAGAAATTGAAAAGAAAACAGTCTCTGAACTGAAGAGATGACTCAGGAGTTAAGAGCACTGACTGCTCTTCTAGAAGATTCAGGTTTGATTTTTATCACCTGAATTGTGGCTCACAACCATATGTAACTTCAGTGTTAGGGGACCAGACACTTCTTATCTACATCTGCACCAGGTATGCAAGTGATATGCAAACATATGTGTAGGCAAAAAAGCTATATACCTGTAAATAAAACTAAAAATAAATTACAATTTTCAGGATCCATTTTAAATAAGTTCAAATATCTTGTGCTAGGTTTAGTTATGGACATTGTTGACTTTTCTTTCTTTGGTCTGACCTCTCTGAGGGTTTCATATACATAACCTGCATGCGAAACCAGAAGGAAGTATTAAAGGTCCTTTCATCTCATAAGACCTCTGGACCTATGAATTCTTATCAGTAACTAAACCTCACAAGATCAACCGTGTTCCCTTATAATAGCTTGATTTGATTCATTTATTCATGAACTAGATACAGATAGGGAATACACTACCTGTTTTATTCTATAGAAGTTGTAGGTGTTACAGTAGGAAAAATTCTGATTGAGTAGAACAGATAAGGGAGCTAGGTAAAAATCTTAAACAAGGCAGGTGGGAAGATTACCTCCACCTTGTTTTAAATATAGTGGTAATTTTTAAAAAAATATTGTAAAATTTTTGAAAGAACAGATATCAGTGCACAAAGTCTGGAACTGGTCATGTGCCCATTGGAGGACTTTGTGGTCCCAGGGGTCTCTATAAATTGGTTCCATATGTTGGAACAGTTTTACAGGAAAAAGAAAAGCCATCACATACAGACATGAACACACACACACACACACATACACACACACACACCAATTCACATAACAGAAATGCGTGGGTACAAGACAGATTTCAGGGATGCTTGACACAGGACTCGTTTCTGTATGGCTGTCTGCTTCCTGAGACTGGATACCATGGTGTTGAGTGCTAATGTGCCACCATGGGTGCCAGAGCTGGGGGGAAGGACAGCAGTTTCTTTGCCAAGGATTTAAACTGTCTTCTCCCAATTAGCAACAAACTCAGCTATGCCCTGTCTGGTCATCGTATACTGACTGGTACATGGTTTTATTGACTGGCCCTGGCCAATCATAATCTGTTGATGGAAAGCTATTCTTCTTTTTAATAGAAGAGGAAATTGGAGCAGAGAGGTTTATGGCTTGCCAAGGTCACAAAGCTAGTTGAGAGTGAACCTGGAATGTGAACCCAGGCACATGATTTCTGGCTAAGCAGGGCTCGTTTGTCCATGGTCTCTTCTTACTGGTAAATGCAGCCCTCTTTGAACTCCAGTGCACCTGTGGCTCTCATGACTTACTTTTACCAATTGCTATTTTGGTACCTGCTGCCAACTCGCTAATATTCTCTTTCCTCTTTCAGGTATTGGATTGGGAGGATGGATTGGCCAGTCCTGACCCTGTCTGAACAGGACTTACTTGTCAGTTCTTGTTACAGTCCAGCTTGCTCTGGAAGGTCTAACCCTTTATCAACTGAAGGTTGATATTCACAGGCAGACACTGCTCCCTTCAGTCCTCCCAGCTGGAACTTGGTCCTGGGCTGCTTCCCTTAGAAGTAAACACTGGTGTTGATTGTGCACTGGAGAGTTCGTAGTGGCAGTCTGAATTGTGGGGCCCAGGTCAGAGCCAACCACACTGTTACAAGGAGTGGGCCCTTGTTTGTCCCGGCTGCCTGGCTAGCTCACAGCCAAAATAACCATACAGAAACTGTACTAACTTAAACACCGCCTGGCCCATTAGCTCTAACTTCTTATTGGCTAACTCTTACATCTTGATTTAGCCCATTTCTATTAATCTATGGATCGCCATGTGGCAGTGGCTTACCGGAGGTTCTAACCGGTGGTGTCCGTGTCAGACAGAGGATCCATGGCTTCTCTCTGTTTCTGCCCTTCTTCCTCCTAGCATTCAGTTCTATTTTCTCTACGTACCTATGTTCTGCTCTATCAAGTAGGTCAAGGCAGTTTTTTATTCATTAACCAATGAAAGCAACACATAAACAGAAGGAACTCCTATACCACCACAGTATCATAGAGACTAAGCAGAAGGAAGTCCTCAAGCCACAGACTCTTCCATATGTGGCCATAACAAGGATCTAGAAGGGAAAGATGGCAAATTAGATAAAAGGACAAACAAAAGCCATGCAGGCTCAAAAGTTGCTGTGTAAAATACTGTGATAAACCATTTCTCTACACAGGAGGCACACATTTAACAGAACTATATTCCACAGAAGCCCATATTTCTGGAGCTGAATCTGAGGAATGAGGGAGCATTGCCAAGTACAGACAAGTGACTGCTGTGGACCAGCAATGGGCTTTAGTTCAGTGCCAATTGTCCTCAATATAAACTCATATATGATCTGCAACAACTTCTATGACTTTACCAAGGAGGTCAGGCTGATATGCCTCCATGGTAGGCCGGCTCCATAGAGGAGGGAACACTATGAAGGGCTTGGATGAAAGGCTAAGACTTGGAGGAAGGCAGGTGAGGTAGAAGGGGAGAGAGAGTAGGGCAAAGAACAGGTCAGGCTTTAAGTCAAAGTTTAAGAGTGACACTTAAGAAAGTGCTGATGGGAGAATGGAGCATGAGGGACCAATGCAGCTCTGTGACAGCATGAATCACGGCAGAGCCAATCTGTTCCAGAGATTACCTAGTAAAGGTGGTCTGGACCATTATTTGTAGAGTTGAGGCAATGCCAAAAAACAGTGTGATGATGTAACTGTGGACTTCTGGCGATGGACCTAAATGTGTCAGACCTTGAGGACGGAAGACCAGATTCCATGTGACAGCTGTTTTCTTAGACTGACTGAGCCATAAACATATGAGACTATATCATATGGCCAAGCAGAAACTCACACAGAGATGGTGTGCTATATTCACGGGTGAATGTATTTTGTCTTGCATGCACATCTGCATGATAATTTTTGATAATTTTATTCCAGTATATTTAGTGTCTGAGAATCAAGGCCACGTGTTAATTCATTTCCCAAACCTCAATATCTAACAACACAAACAGCAGCTATTCAGTAATTACTGAAGGAACAAATGAGTGTTACATCTCCTTCAGTAGTCAGTGGAAAGTTTTGAAGGCAACAGTTAAATACTTGCAGTTGGTCTGGTAAAAGACTCTTCAGCCTTGGTGGTTGCCTTAGAGATGGGGCAGGAAGAGCATCTTTGTCAGAACTGTTGTTGAAAATCATTTTGTGGTGCTGATTAAATTTCTATCTTTGGACAAATAATTTGTTTTCTCAAAGGATTAGTTGTTTTTTTTTTTTTTTTGTTCAAATATAGTATCTAACTCAAAGCTTGGTGAGATAATTTCCTACGCATGGCTAGGGCAGAGCTAGGCATACATGAAAACGTCTGAAAATTTCATATCCTCTCTTGTTCTTCTAAGAATGAATCACCCAGGTCATTCTGCAGACAGTCAGCTTATATACAGGCTCATTGAGAGGAGGAAGAGGACAGCCAACAAGTCACAGCCGCAATGATTCAGCCTGGGGCATAGGAACGACTGGACTGATTTACAGGCAGGCTCATGGCCTGTTAAACCTCTCAACTGCCTATTTGTAATTAATGTGGCAAAGTGTGCACCAATACTACCCTCATTTTACTAGAGTGAAATGGAAGCTTACGGTGGTGAGAAGTCACCCCAGGAACGTGGATGCAAGTGGATACAGTAGGATTCATACCTAATTGTGTTGAAGATGAGTTCCCAACTGCATGTATTTTTCCCCTAATGATGGATAAATAGGAATTCTGAAGAGCAAACAGATCTGGAGTTCTTCCAAGAATTTCCCAAGACTTCAAGGAGTAGTAAGAACCAGACAATACCATCAAAAGAGGATTTAGGGGCTATATGACTCCTTTTGTTGGGATGTTCTGCCCTCTGCTGGTAGATTTTTATGTTTTGTTTTCAAGTACTTAAAAAGCTGATTTTAGACTTTTACATTGGGTCTCCTTGGTGGTAACTAAATTGTTTAAAATGAGAGTACTTTATGTGTAGTTCATTCATAAACATGTGGCTATTGGCCACTGTTTGTATAGGTATTTATGTGTGTATGCATATGTATGAATATATATGTACATATATTCATATGCATATATGTGTAATCACAAAGCTATAAAACCCAACACAATGCCTGTCAAACAGTAAGCAATAGGTAAATATTGAACAAATGTGTGACTGAACGTTTGCACACAGGAAGAACCAAGGAAACCAAAGCGTGACTGTGGGCATCAGCTGTGCCCTGCTCTAAGCACCTCTGTTTTGTACAGAACCATGGTTTTCAAGGCACTGAGTGATGTGCCCCAGAGTGACTCCATTTGATAAGAATGAAGTTTTCTCCAACTTGAGTACACAGGCAGGGGCCGAATGACTCTGCATCATTGAGGTGCTTCAATATTAGTGATTGAGATTAATTCCTGCTGTTCCGCATCTGATCTCTAAAGGGTCATCTTTCTATATCTTCCTCTCAGTGGAAGGCTGAAGAGCAAGTGCTCACCAAAAGAAGATGAACTCACCATTTCATTAGGATCCCCTTCCACCTTAACTGACCAGCTCCTGCAATAATGACATGAATACATTTCTGAGCGCAGAACTTTATGCTGCTTCTTTCTCATTATTACCTCCAGGAGGACTGAGTTTTCAACATTTCCTTTTGAAAATACATTGAAACCATCTGATGTTTAATGTGATCCTTCACTCGAAAATTTGGTTTATAAATATTGTCCTATACATGCCTCAAGGACACCTGAACATACAGAGCTTTCCCCAACATCTTCAGATAAAGAAGAAACTGAGAATCAAAAGGATGCTTGTAGATTGAAACTTGAATGGTCTCCCTTCGTGCCGGGAACTGAGAGCTCATGCACTCAGGGACTCGGCTCATAGCCAGGCATGGAAACACATGAATACTGAGTTTGTTGACTTCAAGGACTTACTGAAATTTCTGTGAAAATGCAATGTAGTATTCAACAGATGAGAAATGGGGGTACTTCTGCTGCTTCATAGACTACAGTTTAGCAAAAAGATTCTAAACTGCCTCTGAGTGCAGATAGGCTTCTGCCAAAGTGTTGGTGCTTGGTGTGTCTTGAATGAATGAATTAGTGAGTGAATGAATGAACCCATGTAAATAATCAAACAGTGTTCGGAGGAGACTGCTTGTTTGTCCTGGCCACCCAGAACAGAAATAATCACACAGAAACTGTATTAATTAAATCACTGCTTGGCCTGTTAACTCTAGCTTCTTATTGGCTAGCTCTTACATCTTAATTTAACCCATCTCCAATAATCTGTGTATCTCCACATGGCTGTGGCTTACCGGATAAAGTTCCAGCATCTGTCTCTAGTGGAGCTACATGGCTTCTCTTTAACTCCTCCTTCTTTCTCCCAGAATTCAGTTTATTTTCCCCTGCCTACCTCTATTCCCTGTGCAGTCCCAAGACAGTTTCTTTATTAACCAGTGGTATTCACAGTATACAGAGGGGAATCCCACATCAAAACACTGATTACTTTCCTGCATTTACAATCGAGTTATGAGATGACAGTTTCTGACCTCTTTTGAGCCTCAAGTAGATTTAGTTAGCAAACTGCAGCTTTACTTATCTTTCCCTAGATAGTCAAGCTGGGATCTTTTATTTTCCCTCTCTCACCTCTAAGTATACTCAACATGTTGAGAGGAAGTCTTTCTTCCCTGGGCCAAAATATTTAATGGAGATTATGTTGAATGTCACTGAATACTTTGACACTTCAAGATGTATACTTTTCTTACTACATCTCTTCCTTCCCCCACTTTACCTTTCTTTCTCTCCTTTTAACAACAGACAGAAGACAGCCCCAAGTGGCTGGGACTCCTATCCTCTGCCATGTTCTTGTTCTGTCTCTGTCAGCTTGAAAATAGCCACTCTCCTAAGGCAGCAGCTGTGTGAGACAAACAACACATTCCCCCTCCCCCTCATCCTGTGAAAACCTCAAAAATGGAGGACTGAGTTTAGAAGGGATTCTGGGATTCTCCCGACTGCAGCATCAACTGGCTCAATATTTCAGGATAGTGTAGATGCATTCACTCTTGGGATCAGTCAACAGACAAGACCACCCAGGTGAGCTGACCTAGTGAGTGTTTTGTCTTCCTCTAGTCAGTGCTCCCCAGCCTGTCTAGTTAGCGCTATACTGCACATGGCTTGTAACTAATGAGATCATTCCAAAGCTCCGGATTCCCTGCCCTCTGGGGACAGGTGGAAAGGGCTGGAGGAAGGGAGCAAGGACACTGCCAGAAGCAGAGCAACTGCTCCCCTGAATTACTTAAGATGGTCCCATAGCATTTAGTTTTTAAGCATATCAAGAACCCACAGAAATATCTTTTTAAAATTTTTTATTTATATATTTGCTTATTCATTCATTCTTTCATGCATTCATCCGTTCCTGTATTTGTTTATTTTATTTATTTACAGTGGGAGAGTTCAGTTGATTAGTACAGAATGATCAGAATGGTAGGGTAAAAGAGTTAGATGTCAAGACTTTCGCTTTCGTGAGCATTCTGAGGGGAACAGGTCCAGATAAGAAACCTTACTTTATGGTGTCTGCTTCCCACAAGTCCTTTTCCCAAGGTCGTGCTTTTAGATAAGCATGTGAGGAACTTCAGACCTTGCCATTAATAAATGACTGGTGCCTATTGTCAAAGTCAATGTTACACCCCCTGAAGCCTCTCCAGAAATATCTTAATAGCACAGTGAAAGTGCTTTCCCTAAAGTTAGATTTTAATGAAGAATACAAATGTGTCACATATGTGTTATAAATTGAATTTAAGTGTGTAAAATATCCACATGGCAATGTATGTTAATTATACATATGTACATATGGGCATTCAATGGTGCATTTAAGGCTTAGATAAAACCTGGTACTGGCTGATTTCTTTGAATCACATCTGAGAGTGAAGATGTATGAATTGGCCATTCACACAGTATAGACCAATGTGATTGATTGATCCTTTTGAACAGCCATGGCAAAGTATATTGAGGTTTTCATACTAGGGCGATTGCAAACTATTAACATCTTAATGTAAAATATTTTGGGTAGAATATTCTATATACATAATATATATAGAATGTATTTTAAATGCATGTATCATATTTATGATTTTCTATACTACTGTATGCTACAACATTTGTAATGGTTCATCTTCATAGCCATCTAGACTAGACTTGGAATCAATGAGGAGACACATACCTGAGGATTTTGAGCATCATTTCTATGGTGTTTAACTGAGGAGAGATGATCTATCATAAAAAATTGTCTGACAGCATGGGCTGAAAACTGAGCATGGCAAAAAAAATTAGAGATTGTCAGCTCTGCTTCTAGAGCATGCAGTACTGAGAATGATTCCACCTCTGCAGCTTGGAGTCACGCTTAGCACCCCATGTTTGCTTATCATCATGGGCCAGATCTCCAAGTGGAAGTCAGCATCAACTTGCTCCTTTAAATTGCCTCTTATCAGGTGTAAAGCTGCAACAATGAGAAAAGTAGCCAATACAGTGACTTTATGACCAATTAAAATGACAGTAATGCTATTATACTAAGTCAGGAAAATATATTTTCACAGGAATTTTGAAAAAAAAAATAAGAATAAAAAGATAGCACATTTCCAATCTCACCATTTTAACATGAGTTTTGATTTTTGTCTCTATTTTTCCATTGTGTTTTCTAAATATTTTTAGTAAATATGTCGACTTTATAGCTTTGTGCTTTATTGTTTTCAGTTATGATAGCAAATGTTGCTATATACTGTAATTCCTTATGTATATTTCTACTTTCATAGTTTTGCAACAGTCCATCAAGTGAATAAAAATGGTTTACTAGCAAATCCACCATGGGGCTTTCCTATTAACAGTTAATACGTTTTTGAAGTTAAAGATTAAGATCACGACAAACGCATTCTTAAATGCCAATACATGATTTACACTTCAGTATGTTTAGAACAAGCTTAGCCACCATGGCAAGGAAGTGTAAAAGCGTTATTTATTCACCCAGTCATGTTCCCTGATGCCTATTGTCAATATCTATCAAATCAGACCCTGCACCCTCCACATAACGTTAGGGAAAGAACCCCGCCCTTAATAATGGTAAGCAGTCATATTATCACTGAACTCTGCTCCAGCCTCTATTGCAAGTGTGTTTGGCTTCCTTTAAAGCATTCTGGTGAGTTCCCCAGGACAATGCTTCAATCTTGAAGGAACACACACACTATATCATGGTGTCATTTTCCCCTCTGTTTTATGTAAGCCTCTCACTTTGTTCTGATTCTTAGAAGTTCTACAAAGCCTTTCAAATATCAAAGCGAGCAAACAGCTCTGAGGAGCAGTTGGGTCCAGAGGAATACATGATCAAGACGTGATGGCCCTTGCTGCAATGTAGAGGTCTGTCTGGGAGGTGCCTTCTCGCGGGCCTTTGGAGAAAACTATTTTGTGGCTCTTGCATTTTCTCATCACCATATCGTCCCTAAATTTCCTCAGACCTCTCCCAGCTGGAGTCTTGTCTCCTTTTCCTCTTAGGCCGGGTGTTCATTAAACAACAACAGGGTTTTCTTGTGGTTTAAGGGATCAAGAACCTCATGTTCTCATGGGCTGTGAAAAAAAAGAGGAAAGTCCAGTGGCTTGGCATTGAAAATAATCTCTGTGTAATTAAGCTGTTTATATTGCTGTTTGTGATGTATGGCTCAGTGGTTAAGAACACTTGATGCTCTTCGAGAGATTCCAAATTGTGTACCTAGCACGAATGTCAGGTGACTTTCAACTGACTGTGACTTTAGCTCTGGG
Organism: Arvicola amphibius; assembly: GCF_903992535.2. Taxonomy (NCBI): domain Eukaryota; kingdom Metazoa; phylum Chordata; class Mammalia; order Rodentia; family Cricetidae; genus Arvicola; species Arvicola amphibius. The sequence continues at coordinate 59,066,418 of NC_052047.1, forward strand.
GGATCAGATGCCCTCTTCTATCCTCCACTGGCATACACTTACATGCATGCATGCCCACATGTATGTGAGCATGCACACACACATGCGCACACTATAAATTAATAAATGAAATTCTGGAATTGTATGTATTCTCTTGCTCTCTCTAAGTATGAAAGGGTAAGAAATGAAAGCCACTCTGCATCATTCTAATATCTAATATTAATATCTAATTAATAATTAATCTAATCTAATAATATCTAATATTAATATATATATATAATTAGATAATATCTAATATCCATAGGACAGTGTACATCATTAAGTGCATCAATCAGGGTGTATTATTATAATGAAACCTATTTAGTGAAAATAAAATAGCAAATCTCATCTTGATTGCTGATGCAATAAGTGTACAGTACTGTCTGCTTTCCCCCAATGACATCAGTGGGGCTCTGTCTAACTATACCTCATGTTCAGGGTGGCTCTAGACAAATGGAGTTACACAATCTCTTTTTGCCAATGAGCTGACAAAGAGTACATGTTTGAGGCCCGATGTAGTGTCACATGCTTATTATTCTGGCACTTGGGTGGTTGTAACAGAAAAATTATCAACTCTGAAATAGCCTAGGCCACAAAGCAATACACAGTCTTAAAACAAAAAGAAATGGCAAGGGCTGGAGAGATGGCTCAGCAGTTAAGAGCACTGGCTGCCCTTCCAGAGGACCCAGGTTCAATTCTCAGCACCCACATGGCACCTCACAACTTTCTGTAACTCCAGCTCCAGGGAATCTAGTACCCTCATACAGATATACGTGCAGGAAAACACTAATGCATATAAAAAAGAAACAATAAGAAAATTCAAGTTACCCTCCTGGCCAAATTTTAGTTAGGCTCCCATTAGGCCCACCTGTGTAGTCATTCTAGTGAAAACCCAGTCTAAGCAATACCAGCAGACAACAAGACCTCCCACTCTGTCAGATCTGATGGGTCATGTCTGGTCACATACACACTCTGCATTCAGTCACTCCAAATTACTAACTTACCCTTAGCAAGAAGAACCCTTTTAGGCACGTTCATGCAGAACTGACTGTAATGGAGTAATTAAAAATGCTGCAGATCCCTGAGTAGCTGCAGTGGCAGAAATGTTGCAGGTCCCTGAGCTGCGACAGGCAGTGGGCCATGTGGTGGCAGGTAGGGGGCAGCAGATCCAGAGAGCAGCCAGTCCCAGGCAGGGATGGTGCATGAGACCACACCACAGGTCTCCAAAGGCTGGTCCTGGGCGGCAAGCCACGTAGTGGTGGCCAGCGAGAGACAGATGGATAGACACACAATGCAGAGTGAGGTTGGGTATTTATTTAGTGGGTTATGGAAGTATGGAAGGGAAGGGGAAGAAAGAGAAGAGAAGAGAGAGATAAAAGAGAGAGGAGAGAGAGAGAAACAGAAGCTGCCTCTCTGAGAGGGAGATTGAAAAGAAAGAGACTCTGACTGCAAACAAAAAGGAAGATCTGCCTGCTTTAGTGGAGGGGTGGGATAGGCATGGCTTGCCTCTTAAAGAAACAGGACAGACCATTACAATGACCCCTTACCCACAGTGGTTTCTCTTAGCAGTATTTCCTTTTGTGACCCCTCTCCTTGACAACCTTGCTGCCATGCTTCTTAGCTATGGGTTCCCTCATGCCATCTTGACTTCAGCTCAAGTCCCCTAACTATGAGAACCCACTGCAGCAGCCCTGAATTTGTGTCTACAGTCCTGACCAGCATCTTCCTTATTGCCTTTTAACAAGAACGAGTGAAAACATTTCACTTTGACAGAACACAACAAATCCTGCAAAGTTAGAGTGACTATTTCTTATGAAACCCAAAATCTGTCATCTGCAAAGACTTACTCCCGAGTGGGACATTGTAGTGCTTTGACTGAGAGTGGCCCCTGTAGGCTCATATGTTTGACTGCTCAGTACTCAGTAAGTGGAACTGTACAGGAAAGGCTAAGAGATGTGGCCCTGTCGAAGGAGATGTGACTTTGTTGAAGGAGGTGTGTCACTAGGGTTGCGTTTAGAGATTTCAAAAGTCCATGCCAGGTGCAGTGTCTCTCTGCCTCATGGTTGGTGCCTCAACAAGTAAGCTCTCAGCTACTGCTCCAGCATCATGCCTGTCATCTGCCCACCATGATGGCCATGAAATCTTCTCTAAATAGTAGGTCTCCAGTAAAATGCTTTCTTTGATAAGACTTTGCCTGGCCATAGAGTCTCTTTACAGCACTATAACAGTGACTAAGACAGACATTATCCGTTTATTGTCATTTGTTCACATTCAACATTAATTTGTGAAGTCACTCGGAGAAAACTTTGCAATACTTACTTATTTAATGAAATAGATACTATAAAACATTATGTGTATGTACTTGTGCCGAGTGTGTGTATGTGCTCGAGTTCATACAGGGGCTCGAGGAAGGCAGAACAGATTATTGAGTCCCCTATAGACTATTTGCAAGCTGCCATGTGGATGCTGAGAATTAACTTGAGGTCTTTTGCAAGGACTTAGTTGCCTCTTCAGCCTCCTTCTGAAGTATTCAGAGAATGCTCCGCTTATGTGACTTCCAGTAAGTTGAGTTTCTTTTAAGTCAAGCTCTGAAGGTATCCACATAAAAGCTGTGGTTCATGTCCAGAGATCTCTGGGCTCCTGCATAGCTTTTTCTCTGTCCCCTATATTCCTGCATCATTTCCAGTTAGATGGGCCCACATCAATAACTCCGGCCAATGGACCGATGGAAAAAGTGATTCTGGAGCTCTGCCTGCCTCCTCTACTTTTCTTGGCATAGTGACAAAGTGGGACAAAAAGATCAAATAAAACTGTTAACCCCATATCAAGTTGTGACACAAATAATTTTGTCATTGTGATTTCAGGGGGTCTCTACTGCAGTAAGTTATCCTTAAATAACTCTCTAAGAACATGAGTTGAAATTATCAAATCCATTGTTTCACAAATCACACCAGAAAACCGAGCCTGCCTCACAGCACACTCAGCCCCATCCCTCAATTACTTAAATATACTGTTTTATAGTGTAAATTTTCAATGATGCTGCTTTTTAGAGTGTTCTTGTTCAGAATGTGGTCAATTTTACTAGGCAGTCACATCCCAAATAACTCATTATGTAGTTTAGTTCCTCCCTACCATGACCTCATTAAATATGACTGAATGTATTTATCCATAAATGGGCGAGTGAGCATCTTTTCTTTGAACATACCTTCTTCCTTTTAGAATGGCAGTTTACCATTTGTTTCCTCATAAAAACAATAGCTGTGAGATATGGAGGCTGTGGGGGATTGGGTCAGGGAAAAGACTGAAAAGTGTGAAGCTCTAGCTGAATCTCATTTCTGCCACGCTGCTGCAAGTGTTTCTGCAGGCTCCCCACTTCTTTCTGCCCATTACCCAGACCCCTACACTAGAAAAAGATACTTGTCATTAGGCTGCTGTGAAACTTCAATGGGTAAAAAAACTGATGATGTTTGACATTTTTTTCATAAGAAAAAATTAATTTTTTTCTCAACAGACATTTGCTGCCACTTTTGCTGGAAAAGTTCAACCTTGGCTAGGTTAAAATAGGAAAGCAAAACCTCTCCTGTTCAGCGGCTTTATATCACAGGACCACCAGGTGGCACAATTGAGTCAGAATTGTCTCTTCCCAGACTATACAGTTCTTGAAGTTTGTATATATGCATTTGTCCAGTGTGATTCCCCAACTGCGTCCTTTGTAATGGCCACAAGATCTGAATGTTATGACCTTGGGAGTCTCATGCTGTGCACTCTTTGAGTTTCTTTCTAACCCTATGACATTTCCAGCATGGCCACGTCGTAATTCTTATTCACTATTATAGATCACGAAGTTTTTGTTCATTTAGTGAAAGGAATTGTCTTATTTCCACAGACTAGAAAAAGAAAATTCCAAATTACTTAAATATATGGCATTTAAATGTAACCTGAGCAGAAGGGCTTTTTCCATGATGGTTGGTCCCCAAGGGAAAAAAGCTGCCCTTTACCCCAGAAACCCGAGGAACCACAGAGAAGACCCCACATCTTCTATATCTATTTCCAGGGTTACTTCAGAGAGCATTTTCCATCAGTCCCTTAGAACTCTCCCTTGTTAGCACCTCTGTTTTGGAAAAAAGGTCCAGCAACCCAGCCTCCATTGAACATTGCTAACACCTTGAATCTTTACAAGCCAAGCCCCTGTGTGCCTTAAAGTTCCTATTGCATTCTTTCTCTGTAAGTTAGGAGGGCTGTTTGTTCTGTTTAATTCTGGAGGTACTGAGGGAAAAATTATTTAAAAATTATATCAAGATATGTAAAGCAATTACAAAAGTATATACATATATAGATATGAAAATGTGGCTAGTATGAATATTAGTTTGGTTTCTGTTGTTACCATGACCAAATGCAACTTGGGGAAGAAAGAATTTATTTGCCATACAGGTTATATATAGTCTATCATGGATGTAAGCAGGAACTCAGGCCAAATACAGAGGCAGAAACCATGGAGGGACATTGGTTACTAGCTTGGTTTTTATAGCTTGCTCAATTTGCTTTTTTATACAGTTAATGAGCACCTGCTCAGGAATGGCACTTCCCACAGTGGACTGAGTTATCCCACATCCAACATCAGTCAAGAAGATGCCCCATGGATTTGCCTAGAGGTCAATGTAATAGAGACAATACTTCAATGTTTCCTCTTCCCAGATGACTCTAGCTTATACTAAGTTGACAAAACCAGTAGGGTATGACATCTATGATGCTAGAGATGAAAGTGAGAATTCACTGGCCTTCTGCAGGGGGACAGCTATTAGGTGTAGATCACTAAACATACCCAGTCGTATGTCCTTTCTTGTCTATCCATCTGCATTTACCCCATCTTCATGTAACAGGTACCATGTGCCCATAGTAACATGGGATGCTTTCCAGATGAAGTAGTTGAGAAACAGAGAGGAAGGCAAGACTGTAAGACTGTAAGAGCACAATGACAATTATAAGCAAGTCCTATTTTCTCTCATGACGCCCTGTGGCTAAGGGAACAGTGGATGTAGGACCCTGGAAGTGTGGACAGAACCTCTACTCTTATCAGGAGCTCTCTCCTTCCACCAAGAGGGTCCCCGGGGTCAAACTCAAATCTTGATGCTTGCTTATGATGATTGCTACCCACTGAGTTGTCTTGATAGCCCTTCTACTTGGATTTTGAGGCAGAGTCTATCTTGTTTCTTCCACTTTGCTTGGTATTCAAGGCTTGCTGGCCTTCTAGCATCTGGGTTTTTCTCCTGTCTGTTCCTTGTTTGGGATATAGATGCACACTATCTCATGTGGCTTCCCTGCTGTGCTTCAGGGATCTGAAATTAGATCTTAAGGCTTGTGCTGTTAACATTTTTACCCACTGAGCCATCTCCCCACAGAATTATTTTTTCTTGATGTTTTGATGTTTCCCATGCTCTGGCCACATGGTCTATGTTCTAGGAATTATTTCTGTCCAGATAATGCTTCCTTAGGGTGGATCTTGTCTTCGTGGTTATATTACTTTTGTCCCTGAAGGTTCAAAAGTGTTTCTCCCTTTACTGTCCCGTCTCTCCCGATTCTGTTTTTGTCCCCAGCCCTGACCTCCTTCTTTTCAGGGAACCATTCTTGAGAACTCACATTCTCTTCTACGGACTAAATTGCTTGTTTGGCTCTGTACTTTACAGCCCCCTAAACTATACATGTGTCTTTTTGTTATTCTCCTTCTCTGGACATATTACAGGTACTTTCTATGTTTCCATTCACCTCCCAAGGTGACAACTGCTGCAGGGCAATTACTGTAAATTTCTCACCTCCAGCAAATCCAGCCCAGAAATGGGTTCACTGTATCACCATTAATGCATGAACAGCTTCCCCCTGGAACAGCTCCAGGGGAAGAGAAGTTCAGACTCATTTTATTTTTGCCTCTCCTACCCCTGTGTATATTTGAAGAAATAAAGTTTTTTAAAATCTATTGCATTAGTGTCATAATCCTGCTATTCTGACCTAATTTAAACCTCATCGATTTTGGGGGGAAAGTAAGGACTTAGTTGGGTTTTGAAGATAATATTAAATCATCTTTTTATATGCAAATGACTGCAGAAACAAGAGTTCTCTATTGCTGTTTGCTTCTTAAAGAACCTGTTCAACCTTCCAAGAGGTTGACAGTCTGTATCGATGAAGACACTGCCAGGCAAAGCCTCTTCCAGGATTCTGACTACTCAGCTCTTGGACTCAAGCCCTGTGCTGGATAACTCTTTTTAATTAGCCCCTTGATAATCTTCCCTTTCTCCAAAAATACTATTTTTTCTGCAGGGAGAGAAGAAAAATCTCTTCTCTCCAATAGATAATTCTGAGTCTCATTTCCCAGGATAAAAGTTGTAACATATTCCAGGTCAGGGTGGGGGTTTGTCAAAATGTGCATGATAACTTATCTTTGTCTATCTCTACACATTAAAGAAGATTCTCTAGAGACATGCGGGTGACATGTTCTTACCTCATGTTCTTCATTTTGAGTGAGTTATTTTGAAATCATTTTAATCACCATTTAATCCTCCCTTCTTTGTTTGGAAGATGTGCCTTTTTTTCCTACTGGATGGAATGCTTACATAGATATGCAGACTCAGAAGGTACCATGTGACTTTAACTGGTCATATTCAGCTGCCTCAATGAGACCCAGTCATTTGTCCTGGGATGAGGCTCCTGGCATTACTTTATTTCTTTTTATATGGAAACCTTCTAGAAGGGTGCTTGTGAAAGTAAGCTTTTGAAGGACACAGAACATTTTTTAAAATTTCTGTTTTTGCTTTTTAAATCTTTGACTTTTCAGAGCATGCTCAGAGTTGCTGCTAGATGTGTCTTTTGAAGATGATTGAGAACAAAGTAGCTGGAGAGGAAGAATGGGATCTAGTATTGTATGTGTATATATATACATATATATATATATATGTATACACACACACACACACACACACACACACACACACACACACACACACATATATATATATATATATATATATATATATATATATATATAATTTAGCAGTTAGGGTTCCCTACCCTATGGGAAGTCCAAGGTTCTCCCCACTCCCCCCCAGGTCCACGAAGGTGAGCATCCAAACAGACAAGGCTCCCACAAAGCCCGTCCATGCATTAGAATCAAAACACAGTGCCATTGTCCTTGGCTTATCAGTCAGCCTCCACCGGCAGCCACATTCAGAGAGACTGGTTTGATGGGATCTGGTATTGTGATGTGCTATTTCTCTCTTGTCCCCTCCAGGACAGTATCTTACTGAAGGAACTGATTTTGCATTATACCCAGGCAAGAACATTCACTTTGAATATTTTTAAAGATATTCAGTTGTCCTTGATTTCTTTGTTGATATGCAACATAGTAAGTCATATCAAAGAGTTTATCATTAAATATAAAGCTCAGTGGGAGCACATAGTAGGGTTCTTTTCATCTATTCTCACATACCAATTGGTGATTGTACAACTGAATTGCAATGTTGTCCCTATATACATAAGACTGCATAGGGCACTGTATGTTGAGGTTTTTGCTATAGTAATCAGGTATGTAGATGAGTCAAAGAAGGTCAGATATATCAAGCTACAGACTTCCTTCTATTTAAGAACTGGTTAGAATGCGAAGTCCGATGTCTTAGAAACAATCTTTTTATTTCATGAATTCAAAGATTATCATTACCAAAGCCCTGGTTCCAACACTAGAACTGCAAAAGTGTCTATTATACAAGAATAGCCCAGGGCCAGTACTTCTTATCGGCTTCTGGAAAGAGCTCATCTTTGCTTTGAGAGGTTATTTCTGTGGATTTGAAAACAACTGAGTGTTTGGGGAGTCAGATGACTCATCCAAGTAAAGGCATTTACCACGGAACTTACAGATTCTAGTTCAGCCCTCAGGACCCACATCATGGGAGAAGAAAGCATGCTTCTGTAATTTGTCCTCTGACTCCACATGTGCGTGCTCTCCCTCCCTCCCTCTGTCCTTCCATCCCCAACCCATCTCTCTCTCTCTCTCTCTCTCTCTCTCTCTCTCTCTCTCTCTCTCTCACACACACACACACAAACACACACACACTACATGTGAAGAAAATAAGGATGAACATTCATAAGCAGAAAAATACAAACTAAGCACATTTTTAAGAGTAAGATATTTTTGATCATCTTTAATGAATGCATAAGTGAATTAATAAAACATTTAAAAATCTATATGTGCATAATAACTACTGGTTTAATTAAGTTATAGTTTCAGAGTTGTGAGGTGTTTTGGTGGTGATGATAATATTAACAATAATGGGAGCTAATGATTAGCAAGTGAACAAAAACTTAAGAGTGTGGCACTGGGTTGTTGAATACAAATATACTATCCCTATCAAACGCAAAACTCCAGTAACATTCTGGATCTGTAGGTGAAGATGCTGAAGCTTGCATATGTTTCAATCATCACAAAACAGTAAACACTAAATCTCGGATTTGACCTCAGAGGTATTTTGGGTCAGGGATAAGACTATAATACTCACATAATCTTTAATTTTTATTTACTGAAATTGTTTCACAAGATACATAGTGTAAATAAACCAGACATGCTACATGTTATGCCTAGGGTTAGTCAGTGTGCCATAAATAAATACCAGAGACACGGGTATTGAACCCTGCTATTCTGTCATGCTTTGATATTTATCAAACCTGCTTTCAGTGTAATTCTCAGTGCAGATGCAATCATACCTAATGTTTTTAGCTCAGAAAAGTCTGTCCCATTAGCTGATTCTTATTCTCTAAGTCTCTAAGCTTAAAAATTTACCATTAAAACAAAGCAAAACTAAAAGAGTCACAATAGGCCAGATTGCACTACGGTTCACAGGAATCCCAGTGGCTTAAATCCCCAAGGTTAACTTTTGCCCATATTCTATGCCTACCACTGAGCAGTCAAGGGTTCTGCTTTGTATATAGTTGCTCAGGGTTAAGATTGGTGCAACAGCAGTGATTTAGAAGTTGTTCTTTTCCCATAAAAAGCTAAAGAGCACTAAAATCTCCTTTTCCAGAGCAAGCAGTCAGTGGAGTGATGCCTGGAGTCTCACTTAGAGTTATAATCCTTTATTGGGAAACAACAGGAGGCTCACCCAAACACAATGGGACCAATAGGAAGATGGACCTTTAACATTTACCTGGCATCAGGAGAGCTGGAAATACTACACAAGTATTCTTGAAGACCTCCACAGACACTTCTTGTATCGGGCACAGTGTTTCTTTTTCTTAACCTCAAGTTAGCAACATCTTCCACTTGAGCCACAACTTGTGTAATCATTCCAATATCAGGACTCTGATGCAAGTTCCTCCCACTGTTGCTGTTCATAGTACTTGATGCTTTCTTCTGGGGAGTGGGCTTCTTTAACCCAACCAACAGCTTTGCACACAGTCTTAGCATTCAGGTTCCCTTGGTAACTACTTGGGGTGTTCTGGCTTACATTTTGGACCTATAGTATTCCTTAATCTGTAAACACAGAACAAAGCTTTGATCCTTCCTATTGTCCTTATCAAGGGGAGTTGATCAATATCTTCATACTGATGCCTCTCTTCTTCATAGAGTACAGCATGATTTCTGCCTTTTCTGTTACAAGTTAATCTCTATAGCACAAAGCAAATGGAAGAAACTATTCTTATATCATTTGGATTCTCCCTTTCCCCACAAGGTAAAAACAGAAAAGATTCACATGTCTGCTCTACAGGAGGGAATATTCAAAAAGGACACAGGTAATTGCTTTCCTTTGTCTTTAGGTTATGGGAAGTTTGGATCTGGAATTTGGGACATGTTGATAACTTCACACTCAGGAAACTTCATGACCTCTTCCTTGCCCTTGGTAAATGTCTGTAAAGGTAGTGCCAGGGCGTGATGACTAAGAGGTTGGAAGTTCATTACTATCAAGTGACTTCTCCTCCAAATGTTTGCAGCTGTCCTTAGAGCAAATATTTAATGTACCAGTGTTCCCTGGATTCTAATCCCTGCTTTAGAAACAATGGAATAATCGTGACACAAACTGCTCTCTCTACCTTTAAATCTGATGATCTGTTACCATCTTACACCTGTCAGAATGGCTAAAATCAAAAACACCAATGATAGCCTTTGCTGGACAGGTTGTGGAGTAAGGGGTACACTCATCCATTGCTGGTGGGAATGCAAACTTGTGCAACCACTTTGGAAAGCAGTGTGGCATTTTCTCAGGAAATTCTGTATCAACCTACCCTAGGACCCAGCAATACCACTCTTGGGAATATACCCAAGAGATGCCCAATCATATTACAAAAGCATTTGTTCAACTATGTTCATAGCAGCATTATTTGTAATACCCAGAACCTGGAAACAACCTAGATGCCCTTCAATGGAAGAATGGATGAAGAAAGTGTGGAATATATACATATTAGAGTACTACTCAGAGGTAAAAAACAATGACATTTGAATTTTGCATGCAAATGGATGGCAATAGAACGCAGTATCCTAACTGAGGTAACCCAGACCCCAAAAAGATGAACATGGTCTGTACTCACTCATAATTGGTTTCTAGCCATAAATAAAGAACATTGAGCCTATAATTCATGATCTTAGAGAAGATAAATAAGAAGGTGAACCCAAAGAAAAACATATAGTTATCCTCCTCGATATTGGAAGTAGACAAGATTGTCGGGCAAAAATTGGGAACTTGGGGGTGGGTGTGATAGGGGTAAGGGGAGATGGGGAGAGAAAAGTGTGAAGGGGAGGATGGAGAGAGCTTGGGGTTATGGTATGGTTGGGATAAAGGAAGGGTGGATATGGGAGCAGGGAAGTATATATCTCAATTAAGGGAGCCATTTTAGGGCTGGCAAGAGACTTGAATCTAGAGGGGTTCCCAGGTGTCCAGGGAGATGTCCCCAGATAGTTCCTTGGGCAGCTGAGGAGAGGGAGCCTGAAATGGCCAAATCCTATAGCCATACTGATGAATATCTTGCATATCACCATAGAACCTTCATCTGGCGATGGATGGAGATAGAGACAGAGCCCCACATTGGAGCACTGGACTGAGCTCCCAAGGTCCAAATGACAATAGAAGGAGGGAGAACAAGAGCAAGGAAGTCAGGACCGTGAGGGTACACCCACCCACTGAGATGGTGGGGCTGATCTAATGGGAGCTCACCAAGGCCAGCTCGACTGGGACTGAAAAAGCATGGGATAAAACCTGACTCCCTGAACATGGCCGACAATGAGGGCTGCTGAGAAGCCAAGGACAATGGCACTGGGTTTTGATCCTACTGCATGTACTGGCTTGGGGGGGGGGGCGGGCTAGCCTGTTTGGATGCTCACCTTCCTAGACCTGGATGGAGGGGAGAGGACCTTGGACTTCCTACAGGGCGTGGAACCCTTACTGCTCTTCGGACTGAAGAGGGAGGGGGAGGGGACTGGAGGGAGGAGGAGAGAAATGGTAGGTGGGGAGGAGGCAGAAATTTTTAATAAAAAAAATAAAAAATTACACAACACGAAGTAGCTGATAACAGTACAGCTTCCTTATATCTGGAGATCTCTGGAATTCGAGCAAAGCTCAGATGAGAACCATTCTACAGCATGCAGGTGCTGGCCTGATGCAGCTCGGGAAAATCAATTCTTTCTTTTCTTTCTTTTTTTATTGATTTTTATTGAGCTCTACATTTTTCTTTGCTCCCCTATCTGCCTGTTCCCTCCTTTTCAACCCTCATCCTAGGTCCCCATGCTTCCAATTTACTCAGGAGATCTTGTCTTTTTCTACTTCCCATGTAGATTAGATCCATGTATGTCTCTCGTAGGGTCCTCATTGTTGTCTAGGTTCTCTGGGAATGTGATTTGTAGGCTGATTTCCTTTGCTTTGTGTTTAAAAGCCACTTATGAGTGAGTACATAAGTTCTGGATTACCTCACTAAAAATGATGTTTTCTAGCTCCATCCATTTGCCTGCAAATTTCAAGATGTTGTTATTTTTTCTGCTGTGTAGTACTCCATTGTGTACATGGACCATACTTTCCATAACCGTTTTTCAGTCAAGGGGCATTTAGGTTGTTTCCAGGTTCTGGCTATGATAAACAATTCTGCTGTGAACATAGTTGAGCACATGTCCTTGTGGCACGATTGAGCATCCTTTGGCTATATACCCCAAAGAGGTATTACTGGGTCTTGAGGAAGGTTGTTTCCTAATTTTCTGAGAAATCGCCACGGTGACATCCAAAGGGGCTGTACCAACTTGCATTCCCACCAGCAATTCTGGAGTGTTCTCTTTACCCCACAACTTCTCCAGCATAAGTTGTCTTCAGTGTTTTTGATCTTGGCCATTCTTACAAATGTAAGATGGATTCTCAGAGTTGTTTTGATTTGCAAGCCTCTGATGAATAAGGATGTTGAGCATTACCTTAAGTGTCTTTCAGCCATTTTAGATTCCTCTGTTGAGAGTTCTCTGTTTAGGTCTGTACTTCATTTTTTATTGGATTATTTGTTCTTTTGAAGACCAATTTCATGAGTTCTTTGTATATTTTTGAGATCAGACATCTGTCTGATGTGGGGTTAGTGAAGATCTTTTCCCATTGTGTAGGTTGCCAATTTGTCTTATTGACCACGTCCTTTGCTTTACAGAAGCTTTTCTGTTTCAGGAGGTCCCACTTATCAGATAACCATGACTTAAAACTAGAATTCAACAGGAAAATCAATTATTAAACACCCAGAAAGTATGTACTTACTACAGTAAACCTTCAGATGCTTGAAACTAGATGCAGTACAGATATTTGCATCTCTGAAATGAGTAAACATGAAAATCCATTTTAAGCTTTTCCCCAGATGACCATTTTACCAGAATGCTCTTGCTTCTGCCTGGAATATTCTTCACCCACGGGGATATCCAGCTGGCAGCTGCACTGCCCTTGAGGGGCCATGAATGATTCACTTATGTGGTAGATACCTCACAGGGGATGGCTAGAAAGCTCAGAGGCACTGTCTATCAAACACAGACACTTACACTCTCTGCATGGTGTTCTCAGGGTAGTCAGAGAGATACCATCACTTAAGGCTTTGGGGACAACTACTCTAAGACCTAAGGCAGAAGTTGCCAAGGTTTTATGATTAAATTCAGTTGATGAGTTCATAGGTCAAACAAGTCCTTATGTAGCCTAGATTTGAATGAATTAACATCTAATTTTCAAAGGAAATTATAATAAAGAATTAGTGATTATCTTAGTCTTCTTTTCTTCTTTTAGACATTTGCACAATTACCTTATTAATCTTTCAGTCTTAATGAGACACTGGCATCTTTATCTTATCTTGTACCATTGTATTAATCAGAATAAGTCCCACCATTTCTATGGCATATATATCCCACAAAGTGGTTTCCTTCCCTTATCTTAGTTTGAGGTGGATAAATCCAGGTCCAGGCAGACATCTGGTCACCCTATCTTTCAGAACTCTGTCTCTGTTGTGTTTTAGAAGGGTTTTTAAAACTTGTAGTTATTTCTTATGGTCTGGCAGGAAAGAAAAGGAACCACATTGGAGATTTTAGAGACCTGACAAATTTCTCCCACACTGATAGCTATTTTACCTTCTTTTCAAGAGATGTAACTTAACCTCAGGGTCTAAAAATATTAGACCCATTATAAAACTAGGGTGTTTTTGAATGGGGGTGCTTTGCTATCTCTTCATAAAATCAGATACTGTTCCTTATGGCTCAGTGTTCCTGAATAAGAAAGCAAGTTACCTTTCCCAGGAACCTATACATCCATCAGCTTGATGCAGGACAGCAGTAACACAATTCTCATTTGTTAGGAAACTGAGAGAAAGCATATATTGTTTTCTGGTCTAAGCTAATTCAAGTCAATTTCTTTGCTGCCATTGTCTTCCTTTCTGTCCAAAGGCAGTGAGGACCAACCACAAGGCTTGCCCCTGCTCTGACCACCCAAAAAAGAGAGAACATGTGACCTCCTCCTCAGTTTTATCTGGTCATATATTCAGAGAAAAACCACACCCATAGGGTTAGTCACTCCAAAAATCATTGGCGATATGGGTCAAGCCCCCACATTTCCCCCCTTTTTCCTAATTATGAAAATTCTAATCCTAACACAAAACTATATACAATAATAACTATCAAGAATTGTCCAGAAGAAAGAAAAGGTAATAACATAAACAAAATGAAACTACAACCAACAAGAACAACCTCAAACAAGAAACATATTCTAAATGTCCAGACAATAGGTTAATGGCAATTTAGAGATTAGTCCAATAGTTGTTTTATCCTGAAGAGTCTAAGTCTTATACCTAATATGCCCTTATTTAAGATATGGGGGATTGTAACTGCAACTGTCTAGTCTTCAACCCCATCAAAGACCTGAAAGGGAAAATAATATTACCTGAGTAAGCAGAAAGTGCAAGCAATCAATTTCCAAAGAAAAAAAGTAAGAAATGACAGAAATAGCTGACTGCCTGGACAGTCATTCAAGGGAGAGAGCACATGACCTCTTCCTCAGTTTTATTTGGTTAGGAAACCTTAGAAAAACATGCCCATAAGGCTAGTCACCCCAAATGTCATTGGCTAAATGAATCAGGCTCCCACAGCAGAGACCAGTTCCTCCCTGAACTCCCATTGTGCTGTCAGAAGGACAATCTTCTATTTGATGATCTGTAAAACTACTGATCTTATAGTTTTAAAGGATGTTCTATTATCTAAAGCCATCATTGGCTACAATTGATGTAAATAAAGAGAATAGAGTTTTCCTTATGGAAAACTTAAGCATCATTGATAAAACAATGGTGAATACAGTCTTGTTTTTGGCCTTGAACAAACCTTTTCCCATCTTCTATTACTTTTATTCTAATTTCTTGGTGAAATTGACAAAATACATTCTTTAACAGTTTTACTGGTTCCTATTTTATCTCCCCGCAGGTAACCTCTTGCGCTACGCAGAGTCTTTCATAAGTCATGGCTCTCTATTCTGGTATTTTTTTTGCTTCCTTGTTGTAAGTAATCTTTCTTTCTTGAGTCAAGGTAGTAGATATTTTAAGACATTCTGAAAGAGCATATGAAAAAGCATCAACTGGATTCAGATCTTCTCTGAGGGATGAGATTTTTGTGTAACTAAGAAGTTGTACAGGGATTTCCCACAAAGCCTTTTAAAGGTACATCTGTAGGACCAGAGCTGGCTCAGCTGTTAACAACACTGACTGCTTTTTCCAGCATCCACATGGTTCACAACCATTTGAACTCCATTTCCAGTGGGCACGATACCATTTTCTGGCTTCTAAAGGTACAAGTGGCATATGGATTTACATGTAGAATAAAAAACTCCACATACAATAAATTAAATAATAATTTTCAAAACAAGTTAATAAAATTGCACCTTTTGAATCCCAAGGCTTAGGAATGACTGATTTTCAGATTTTACAGCCCAGTACAATGCTGAATCCCTGAACCTGAACATTCCCTTCTCTGCTACATGCCAAGGAGCTAGTTCATTCACAAGGGTTTCTTTCTTTTTTTTTAAATACTTGCAAACACATATAAAATGACAAACATACACTAATAAAAATCTGTTTATAATTTCTTTTCAGCTCAAAAGGAATAAGGTCCCACTTCCAAATGCATCATATTTTTTTCCAAATGTTGTGGTGCTGTGTGGAATGAGTCTCTGACTGTCTAGTCAGTTGTAACTGCTGTTTGTCACATGGGGATCTACATACTGCAAAGTGATAGAGACCTAGATCAGGCTAATTTTGTTTTGTTTCTGTTGTTTATTTTGCTTTAGTCTATTTTTACAGCAACCACTATCAAGGCACAAATTTCAGATTTTTCAAGGCTCTGCTGACCAGTGAGAAAGAGTACTAGATCTCAGTGAGAAAGTATCACAGAGGATTATTCTTTACTAACATTTTGGTATTACGTGTGTTGGGAGGATTTGTTTGTTTTTATTTTTTATTTTGTGTTTTTCTTTAATATGTTTTCATTGAATTTCTTCCACTTTGTGTTCAAAAACCACCCTTAAATCTGGAAATAATGCCACATACTTTTATTCCTAGCATTTGGGAGGCTGACACAAGAATTTGATATGGGAAGTCCTTCTGTATATGTATTGCTTTTATTGGTTGATGAATAAACATGTTTAAGCCATGGCTTAGAATAGTAAAGTAAAATATTTTATACACACACACACACACACACACACACACACACACACATATATATATATATATATATATAGAGAGAGAGAGAGAGAGAGAGAGAGGGAGAGGGAGAAAAGGCAGAGTCAAGGAGACATTATGGAGCTTCTGAAGGAGACAGATACTGGAGGGAAACTTACCAGTAGGCCACATCTTCATGATGGTACACAGATAGGTTAGTTAATAAGAAACCTGAGCTAACAGGTCAAACAGCGTTGTAATTAATATAGTTTCTGTGTGATTATTTGGGTCTGAGTGTTCGTGAAACAAACAAGCAGTCTCCTACAAATTGGTGCCAACATGGGTAAACTAAATCCACATAAAACCTGAGAGAGCTTGGGAAGGAATTTTAGACAAAAAGAAAAGAGTTAAGCATGGCTTCTTGGTAGCAGCATTTCCTTGGGTAGACTGTTTGCTAGAGACAAGTAGAGCCATGATTTCTTTACGAGAAGGTCTCTGACTCAGAATTAACACTAAAAATGGTACAGCTCCTTTAAGATCTGGCTTCCTCCTTTGTGCTGGTGCAGTTAAGGAACACTTAAGTGGGATTTGTGAACAACATGATACTAGTTGCTTAATAGCAGTATAGACATGCTGTGTCCTTAGAGCAGGGGTGGTGAACATGACTCATACAGCTGGTTGTGAAAATACCTTTACCATGTTGAACTGGGTGGGACGAAAAGACAAAGCAGCCTTAGTCCTAGCCATGCCATTTAGCATTTTAAGAAGTGATCATGGTCAGAAAATGATTACAGATATGCAATAGAGACAGATTCAGATAGAAATAAACCTCTGAACAAGTCATAGTGTATTTAAAAAGTATATGTAGGCTTGGGAGAGAAAGGAAAAAGAGTATGGACAGTTATAAAAAGAAGTTAATAGTTTTTAAAAATAAAACAAAGTCTTTTTAAAAGAGTCTCCTTTTAAAGAGACAGTAAAAGTACTATAAAAAGAGTACAGAGAGTCATAGATTAAAGGAATAAAGGAAAATAAGCCTCGTAAAGGTGGAATATACACAAAGACTCTGAATTATGTATATTATTGTGTTTTCTTTATATTTTTTGACTGCAAAGAGATTTGATTCTGGGGATCCTAATATAAACCAATATAAATTTGTCTTGACTTGAAAATTTGGGTCTAAGGCTATGTTTCTTTGGAAATTAGGTTCTGCTTTTGTTTCTGCAGTAGATGACAACCTGTGGATTCTTTCCAGGCTAATGTGGTTTGATGTATCAAGACCTCCTGAAAGGTATCTGTGTATACTTCACCCAACAAACATCATTAACCAGTTTGGAAAAAATGCCCAATTTCTCAAAATGATTGTTTATAAATGTTTGTTTTTATTTAAAAGGGGTTTATCATAAATGATAAAAGTCACAGTCAAGTTCTAAAAAAAATAACGGAAATATAATATAGAGATAAACACTTTGCATTAGTATGTACTTTGGTCTATTGATACAAACTTAAGGTCAATTTGCTACACTGAGTATATATATATTTCTGCTCTTGTTTAAGGTATTGTGTTTATATAGCTCATTTAAAATATAATGTATAATTAAGAAATATAGATTAATAGATAGTCATCTATAATAGTCAAACTGTAGTTATGTAAGTTATGTTTTCTAGATGTACATAGATATATTTCAGTTAGATAGATAATCTTCAACACTTCAAAGACCTACAGAACATCACATTTAAAAGGTAAGAACTTAGTCTTATCTCAACAGTGAGACATGGCTGTTTCTGGTAGCACCAAATCCTTCAAGAGGATGATGGGCATCAAAGAGACTCCTTATAGTTTTGCTAGCCATTTGAAAAAGAAACTTCTCTTGCCTGGACTGTTTGATGGTATCTTGTATAAACTTGACATGCAGACCCCCCAGAAAAGTGACTTCTGAACTTCCCTAAAGAAGGTGAGACAGCCCTTCAGGGTTCCTGCTTCATTAAAGAGTCTGTGAGACATTCTGCAGGATACAGAGAAAAGTGTCTGAAAAACTGCCAATATAGGCAAAACAGTCTTTGAAATTTCCTGCTTCATGGAAAAGTCTACCAGATACTATGGGCCTGTAGGCTAAAGATGGATGCCCCAGTGATACAGAAGACCTTTGGGTGACTGTCCAAGCAGTGAGGTATAACTGGCAATTCTGAAGTTTTGGAAGTTGCTTACAATGTACTTCCCTTTTACTTAAGCAATATTATTTCATTCTTGGGACTTGGAAGAGCTGAAGACAGATAGTTATAGTTTTCCTTAGTTATGTTAAGGATAAATTAGATATAAAACTTTAAATTCACAAAATAGGACAGATGATTAAATATTGTAACTGTAATTTTTGCTTGATATTTGTATTGTTATATCCAAGTTTATTATGTTAAGGCTAAAATCTTCCTTTTTAATTAGACAGAAAAGGAAAGATAACGTGGGATGTCCTTCTGTATATGTGTTCCTTTTATTGGTTGATGAATAAATGTGTTTCAGCCAATGGCTTAGCAGAGTAAAGCCAGGTGAAATATCTGAACAGAGATACATATAGAGAGTAAGCAGAGTCATGTAGATGCCATGTAGCTGCCTAAGGAGACAGATGCCAGACAGAACCTTACTGATAAGCCACATTCTCATGGTGATACACAAATTGATAGAAATGGGTTAATTTAAGATGCAACAGTTAGTTAATAATTAATCTGAGCTAACAGACCAAACAATGTTGTAATTAATATAGTTTCTGTGTGATTATTCAGGTCCCAGTATCTGGGAAATGAAAAAGCAGTCTCCTCTAAAAAAGATGCAAGTTTGAGACCAGTTTGTGCTATATAGTGAGTTTGGGGCTATCTTGAGATATAACATTATAACTGTATCAAAACAAAAATGTAGAACACTAACCAAGCAACTGAAACAGTGTAGAATCACCACTTGGGTATTTCAGAGACAAGGCGTAAATCCTGTAAACACAACTGATATGCAGATCCTCTTGTCAAGAACTTATGTCTTCAAGCCTTTGTCTTATGTGATACGTAAGAAAAATAATTAATTTGAGGGGTACATAGAATTGTCTCAATCATTATACCCCATGTTTTCAATGTAATTAATGTTAATATTATTTACATGGTCCCAAAGTTATATGCTATAGATTAAAGTGCACATTTCCAATTTTTCACTGAGTCTTAGCATCATGGATCTCTTTCCATCTTGTTTATTGTTTCTGCTGGGATAATAACTGTCATAGTTCAGACATTTACTTTAACATTTTAGAAACATATATAGTAATAACCTTTCTGACTTTCCAATCTCCTGCCAAAACTTTTTCAGTCAGACTTTGAAAGTATAGAGACTTTCTGTTGCCCTCCCAACATTTCCATTAGCAGCACTTCCCCATAGGTGGTATGTGCATTACAGATGATCAAACCACTTCACAAACACAGAAGTCTGTAATTTACCCTAGGGGATACTCAATGTTTAGCTCCCTATGATGTCATGTATTTACCAATTCAGTGTGGAATGCAAGGATGGCTTAACATGCAATTCAATAAACACAATAAAATACACAACAAAAATCAAAGATAAAAATTATGTTTATTTCAACACATAAAGAGAAAGCCTTTAGTGAAGTTTAATATCAGTTCATAAAAAAAGTTCCAAAGAAGCTACAAATATAAGATCATACATCATCATTGTAAAAGCTGTGCACCATAAACCTATAGCCAACATTATACTCAATGGAAAAAAGTTGGAAATATTTTCACTAAAATCAGAGATGAAAAGAGTGTCCATTCTCTCCACTTATGTTCAACAATGTATTTAAAGTTTTAGACCAATGACACACAAACAAATGAGAGAAGGGTCCCACATATGTAAACAAGAAATCAAATTGTCTTGATTTGCAGGTAATCTGATTCAATACTTGAAAGGCCTCAAAGAGTCAACCACCAAACTCTTGTCTGAAAATATTTAAAATGAAGTGTCAAGATACAAAATTAATATACAAAATTTGGAAGTTTTCTGAATACTAGCTATAAATAGGTGAGAAAAATTAGGTAGGCAATCTCATTCACAAATTGATTTTTTTAAAAAAAGAACCACACATAGAAGTAAATCTGGCAAAAGAGGTGAACCACCTACATAATGAAATGTAAACACGAAAAAGGGAAACCAAAGAATTCACTGAAAGAAAGGAAGACAAGACAGCAGCATATATACTGTGAAAATGGCTGCCTTACCAAAAGCAATCTTACCAAAATTCAGTACAATTCTTATTACAATTCCAAAAGGACCTAGCAGTCATAGAAATCCATAGCCCAAATAAAAAGAAAACTATGTTTGTATGTGTGTGTGAGTGTGTATGTGTGTATGTGTGTGTGTATGTATGTATGTATATATCTCACATATATGATTTCAAATCCCTCTGCAGTAGTGAACTCTTCATGTAGTTCCATCATTCAGGAAGCCAATATAGTATGTCTTGATTTTAAGGACAATGTAGGGAACATTTACCTAACTCTGAGAATGATTATGAAACTATAAGCAGAGACTTGGCTGTACACACATACAACACACACACACACACACACACACACACACACACACACCATGAAAGAAATGGAAGGAGACTAGCAGGATGGGAAGAGCTGGCAATAGTGTAAATATAACAACGTTTTATGTATATAAATGAAAATATTATAATTAAGTCCAATATTTTATACAATGAGTATATATTGATAAAAATCATCCTGAATAGATAGCTCACGGGGCAAGAGTGTTTGCTCTGCAAGTAAGAGAGCATGTATTTGAATTCCCAGTATCCATGTATAAAGCTTGACATGGTGTCACATATCTGTAATCCTAGTGTTGCACAGTAGATTCAGGTCGATTCTGAGAGTTTGCTTGAGTCAGGAGAGCTGAAACACCAGCTGTCATGTTCAGTGAGAGATTCTCTCTCAAGGCAATAAGGTGGAGAGTGATCCAAGAGGACTGCAAATGCTTATCTGGCTTCCATATGCATACACTTGGGCTTGTGTGGATGTGCTATACATATACACATACACATACACATACATATACATATACGTATGCATATACATATGCATATACGTATGCATATACATATCATTACACACCATACACACACACACACACATATACACAAATAGTAGAAAAGAGTTAGTCTTTCAGCCTTTCTTCCAAAAAGTAGGCATGAATATATTACTCCAGGGATTTAACTATTTCCAGAACTCTTGTGTCTTGTAAAGTAAGTAAGGTTTTTTCTTTCCTGAAACATAAAGGCCTCTTAATTATCTGCTCTTGTCTATTTAGAATTGTCATATATAAATTTTTTATTAATTATTTGAGAATGCCATATGCATATATAACATATTTTGATTATATGCATCCCTCATTCCTCCCCCTAACTTCTCACATATCTCAGAGCAATAAATAATCCTAATGTGACCATAGATTTCCTGAGAATAAACTGGCTAAATAATGTTTGCTCATTCTGGTTCTGAAAATGAAAGTTCCATGCTTGCACGGGGAGTAATTAAGTATGTGGTCTATCCTCACATCTATATTTAAGGAGAGAGTTCACCATATAAATGCATTATGATATAGAAAAAAAACTTATATTGGCAACTCTGAATCTATTAGAGAGGATTAAGGAGAAAGGAAAACAGTTTTACCGTTGGTTCCTAAGAAAGAATTAATTCATCAGGCTGAATTATGTTAATCACACTCACTCTTAATGTGGTGGTCTTTTGATTAATATTTGCGCATATCTGAAGCAGGGAATGGATGCATTTTTAGAAATGAATTTTAATTTTGGCTTCTCCACATAAACCACTGACAGCACTGTGTCTCCCCTTTCTTATACACCTCTGTAATAAAATGAAGGTTGCAGGTCAAAGTGAACTTACAGTAGCATAACAAACTTTTATCCTATTCTATTCTTATCAGAACTTTCCCAGTGTTTCTTCTGTTGCTGTCAAGCAGGAAGTCAGCATAGCCAGCTTATGAACTTTAGCCAGAGGAGGAAATTGAATTGTCCTGGAGCCACAAGATGCCCTGGCCATGTAAAAGGGTGAAGACTGTCAGGCTTGTATTCTGCTTAACAGGAAAAGTCATCTGCACATTATACATGGAGGAGAGCCCAGTGTGAGGCTTCTTGGGGGTGCTGGAAAAAAGCCATGACAACCATATAAACAGACAGAAACTAGTGGGCTCTTCAGTGGTATACACTGAAGTTGTGATACAGTTCCCTTTAGCCATTCAATTCCCTGGAATTCAGAAATTTCTTGATGCCCATGTTGTCCTTTTTAATCCTAGACATACAAACCCTGTCCTGGTTCGTTTTCCTTGTAAACTCAACACAACAAAGGATCACTGGGAAAAGGAGGTGTCAATTGCAGAAGCATCCAGATTACATTAACCTACAGTCATGCCTGTGAGGAACTGTCTTGATTGTTAATTGATGAAGATGGTCTAGCTCACTGTGAGTGTTTTACACTATGGGAAAATGACTCTAGGAAGTATAATAAAGCTGGGTGGTCACAAGCCAGAGGGAATGAACCAGTAAACACGTTCCTCCATGGTTCATGCCCTAGATTAGTTTCTTCCATGGTTTCCCTTGGATTACTACTTGAAAGTGTAAGTTGAGAAAAATAATTTTCATTTCCAACTTGTCTTTGATTGTAGAGTTTATCACAACAGCAGAAAGAAAACTGGGAGAAGCCTTAAACAACTGGAGTGGGGAAGTTCAATTGGTGAAGTTCTTGCCATGCAAACATAAGGACCCGAGTTCAATCCTCAGCAAACGTAAAAAGTCAAGTGTGGCGGCACGTATTTCTCATCGTAGCTCTGAGAAGATGAAGATAGGAAGAGCCACGGGGCTCACTGACCTTTCAGGCTATCTGAATCTATGAACTATAGATCTCCATAAGATAGATGCCCTGTCTCAGAACACATGAGGCAACAACACCTGGAGGTGATTCCTGCCCGCCATTCATGTACACCTTCAACTACTCAAATTCTGCGAAACTGTGTGACTAATTTTCTATCGTCCCTCTGGAAAGTTGCATATCTTCATCATACCCAGGCTGTATCACAGGAATTTCTATGCATGGACCTTCTCACATCACTCCACAATCAAGACAATTCTCACAGACATGGGCACAGACCAGTCTGATTTCAACAATCTCTTAATTGAGAATCCTTCTTCCCAAGAGACTCTTGGTTATGTAGATTTGATAACAGAAAGGAAAAAAAAAACACATATCTGAACATACACTATCTAACAAAGACATAAAATTTGTCTGACTTACTTTTATATTCTAACACGAAACGTTTAGTGAAAAGGTGGACATGAATAAATGCTTGAACAAACAGAGGCTACCATACAAATGTGTATCATTATAAGAGAATAAAGTTTGGGAACATTGGAAAATATAATTGTTGGATACCTACCCTGTCTCAGGCATTGCTCAAATAAGTTGTGTGACTGGGACAAATAATTTACATTTTCAGTTATGGAAATTCTTAGTTTCCATAACCATAGAGATAGTAGCTTCTAACATAAGGGATTCATGAACAATCGATGAGTAAAATCTGACTCAATGTATGATTTACATAATAATTTTTATGTTCCTGCTTTCTTGCTTTATCTATTAATAAGCAGAAAGCATTCAAACAGAACTGTTTTTGCCATGCTAAACTAAATACTGTGGGACTTCCGTTCCTTTAAATGGAACACAGCCATGAGCAAAAAGAGCATTTTATGAACAGAGGTATATATATATATATATATATATATATATATATATATATATATATATATATATATATAATTTTGTCTAATACCTGACTGCATGATGATGCATCCTTGCATTTCTCTGATATTTTGTATCCATCAACCCTGTGAAGTGGGATAAATTTAAGCCTATTTATTAAAATGTAAATCTAAGGCTTAGAGAAGTCTTCAGTTTCTCACATCTATGCGCAGGAGCCAGAGTGAATATTCTTTCCACATCCCCCTCCTGACTCCAGAAGAGCTTTGCCATATCTGCACCTTCTATCCATAGCACTCACTGCTCTCCAAGCACACATTCCAAGACAGGCTTCTCTCATCAGCTGCCTTCTACCTGTTTTTTTTTTTTTTTTTCCCAGTTGGCTCCATTTCCAGTAAGTACTCTCATCTTCCAGCTCCTGGTCTCTGGCTCCTGCAAGCAATGTCTGGTAAATATGTCATCAAGGCAGTGTGTCATAAATCTATCAACTCTACCCAGCTCTGCCCTGGCACTACTATAACCTAGTGAGCACAACCCAGGTAAGCTTGGATGAGCCTTTAATGGGAAAACAAATGAGCTTGCTCTCAATGAGCTGGAACCTTCTGCCTGAGTGAATGTCACAGTGGATTTGTTTGCTTCCTGCAGCTGGCTAAGCAGTTCCTGTGACTGTGACAACAGTTTCCATGGATTTGTTTTTGCTCCTCACTAGACTCGACATGGAGCTGGTGTGTTTCACAATTTACATGCTGCAAGGGCTTTGTGATGAGCTTGACATGGGGTCTTGCGAGGCTGAGCCACGGATATCAGAAATACCTGTGCGCAGGAAGAGAACACTGTCAGACTGGGCAGTCTAACAATCCATGCAGACCCCAATAGCTCTTCTGTAACAACAATAGACTGAATGAACTATGCCTTGAGGAACCAAGGAACTGGGCTTTTTTTCTCCTTTAGATATACCTAGCTAACTATAGATAATTCTCTTAATCCTCAAACTTGCCCAACTTTAAGAATTACTTAAGAGAAAGAGAATACAGATTACTCAGTTCAATTCAGATCATTGAGCCAGAATAACTATGAGAAAACCCTGGGATCTTATATTTTTAACCAGTGTTTCAGATGGTCTTTGCAGTCTGATATATTTGAAAATCTTGGCTTCCCTGATTTCCCTCCTTCCCTGGGATCTCATGGTTCATATCTGGCCCATATCTTAACCTGATTCTGATAAACAGGACAGTTTCTCAACACTGAACATTCTTAAACTGAATTAAAGGCTTACAGAATCTGCATCCTTCAAAACATGACTTAGGAACCTGTATGTGTGACAAGTTCACCAAGGGATTTCTACAGACATCAAGATTGGAAAACCAGGAACAGATTTGCTCCCTCTACCTAGTGTTTGAGGATAAACTTCATATGGTGGTTGCAAGCTGTGTGGGAGATGAAGTATTTAGCATACTTTCCACCATGTGTGTCGGGGAGTGCCTGATAAAAGTTAGTTAAAGCACTACAAAGACTTCGGTGCTCTCCTGAGCAGAATTTGTGCCTTTGTTTCTGATTTCTCCACCATACTAGGAAGGTGCACACCAACTAGTCAATATGGTATTATTGATCAAAGCTGCTTTTCCACTTCAGATATTTCTGCTTTCTATTCTCCTTGCTTATGTCTATTTTGGGAACACATTTTAGTGGAGTGAGTGCTGCTTATTGACCAGAGCTATTCATGTCATCATAAAATGTTGCCTTTGGACTTGCTGAGGCAGTGTCTTTTGAGGTGAACAAAATGATTATTAGTTCCACTATAAATGAAAAAGCAAAGCCAGAGAGGGAAGGCCACTCTGTCCAAAGTTATCCAGTTGGGGATAAGAAAGAGAGAGAGAGAAAGAGAGAGAAAGAGAGAGAGAGAGAGAGAGAGAGAGAGAGAGAGAGAGAGGAAGAGAAGAAGGAAAAAGAGGAGAGGAGAGGAGAGGAGAGGAGAGGAGAGGAGAGAGAGGAGGAGAGGAGAGGAAAAGACCAGGACTGCAAAACAGTTGATTTAATCTGTGTCATCACACTGTTTGTCACAAGTGTGATCATACGACCATTGTCATCATCATGTCTTTCCAAGCCTTTCTTTTCTCATAATGTCACTCATTCCATACAGAGGCTTAGGGAAGGCCTAATGTTGTGTATCAGTTATGTGGTGTCATATATATACACCAGGTTTTGAGGGCCAGTGGTTTTCTTTAAAATGTCAGCTGTAATAAGCCACTTCTGAAGGCTAGAAAGTCAGGTGCAATATGTTGATGTCAGGGCAGTCAAGGATTTGCTCAGAAGAAAATAGCTGGTCCCCTTGGCTTTAATAATATCAGCTATTGCCCTATGCTGATTCTGGGAATATATTTAAAATTTCTGTAAAATATTTGTAAATTTTGTCTATTGACCTTTAGATGTCTATTGAACATCTAATCTCCTCGAGTTGTCATATAATGTACCATAGATGTGTTAGCTTAAACAGCAGGTATTTAATTTTAAGTTTAAGGACTAAGTAAGCTGAGAAAAAGCTATGAGTGGTTTGATTTTGTTGAGAGTCATTTTTTTGGTTTGCAGGTGGCTTTAGAGATCAAAGAGCTTTCTCTTTTTCTAATCTTGTGAAGGGACTTGTCCCCAGGCATAGTGGCACATGCCTTTAATCCCAGTATTCAGGAGGTAGAGGCAGGTGGAGCTCTGAGTTTGAAGCCAGCCTGGTCTACATAATAAGTCAGTCAGAGCTACATAGTGAGACCCTGTCTCAAACAAACAAACAAAAAAATTAAACAACAAACAAACACAGTAGTGGGGAAAACAACTTCATTATGAAAATGAATGCCCTGTTCTCAAGAATTAACTTCAACCTCATTATTATCAGAAGACTCCATCTTACAATAACATCACACTGAGGTCTTGGGCTTGACACATGAGTTCACTTGATTTATAATGTTGGATGAGCAATAGTAAATGTTGCCATACTCACAGTGCAGGTGGAATGCAGTTTTACTTAGAATTAAAAGAGCTTTAAACAAACACAGCAGAAAGCAACTGCTTTGTTTCAATAAGAATGAGAATATATACATTCAAAACATTTTAAAAACTGTGTGGGAAATGGCCCCTAATTTAAGGGAAGTGAGCTCAACAGGCAAGCAGAATTGCAGAGGAACTGAGTTGAACTGGAGAGCTAATTCAGTGTTTAAGAGACTTTGAGGCTTTGGCAAAGGACCTGGGTTCAGTTCCCAGCACCCATATGGTGGTGCTCACAATCCCCTGAAACTCCATTTCCAAGGGATACAGCAACCCTTTTCAGGTTCCTAAGAGCACCAGACATGCACAAGCTGCTTAAATACATACAGGCAAAATACTCATAGGGATATTGCCTGGTCAATATCCAGGTCACTGGGTTTCTGGGAACCAGAGTCAATGAATGGTTGTGAGACATCATGTGGGTGCTAGGTATTAAAACCTAGTCCTCTGCGAGAGCAGTAAGGACTTTTAACTGTTAAGCTATCTCTTCAGCACAATAAATGAATCTAAGAAAGAGAGAAAAGGCAGAAAGAAGGAAAAAAGGGAGAAAGAAAGGAAGGAAGGGAGAAAAGGAGGGAAAAAGGAAGGAAGGAAGCAAAAACAAAGTCAAGGATCTGTCAGCAAGAGACAGCTAGGAATTTAAAACTGAGTAGTAAAATTTCAAATGGAAAGGGAACAGCAAGAAGGAAAACTAATAATGCAGAAAATAATATCAACATTGCTGGCTACAGGAAAAGAGGGGGATGAGAATCTGGAATAAGAAGGAGACATCTGGAAATGGCCATGTACAAAGAATGAAGAAAAGATCACAAGGAAAAGAAAAGAGCTTCCCCAAAATACAATTTCTGCACTTATTGATCAGTAATATTTTTTCAGACATTCAAAATACATCCCATTAGCTTCATGGTTAACAACCTCAAATGGCAGGTCACAAGGTTATGAAGGCTTTTGATTTTAGGCTCCTAGGAGGCAGTGTGAAAGGTAAACTAGACTCTATACTTAGAAATGTCCATGTAAGAATTTCCATAAAGAATGTTATTATTTTGTGTGTGTGTTGTTTGCTTTTTGTTTTTTCTTGATTCCTCAAATATATTTTAAAAGTTTTCTACCTTATCTCTCCCAGAGATTAGCCAAATTGCTTGAAGTCTCATACTGATTAGTAAATATCTAAATGCTCAAATAAACTTGGTGAAATATTTATGTATATAACTAACTATGTATGAATTTATGATCCCTTAGTGTTGTGCCTTAAATGAGAATGCACTCCACAGCTCACCAATTTGAGAACTTGGTCCTCAGTTGGTGGAACTGTTTTAGAAGTATTAGGAGTCATAGGCTTGTTGAAGGAAGTGTGCCACTGGGAGTGTGCTTTGAGGTTTTAGAGGACTCATACCATTTCCAATGTCTCAGCCTTTTGTGTGTGTGTGTTTCAAGATGTAAGTTCTCAGCTACTGCTCCAGCATCATGCCTGCTTTCCTATTGCCATGCTTCTCACCATGGTAGTTACGAACTCTAACCCTTTAAAACTTTAAGCCTTCAATATACTCTTTCTTCTATGAGTTACCTTGGTCATGATGTTTCTTCCCAGTAATAGAAAAGTAACCAAGACACAGTCACCCAGTACTTGTTTTTGCTGAATTAAGTAAATTGTTGACAATGTATGTTACAGAGTGAATATTACTATTGTTCAAAAAAGTTGAAAATGATTTGTCTTTAGTTATACAATTTATATCCAATAAAATGACAATTTTAACTATATAATCACTAAATTTTGAGCATAGTACCATGTCGGACCAACCCAAACCACCATCTAGATGCAGGGTACTTCCCACATGCCCATTCTTCTCTGATCCTAATCTTCATCCTCTGGGACAGTTAATATCATTGAAATTCCAGATGTACTGCTTTGAATTTATGGTACATATGCATATGTTGGTGCTCACAAAAAAATCAGACTTACATTTCAGGATCTGAGGCATTCTCTCTTGCTGTCTCATTTTTTATGACTTTCAGTAGTTATGATATCCTTGAAGGTACTTCTACTTGTTCTTCATGACATTATCCTGTCCTTCTCTGTCATAAAATAGCTACTACATAAGGAGCACTTCAGGTTGCCCATTTAATAACAGTCACAAACACACAAAAGTCCCACTATGCTACTTCATTTTTTCACTGTTGAGCCTTCTCCAGAAATTTCTTTCTTGTTTGTTTTCATCCTTCAGTGTCTCCTGGCAATGGCGATATTGTGCTTTACTTACAAGTACAGTTTATTGATAGAAGAATCTGTTTCCTAGGAGTTTGTTTGATTATATAAGAGGGAACAAAATACACTTGAACTGTGGTCTTTAAGAATTAAATGTAGATCCTGTTAAAAAATAAACAGAGCAAACTGTTACATATAAAGAAGTGATCAGTTTCATTTTATTGTCTGTAATACCAAATTAGAATTTTGAAGAAGTATGTATTTTTAATGATTTTTTTGGTTATTGTTTTTATATCATGATTGCAGTTTCCCTCCATCCTCTCCTTCTAGTCCCTCACCCCCACATTCTCTCTGCTCCACATTTGATCCTCCTCTATTTCTATTCAGAAAAAGGTTGGCCTCCTGTGGATATCAACCAAACATGGCATATCAACTCTCAGTAAGAGATACCTCCTCTTGTATAAAGGATGGGCGAGGTAACCCATTGTGAAGAATAGGTTTCCAAAATCTGGTTAAATAGAGACAGCCCCTACTCCCACTGTTAAGAGTCTCACAAGTAGATCAAGCTACACAACTTTAACATATATGTAGAGTGCCTATGTCCGTCCCGTGCATGCTCCCTGGCTGTCGGTTCAGACTCGGTGTGCCCTTATGAGCCCAGCTGAGTTGTCTGTGAGTTTACTTGTGGTGTCCTTGACCCCTCTGGCTCCTACAAGCCTTCTTCCCCCTACTCTGCAGGATTCTGTGAGCTCCCCGAGTTTGGTTGTGGGTCTGTATCTGTTTTCATCAGCTTCTGAATGAAGCTTCACTGATGACAATTATGCTAGGCACCAATATATAAGTATAGCAAAATATAAGTAGACATCATTACATTGACTTTTTCTCTTCTTTTCTTTTTCTTTATTTTCCCTAAACAGGTTTGATATAACCTGGATATCTGGACTGTCTAGCTTCTGGGTCCCGGCACTCCAGGCAGCATCAGGGATGGGCTCTTTCTCACAGCATGGGTCTTAGCTGGACCAGTCATTGCTTGGCACTTCCACCATTTCTGTGGTACCTTTACTCCAGCATACTGTGTAGGCAGTACAAATTGTAGTTAGAAGGTTATGTGGCTGGGTTAGGTTACAATCCCTTCCCTGGAACTCTTGCCTGGTTACCGGAGATGGCCAGTTCAGGCTACACATCTCCTACTGCTAGGAGATATAGCTAGGGACACTGTTGTAGACTCTTGGAATTTCCATTGCAATAGATTTCTACCAAATGCCCCTTTCCTGTTGCCTCTTCCAGTACTCTCCTGCTCCTCCCCTCTCCCCGACCCCACCTGATCCCACCTCTTCCCCTTCCCTTCTGCCCCCAGCCCACCAATAAATATATTCTAAAAAGCAAGCATTTTTAAGTAAACAAATTCCTTAAAAATAATCAAAATTACAGAAATCAATATAGAGATGATTGGCAATTTGAAGTATTTATTGATGAATTTTAAAAGGAAATGACCATAACACAGTATATGATATTTACACATACATAAAATACTACAATTACTAAATTACCAAAATAATTTGTAAATTCAAAATCACAACTTAAAATAAGGGTTAACTTATATTAATTCCAGGTGTACACTATGCTAACAAAGATTATGTTAGATTCACAGAAATAATTTCACCTAGATTTTGAAAACAAATAGAAATTAAAGATCATTATTAAGCTAAGTGGATCAAATAGTATGAATAATAAAAATTTTAAAATGCATGTAATAATTGCACATTTAAAATGAAATTTCCAGAACTGGAAATATGGCTCATCTGTTAAGAGCACTTTCTGCTCTTGCAGAGGACAAGCGATTCATTCCTAGAAGCCCCTGACAGACAGATCACAGCTGTCTGTAACTTCAGTTGTTACAAAATCTGCCGCTCTATTCTGGCCTCCTCAGGTGCTGCATGAACATGGTGCACTTATATTCTTGCAGGTAAAACATTTATAATCATCAAAAAGTAAGTCACAAAACTACAATGAACTTTCAAACAAAATCAAAAGAATAAATTTTATAACAGTCGGAAAAATCTACTTTGATTATTCTAAATGTGACTGTTATTTCCTTGTGGAAAGGCAAAATAGTCATGTGGGATTTTTATGTTCCCTATATTTCATTATGGTTTTCATATTTTAGCAGTAAGCACACATTTTTAATAACTAGGCAAACATGAAAATATCTGCTTAAAATACTTGGAACAATATGAATAAAATAATTAACACTGGAAAAATTCTAAAACTATGACATACTTTATATTCATACTAAAACAATTTCCCTCACATAACACTATTTCACTTAAAGCCATGAAAAAAACCCACACTTCCTCATTACCTCTGAGGAATTCACTACTTCTTCCCATGACATTTTTTCCTGTGTACTTACGTTGCTGTTTTATAGACTAAGCATTACAGTTAATGACTACTGAAAATGCCAAGTGTTCAGAATGCATGAGGAAAATGTAAATCGTCTAATCATTTAAAAAAATCCTCTAATATATACAGTTATGTTAACAACTTGGGAAAGGCATATATTTGAGAATATATGCGGAATTCAAAGGGAGTTTTGTATGGAATAATTAATTGAATACTTTCTTTAAAGCTTTAGATTCAACTTCTGACTGTACTGGGAGGGCAATATTTGAAAGAAGAGATCATCACCAAAGAATAACACTGTGCTGTCATTAAAGCTCTTAAGATCAGCAGAAGCAATGTGAATGAACCTTAATTGCTGTTCTCAAGAGACAGCAATTACTGACTGTTAAAACAGAACATTTTAATTTTTTATAATATTTTTATTCTTTGAGAATTTCACACCAGAGTTGGAAATTCTTCCTCCCCTCTTCCCCAGTTTTATATGAAATCAGAGCTAGGGAATGAGGTGATGAAAAACTTGTCTAGTCACCAACTCTCTAGCTTTTCAAGAGCAACATGAACAGTGCTTGAAAGACAATGTAAAAACTAAGATGGAGCCAGGCGGTGGTGGCGCACGCCTTTAATCCCAGCACTCGGAAGGCAGAGGCAGGCGGATCTCTGAGTTCGAGGCCAGCCTGGTCTACAAGAGCTAGTTCCAGGACTGGCTCTAGAAACTACAGGGAAACCCTGTCTCGAAAAACAAAAAAAAAACAAAACAAAACAAAAAAAAAACTAAGATGGAGTTAAAAGAGGGGAGCAAAGGCATATGCATGTGGGATGCCCACTGTAGCACACTGGGTGCTGCCATAGGAGAACTTGACATTAACCTTACTCTAGGAGGAGTAAGGTACCTGATCACATGTTTCTGCAGTTGTAGACAATGTAAGCATTCTATATGGTGCAACAGGAAACTCTTCTAAGGTTGTCTCCATAGGAACAACCTGGAATAGAAAGAATTAAGGGAAAGTAAAGGATGTTCTGACCTTTTTCTGCTTCTAGAATAGCACACACATTCCTGGAGTATAATTAATTGGACTCACTTTTGTGAAACTATCTGTTTCTTTGATTCTACTACAATCCTCTTTTTTTAATTTTTAAAATTGTTTTTATTGAGCTATATTGTTTTTATTTTTTTGCACTTTCCTTCCTTTCTCTCCCCTCCCCTTTTACCCTCTCCCAAGGTCCCCATGCTCCAATTTTCTCAGGAGATCTTTTCTTCTACTTTCCATGCATATTAGATCCCTGCACAGCTTTCTTAGGCTCCACACTGTTGTCTAGGTTCTCTGGGATTGTGAATTTTAGGCTGGTTTTTCTTTGCTTTATGTCTAGAAATCACTTATAAGTGAGTACACATGATATTTGTTTTTCTGGGTCTGCGTTACCTCATTCAATATGATGTTTTCTAGATCCATACATTTGGTCACAAATATAAAGATGTCATTATTTTTTTCTATTGTGTAATACTCCATTGTGTAAATGTACCACATGTTCCTTATCCATTTTTCGAATAGGGACATTTAGGTTGTTTTTCAGTTTTGGCTATGACAAACAATGCTGCTATGAACATAGCTGAGCACACATCCTTGTGGTATGATTGAGTATCCTTTGGATATATACCCAAAAATGGTATTGTTAGGTCTTGAGGAAGGTTGTTTCTTAATTTTTCTGAGAAATCACCATACTGATATCCAAAGGGGCTGTACAGCTTGCACTCCCACAAGCAATGCAGGAGTGTTCCTTTACCCACATCCTCTTCAGCATAAGAGTTTTTCATCTTGGCCATTCTTACAGGTGTAAGATGGAATGTCAGAGTTGTTTGATTTGTATTTTTCTGATGACTAAGGATGTTGAACATTTCCGTAAGTGTCTTTCAGCCATTTTAGGTTCCTCTGTTGTAGTGATGAGCTGCAGGCCGGCTTCCCGCCACCCTGCTCCCAACCACCGGCTAGCTTTACCCGAAATAATTACACGGAAACTGTATTCTTTTAAACACTGCCTAGCCCATTATTTCTAGCCTCTTATTGTCTAATTCTCACATCTCTTGCTTTAACCCATATCTAATAATCTGTGTAACACCACAAAGTGGTGTCTTACCGGGAAATATTCAGCATGTCTGACCTGGCGGCTGGCTCCATTGCATCTCTCTCTGAAGAGAGGCATGGCAGTCTGTCTAATTTAGGAGAGGCGTGGCATCTGACTGAGCCATCTACCTCACTTCCTTCTTCCTGTTCTGTCTACTCCACCCACCTAAGGGCTGGCCAAAGCAGTTTCTTTATTAAAACAGCAGACTCTCCCACATCATTTCCCCTTTTTCTGTTTAAACAAAAAAGGCTTTAACTTTAAAATAGCAAAATTACATATAACAAAAGTTATCAAGTAAGAATTACAGTTACAGTATTTATATCTACTTTATCTTTTATCATAACTAAGGAAAACTATAACTGTCTATCTATTCTTCAACTCCATCAAAGACTCCAGAAGGATATAATATTACCTAAGTAAATAAGAAGTAAGCAACTTACAAACTCTAGAAATGAGAGAGACAACTCGCTGCCTGGACAGTCACCCAAAGTTCCTCTGTACCATTGGGGCATCCATCTTCGGCCTTCAGGACCATAGTTTCTAGCAGATGTTTCCATGAAGCAGGAAATTTCAAGGGCAGTTCAGTCACTATCTGCTGTGTCCTTCAGAATGTCTTGAAGACTCTTTCTTGAATCAGGAACCCCAAAAGATCATCTCACATTTAGGCAAGTTCAGCAGTCCTCTCTCTGTGGGTTCTTTGTGTCCAGTTTCTGCAACAGTCCAGGCAAGAGCAGTTTCTTGCACAAATTGCTACTAAACTCCATAAGGATCCCCTTCAATGCCCATCATCTTCTTGAAGTAGATTGGTGCTGCCAGGAGCAGACGTGTCTCATTGTCATGAAAAGCTCTAAGTTATTAAAACATTTAAAATGCCATATTCTTTAGTCTTTGGAAGATATGAAGAATGCCTATCTAACTGAAATATATCTCTATATATCTAGGAAATCTAACTAACATGACTACAAGCTTAACTATTATCAATGATTATCCATTAACAACCTACATTTCCTAATTATACATTACATTTTTAAATGAACTACACAATCATAACACCTTAATTAGTATCAAAAATACATATACATATAACAAAATTGACCTTAAATCTCTATCAATAAAGCAAAATCTATACCAATGCAAATTATTCATATCTATATCATATCCCCCTTTAATTGTAAAAGAGAATTTATAAACAATCTTTGGGAACATGGGCACAGTTATTTCTCTCCAAACTGCTTCCTGCTGAATGGGGACGCTGTTAATCAGATCTTTTATGGTGTAACCTGCGTGCCAGGTTCATCTCAGTCATCAGTTGGGTGAAGTAATTTTCTGAAGGTGTTCACAGCAACCTTTCAGGAGGGCGTGGTCTATCATACCGTATAGGGATAGAAGCAATCCATATTGTCTCATTTTCTGTAAAAACAAAAGAAGCATCTCTTTTCCAAAGTATCATATCCTTAGATCCAAATTCTGAAGTCAAGGTATTTTCAAAATGGATTAGTTCAGCAGCATTTATAAACAAATATCTTTTAGCAGCTGTTGCTTTTTCCTCAGCATTCAAACAATTCAAAGAGAGCATAGTAGTATACAGTATCAAGATTCTCTGTGTATTTTCCATCTTTATGTGGCTTTACTTTAACCTCTATTTCGTTTATTTTTACTTTTACTTTTTGAGACAGGTTCTCTGTATATATTTGTCCTGGATTAACTCTGTAGACCAGGCTGTCCTTGAACTCCGAGATCCTTCTGCTTCTGCCTCCCCAGTGCTGGGATTAAAGGTGTATGCTACCACACCTTGAACTCACAGAGATCTGTCTCTGCCTCCCAGACATTGGGATTAAAGGTATATTCTGCCACACCTTGAAGTCACAGAAGTCAATCTACCTCTGCCTCCCAAGTGTTGGGATTAAAGGTGTGTACCATCATACCCAACTACTATCTTTCTTTCTTTCTTTCTTTCTTTCTTTCTTTCTTTCTTTCTTTCTTTCTTTCTTTCCCTTTCTTTCTTTCTTGCTCTCTCTCTCTCTCTCTCTCTCTCTCTCTCTCTCTCTCTTTCTCTCTTTTTACTTTAAGAACTTTAACTTTTAGCCTGCATAATTTTTAACACACTGTAAATCATTTAGAGGTTTTGTTTTTTTAATCATCCTTTACTGTATCTTTCTTTTTCTGACCACATGAGCCTTTAAATTACTGAGCAATATGGGTAGGATTCAAGCCCCGGCTTTGCCAGCTAGATCTATCCCATTCCTTAGCTTTCCAGCCTCATGGCAGAGGTACTTGCTAGAGCCATTTTTATTATCACAACTCTGTGGTGTTTTAAGGTCCCTGCCAGCAAGCAAGCTGCAATAGTGTTAAACAACAATCAAAAGCTCCATAGTCAGGACCGCCTGCTTGAAAGAGTCAGAGTTTGCCCTGGCAGGATGGCCCAGAAAGCTGGCATTTTAAAACAGCACAGCTTTTTTCCTGCAATGGCTGAAAACCGAAAAACATGCATTCAGCTTTTCATAAACATCGTTTAAGTGTTTCGTGGCAGGACCTCTTAAAAAAGCTGCAGAGTTTTACAGCTAAAGCTGAGTCAGGAAACCTCTCTTAGATGAGAGCACTTCCTTGCCTCTTGCAAGCAGAGGTAGACCCGAGAAATTGGTGCTATCATGAAAACATGCTTTATTCTAGTCTTTCCCAAGCTTTCTCAAGCTTTCTGTGGATTATCCACATATTATTATCCACGTGTGGGTGCCATTCTGTAGTGATGGGATGCGGGCCACTTCCCGCCGCCCCGCTCTCGGCCACTGGCTAGCTTAAAACCTGAAATAACAACACACAAACTTTATTCTTTTAAATACTGCCTGGCCATTAGTTTCTGTCATGGGCTATATTGTTTCTCCCACATCACTCTGTTAAGAGTTCTATGTTTAGGTCTGTACTCCATTTTTATTGAATTATTTCTTCTTTTGATGACAAATTTCTTGGGTTCTTTGTATATTTTGGAGATCAGCACTCTGTCCAATGTGGAGTTGGTGAAGATTTTTTACCATTCTGTATGCTGCCATTTTGTCTTGTTGGCCATATCCTTTGCTTTACCGAAGGTTTTCAGTTTCAGGGGGTTCAATTTATTAATTGTTTCAGTGTCTGTGCTACTGGGGTTATATTTAGGAAGTTATCTTCTGGGCCAATGAGTTCAAGTGTGCTTCCTACTTTTTCTTCTATGAAGTTCAGTGTGGTTGGCTTAGTGTTGAGATCTTTGATCCATTTGGGCTTGAGTTTTGTAAATAATTATAGATAAGCATATATTTTCATTCTTCTACAGGTTGACATCCAGTTATGCCAGCACAATGTATTGAAAATGCTTTCTTTTTTGCATTTTATATTTTTTGCTTCTTTCTATTTTGTTGATTTTTACCTCTCAATTTGATCATTTCCTGCCGTTTAGTTCTCCTGGGTGAGTTTGCTTTATTTTCTTATTCTAGAGTTTTCAAATTTTCTGTTAACTCACTAATGTGGGATTTTTCCAGCTTCTTTATGTATGCAGTTAGTTAGTGTTATGAATTTTCCTCTTAACACTATTTTAATCGTGTCGCATAAATTTGGGTATATTGTGTGGCAATTTTCAATGAATTTTAGGAACTCTTTAATTTCTTCCTGTATTTCTTCCTTGATCCATGATTCAGGTGAGCACTGATTAATTTCCATGTGTTTGTGGACTTTCTAGAATTAGTGTTGCTGTTGAATTCTAATGTTAAGCAATGGTGATCTGATAAGATACATGGGGTTATTCCAATTTTGGGGAGATTCTGTTGATGTTTGTTTTGTTACCAAATATGTGGTCAATTTTTGAGAAGGTTCCATGAGGTGCTGAAAAGAGGTATATTCTTTTATGTTTGGATGGAATATTTTAATATGTTTGTTAAGTCCATTTGAGTCATAACATCTGATAGTTCCTTTATTTCTCTGTTAATTTTTATCTTACAGACCTGTCAAATAGTGAAAGTAGGGTGTTGAAGTCCTCCAGTATTAGTGTATAGTGTTTAATGTATGATTTAAGCTTTAGAAGTGTTTGTTTTACATATGAGGGTACCCTTGTATTTGGGGCATAGATATTCAGTATTAAGATTTCCTCTTGATGGATTTTTCCTGTGTCTAATATGAAATATCTTTCTTTGTCTCTTTGGATTGATTTTAGTTTAAGGCCTATTTTGTTAGATATTAGGGCAGCTTCTCCAGCTCGTTTCTTAGATCTATTTGATTGGAAAGTTTTTTCCCAACCCTTTACTCTGAGGCAATGTCTGTCTTTGAGGTTGAGGTGTATTTCTTGTATGCAGCAGAAGGATGGATTTTGTTTTCATGTCTATTCTGTTAGCCTGTGACTTTTTATAGGTGAGTTGAATCTATTTATATTAAGGGATATTAATGACCAGTGATTGCTAGCTCCTATTATTTTAGTTTTTGTTGTTGGTTATATTATTGTGTGTGTTCTTCCATTTTGGGGCGATTTGCTGCTGAGAGACCATCTATTTTCTGTGTTTTTGTGGATGCATCCAACTTCCTTGGGTTGGTATTTTCCTTCTAGTACTTTGTGTAGGGCTGGGTTTGTGGCTAGGTATTGGTTAAATATGGTTCTGTCATGGGCTATATTGTTTTGTCCATCTGTGGTGATTGAAAGTTTTGCTTGGCATCATAGTCTGGGCTGGCATTTGTGGTTTCTTAATGTCTGTATAACGCTTGACCAGGACCTTCTGGCTTTCATTGCTTCCATTGAGAAGTCAAGTGTAATTCTGATAGGTCTGCCTTTGTGTTACTTGGTCTTTTTCCTTCACAGATCTTAATAATTTTTCTTTATTCAGTATGTTTAGTATTTTGATTATTATGTGGCTAGGGGACATTATTTTTGATTCAGTTATTTGGTGGTCTGTAAGTTACTTATATCTACATATGCATATCTTTCTTTAGGTTCAGAAAATTTTCTTCTATGATTTTGTTGAATATATTTTCTGTGCTTTTGAGTTGGAGTTCTTTTCCTAATTCTATCCCTATCATTCTTAGGTTTGGTCTTTCCATAGTGTCCCATATTTCCTGGATATTTTGTGTTAACCATTATTTTTTGTGTTTTAATGTTTTCTTTGACTGATGAGTCTCTTTCCTCTATTGTATCTTCAGTTCCTGAAATTCTCTCCTTCTCTTGTATTCTGCTGTTTATGCTTACATTTGTGGCTTCTGATTGTTTTCTCATAATTTGCATTTCTATAATCCTCTAGGTTTATGTTTTCTTTATTATCTCTATTTTGGTTTTCAAGTCTTGAATAGTTTCTTTCATCTGCTTGATTGCTTTATCTTGGTTTCTTTTA
This sequence comes from Arvicola amphibius, assembly GCF_903992535.2. Classification (NCBI taxonomy): domain Eukaryota; kingdom Metazoa; phylum Chordata; class Mammalia; order Rodentia; family Cricetidae; genus Arvicola; species Arvicola amphibius. Next base: position 59,105,511 of record NC_052047.1, read on the forward strand.
AGGAATTTGTTGATTTCTTCCAATATTTTGTTTGTCTTTCCCTCCATTTCTTTGAGGGAATTTTTCATTTTCTCTTTAAGGGCCTCAAACATTCTTTTAAAGTCATTTTTAGGTAATTTCTTCTACTTCATCTATATTTGGTTGTTCAAGTCTTCCTGTTGAAGGTCTACTAGTTTTTATTGCTGCTGTGCTGCTCTTTGTGGTATTGAGTGTGTTCTTACCTTGTCTACCCATATTTTTCTCTTTTTGTTGTAGTTTGGGCTATGTCCTTGGTGATCAATCTTCCAGGTACCAGTGGTTCCAAGTTCAGATTGTTGCTCCTCATGGTGCAGTCAGTGCCATGGATCCAGTCACCCCAGAGGTCACTCGGTGTCTCTGGAGGTCACTCGGTGTCTCTGGAGGTCACTCAGCACTCCTGAGCATCACTCTGCAATCCCAGGAGTCATTCAGGCCTGTTTCCACAGAAGTTGCTTACAAGAGGCTACCCTCACTGAAGTTGGTGCCTTGGGACTGCTTTGTTAGAGGTCCTGTTGGCTCAGACCTGTTACCTCAGAGGTATCTGATTCATGCCAGGTTCCCCAGAGGTCTCTGACTCAGGTCTGATCTTGCTGAGGTAGCTGGCTCAAGACTGCTCTGGCAGAGGTTGCTGGTTCAGGCCTGTTCCCACAGATTTGCCTGGCTCCAGATTGCTCCCTGGGATGTTCTCAGTCAGGCCCCACAGAGGTCTCTGACTTGGGCCTACTTCCTCAGAGTACCTACTCCTACCAGGGATGCTCTATCAGAGGTTACTGGTTCAGGCCTGTTCCTATAGATTTCCCTTACTTAGGCCTGCTACGGTGGGGGTTCCTGTCTTGGCCTCAGTTCACAGAGGTCTCTGGCTTGGGCCTGCTCCCTCAGAGGTCCCTGAGTCACATAGAGGTACATGTCTCAGCTCTACTATACTCCTTTTGATGATACTATTGTTGATATACCCACAATCAATGACAAATTCAGGGGCAAGGTAATGATCAGTAACTATCATAGGGTTGCAAGGTCCAGAAAAGACTAATGAATAAATTGTACCTGATCTGAGCCTTCTGGTTCTGTAAAATTTGAATGGATTAAGAATTCTCCCTTGCCTCCATTTCAGTTTTCAAGTCTTGCACTGTTTCCATTATCTGTTTGATTTTTTTTTTCTTGGTTTCCTAGGATATTGTTTACGGATTTACTCAATTCTTCAAACTTTTTGTTATTCTTCTCATCCATTTCTTTAAGGGAGTTTTTCATCTCCTGTTTAAGGGACTCTATTACTTTCATAAAGTCAATTTTTTCTACTTCTTCTTGATTAGTGTGTTCAAGTCCTCCTGTTATAAGTTCACTGGGTTCTGGTGCTTTTATGTTGTTTTTCAAATTGTTGGAGGAATTCTTGCATTGGCGCCTGCCCATTTCTTCCTCTGAATAATCCCCTTTGGGTATGTGGCAACAGTATCCAGGGTCAGAAGGATGAAAATGGTAGTAACTGAGGAGGGGGAAGGAATCAGTGGAGTGGGGAGTATACTGCAACTTAATTTGCAATTATTATAATCAGCAACATCTGTGATCTTTCTCTAACAATATTTCTATCTCAAATTTTTTGAATTAGAGTCTTTGGGAAAGGAACCAACACTCTGTATTTAAAATGAGCTTCCCGAATGATTTATATTCACAAATCAGCTGTAGGAAACTTTAAAACTTTCTATTTCATTTGAATCCTCTTTATTGAGTCTGCTAGTGTTTCAAATTATGCATTTCAATATTAGCAAAACTGAGCTGTGCAATTTAAATTTTTAATCCCCCAAACACTTAAAACCTTGCATTAATTTGCAGCTCATGCCCCCTCCTTTCAGCGTGACCTTTATTTTCATCATGGTAAAATTCATGAAACTTCATTCATTCTCCTGTCTTATTATATCAGAGCTAAATCCATTTTGAAAATAATTAGACTATTGGTCCATATTAAACTTTTAACATATATACATGTATAATTATTGGTTCTACTGAATCACACAGACAAAAATACAAATAATGGAAATATAATTTTGGTCAAGCTTTCTGTTTTTATGACTCAACAAAGCTTGCTAAATGCAGGACCAGATAAAAACATAATGACAAAGCCACATTTTCATAGATTTGGGTTAATTGTATATACCTGGTGGCAATGAGCAGCATCAGAGATGCCATGTATCTAGAGCAGACTAGTTGTTTTTGGCACAGAAGAGGTGAAGCCTTAGGCTACCTAAAATGAGTGAGTGAGTAGTTCCAGTATACACTTTGGACCAGAGTTTATTTTTTTCCTTGTTCCATTTTGCTTTCCAATATGGTAGGCAGTGAAATGCAGTTGCAATGTGATGAAGCCAAATGACACAACAAAATACCAGAATGTCTCTTGGGGTCAGTTTTGAATCCATAAAGTAACTGTTCATATTTTTCCAATATCCATTCCAAAAAAATTAGGGATCATGGTGGTATTTCTGAGCCTCCTCTGGAGAAGATAAAGACAAAAGTGAAATATAGTGTAGAGAGATATTTTCTTCTGAAAATGGAAACTGGAAATGCAATGCTAGTGAAAGAGGGTCAACTTTCAATGCAACAAGATGCCATTTAAGCATTTAAAAACATTGTTTTAATTTATTTACTGCAGGTATCACTGTGCCTTGAGGTAATATTACAACAGAGGAAACTGAGACTTAAAGTCCTTCAGGACATGGACCACAGCTCCAAATGCTGGTGACGAGAGAGCAGTGACTTACAGTTAGGATTGGAAAATTCCAAAAGTCTACAGTTCTCTTCAGCGAAAAGTTGAACTAAAATGCAAATGAAAACAGAGATAAAGTTCTTCATACAGACTTTTACTTAATCAATAATATTCTTTTGAAAATAAAAAGGGTCATTGTAGACAGACGGAAACAAGGTCCCTTTTTATTGCATCTCAGAAATGTTAACATTAAACTTGTTTTTAATATTGTAAAACTTATACAATCCAGATACACATATTACGAGTCTGGTCCTGCAATTAGAATTGTGATAATCTGCCTCAAAAGAGAGAATTTTAGATGAGAAGCTCTGATTATACTTTTCAGTTTTCTTTTCTGGATGCTCTTGTTTGCCACTGGGATTCATGGGTGCATTTTATCACTCCTGGGTGCTGAAAGGAACATATTTTGAACTACATGTCAGGAATTTCATTCAGTTGTAACTGTCCACAGTCTAGAATGATGAAAAGTAGGTCTGTAATGTTGCCTGATCCCTAAGTTGGGTGGGAAGTTAGGTGTGAAAAAGGCATCATTAGCCAAGAGTATGGTAGAATTTGAGTCTCAGCAAGGACTGTGGCTTTGGAATTGTGTTTTCTAAGGCAGTGTTTTACTGTTGACACCCTTGGACCTGCCCAGGACAGTTTCTCCAGTCTCTACAACAGCCTGGGTGCTCTATCCATTATTCTTGTTGACAATCACACAGGGATATTCTGATGAAAGGATATTGGCTATGCATTCTCCTTAAATTGGGTCTTTGCTTGGGGCTTTAGAGATTTCATCAAACATTTTGAAAGGAAAACAAAAATGTAAAATATGTTCCATCGCCCTGGAAATATTTTGAAACTGATATTCAATGTAAAAAAGAGAAAAAATGCTTTAAGAAATTGATTTCAAGAGAATTTTATCTAGAACTTTTTAAGCAAGGTGTCATTTCTAGCTAAATAATCATATATTATTTGAAGGGGCATGATCGACCAGCAGTTAGAATTAACCAGACTAGCTCTAATATAAAATATTTAGCTTTAATAAAGGGAAGAAGGGGAACTTACAAAACCTGGGTTTCAGTGATTCAGGAGCGCAGGAAAACAATGAGAAAGAGGCAAGCACACCTGGATGTTTTTATAGGCTATTTCTGGCGGGGAGGGGGGGACACACCTTATACAGCATGTGATTGGCTGAAGTCCCCCATCAATTATTATTTAAAATTTGTTTTTATGTAAACTACGTTGTACATGTTATTATCTAAACAAAAGAGATAAGTTGTACTGGAATTGTATGAATGAACTGGGTAATGCAATTATAATATTCTATTATCTTTCTAATACCTTTGTGTAACCCCAAAGGAATATGAATAATGGAAGCAAGAGGAATTTTTCTCAATTATGAACTAAAGATGATCTCAGGGGTAATTTTTCATGATTATCTATTTGGCATAGAGATGGTCACCCTTTCCTCTGTCTTCATCTCTGCATTTTTCTGCATTCTATAAACATGCTTGTCATGTTTAATTAAGTCTCATCTATATCACCTTGTTTTAACTGGATCTTTGAAGAAACAGTGGCTAAACATAGTCAGCTCCATAAGTACTACATTTCAGGAATTAGGAATACAAATGCCTCATAGCAAGCATTAGTGTGGATGATTTTATATCATTAACTATAAGTGTTTTAGAATAGTTTAAAATAGGACAAGAACTGAGTGCCAGAAATATTGAGTCCCCTTTTCACAGTCAAAGAGCTTTAAAAAATATATAGAGTAAAGCATGTCTGGAAAACTTCAACATAAATTTCTACTTAAACCCCATACCTTCTTTATAGGCTGTCTTAGCTTTACCGCTGTGAAGAGACACCATGACCACAGCAGCTCTTATAAAGGAAAACATTTAATTGGGACTGACTTACAGTTCAGAGGTTTAGTTCATTATCCCATGATGGGAAAGCATGGTGGCATGCAGGCAGACATGGTGCTGGAGAGGTAGTTAATAGTTCTACATCTGCATATGCAGACAGCAGGACCTGGCTTGAGCTTTTGAAACCTAAAAACCCACCCTCCGGTGACATACTTTCTCCAACAAACACACACCTTCTCCAACAATGTCATACCTCCTAATAGTGTCACTCCGTCTGAGCCTATGGAGGCTATTTTCATTCAAACCCCCGCACAGCTATCCACTGAAATTTGTTAGTATTTATTTCTCCCCATGTGTAGACTCACTGAAGTTTTTATAACCTGATAGCATTTTTCCTAAGCTGAGAACATGTTTGGTGAAGTTTCTGAGTAAAATATTTAACTCTGATAAATGGAACATCCAAGAACTAGATATTTACCTATCTTTTTAGCTTGTATATAAATAGTTTTTGATAAATTCATACATGTAGGAGAGAGAGAGAGAGAGAGAGAGAGAGAGAGAGAGAGAGAGAGAGAGAGAGAGAGAGAGAGAGAGGAAAAGGAGGAGGGAGTAATCTTTTACATTTCCTCTCAAAAAGGAATGGATCTCATCACAAGGACTATACCTTCAAGAGCTAATTTCTTGCCAGAGGCCTATCTCCAAGTACTATTACAGTATAATAGAGTTGCAGCCTAGGAATTGGGGACACTAGCATTTCTCTCCTATCAGCTCATAAAGATAGCATATTTTGAAAGTGGCATGTTATCTACACATAGTCACTATGTCTTGTCATAAAAGTATTCTGGGATAAAAAACACCTCTAATATTTATTTAATTTTCTTCTTTTATTCATGATTTGTGACTATGTTTGGTAGGTAGCACAGTGTTATCCATGGGAGTCCAAGTTGGGGAACTAACTAACTTGGTCTGGCTTTTAGCTAAGTCTATAGGTATTTTCCTGATTAGAGATTGATATGGAAGGACCCAGTCCACAGTTCATGGTCCTATCTCCACATAGGTGGTCCTCAGTTATATGAGAAATCAGGCTGAGAAAGCCAGAGGGACAGCAGGTCATCAGGCAGTATTCCTCCAGGCTTTGTGCTTTAGTTTCCGCTTCTAGATTTTTGCCTTCGGTATCTGGTGTCCCTTGATGATAGGCCTTATGGAATGAATCTATAAGCTGAAATAAACCTTCGCTCCTCAAGTTGCTTCTGGACATGGTGTTTATTCCATAAACAAGGAAAAAATATCCTAGCATACTAGATCCATTATTCCCTCACTTACAAGCTTCCCAGTCAAATAGCCATACCAGGTTTACAAAATAGGAGGCAGGCAAAAGGAAGAATATTTTAGACTCAAAGAAATTAACATATTGTGAAAGGATGAGGAAATGGACATAATGGCAGGAAAGAAGGAGAATGATGATCAAACACATGGAAGAAAAGCATTCAAAATGTGTCCTTACCACACTAGAGCCTGAGCTGGTGAATCATTGTCCAAAGCCAGCGTGGACTACACAGAGAGTTCAAGGCTAGTCTGGGCTCACTTGGGATCCTCATTTTTCTGTTATGTATTTATATACATGCTGAAACACACACATAAAAGTTTTGAAAGCTTAAGTATGCTTTAAAAGAAATAATAGCCCTCCAATTTGGTTTTATGATGTTTATAAGAGCACCTTACTTATACATGAGTCTGTGGGCTGCCGAAGAGATTGCTCATAAGGACATAAACACCAGTCTCAAGTAGAGTGTTCTGTTCCATCAGAGAAAACAAGAGAGAAGATAGCATAGTGTCTGCATTATAACACAGCAGGTACATAATCAAATTGCAATGACTCTTTGAATTGTTTTCCTGTAAAATGTTTTAATCTGTTCTCACTATATGGCTAAAGTGAAGATTACACTTATCTAGCACAATTATGGTCAAGTAAACTTTGACTGAAATATGAACGGTAAAAGAACGTGAGTATCCTATAAATAGATAGGCAGCCATGGCATGCCTCAGACGGGAAATAGTGCAGGAAGGGGAGAATTCAAAAGTGACTGGCAAAGTTACAGATAGAACTTTATGTAGCTTATTCTGGGATGAGGGAGGGGGTCCTGAGCTGGATAAGGGATTAGGACTTTATTCTGAGCCTGTGGAAATTGTTGTTTTGTTTGTAGCCTTTTTTAAAAAACCAAAACATCATTTTACAGAACATTTTTTTTCTTTTTAACAAACATCTCTTGATTGTAAGACCTTCCACGACTGATTACAGAGTGAAATCAGTCTCCCTTCCTTGCTTTCAAGTCCTCACCACACTATTAGATCCCATTGATTAACTAAATTTTAGTTTTGAAATTAAAGGAAGATAATTGCAAATATCTAAAATGTGTCTTAAGTAATTAAAACCATGCCTAGGGCCGGAGTGATGACTCCATAGTGAAGAGCACTTGCAGCTGTTGCAGAGGACCAGGGTTCAGCTCCAACTTTCCATATTGGGAGGATTGCAACTGTTTGTGACTCCAGTTCCAGGGCAGTCAATGCCTTCTCTAGCTTCTGTGGTCACTGGCATACATGTGGCATGCACTCTCGGTTATATATACCCATAAATAAAAGTATTTCTTTGAAAAACATGTCCAGAGAAAGTAACTGGGCAAAACCACACAACAGCAAAAGTGATTTAGAAGCACAGCAGCATTGTCTATAATGGTAAGATGTTAGAAATAACTTACTAGAAAAACAGGTGTGTACATTATAATTTTTGTTAGACAGTAAAAGCTCATGCTTATACCCATAAAATTTTGGTTCTGTGTGTAAAAGTAGAAGAAACTGTGGCACAATGTTTATGACCATGTTTTTCAAGTATACTGGGCAATTTAAGTATTATTTTTATGAGATTTGCTTTATTTGTAATTATGACTCCCATGTATTGTATGTTTGTTTGTATGTGAATGTGCCTGTAGAATTCAGAAAATATTGTCACATGTAACTAGATCTACAGTTACATGCAATTCTGCATAGTCATGTGCAAGATGCTGCTGGGTACTGGACTTTGATGCTCTTCAGGAATCAGTGCTCAGAACCACTGAGTTCAACACCAATTTGAAAATATTTTTAAATATTTAAATATTTTAAAATATAAAAAATTAAAAATATTTATGTATTTATTAGCTTGGGTATGTTACTGAGGGTGAATAGGAACAAAGTATATTATATACATCTTAAATGAAAAATCTAATAATAAAACTGATGTTTTAGACAATTTATGTATGTTATTAAAAAGGCTAGAAAGAGAAAATTATGTGGTTGATGTGTGACTACACATTGATCATGTCTTTTTTAATGTCTTAAAGTAAAAATTAATATCATATTAAAGTTTAGAGAATAGCTTCACTAATGGCCACATCGCTGAGTATTTCCTGCTGATCTCTGAGTGGATACTATGTGCACACACATCCTAGTCCCTGACTTTCTAGACCTTGTTTGGTATTTGTTTCCAAATCATTTTGAAATGAAGAAGCAGGTCTCATTACCCTATCATGACCTTCAGGCTGGAAGCTGAACCACAGTCATGACTCATCTTCACACCACTGGTGTGTCGTTATTGCACTCCATGCTTTTTAGACAATGGCCATTGCTGATGAGTTTCTGAAAGATTTGTTCACATATAGTGCATTATTTACTTTGCAATTCTACCTATATTTGCCTAAATGATTTGCCTTGGTAACATAATTAACACATCTGTTTATATTTTTACAGCAGATGTTTTGCTCCAATTTCCCTTGCGGAATGAGGAGACATCCAAATATCCTCCTCACAACTTCAGGGAAATAAATCTTATTCTTTAGTGTCCCAAATGCTAAGTTGTAAAATTCAATGAAAAATTAAAACTGGAACAATCTTCACTGAAAAATAAAGGTAAAAGTGAAAATTGACCAAACTCAAGATAGCTGTTTCTTGGTAAACAATATGGAATTCAAGTCATTTTGAGGACTCAGTAGACCTCTTGGAAAGAAAGACTTGGCATCTCTTATTGACAAATAAGTAGTAAGGTGCTTAGGGATTAGACACAAAGTAAAATTTGTCCACTTGTAATATCAGAGGAAAACTGTAGATGAAAGTTTCTGTCCTGCCCAGTCCCACAGCCATTCAGTCACAAATAAGCACACAGAGGCTGATATTAACTACAAACTCTTTGGCCTATTGCTCAGGTTTATTACTAACTAGCTCTTATGACTTAAATTTACCCATAATTCTTGGCTATGCTTAGCCTCATGGTTTGGTATCTTTTCTCAGTGAGGCCTTTTAATCTTGCTTCCTCTGCATCTTACTGATGACTGCATCTCTTCATTTTCTCTTCCTTGAACTCTTCTAGTCTGGTCACCCTGCCTATACTTTCTACCAGTCTACTGGCAAGTCATTGTTTTATTAAACCACAGCAAAAAAAAGTTGCAACTGGTGGGGTACAGAACTCACTGACTACCTGCCAATCACTTCAGTACATTGTAAATGTATGCAAAATAGCCTAATCACACCCAGTGAAGGTGTAATTTTAAATGTGAAAAGTATTCTGTAATGCTGACCAATTCATGACTGGTCCAGAAACTGCCAGAATCAGGCAGTAAAATCTAGATAAATTTATAAACTATACATAGTCGACTAATGTTTCACCACACATTTGAATATGTTTTGAAGGCAAGAGAAAGATCCAGACACATATGCCTCAAAGTCACAGACAGAAGGTCTTATCTGCCCTAACAGCATCTTCAGAAAACGTAGCAGTTCCTCCTGTCACAGATTCATGTGGATAACAAGGGAGTGCCACCTACTGGGGAGAGCAAGAACTTTGCAACAGACAAAGAAGAGACTGTATACTCTCATTCTCTTCATTTATAAGTTATGATTTATCACTTTTTAAAGGGAAAAAAAGAGGTAAATATTCAATGGTATTGACTGAAGTGAATGTGATGTATGTGCCTTCCGTCATGGAGTTTTATATCTATTTAAATAATCTTACATTACAGGTGCAAAAACTAAGGTATAAGAAGGTGATGTAACTTAACTATTAGATGTTTAGGTGAGAGTGCTGACCTTGCTGTCAGGTCTGGTGGAATTTCCAACATCGTGAGATCACTGTTTATGCCACAGGTCACACACATGTGCATATCACACACAGAGACTGCAGTGGCTCACTCCCCATGCGCAGACTTGAGACTTGGCACTCATGCTTACCAGCTGTGTGATGTCATTTCCCGCAATTTACTCAATTTCTATAATCTTAATATTATCCCCCAATAAAAACTCTACACACACATTCTTGAATTTTAAGTATTTTGCAAATTCAAATGATTTGAGTTTATTATGATGACCCTGAACATTTCTATTTGGGGTTAATATTCTGGATGAAAACTGCAAATGCTGAAGAGGAATACAGGAATAAAAGTTGAAGTGATAGAAATTAGACATAAAATCTGGATTCTTTGCCATTTTTGTTTGAGAGTCCTCACTCTTAGCACATTTTCCCATCCAGTTATTTCAATTAGGACATACACACATATGCACATAGGATATTTTCCCTATAGAAATCAAATACTCACATTTCAGTTCATTATCCATAATCTACAAATCTTACTATTTACACTGCATAAAATAGAGGCTTTAGCCTTTGTTTTCCAGTATGTTTAAATGGTTAAACTTTTGCTCAATCTCTTCCTTTCTAATTTTCTCCAGAGCACATCAGTTCAGATAACTGTTACTGATAAAAAGGATAGGCTGTAGGTTCAAGACTTTCACATGTTACTTACTACAAGAGATTTTGAGAAACAGAGTAAGAAAAAATTAGCTTAGAGTTAAAAATTGGGGACAAAAATGACAGTGCCATAGAACACTTCCTTAGGTTCAGACTCAAGGTGTGCTGTGTAACTTTGACTAAGTTTTATAGTATTCCCGTGCCTCACCTCTCAATCTGCAAAGGAACAAATAATGGATTTCATTGTCCATATTATGTTTAAATATGAGTGTGCCTATAAGTTGAGACCTTATATTAGGGCCTAACAGCTAGTAGTGCTTTATTAACTATTTTCTTACTTTTCTGTGGCCACAGTGTCACCTTTGGTAGATTTCATTTTAAGTCACTGTTTTTACTTATCCTCTGTGTTATTGCTTCCTTTTTGCCTGTACAAAAACATGGCTTTCTGAGGCCATGGGTTAGAAAACCATGTTTCAGATCTCAAAATCTGTCCCACATTCTCCTCTTTTAAAATTCATAAAATTAGAATGCATGACTTGTGATAATTTTAAAACTTATAAACCATAGAAGTTCTGGTGTAACTGAGACCACATGTCCATGAAAACTAAAATATTTAACATCTGGCTCTTAATAGAAGCATTTTCTAACCTTTGTTCTATGGTGAAGAAGTTAAGTTTCAGTGATTTTATGCCCCCTAGAGGTGTGGTGTGTGTGTGTTTGTATGTGTGTGTGTGTGTGTGTGTGTGTGTGTGTGTGTGTGGTGTTAACTTGGGAAAGTAGAAAGCATAGAAAACAAGGAGAAATGTCAAAGGAATATATGATGGAAACACATGGAAGGTGTTCACAATTATGGTCTTCTAGTATGTCTGTAAGCATAGGAGGCTCCACAACCAAGAGTGTTAGGGTGAATATAAGGTTGGAAGAAAGAAACATTACAAAAATATTACCATACAATATCTAATTGTTTTTATGAACCCAGTGAATGGATGTCTCTGGGTTCAACAATATCAACTAACTACTGGGCAAATATTATATCCTTTGAGTTATGATACCTCTACTGATGGAGGAGTGTCTATGTATTACTTTCATTGGTTAATAAAGAAACTGCCTTGGCCCTCAAATAGAACAGAATATTAGGTAGGCAGAGTAAACAGAACAGAATTCTGGGAAAGAGAAGGCAGACACTTCAGGCAGTTGCCAAAGGCTGTCATCATGCTTCTCCTCTCCAAGACAGATACAGGTTAAGATCTCTCCTGGTAAGTGGCCACCTCGTGGTGCTATATAAATTACTAAATATGGGCTAAAGCAAGATGTGAGAAGTTAGCCAATAAGAGGCTGAAACTAATGGGCCAGGCAGTGTTTAAATGAATGCAGTTTCCGTGTAATTATTTTGGATATAAAGCTAGCCTGGTGGTGGGATGCAGCCCCGCCACTCCTTCTACACCTCTATAACATAGGATTTAGTGTTCCATTCACAAAAGTGAAAACATGGGATCAAACTGGATTCTCTGAAGGTGCCGGACAATGAAGACTGACTGAAAAGCCAAGAACAATGGCACTGGGTTTTGATCCCACCACATGTACTGGCTTTTGGGAAGCCTAGTCTGTTTAGATGCATACCTTCCTGGACCCAGATGGAGTGGGTTAGACCTTGGACTTCCTGCAGGGGCAGGGCAGGGAACCCTGACTGCTCCTTGGACTGGCAAGGGAGAGGGAGGGGAGTTAAGGGAGGAGAAGGTGAATGGGAGGTGGGGAGAAGGTGGAAATCCTTAATAATAATAAAAAAAATTAAAAAAGTGAAAACTGAGGCTAAATAATACAAGTGGCTCAAGTTTTCAACTCTTACAGATGAAAAGACAGAGATTGGAATCATAATTAGTCAACCAAGCTGTATCTTATTACCTATCTATAGGAATGGGGTATGATGACTCAATTGGCTTAGAACCTCCATCTGATGAGGAATATCATTGAGTTGACTTAACCCAGGCTTAAAGACTCAACATTTGGTCCTGTTCCACATTTAAGGTCAGAAGCAAGATTTTACCCTGCCATTATCCCATTGTTTTTGCCCCAGTCAAGAGTGTAACTGTACAGTTCAGATACTATTCTTCCCACCATCCATCTCCAAGGGCCTGACTTGTAGTATGTTCCAGAATCCCTGACCCTCAGCAGTGTGGTAACTTTCCCTTATGTGTTGGATAGGGAAGCACACTGAGATTGTGCCCTGTTCTTGTATAACCTGAATGGTAGGTTACCATTCTTTATAATATCTTGTAATATTTTTGCCAGAAACATACAAAAATTTATGGTTTGTTTCTAAGTTTGGGGGAATGTTAATCTGAGTATTCTATTGCTGTAACAAATCACATTCCCACAAATTCATTGCTATGTTATTCACATATGATTTTAATATTCCTCTCTGTCTTTCTGGCCATGTACATTCAATCCACCTTGTACTCTGCTTTACCTGAGGTAAAGTTCTACTCCCTAAAAACTGGACATTTACATCCTGAAGAGGCCAATTTTGATGCCAAGAACTTCATGAGATTATCGTTACATCTACACCAGTGTTGACCAGGCCTTCAATGACAATGCCATTTGGGAGTAGGAGGGTCTCTGCCTATGTGTTACTTTCATTGGTCAAATAAAGGAACTTCCTTTACCTTTTGATAGGACAGCAGCTTAGATAGGTGGAGTAGACAGAACAGAATGCTGGGAGAAAGAAAGCAGAGTCAGAAAGACAACATGGCTCTTCTCTCCGAGACAGACGTAGGTTAGACTCATCTCGGTAAGCCAAAGTCACGTGGTGATATACAGATTATTAGAAATGGGTTAATTAAATGTGAGAGTTAGACAAGAAGAGGCTAGATATAATGGGTCAGGCAGTATTTAAATGAATACAGTTTTCCTTGTAATTATTTTGGGTAAAGCTAGCTGGGAGCCAGGCAGTGGGATGCAGCCCACCCCTCATTTTACAACATCATTTATTCACATTTTTATTTCTGGGCTTTGGTCAATTATAGAAGTTTTCAAAATACTCACTTCATAATTTCTTCTAAATTTTTTGTTCTTCCTTCTATAGCTGTTCTATTATCCAAAGCAGCATGACTTCTTTTTTTTGTTGTTTTTTTCGAGACAGGGTTTCCCTGTAGTTTCTAGAGCCTGTCCTGGAACTAGCTCTTGTAGACCAGGCTGGCCTCAAATTCAGAGATCCACCTGCCTCTGCCTCCCGAGTGCTGGGATTAAAGGCATGAGCCACCACCGCCCAGCTAGCATGACTTCTTACAATAGGCATTAGGTTCTTTAATTGTCCTGGGAAGGAGTTTCCTCTACAATGACAGGAAATGACAGAGGGAATGTCATAGGGTCCTGTAAGAGGCCCCTCATCAAGTGTCCCAATGGAAAATGATTACCTTGAATATTCCTCATTGACCTACATTTATTAGTCCAATTCCTGCCGTTGCCACATATTCTTCATAATCCAGAAGAGAGGGGAAGACTGAGTGGATTATTCTTAAAAAAAAAACATTGTTTCTAGGAATGCTCTGTCTACAGTACCTTTTATGATGACCTTATTTGCCACAATTTGACATTTAAATTTTTCTTCAAACCTCTGGAAATCACTTCGCCTATCCATGAATCATCATGGTCATGAGATTTAATATTAATTTTATCTTAAATCTATTCCTCCAAAGGTCTTGCTGATCTTCCCTTTAATGGTCTTTTTATCTTTTTAAATTGAGAATTGGCATTTTCAAAAGCTTCAAAGGCAATTATTTTTTGTCTAGCTTCTGAATTTTGTATCATACTATTTACAGTTGAGATCAATCTTTGTAAGCAATCCATACAGCCTTCCTTTGGGCACTGTATAACTTTAATAAATGACTCATATTTCTTTCCTATTTCTCCAGTTCTGTCTCAAGCATTCAAGACTGGTACATGGCATAAAACCATGTGTGGTCATCATATACAGCTTCCCTTTTTATAGTAGCATAATCTCTTTCTCCAATAATTTGATCTTGGGATATTTCCCTATGTCTAGCTTTACTCTGTTGTTCAGTAATCTTAGCCTCTTCTCTGGAGCAGGTACTCCATTGTAATTGTGAACCAAGCTCTAAAACATTGTTAACCAATTCTATCCAGTTTTAGGGATAATGCTATTATAAACTGACCATAAATTTGACATTTGCTTCACAAAAGGTGAATACATGTCATATGAGACTATTGCTTCATTGATATGCTTAAATCTAACACTGGCACTGAAGTCTAGTTATTTCTAGCAGAGCCTCTGCCATTTGATAACTCCTGTAAATTGACTGAATATATTAAGGTCAATTTCTGAAGACCTTAAGTTGTTCTTCTTTATTCTTATAATGCAATTATGAAATTGGTTCTGCAATAAATTCCTCTGTTTGGATTTGAATATCTCTGTGATCTGTTTTATTAGGTTTTTCTAAGGCCTGTATCTTAGCACCAAGATTACAAAACTTTTTAAGTGATAAACAAAAATTATAAAGCTGATAATGTTTGCAATTGACATCATATAAGTCCTATCTAAATTAGGTATCCTCTCATTTAATCTTTCCATTTTCAAACTGTCTAGCACATTATCGTACAGAGGCCTAAATCACTCTATTGTAGTGATTTTCTCCATTTTTATGTGGGAAAAACTCTCTCTTATAACTAATTCCTCCCTTTAAGAATTTCCAATCATCTTATCAAATCTGCTGATGATGTTGATTAAGATATGAGGCTTATTGCTATTGCATAGAATAGTAAAAGCCTGACTGGATTTCAAGGAAGTTACCTAGTTTGGCAGTAGCTCAAGAAGGGAGTTTAGGGAGAGCTGAGCCAAAATCCCACAGTGGAGAGAGATAGAGAGACAGAGAGAGAGAGAGAGAGAGAGAGAGAGAGAGAGAGAGAGAGAGAGAGAGAGAGAGAGAGAGAGAGAGAGAGAGACTGTTGTCTGAACAAATATACTAGGGATTGTTTCTGCGGAAGCACGTGTGGCAGGGGACTGCCTAAAGGCAGAATCAGCCAGTGAAGAGAAGATGCAGTTTCATGTTGTTTGAATCCCAGGTGCTTCTGGAGTTTGGGTGGCAGCTGGAGAATGTTTCAGAGAGTTTACAAAAGAAAAATTCTAAACTTGATCAGAGTCTTGGTGAAAAAAGAAAAGATAGCTTAGTCTGGTGGGGCTGGAGATACAAGTGCAGCTCCAGCCTGTTTCTGTATCTAAAAAGCCATAGGCAAACAGTTTGTTTTATAAATTCATACCCCAAACATGGGGTTCCAAATGTAGCACAAATAATTAAAACCCAGAGACAGATATTGAGGATCAACCTGAAAACCAGAAAAGCAAAGCAGGTGAGCCATTAGAGAGCTCTTATCTCTAGGAAATCTTCAGACTGAAAAGAGAGAGAGAGTTCCTGTCTCATCCTGCCATATATTCCTCTCTAGTGATGGATTAAAGGCATGCATCACTTGGTTTCGAGGGTTAATTAGTGTGGCTGCTCGGATTAAAAGTATATGCCACCATTGATTTGCTGGTATGACTGACTAGTGTGGCTGTTTTGTATTCTGATCTTCAGGCAAGTTTTATTTCTTAAATACAAATGAAACATCACTACAAAGACTGTTAAAACAAAGGTCATTTGAGGGGTCATCTTGAAACCTAATAAAGTAGAAGTTTCCTAAAATATGCACATATATGAAGGGTTTTTATAGAAATTGTGAAATAATGGAGAGACGGATCCCCAGCTGAACATTTTGTTCTCACCAAGTGAAGCTTTCATCATGGTTCATGGGTTACATCTAATTAGTTGTTGACCAATGGGATACTATAAGAACTCCAAATGACCCAAGGTAGACCCAAGGATATTGGTGGTTCTTTACAAACTGACAGAAAGTGTCCATTGTGGAAGACAAGACTGACAATTCATTAAGTACAGAGTAGTTAAACTTGTTCCTACCTATAGCCTTCACTCCTAGAGACTGGTGTTTATGGTACTGAAAGGTACTCTGTGTGCTACCCCAGGATAATGGTAAACAACTCAGATATAAATCTACAATGATAACCTCTCTGCAAGATGTTTTACTGCAATACTGTCATAAAAACTGTGGGGATAGTAAGCTAATATCTCAGTAAATTTAAGACTCACTCCCCACTAGATGAGATGGAACCCATACCAACACTACTCGGGTGACCAAAAGCACTTGAGGCTAAACAGGCTAGGGATCCATAGAGAAAGCAAATGCTATGATTCCTCTGAAAGAATATAGCCATAGAATGATTCCTAATGCCATTCTCCTACACTCTTAGATCAGTGCCTCACTCAACCATCATCAGAGAATCTTCCTGCTGCAGCAGATGTGAACAAATACAGAGATCTACAGCCAAATATTATGCAGAGAGTGAGAGACTGATGGTTAGATAACTTCCTTTGGAGCAAGAGGGGAAAAGAAGAATAATTATTTTCTCTATTCTCCCAGGATCTTGATATGAGTCATTCTAGTACCCTAAATCTTTTCCATCACGACAAACTATGACCTCTGGACTAGAGGACAGAATAAGCTCTTCCACCTTCAAGATCCATTGTTAACAGCAGTGAAAAGCCTGAGTGAAAGAAAGGGGAGAGAGAGAATAAAGATGCAGGAGAGACTAAGATAACTCTCTCCTAACCAAAGGGCCACCACCCAATCCTAGCCTATTGATGGTTAAGATAATTCATTGGGTAGAGTGCTTGCTTAACATTCATAAAGCCAGGGATTTTATCCTCAGCACTGCATAAGTTGGGCATGTTGGATCACACTGGTAATCCTAATATTCTAGAGGTGCAGGTAGGAGGTGAAACCTTGTCTCAAAATAAAAATTACCAATCTTAGGGAGTCACAAACATTTAGTTCATGATGTGAGAGAAAGGGTTGCTCCCAAATGCTTGCTATATTTCCAGAGCAGGAAGGGAACTCAACTAAGACACTCTGAGATGAAAGAGCACATGAGATGCCTTAGAGGATTTTGACTATGTTGAGGTATTGATGATGGACTTTTTGCTAATGAAAATATGAGAAGATAAGTTGTTTCTGTAGAAGTCACAGTGGGCAGAACACTGTTATTCGAGGAAACCCTACAAAACTAATGTGGTCACTTTCATTCAGCTGCAGTTTAGAAATAAGAGATTGGTGCCTCAAGTCTACATATACAAGCTCCATGGTATGTCTAACCAACATTCATTTCTCAAGCATGAGAATCTTCTGTGGTTATAACAGCAATATGCACCAGGAACCCATTACAGTCCTTGTTTACAAGGCTTTGTCCTTGTAGAATGACTAATAAAATAACTTTTTATTTCTGCAGTGTGCCTCCTTGCACAGTAAATTATGTAGGCTTAGTAATGGCAGGCTTTGTTCCTGTATACTCCTGAAACTTCAAGATTTAAGGCTTTTCTTATCCATAACCTCCAACTAAGCAATCATCATAGGGCAAGGCTTAGTAGTTAATCTGACTTCCACACTCACTTTCCCATCCTCCCAGTTTCTGTCCCACAACACATATTATACACTTGGGGTTGACCTCTACTGAACGTGTAAAGCCAGAGTGCATTTATGGTGCATTAGCACAACCTGGAATGGGATATTAGCTGTTCTTGCTCTTGTAAAAGTGTCCCTGTCCTTCCCTTCTCCACAGAACTGAGTTTTGGGATTTGTAGACCCTGCTTAACCATCCCATTCCCTTTCTCTTTTCACTCATCCTCTTTCCTTTATCTGCAAAATTAGAAGGTACTTTTGCATAGTTCAACCCAACTTTCTTTTTATTTGTGGTACTATTTTACATGTTGGCCTCTAGATTCTTTTACTAAGAATACCTTGTGTTCCAGTTAACAAATTTTTTATTTATGTCATTTGTTGGTTTATCTCAGTACTTTATTGTTAATAAGCTACGTAGTGCCTCAACCATAAATATTCACTTTAAACTCTCACCTATCACCTACATTCCAGACTACTCTTTATTAGATTAATTTCCTTTACACTACGCTATTGCTAGGAAGTGTGGCGTTACAGTTTTAGCAGCATCCCCTTGAAATTTCTAGACAAGGAAGCTGCCAATCTCACTCAAAATTTGGCAGTGAGCAAGAATAAAGAACTTGCATGATGCTTGTAGTTCAACACAGGAGCAGATCCAGAGTTTAAGGAGATCAGGCAATATAAGAAATACAGGAATGACTTAAAATAATAAAGAAATCCTGAATGCACAGTACACACAAAGAGAATTTAATTAAAAGGATAACAGGTCTCACATTACATCTGAGCAGGTTGTCAAACACTACCAGTGTTTTAAAGTTTGTGAAATAACTACCATTGTTTCCATGATGTGTCCCTCTTGCCCTACTCACACCCATATTTTAAAAATTAGTCTGCAATATTATCATAATAGAAATCAGGGCTTGGGGGAAGGGTTTAAACCATGCTTAGAAAAGCTCCAGAAATTGAATCTGTGCTATCATAAAACAGGCTTTGGAGAGTAAACATACACATTCCCGCAAAGAAAGTTTCATAGGAAAAGCCTGGTCTGTGGGAAATAAGGATTCCCTCATCAGATACGAGACCTGTTAATACCTAGTTTTATGCTCTCCAGTTTCTTGAACTGTGAGAATCCATGTCTGATGTTTACAAACCTGACAGTTTCTAGTATTTTTGTTATAGCAACTTTGACAGACTTAGATAAGAACACGCTCTTTGTTCACTTATTTCCTGACTTGTCCTTTATAATTCTCTTTCCTGTATTTTTTACTTCATTTTGTCATTTGTCAGTAAGCTATTATAATTACTATGGGAGAAATTAAAAGATAGTTTAATGTTTTTCTACCAAAGCTGTTCAATAGGCATCATCACTATGAAATATTAATTTTGAAATATATCAGGCTGAGAACACAGACAAGAACTGCATTTATAGATCCCAAGGACTTTTCCAGAATTTGGCCTCATTTCTTTTGAGATTCTTTGATTCATTATCTGTTACAAACATGGTCACAGTTTTTAGTAATACTGTAAGTTCATGGACTATATATAGAACAATTCTGGTTATTACCCCCCTTCCAAAATTTCCAAGTCATGAGTATTTTAATTTTTATATGCTGCATTATTGAATATTTATTAAGCAGGATAAACTGGATTTTGATGAGTCACCAATGAAAAAGGGATCTTCGGTTTATGAGTTTACTTTTACAAAAACTAGAACAATTTTCACAGGATGACTTCTGGCTCCAGCGTTCATGCAGTACCAATGTAGCCCAGGCTATGTGTGGCACCAGATTGGCTCACTTATGATTTAGATCTATGAGCCTCATCTGCACTGCACATCATCTTCCCCTTAATTGACACTGGAATAATAAGAATATTGTTGATGGCCATTGCTTCACTGGCAACTGGTTTTCAATTTCAAAAATGACTCTAATAACTTATGTGTTTGGTCAGCATGTATGTTTGTGCACCACATTCATACCAGCAGAAGGTACTGCGTCTTTTAGAACTAGAGTTATTGATGATTGTGTGTCACTATGTGGGTGTTTAGAAATGAACTCAGTTCCACTACGGCAGTAGTAAGTGCTCTTAACCACTGAGTCATCTCTCCAGACCAGGCTCTAACTAATTTAAAGCAGATGGAACTTTAATAACTTTTCATCTTCATGTAAAGCTCCCAAAATGCCTGATGCTGTTGAAACTCTTCTTTTGAGAAGAAAAGCATAACAGAATGGGACGTGAGGCATAAATATTTGTCTTAACCGATGCAATTGAAAGCCTTTATTTGGAAACAATTCATGGACAGCATCATTTCTGAAAGTGTGTTAAAGATTCCACACAAGCAAGAAGGTTTGATGTATGATCCATCTGGGTCTACTCACTTGAAAATAATCTCACATGACAATAGGCTAACACAGGACAATGAAAAGATGAAATAAATTTAATAACTGTGACTTTTGAACAAATGTGGTACATGAATCAGTGTTAGATGCTATAACGAAACTCCTGAGGCAAGCTACTTATGAAGAAAATGGTGTTAATTTAGCTCAGTTTTGAGTGATTTAAGTCCAATGATCTGATGCAGTTTCTTTCAAGGACCCTCTTTGTTTTTCTTACCTCAAGGCTGGGAGCAAGGACAAGGTCTGCTTGACAAATAAGAGATCACAACCCAGCAGGTATCCAGGAAGACTCAGGTGACAAGGTTGAGGCTTTTTGTTCTTTCCTTTGATTTTGTTTTCGAGAAAGGGTGTCTGTGTGTAACAGCTGTAACAGCTCTAACAAGGTTGAGGTTTTCATGACAACTTTCTCTTGCAAGGTTTAAGGGAACTCATGAAAAACTCTTCAACCTGAAGTAGTTACGTTGCCACAGTTTCCTTGCCCTAAGCTCTGTCTCTTAAGAGTCTTCTAACTCCCAAATACTGACACTCCAGAGAGCAAGCTTTCTGTGCAGGAAACTTTAGCATAGCAAACACGAGGATCACAGCACAAGATAATGTAAAGAGGGAAACCTTATGCTCCAGTTCACAGATTTCAGACATTGATATGGATGTTATGTCTAACATCTATAGGCAAGTGTGCATACTCAATATAGTTACAATATGTTCATTGAAAGAATATTCATTTAAATCATAAGCAAATCAAAAGCATGCCAAAATGCTTCTCACTTCCTCTTCTTCAGCAAACCTGCCTCGTCTGTTGCCTATTTCCCTCACTATCCAATCTCTGATCACTGAAGATACAGTGTAGAAAGGAGCAGCCTATGTTTCCAGTCTTTGTCCCTAGTCTACATGTCTATGTTTTCAGAAGTATATTTTTTATGAGATAATATGTTTCTCTATGATCTTCTATATATGTTTATGAATATAAGAGTATTCTTGTTATTCCTTAGTGATACTTAGCTTTTCTCACATGTCCAGGGTCCTAGATCAGCTAGAAATTGGTGTGAAGAACGAAGGGCATAGCTAAGATGGCTCCTTCTTTAGCTTCAGCACTGGAGCTCAGAATATGTACAATCCCACGATGAGCTACAGTGACTCAGGAAGAGTCATTGCAAGATGGTAGGCAGACTCAAAAGCCTCAGTCAAACACATAAAAGCCCATATCAACATAGGAAAAACACTTAATGGAGTCAAATATACAAAGACCCACATCAACATAGGAAAAACACCTAATGGCATAGGGGGCTCATATGAGGTCTATTGAGTCATAGTACCCTGGCTCAGGCATGGTTTGGATTCCCAGAAGCCTTGAAGACCATGAGTAGATACATACTTCATCCTATCAGGAGTGATTGGTGATGATAAACATGGACTGTGACAGGAGACTGGAAGCTACACACATTCCAAGTAAATGGCAAAACTGATACTTTTAAGTGACCTAAAAGAAACCCAAAGCCCTAAAGTGGTTATCCTATTCTACCAATGATGATTCAGTATACAGAAGATATAAAAACAAAGAAAACAATTGTCTTCATCATGGTTTCTGCTATGGTGACCACCATGACCGTAAAGCAAGTTGGAGAGTAAAGAATTTATGTGGCTTGTTCTTCCATATCACTGTTAATCACTGCAGGAAGTCAGAATAGGAACTAAACAGGGCAGGAATCTGGAGGGAGGAGCTGATGCAGAGGCCATGGAGGGGTGCTGCTACTGGCTTGTTCCATATAGCTTGCTCAGCCTGCTTTCTTATAGAACCCAGGACAACCAATCAAGGGGTGACACCACCCACAATGGACTGGGCCCTCCGCCATAAATCCCTAATTAAGAATCTACTTTATAGCTGGATCTTATGGAGGCAAGTCCTCCATTGAGGTTCCTTCTTCTAGGGTGACTTTAGCTTGTGTCATGATGATATAAAATTAATCAGCAGAATTATCTAAGCAGGAC
The DNA here is from genome assembly GCF_903992535.2 of Arvicola amphibius. Taxonomy (NCBI): domain Eukaryota; kingdom Metazoa; phylum Chordata; class Mammalia; order Rodentia; family Cricetidae; genus Arvicola; species Arvicola amphibius. Next base: position 59,127,807 of record NC_052047.1, read on the forward strand.
TACCTGGAGCTACATAATGTAAAGCAAATAGATTTTTCAGAATAATTTATTCAGGTCACATATATATGACTATGACTGAGAAGACATAAAATAACATCACTTAGAACTTACAATAAAATTGATAAAATAATTAGATGATGGGCAATTTACATGTTTAGCTTTTTTTCCCAACATATACTTACAAATAACCATTAAGTGCATAAAATAATGCTTAGTTATATGAAAGAAAAATTATAATGAACATGTCAGAAAGATACTACTTCAAAGCCATTAACATGTCAAAATGCAAACAGGAGATTGTGAAGAGGTAGAGAAACACGCAACACTGAGAGAAATACAAGATCACATATGACTTTGGTAAAAGAGATCAAAAGTTTCTGAAAATACTAAGTATGAATTTGCCATCAGAGCCAATGATCTTGCAAGTTTATACCCAACAAAAATAAAGTCATACATTCACACAAAAATCCCTAACAACATTGTTCACCAGAGACCAAAAACTGATATGTCTCTAATGTCCATGAGTGCAAAAATCATAGACAAAGTGGATGCCAAGAAGGAAGAACAGCATTGAACAATATAGTCTTCAATGTCTATTTATTTCTTCATTTCCTTATATTAAAGGTTTTGAACAGAGTACAAAGCTTGCTTTTTCTATTTATTTTTATCGTTTTTTGTTTTTCTTTTCTTTCTCCCTTTCTTTGTTCTTTTCTTTGCTCCTTTATTCTGTATACCCTTTCCTTTCTTCCTCTGCTCTCTCCTTTGCTCTTTCTTTCTCATTCTTCCTTCTCTTCCTTACTTTTTTCTCATGCTCTTCCTTTTCTCCATTTATTTACCTTTTCTTCTCCTTCCTACATTCCATGTTCCCTCCACACACTCTTTTTCCTTTCTTCCCTTCTTCCTGTACTTATTCCCTACTCAAAATGCCATCTGAAAGACAAGCAAATGAATTTGTTCGAGAGAAACAAAGAGCTGCGTTGACAGTATGAGGGTGAAGTTTGTCCATGTTCACTAGAAGGCAGCTGAGTTGTTGAAGGGTTTAAGAGATAATGTTCTTTTTTTTAAAAAAAAATAGAACCTTTTCCCCTCTTCTCCTCTTCCTCCCCCTCCTCTTCCTCCTTCCTCTCTCTCTCTCTCTCTCTCTCTCTCTCTCTCTCTCTCTCTCTCTCTCAGTATTAGATCCCTTGCAGTTGGAGTCGGAGGCAGTTGTGAGTCCCCTTACTTGGGTCCTGACAACTGAGCTGAAATATATTAAAAGAAAATAAGCTCTCTTAGTCACTGAGGCATGGTTCCAGCATGACCCCAACATTGCTTTTCTTTGTCGCATGTGATGAGAAACTTTTCCTCATTTCTATTTATAGTATAAGGTTAATTAATTGCTTTTTAATGCAGAATTTCTTCAATTTTCACATTTCCTATTTTGTAGTTCAAAAATATTTGCAAAGGAGTGCCAATCTACAGAGAATATCATATAAAATAATATTTTAGTACTTGATATTCAGAGTTGCCTGATACTTCAAAGCAAACATACTGTAAAGAACTTTCTGTCCAAATTTTAACATATATTTATTAGATTTTCTGTATGATATCAGTTTCAGAATTGTTCCTTGTGCTTTATTCTAATTAATAAAACTTTTCTCCATTTTGAGATCAGGGTGTTTACCCTAATGTATACTTCAGAAACAAAAGTCAATCTTTCTGAAAGAAAATATTGTCTAAGGAATAAATATAAATACAGATATTTTTGTTGCCATACTTTCTGTTTTTATTGTGGTTAGAATTTTCGAGTAAGCACAAAAATCTGACTTTAACTTTCCAGTTTCTAGAACTTATAGAAACAAATGTATGTTTACCTATAAAAGGCCCAAATTATTGTATTATTTTTAACAGTCTAAATAACCTAAAGCACCATTTTCTCAGACTCCAAGCCTGTCCTTATAAAACAAAAGTGTGAGCATCAATGTATCAGTGCCGGGGTCAGAGGAACATTTCAAATACTTCAGTGATATCTGCTCACTTAAAGAGTGAGTGAAGGCACTCAGAATAAACTCAAGTCAGCCTTGAGTTCCTGAACACAGGCATACTCTTAGCACATACTCTTTGGTCTCAGAAACATGGTTTCCATCAGGAGAAGTATTATATTCCCCATTTCCTAAGATGGCCGTTTTGTGTTGTATCAGTCAGCTATCAGTCACCATGATAAAATACCCAAGACATTTATATTGTAATGAGAATAGATATATATTAGCTTGAATGATTTCTGTGAATGGTTCATGTAACTGTGGCTTTGGACCTGTGGCAGCTCAGTATCTCATGAGAAGAACATGTGGCAGCAAAACCATGTTATCCTTGTGGTGTCCATGAAGTTATGATAAGAAACAAAAGGTTTATCAGGTACTTTTCTGTTGCTGTGATAAAACACTGTGACCCAAAGTGTCTTATAAAAGTGTTTATCTCAACATCCAGTTCCAGAGGGGATAAGATTACATCATAGTGGAGCAGCAAGGCAGTAATGGCAGGAGCAGGAAGATAAGAGATCACATCTCAACTGCACACAGAGCAGTGTGTCATGGAAATTGGGCAAGTCTATAACTTTTCCAAATCAAATTCCAGTGATGATAATGGACTTCCTACAATAAGGATCCATGGGCCAGTCATTCCATAACCTCCTCAAAGTGCACTACCAACAAGGAACCAAGTGTTTATCCACATGAGCCCATGAGAGACAATCCACATTCAAACCACAACAAGGATATAGAAGTCCATATAATGTTTTCAAGAACGTGTCCCATTGGCCTAACCTCTTTCTGTCAGTGACCTACATATACACCCAAAGGTTCCAGAAGTTTTCAGGAATACTGCAGACTGGTGACAAAGTCTTGTCTGGACTTTTGGGGAGAAATTGAATTTTTAAGGCCTAACATATTAACTAGTCCTATTTAGAAAGAATGCCTTCTACTTGGTCATTTTGCGATGGCAGGGAAGGGCTTGGAGAGGGGAATTACCCAATTTATACTGTTACGATGATGGAAAATGTTTCTATGTAACAGAGTACCATATATAATAGATATAAACAATGAAAAAATTTAAAAAAAAGAATATGGGGTGGAGGGAATGTCCCCTGTGCTGACAGAGAGAGTCATTGTCAAAGCCAACTGAAATGACATCAACAACTACAATATTGGACAGGGTCATGGATGCCCTATCCTTTGAGGCCTTGCGAGAGATTTGGATATATTTTTCTTCCCTAGATTGTGTGACCATCGCAAGGCCAAGGTAGGTTCCTATACTGTGCCTCTGAAGTGAGGACACTTGATTTCATTTGTGAAGCATGATGCCTATTTCTTGAGAGACTGTGATAAATAACTTGTGTTAAATTTTTTAGACATTTCATCTGCAAAAGAAAATGAGTCGATTCTGTATTTACAGTGAGTCCCAGGTGTCGGAAGCACTTATCTGGCCTATAAAACTCCCTGATGAGGCTTCCTTCCCTTGGCTTCTCACACAGTTCAGTTTGTATTTACGCAAATGAGAAAACAAATCAGTATTTAACAGGAACACTGCTGTGCTAACACATTAACTTTCACTTTATAGCCAGATGAAGTCAATAAGTGCAGGTTACCCCAGTGGGGTCTCTGCCAGGCAGGGAAGTGTGCACATTGTTCCCCTCCTGCTTGGTTGGCAAAAATAGATTAATCTTTGTCAACCAAAATCAACAAAAAGTGGAGTGGATTTGAGGACGTGAATGGAGTCATGTATTTTGGTGACAATGTATGTGACTAGGAGGTAGAGTTAAGCAGAAGAAACAAAGATCCTGGTTTTGGATTGGCTATATGCAGTCACTTCCTGGGATCACTGCAACATATGACCACACATTGGGGCTATTCAGAAAAAATTTATTATGTTATAGGGCAAGATATTAGAAGTCTGAAATCAAGCCTTCCCTGAGGTTCTTAGGGAGGTGGCATGCCATGACTCTCACCTTGCTTCAGGTGATCCTCAGCCTCACTTGACAAGTTTATATTGCCATAGCTTCAATCTTTGCTTTTTCCAGGATACGGACTATTCATTTAATCTGAATCTACTCCCAACTTTTCCCATTATTACAAAGATAACAATCATTGGATTCTGGCCCACTTCTGACCAATTTAAGCTCATTTTTTGTTGATTACTTCTGTATAGTTCTATGTGAAGTTAAATCCACATTTCCAGGTATTTTAACATGGCTTTTAAAGGTCCAAAGTTAAGCCCACTCTTCTGGAAGACATAAATATGTTTAGGAGGTAGAAGAGGAAAGATATTTGTTTTTCTCTTTGAAGAAATAGTGTAAATGGAGACTGAATTTTAATTATGCTTTTTTATTGGTCTAGAAGCCCTCTTTTTTTCTTAAACTTTTTTTAAGGTCTTATGTGGATTTATGCCCTGATTGTCAACATCAAACTTTTAATTGTGTTAGTTAGGCTTTCTGGATATACAGAGATATATTTCAGTTATATAGATAATATTCAACACTTCAAAGACCTAGAGAAAATGGCATTTAAAATGCTTTAAGAATTTAGACTTTTACCAAAAGTCAGACAGTACCAATGACTTCAGAGAGGTTGATGGGCATTGAAGAAACTCGTTATGAAGGAATTTGCCTTCAATGTGACAAGACTAGCCATTTAGGCAAGAAACTTCCCTTGCCTGGACTTCTTGATGGTATGCTGTATAAACTGGACATGCAGGAACAACAGAAAGATGACTTCTGTACTTGCCTAAATAAAATGAGACTGTCTTAAGGGTTCCTGTTTCATGAAAGAACTGGCCAGGTATTCTGCAGGACACAGAAGAAAGTGACTGACTAACTGCTAATATAGGTGAAATAGTTTTTCAAATTTCCTGCTTCATGGAAAAGTCTTTCAAATACTATGAATCTATAGTCTGAAGATGGATGTCCCAATGTTACAGAAGAACTTTGCATGACTGTCCAGGCAGCAAGATGTCTCTGTCAATTCCATTGTTTCAGAAGTTACCTGCAATGTATTTCCTGTTTACTTATGTAATACTATTTCCTTCTGGGGTCTTTGAAGAGTTGAAGACTAATAGTTAAAATTTTGCTCAGTCATAATAAAGAACAAATAAGATATAAAACTTTAGACTCACAAAGATAGGATAGATGATAGTGTATTTTCCTTAATTTGCCAAACGTAAATGGACTAAATATTGTAACTATAATTATTGCTTCGTAACTGTTTTGTATATGTAATTTTACTATGTTAAACTTAAAGCTTACCTTTTTATTTTACAGAAAAGGGAAGATTATATGGATTTTCCTTCTGAATATGTGTTGCTTTTATTAGATAATGAATAAAGCTGTTTCAGCAATGGCATAGCAGAGTAAAACCAGGCAGGAAATATGAACAGAGATATATAGAGAGAGTAGGCAGAGTCAAGGAAATGCCTTGTATCTTCTGAAGGAGACAGACATGCCAGAATCTTATTGGTAGGTCACAGCCTAATGGCAATACACAGAGTAAAAGAAATGGGTTAATTTAAGATGTAAGAGTTACTTAACAAGAAGACTTAGCTAATAGGCCAAATAGTGTTATAATTAATATAGTTTATGTGATTACTCAGGTCTGGGTGGCCAGGAAATGAACGAGCAGTCTCCAGTTACAAAGTAGTTACAGAGACATACATTATGAAAAAGGAAGAAAGCAGTTGTTTACAGTTTTGGACCTGTGGTCACTCAGTGTTTTGTGGCAGAAGCAGGAGCATTACAAATAACAATGATGACTCATGAGCTCCATTTCATGTGGGAAGTCTTTCTGTATATGTGTCACTTTTATTGGTTAATGAATAAAGAATCTGCTTTGACCTGTGGTGGAGCAGAGTAGAGGTAGGTGGGAAAACTAAACTGAATGCTGGGAGAAAGAAGTCAGAGTCATTGAGACAACATGTAGCTTCCAGAGGAGAAAAACATGAGCTGCCAGCCAGAATTTTGCAGGTAGGCCATGAGACTCGTGGTAAAATATAAAATAATAAAAATGAGTTAATTTAAGATGTAAGAGCTAGCTAGAAAGACGCTTAAGCTATTGGCCAAACAGTATTGCAAATGATATAGTTTCTGTGTGATTATTTTAGATCTGAGCATCCAGGAACAAATGAATAGCCTCTGACAACATTCATAGGTCACAGGATCTCCAGACATCTCAGTTCCTCTGAAAGTTTTTTCCTCCAGACTGCTTACTGATTCTATAACCTTGAGAAGGGCATTTCACATATTTTTAGTGAGTTGTTTACTTCCGAAGTCTCATGAGCCCCCACCCCTTCTTCTTCTTGGAGTACATATTTCAGTTTGGATGAAATTGCTACACAATTGATGAATATAATAGGCATTCTCTCTGGCCCTTAATGGTGAGGGAAAAAAGAGGCCAATCATATGTGCACTGTAGAGTCTTATATTCAGACTGCCTAAAATCCCAGAGATAGCGTGTAAGAAAACAGTGGGATACTTGTATGCACAGCTCCTGAAATATTGATAGCAAAAAAACAGTGCATTTCTATAGTATCAAAAAAAAAAAAAAACAAAAAAACATGCAAGGTTAGAAACACTTCAGCACTGTCCAAAACATTGTTCAAGCACATTGTGGCTACTTTGCTTGTTACCTTCAGACTCTGGTCAAGCAACATTTGTGCTGAACTGTTTCCTAATAGTATAAAAAATTGCCAAGTGTCTTAAAGAAGAAACTGAGCATTCCACAGCTAGACAGGAGGGGTGGATGTGTGGTAAGAAGTCTGAAATGGGTCTGTTAGGGTTAAATTAATGGGTGAGCAGTGATTTGATTCTGTGTGTTCAGGGGGAGAAGCTTCTGGATTTGACTTAAGAGAATCTAGACGTTGAGCTTTCTATCTTTTAGCAATAGCCCACATTCTATTATTATGTTGTTGGTTTCTATTGTTACAGATCCCCAGTTTTCACTTATAGGGATTCTGTAATTACAAAGGACTCATCTTGGTAATCTGAGGTGGTATCTGCCTCTCAATATTCTTAACTGTATCCATTCTCATGTAACATAATGCAATCTCAGGTTCAGGATGAAAGTAAAGACACTTAGGAGAAGTCATTATTCTATTAACCACCAGAACCTTCAGTTATCATTACTAGAAGTGAAAACTACCAAGGCCCGAGCATGACAAAATGCCAAGGTCACCTACTATTTAATATGAGAACTTTCTGAACATTGGCCCTTTTCATTGCAAAAAGCTTCTATTCATTCAGGTAAATATTGGTTTACATATAAATTTGTGTTTCTGTGTGTGTCAGTACTAGGAATGTAAAGACTGTGACATTCATCTCCTCTGCTTATTCCTATTTTGAGACAGTTTTTTTTCCACACATGCAACCCTATGCCCAGTTCACCTAAATTTCTTAAAATCTCTGTAGCATTCACAAATGATACAAATAAATTATGCATATCATATTATTAATATGCAATTATAGTAATGTCTAAATCTATAGTAAATCTATAAAATTAATATATTGGCATAATCTATATAATGAATGAATGATATGTTCATATGTATAACATGAATATTGTTTTCCTCAAAATATTAATCCCATTATTTTGTACATATATTAAATAGTTTTATATAAATATATTAAATTTCATCTACATGTGTATTTATTATATAGAAATATAGTTTGTTATCACTGTTTATTTCTTGGGGGTTTTTTGTGGGAAAATGATGTTGGGTTAAGCAAGAAATAACAATGCTGACAAAAAGACAAGAATTTGTGGGAGACTATTGAGCACAAACTTCCAGGGAAGAGAGGCAACATACATTGAATTGCTGATTTAGTGCTTATATTGCACAACTTTCACTCCAACTACACCCTGCTGTTGAATCACAACTACTCCTATTTTACAGTCCACCAAACTGAGACATGAAGGCACTTCCTTTCTAAGATCAGGAAGCCAGCATGTGTTAGCTTGCAAGCTGAATTTTAGGATACTTCATGAATCCAACTGTCAGCTCCATTCTGAACTTGGCATGTTTGTGTTGTTGTAAATGTAGATGATAAATTTGCCTCATTCACAACTGGCAAGGGTCACGTCCATGAAATGAGAGTCTGCATGTGAGATGAGTTTAGTTATAAAACACCATAAGGGCATGTGTGACTTAACATGCCACAAAATGTGGAAGGGAGGGGATTATTAAATAGACCAGGAAGTGTTATCCTCGGGACAATAACCAATATAAAGCAGTCTACTTAAAATAGTCTAGTTTAATCTTTAGAGCTTCCACAAGTCATTACTGAGTCTCCTGTATGATTGGGGTTCAGGAAAATCTCTGATGCTTCTTTGATTTAAGACGATATCATCTCAGCAAGCAATGCTCCTTTGACTCCTTTCTTCTTTCTCAACCATATGTGTGTCCTTAGTAGTGAAAGGCATGTTTACATTTAGCAGCCTACTAGAATGCTAATCCATTATTTGAATCAGAGATCTGTTTCTGTAAGAAAAGATTTATAATGCAAAATGACAACTTAAATAACACTTTATTATCAGATTTCCTTCCTCACACTTGGAGCCATCTGCTTGTCCTTCCTTCTGTAAGTGCAGTCTGGCTTCTCAGCATTCTAAGAGCGATTCTAGGGAAAGCAGGAAATACTGAAAATAGAAGAAAGTTCTTTTCAGGCCTCAGGGCAAGTTCTGAGTTCCCTAGAAGGACTTGCTTTGCATCCCATAGTGAACCTTGGTGCACATCAAAACCTCCTGCAAGACTCCAGTTTCCTTTCATATCGTAGCTCAGCGATGAGTGTTTACCAGCTGTACATGCCTTCTGTGTGTTCGCAACAAATCCGGAGCTCTGACCTTTAAAACAGCAAATACAGCTTTGCAAATTGTCAATGTTTTTCAAGTTTTACTTGAGACCAAAAGCATGAAATTTTAATGAATATGTCCCAAGAATCAGCCTACCGCAAACACATAGAACACTGCCAAGTTTAGGTCTTAAATGTCTCTCCAAGGCTGCACTTTGAAGTCTTGTTCAGTAGCCTGTGACACAATTGAGAGGTGGCAAGACATTCAAGAAGAGGGGCCTGAGGGGTTGAAATGAAATGCACACTCTCTCTCTTTCTTCTCCTTTCTACCAAGAGCAGCTACTTCATCAATATTTTGTGCCTTATTCATGGGCTGAAACTTTGGAAACTATAGAGCAAAAAACTATGTTTTTTTTTTCCTTTTAAGATGATTTTCTCAGATGTTTTCTCACAACAGTGCAAATGTAGTTGAACTAGAAACTTCTGTCATTTTCCTTTCCTGGTGCTTATGCAGCAACTACATATTCTGTACACATTCATTTCATTAGCACCTCCACCACAATGCCTGTCAAAATCTCCTTTCCTCCCAGTTTTAGTTAAGTATATCTTATTTTCACAGGGACCCTTGACCTTACCTACAATGTTGGAGAAACTGAGAACAGAAACTGTTCAACCCTAATGCCTCTTGCAGAATTGGAATCAGTTATATGCGCTGTTTTAAAATAAATAAATAACCAAATGAATTAGTAGCAAATAATAGAACAATCCCTGTTTTCAATAAAACAGGGTCACAAACTATGAGTTTTAGATGAAAACACAGTGTTTGGTAGTCTTAAGACATTGGGTGACACCCTATTAGTGTGTTGGACTTTAATTGTGCCCAACACTCTGTTCAGTTTTCTTTGGGTATGTGGTCATATATGGTCATATTTTATTTCCCCACTCATTGTACTTTACACGTATTTAGAGCAATTAAATGCATGTACTGACCAAAAGAATGTAAAAACTGAGCTGTGGTTTCCATATTGCCTTCTCTGATATGGAGGTGGGCAATCAACCATACTGGTGATCCTTTATTCGCGTCCAAGGCCTGATTTGGTCAGACAGAGTGAATTCTCCTCCCTGCTGATCTGTAAAGGTTTTTGAACAAGAAAAGCATTTTAGTTGCCTTAAGGCACTGAGATTTGGGAGTTACCTGTTATGGAAAGAAAGCCTATTCCTTTCTCACTGATTTAATTATAAATTTAGCCTTTCATATAATTATATTGGTGATCTTCAATGATTTTAATCAAAATAAATGCTGAATGATATTTGAATGCTATATAATTGTATATATGGATACATATATGTATTGTACACACTTGTATCGTGTATGCATGCATGTCTATTTCTATGTGTGTGGATATGAAAATATAAAAGTGATGTTGAGAGGGGAGAAAGTGATCTGAAAAGAAGTGGAAAATTGGGTAATGGAATATATGTGACAGGATACAGAGGAAGGCAGGGCAGGGCAGGGGTGAGTTGTGTGGAAATGAATGACAACACTATGTGAAGACACACACGCAGAAAGTTTTCATAATTAAACCCATTCCTTAATAAAAAGAAATTTTATTTAAATGATTGATATTTTCTTAGAAAGAAAATTTCAACTAACAGGGATCTAAACGACCAGTCAAATCTCACATATCATTGTTGTTTTACATGAGTTTAGTAAAAATCAGAGTACCTTGTTCAAAATCCTCCTAAATTGTCTTTTAGTATTTTAAGATTTACTTAGTGGCCCACTTAAAACAATAAAATGTGTGTTGCAATCTCATTCTCGCCCATCATACAATATTTCATTCTCTTGTTATTATGGCTTTTTAAATGAAAATTTTCTTTAAAAATAAGGAGAGATCTAGAAACAGTTACTGGAAGTAGTAACTAACAGGTGCTGCGGGTATTTACAGAGATTGTGACAATCTGCAGGAGGTGAGATTCCCTAAGAAAGACAGAAACTGAAGGTCAGACCAAAGCGTTCTATGGTTGCCACAGCAACCAGGAGCAGTTCTGTAGGAATACTGTGTATCATAGACTCTAAGTGCATTCATTTTGTACACTCAGGAATTAAATATATTAGTCTTGTTCTATAGTTTGAGAAACAGTCAGAAACTAGGGGTATTGTTCAAGATCGCATAGCTATTTAGTTATGGATTTCTATTCACACATAGACAGAGATTCACATTCTTCCTAAGGAAAAAATAATTAATATTTATAGTGATGAATATGAATATTGAGAAATAAAGCTATCTTTAAATGGTGTCGAGAGTACGTTTTAAAGAATGAAAGTATGCAGTATTTGGCTCTGTCTCTATCCAGTAGATTTATTTAATTGCCTGTAATTGTAAATTCATATGATTAGGTTTCCATATATCTCTGTTTCCCACAACACATCATTTATTTTCTCTGAAGTTACATGCAAGCAAATTTCAGAGACACTGAAAATATAGAACTACAAAAATCTCAGTGTACATTTATTTTATAGGAAGTTAATTTTGTTCTCAAATACATGTTGGTTGAAAGTGGATTGTTAACTATACTCAGTATGTGTTTTAATTCCTTGATGCAAAACAGAGGAAAATGACATAATTATGAACCTTTCCTGTGATGTGGTAGATAGAGAGAGAGAGAGAGAGAGAGAGAGAGAGAGAGAGAGAGAGAGAGATTATGATTAGTTGAGATTAACTGATTAACCATTTTACTCAGTTGTTTAATGGAAAACTGAGTAACATTGAACAACTAAGTAACATGGTCAAATTTAGCTCTAAGGAAGTGGATATATTGTCTTCTGCTAGAAGGGGGCACCAAGGACTCATGCATGGATACAACATAGAGATCAATGATTCTAAACAAATTATGCAGTATCCTACCCACAGATGAACAATAGCAAAGGGTTTCTTAGCTTCAGCTCTCTGAATTGTAACTAGTGTTTATTTTTCTACACTGCAGGCAATAAGCAGCCTGTATGGAGACAACAGCTACTATTGTGGACCTGAAAGGATTGCTTCACCTGAGATTTCTTCTATATTTCTACTTCTCTATGGGGAAATTGAATCTCAACCTGAAAATCATTATTATCCCCAAACAAATAATATGTTGTCAACTCTGTGGACCCTTAAATCTTTTTACTTAATGTTCTCAATTCCTGTCTTCCCAGACACACCCATGAAGAGCATTTGTTTCTAAATTTCCTTTATTCCTGAAGTAATGAATTCATACTAGTTTCCTCTAACTAGATATTACAGTCAATCTCACTTGCTGTCACTTAAGAATGCCTTCTCGGTGCAAGTGGAAAAACTTTAAGGATGTCTTAGATATTCTGTTTCTCACCACTCCGAACAATGTACTATTTACATAAGCCTGCTATTGACTCAGGGCTTAGCCTTCTTTATCCAGCTTGAACATGACAAAATCCTTAAGAGAAAACCAAGGGATATTTTCCCAGCGTTTTAATCATTATTCTTTTTCTCAGTGGGAGTCTTGCCGAATCTTTGCTCTAGGTCTGGCCTTAAATATCTGAAGGTGTTTTCCCATTTTAGCCCCACAGTGGTCTCATCATGGATTTATCCCAGCTTTCTCAATGCAACTAAAAATAAAAATGTAAGGAGGAAAAAAGAACGAGCTTTACGTCCTCCACCCTGTCTTCTTTTCCAGGCTTTAAATTATGCACAGATTACAATCAGCCTTTTTTTTTTCTTGTCACATGGCCAAAATTGGAAGTGCCTTTGAAATTCACCACTTTAAACATTGCTGCTATAAGTCAGTCTTTTTCTGCCCACCTGAACTTTTAATCTTAGAGCTCTTTTGTGAATCCTTCCGAAGAGTACTTAGTCCTATATTAATATTGTCCAGAGAAGGGAAACATATATATGTATGTATATATGAAATGTATTACAGGGTTTGGCAAATGGAATAATAAATTATCAGAAGTTCCATGGCATTGTCATTTGTAAGGTGGGTCGGGACAAGTAGCATTGAGCTTTATCAGCAGTTAAATGCTTGAGAACCTTGAGATTTAAGGGTTGAAGGCAGAGTGGATGGCCTGGGTGGTAATCTGAATGTAATTTACCTTCAAACGTCATGGGGTGTGGTATTATTAGGAAGTATGACATTGTTGGAGGAAGTGTGTCATTGTGGGGGATGGCTTTGAGGTCTCATTTACTGAAGCTTCACTTAATGTGATACTAAGACAACTTCCTATTGCCTGTATGCAACATGATGTAGGACTCTCAGCTCCTTCTCTAGTACCATGTCTGACTGCACACCACCAATTCACACCAAGATGATAGTAGACTAAACCTCTGAAAATGCAAGCCACCCCACTTAAATGGTTTTCCTTTATAAGAGTTACATGTGATCATGTTGTGTGTCACTTCACAACAAAAGAAACTCCAACTAAGACAGAAGTTGATTGCAGGGACTAAGGTGTTGCTGTGATAGGCCTGAACATGGCTTTGTTTGGAGGAATTTAGACTTTGGTACGATGGGTTAGGAGAGCAATGGAATGTGGTAAGCAAGGCTTAATAGACCACAGTAGTAGGAACACAGATTTGAACTGTGAGAGCCGCACTTAGGAAGTTCCAGAGAAGAAGACTTCTAGTTTGTTGCCTAGAGATTGTATATATAATATTTTGGTGAAGAATGTGGCTGCTTTTTGCCCTTGTCTGAAGAGTGTGCCTGATGCTAAAGTGAAGAAACTTAGATCAATTCTATTGACAGAGGAAATCTCAACTCTAATGAAGTGTTATTAGTGTCAACTCTAATGAAGATTTATAATGAAAAAGAGCAAACTGAAAAAGGAAAACTTCAAAAGATACAATTTGAGGAGTAAAGGAGTACCAGGAAGAAGAATGGAGTTAAGTCATACAATGGAAGTAGAAAAAGACAAGATTGCTGTCCGGTGTTGGTGCACGCCTTTAATCCCAACACTCTGGAGGCAGAAGTAGGAGGATTTCAGTGAGTTCAAGGCCAACCTGGTCTACAATAGCTAGTTCCAGGACAGGCTCATAAGCTTATAGAGAAGCCCTGTCTTGAAAAACTAAAAAGAGAAGAAGAAGAAGAAGAAGAAGAAGAAGAAGAAGAAGAAGAAGGAAAAGAAAAAAGAAAAAAAGAAAAAGACAAGATCTCCTGAGTAAGTTGGGAGCATGGGAGAGGGTTGAAGAGAAGGGGAGAGGAAAAGAGGGGAGCAGAGAAAAATTTATAGCTCAATAAAACCAATAAAAAAGAAAAGAAATGGAATAAAGAGTGTAGTAACCTCAGGGCAAGATCCCACACAGCTATATTACCAAATTGTAAAAAGAAATTAAAGAAAAGCTTAGATCTTTATGTGATGGTTCACACCTTTAATTCCAGTACTGGGAAATCAGAATCTGACAAATATCTGTGTTTGAGGCCAGCCTCACTTACAAAGCAAGTTCCAGGACAGCCAGTCTTAGGCAATGAAGAAAGTCATGGAAACAGAAACCTGATGAAGATATAATTGAATGAAGGGGATATTTTCCAGCCCCAGTAAGCATCAGAAGTTGGCAGGTACAGCCACATGGCTCTGGCTTTAGAGGTTAGGGGTAGAAGAAAGGAATTGTGGGATCTCACTTCTTAAGAAAGGAAAGCTCCTGAGGCCAAGCATGTTTCCGGAGTGTCCCTAAATGAAGGCCTAGAGAGGCCATCACATAAATCTGTGAAGTTGAAAACTAGATTGCCTTGGAGAATCCAAAGTGTTGGAGATGTCAAAACCTAGGAAAGCTGTTAACATGAAACTGATTCAGCCCCAGAAAAAGAAGTGTTATAGGCAACAAATCTAAAAGGAGTTTAAGATCTGATGAGAGTTTTGAGCAGACATGGAGATGTAGAGATTGGAGTTTGCCCAGCTAGTTTTCATTCTTTCTTTTGTCCAGTATTTCCCAACTATGATTCCTTCCATATGTTTTAGAACGGTAATGTATATCGTGTGTTGAGAACATGCAACCTGATTTTTTATTTTGATTTTATAGGAGATTAGAATTAAGAGATTATACAAATCTCAGAAAAGACTTTGAACTTCGGACTTTAAAACATTGTTGAGGCTGTGATAGACTCTGCTGACTTTTTAAGTTGGATCAAATGCATTTTGGATGATGATATCGTTAAAGGTTTATAGTGGAATATGGTAGGTTGATTGTAATTATCCCCCATAATCTTATAGGGAGTGGCATAATTAAGAGGTATAGCTTTGTTGGAGCAGGTATGTCCTTGTTGTGGGAAGTATGTTAATGTGGTGGTGGGCTTTGAGGTTTCCTTTGCTCAAACTTTGTTCATTGTGACACTCAGACTACTTTTTGTTGCCCGTGGGTCAAGATGTAGGACTCTCACCTCCTGCCTGCACACGATTATGTCACACAATAACGATAGTAGACTAAACTCTGAAAATGAAAGCCACCCCAATTAAATGTTTTTCCATTATGTAAGTTGCTGTGGTCATGGTGTCACTTCACAGCAATAGAACCCCGAACTAGGACATCCTGGATGCAGAAGCTGACCTTGCTGAAGTTGTCTGTTACCTTCTGGTTTTAGATAATCCTCACTCCCACTGTTGAAAACAGCTCTTCTTTGACCTACTGTTTCAAAGGCTGACATCCTTAATACTGTCTTACAAACCCAGAAATGGTTACCAGCTATCTTATTGGTCCTTAGTCCACACATCAGATGAAATACATCTGTTCCAGAGCCAAAACTATTTCCTGGAAATGCTTCTTCCCATTCATATACTTGCTATCTTTAATCATTAAGTATAAGGAAGCTATATGCCAAAGTGTCAAAGGGCGTAGTCTCTGAATCCAGACTATCCATGCATGAACACCTTGACAAGCAGTGGATTCCCATTCCTCAGTTTTACTTTCTCTATAAAGGGGAAATTTATTAGCAACTACTATACCCTGAAGTCATTACCTCCAGAAAAGAAATTAAGGAATACACATTTTGAATCATATTTTATAGCAAAAAAACCCAAAGTCTTTTCCATATGACTTTTCCAAAAGAATGGTTGAGGACCATTCTTTTGAAGTCTGTGAAGAATTTTGCTGGGCATTGAATATGTAGATTGCTTTTGCTAAAACTGCCATTTTTACAATATTAATTCTACATACCCAAGAGTATGGGAGGTCTTTCCACATTCTGGTGTCTTATTCAGTTTTTTTCTTCAAAGATTTAAAGTTCTTTTCACTTTAAATCTTCCACTGGTTTGGTTAGAGCTACTCCAAGATATTTATGCTATTTGTGGCTACTGTGAAGGTTGATATTTCTCAGATTTCTTTCTCAGTCCATTTAACATCTGTGTAAAGGAGAACTACTGATTTTTTTGAGTTAATCTTGTATTCTGCTACATTACTGAAAGTGTTTATGAATTGTAGAAATTCCTTGGTGGAAATTTTGGGGTACTTATGTAAACTAGTATATCATCTGCAAATAGTGAGACATTGACTTCTTCTTTTCCCATTTGTATCCCCTCCATCTCCTTTTGTTGTCTTATTGCTCTAGCTAAGACTTCAAAAACTATATTAAATAGATATGGAGAGAATGAGCAACCTTGTCTTTTTCCTTATTTCAGTGGGACTGCTGTGAATTTTCTCCATTTCATTTGATATTGGCTGTTGGTTTGCTGTATATTGCCTTTACTATGTTTAGGTATGTTCTTGTATCCCTGCTCTCTATAAGACCTTTATCATGAAGGGAAAGCCAAAAAAAAAAAAAAAACAGGATAGCCTAAACAATCCTATACAATAAAGGAACTTCTGGAGGCATCACAATACCTGAGTTCAAACTGTACTACAGAACTATAGTACCGAAAATAGCCTGGTATTATCATAAAAACAGACAGGAGGGCCAACAGAACTGACTTGAACACATGGATATTAATTTACACATCTACAAACACTTGGTTTTTGACAAAGAAGCAAAAAATATAAAATAATAAAAGAAAGCATATTTAACAAATGGTGCTGGCATAACTGGATACTAACATATAGAAGAATGAAAATAGATCCATATCTAGTACCATGCACAAAACTCAAGTCTAAATGGATCCAAGACCTTAACATAAAGTCAGTCACACTGAACCTCATAGAAGAGAATGTGAGAAATAAACTTGAACACAGTGACACAGGAGACCACTTCATAAATATAACCCCAGTGGCACAGATATTGAGAGAAAAAATTAATAAATGGAACCATCCTGAAACTGAAAACTTCTGTAAAGCAAAGGATATGGTCACCAAGACAAAACAGCAGCCTAGAGAATGGGAAATGATGTTCACCAACCCCACATAGGACAAAGTGCTTATCTCCAAAATATACAAAGAACTCAAGAAATTGGTCAACAAAAGAACAAATAATCCAATAAAAAATAGAGTACAGACCTAAACAGAGAACTTTCAGCAGAAGAATCTAAAATGGCTGAAAGACACTTAAGGAAATGTTCAACATCCTTAGTCATCAGAGAAATGCAAATCAAAACAACTGAGATTCCATCTCACACCTGTAAGAATGGTCAAGATCAAAACACTGATGACAACTTATGCTGGAGAGGTTGTGCAGTAAAGGGAACACTCCTGCATTGCTGGTGGGCATGCAAGCTGGTACAGCCCCTTTGGATATCAGTGTGGCGATTTCTCAGAAAATTAGGAAACAACCTTCCTCAAGACCCAGTAATACCACTTTTGGGTGTATATCCAAAGGATTCTCAATCATACCACAAGGATATGTGCTCAACTATGTTCATAGCAGCATTGTTTGTCATAGCCAGAACCAGGAAACAACCTTAATGCTCCTTGATCAAAAAATGGATAAGAAAAATGAGGTACAATTACATAATAAGGTATTACACAACAGAAAAAAAGTCATGACATCTTGAATTTTGCAGGCAAATAGATAGAGCTAGAAAACATCATATTGAGTGAGGTAATCCAGACCCAGTAAGACAATTATCATGTGTACCCACTCATAAGTGGTTTTTAAACATAAAGCAAAGAAAACCAGCCTATAAATCGCAATCCCAGAGAACCTTAGACAACAATGAGGATTCTAAGAGAAACATACATGGGCCTAATCTACTTGGAAAGTAAGAAAGACAAGATCTCCTGAATATTGGGAGCCTTGGTACCATGGGAGAGTGTTGAAGGGGAGAGGAAAGGAAGGGAAGGGAGCAGAGAAAAAATGTATAGCTTAATAAAATCTATTTAAAAAAATAAAAACCAACAAAGTCTTGTTAAATGTGAAGAATAATTTCAATAACTGATCAGGAGACAGGTTCTCTATTTCTCCCTACTCTGTTACCACCTGTTTAAATTACTATTACCTTATTTGTATCTTCCAATGTTTTTTATTTGAATGCTGTGCATGAAATGACGCTTGACCTAGATCATCCCATGGTAAGGTCTCAAAATCTCCATGGTAATAGACAGCATGACTTCTATACATATAGAAGATATAACTATGGATAACAGGAAATTTTAGTAAAAATTTAAGCGTGAATAGTCATTTCTATTCTAAAATCATTTTCTTTCAAAGCCCTCACACCTTCTCTCCATCATATATTTCCAAAATATCCACAAAACAATGACCATCTCTTAAGAAGAAACTTCCTTCTCCATGATTCTTGCTTCCTTGTAGAGAAAAACTTAGTAGCGAGCACTTACTGTCTCATTAGTATTGTCCATTCCTTGTCTCCACTGTAGGTCTCCTACAGAAGGAGTGGGGAGGGTTCGCCACTCTGTCTTTTTTCCTTTCTTTGAAATGTGCCCATCAACAGAAACTGTGAACCTGGTGTGCTAGGAGCTCTGTAGGGAGTCAGGTCATAAAGACCCTATTCCAGGACAAGCCCTATGTATGATTGTCTGCACAGGCTGCTAAATGTGAGGAAGGCTTTCAGAAAACCCACTGTTTCTTTACAATTAGCCACATTTACCTACACACCTTTAAACAGAAACAAAGAAAATATTTTCATTTCCCTTGGCCTTAAATATAACTCTATTACAGGTTTCAAGTTGAGAAAGTAAAAAACAAATTTTCCTTGAGTTCTCTTCAATATGACACATTAAAAAGCCTGTTAAAATGATGTTCTAAAGCAGACATTTTTATTGATTATTTTTAAGGTGAAATAAATGTGAACTGGAGCTTTGGAAACATCTAGCGTTCTTAGTACTGTGTTTCAGTTATTTGGAATCCCAAACCCATATTTTAGTGCTAGAGCATTGCAAGATAGGACTTGATTCTCACATACTTCTTATACTAGGAATCATGAGCAAATCTTGTGCGAATATTTCACCTCAAGGTCTTTTGATAACTCTCCAAGAATTGCTTCCCAGAGGTTTTATGGCAATGATTCACTTTCTTACAAACTAAAACTACATATATTTCCTCTCACAAGTGAAGATAAGCATGTAAAGGAAATGAACTGCACTTGCTTTATACATATTTCATCTTATTTATATGTTTATCTGTCCTTTCACTGTTGATTAAATTTCTGCCTGTAACTAGGACCTTGACAGCACTGATGGAATCACGGTAAGAACAAAGGATTTTTATGTGCAGGGCATTGAGTAGAAAGTCTGTTTTGTTTCAAATATCTCTAGGTCGTGTTACTGGGATTTAAGTGATGAACATTTAGGAAGAAAAAATGAAGACTTTTGTAAAAAAAAAAAAGTATTAGTAATATGGAATAAAAAGATTCCCAGGGGTTATAGTGTGTGAACTAGCTATCTAGTGTCTGCATCTTCTACCTAGGAGGTTCCCAGTCCAGTGAATCAACATTCCTTTCTTTCATATTCTATCATTTTTGTCCCTTGTTTGAATTGAATGTGATGCTTACTATTTGGCCCATCAACAGCTGCCATGGTGGGGAGATGATCATGTTATTGACACTCTCATCACTATAGAACTCAGCCTAGTGTGAATCAAATGTGATGACAGTTTTGTACGTCAAAATGGAAGAATATATTCCATGCGACATAATCTAACAATATGTTTGGTTTCTTTGCTGTGAGAGTGTATATATGTTTCCTTCTTCTCTCTTATTTCAAACATGTTATTACCTAAAATGTTCCACATTTAACTCCCAAGGTCATCACAGGATCCAGGTTGTCCTACCTTCTAAAAGGACCTCATTTCTAATTTTCACAGGGTGCTATAAAGACTTCAGGCATGATTGCCATCAGATGCAGGGTGAAATACTGAAGCAATTTTCCTGTCTCAAACATTGGCTCATAGAAAGATTCTTGAATGATGTAAACTACAAGCAGGGATAAGAATCATTATGATTGTTCTTGACAGATTGATTTTTCAGAGACATGGGTTCTTGGTACAAACTAGGAAAAGCCTTAGTAAATTGGGAAAAGTAGTTGGTCAAATACAGCTTAAAGCATTCTAGGTATGTGTTTATCCTATTAAAGGAACTCATAGGACTGGCACCATGACACACACCTGGGATTCTGTTACCTTTGGTTTATTCAGACCCTTTCCCCACCCATCGTAAGGTGTTAGGCCAGCTTGTCTACAAAGAAAGATCAAGGCTAGAGTCATCAACAAAGCAAGAAGCTGTCTCCAAGAACAAACATCACACTAATAAAATTCATGTGTCAAAGACCCATGAGAAATCCTGTCTGCACATTCTTGTTTAGTAAATATAATTAATAATATTATGTGTGTTTCAAAATTTTGTGCATTACGTATTTCTGTATTTTGGTAAATAAAGTCAGCGTATCATTTCAGATCACAATCCCTAACCACCCCCTTCCTTTTACAATTTTCAAATAAGGAAAGTGACTTAATCATATGGAGGTTAATCTCAGAGAGTACAGGAAACAGAATTTAAACCTGTTTTATGGTAAGTGTGTTTTGACCCAAAGCTTCAATTTCTAGGGGATGCCTGTACTACTTTTACTTTGTTTGGTTTTATTTGTTTTGTTCCTGAGTTTAACTATTCTCTAAAAGTTTAACATGTCTAGTTTCCAATTTAATTGTCTCCATTATCTTGAGTATACATTTAAACATGGATTTCACTATTCATTATTTTATATTATGTTTATTACTAAACTCCATGTGTTTATTCAAATTTTAACAGTCATTAAACCAGATTCCCATTCTTATAGCAGAAGTGTAAAAACACTTAGCAGTTCAACTTAAATCATTTTATAAACATACATATAAAATTAATACCCAACTGGACAAGGATTCTTATTTTCCCCAAAGCCAGGCTTAAATGAATTCTTATGAGTATTTATACTACATGTCTTAGTGTCTAACCATTTCTCCCAAGATCCTAAAATATAAATAAAACTGGAGAGTAGTAGAAAAATATCAGACTAAAGAATTTTTTCTGTTGCCAATTTCCACTTTTCCCATTAATATTTGGTGATATTTGGTGAATGTTTGGTGATTAAATAGACACTGTGTGATTGTTTCATTCTCTTAAGGCAATAAACATCATAGACTGTAACATGATGGGCTTGCTTGTTGGGGTTTCTGTCCTGCCCAGTTCCCGCAGTCATTATTTCCCAAAGAAAAATCACAGAGTTCTACGTAAGTTATAAACTCGTTGGCCCATTTAGCTCAGGCTTTGTATTAGTTCTTATAACTTATATTAACCCATTATTCTTATCTATGTTAGCCACATGGCTCAGTACCTTTTCAGCATAGCAGGTCACATCTTTCTTCTGTGGTATCTGGACAGGACTGGGGAAAGAGCTTCCTTCTTCCCAGAATACTCCAGTTCTCATTGCCTCACCTCTACTTCCTGTCTGGTTTCCTGCCCATACTTCCTGCCTGGCTACTTGCCAATCAGAGTTTATTTAAAATATCATGGACAGAACACAGAATTGTCTCACACCAATAGACAAAAAACAACTTGGAGAGCAAGTTTTATTTGACATACACTTACAGGTCATGGTTCCTCTCTGAGGGAAGTCAGGGCTGGAAATGAAGCAGAAACATAGAAATACACTGCTTGCCAGTTTGCTCATATTCTTTCTCCAAAGATCACACTCTGCTAGCTTTCTTATAAAGCCCAGCACAACATGATCAAAAATGACATTGCCCAGAGAGGGATGGTCCTTCTCACAGCTATAAATAGTCAAGACAATTCTCCTCAGATGTGGCCACCAGTTTATCTGATCTGGGAAATCCTCCAATTGAGACTCACTCAGATAACACTGGGCTATGTCAAGTGGACAGCTATAGCTAACTAGGACAACAGTTTCAGTGTTACAAATCATCAGTATAAAGAGTGGAGTATAAGAAACATGATCTACAAAAATATTAACTAGAAGGAGACAGGCCACCTCGTTTTTTTTCTTCAGGTTTCTTTTCACAGAAATCTGTGATTTCTTCACTGGAGTTTTCTTTCTGACTTCACTTTGGTTAGTCACAAAGAAACCCTCATATTTGTTTTCTTCCCAGACCATGGTGACAAAGACACATGAGAATGTTACCAGGAACAAGAAATAGAAACTTAAGCATTACTTCAAGGGGTTGCAGGTTTTAGCCAGAGCTTTCCAAATAAATATAACTATAGTCCATTCTGCAAGTGTGATTTTATTGCTATGTCCCTTAAGATAGCTGTCAGGCTAACATATAGTCTTGTTTGATTTTGAAGTCAAATGGTTTTTTTCTAAGAGATACTCTTAGACGGTGTTCAGGGCAGTCAGAATGGAAGTGAATAGTACTTCCTTTTTATGTGATGTCTATCCCTCTGGATGTGACTGGCTAGGAATGATATTATCCTAATTCAGATCACTGTGATGCCAACCTGTGATCACAAAAGCTACATTTCACAGAGTGGTTACAGAAACAGACTCCCACCTTTGGGATTCTGTTCTTTATAATGGTCAGGTTGACTTTGAAGTCATGTCAGGACAAATCTTAAGTGTCTAGTTAGACCTGCTCCTCCATTCTGGCAGAGTAGACTCATTCTGAAAGACTAGGATCATAGAGTCCCATTTCAGATCAGCATAGGATTTGGTTAATATATGAGATCACTGATGGTCAACATAATGTTACAGTGAGCCACAGGTTAGGGAAATTCATTAATATGGCTAGCTTTTTATTTTGAGATTATATAATTACATGCTTGTTATTTCCCTTTCCTATTTTCAAATTCTTCCTTATACCTCTTCCCCAGTCTCCTTTAAATTCATGGCCTCTTTTTTCACTAGATTTTATTGCATGCATATACAATATTTGTATAGGTATATAGACATGTATTCTTAAATATAGCATCTTCTTTTTGTGTAAATTGTTTGTATGCGTATTATCATGGCTGTCTGTTTGACACTGGATGATCAATTAGTGTTCTTCCCAGCAAAAGAATACCTCTTCCATGCTCAGCTTTCTGCCTATAATTCTTTGTGAATGGTTAGTTTAATGTTAACTTTATGCAAATTAGAACCACCTGAGTAAGGAGGTTCAATTGAAGCTTGTACTGATTGCCTTGATAGTGGTGGGAATGCCCAATCCAGTTGTGGGTCGGACTTTTATGTAGTAGTATAGATAAAAATTAGAAAAAGTTTGCTCTTGTCTTTCTCTGACTTGGTCTTCCTTCTTGCCACAAGAGTTAATCTGGCCTATTGTTGATGTTACTGCTAATTCATTTTGAGGGAGTAAAAGCATTGTTCCCTAGATTTCATTACAGAATAAGGACCGGAATCTCACCAAGAGCTTTTTAGGCTCCTAGTACCAGATTAGGACTACTGAAGCACATTTTCTATGTAGACTGAGTAACTACATGCCATTCTCCCCTAAGTAAGATACAACTATTCTGGTACTCCTTGCTCTGTGTAGACACCTTGTCTTAAGTCCAAGTATTGTATTCTTTTGTTCTCAATGGTTCAGATGTGATTTGACTATCATTATTTTAACTATATATATATATATATATATATATATATATATATATATTCAAACATTTCTATAGAATCATAAGCTAAGATGATGGGCTCATAATTTGATGTTTTTTTACCTTTTGTACATGGTGATATTGGTTATTGAACTTAAGGCATTGTGCATGTGAGACCATTGCTCTGCTATTGAGCTATAGTTCCCATCTTCCATCATACTTATAAAGAATATTCATTTAGGAGAATTAGAGATTGGGGAGGTGATGAAAATGCAAGTACTGGCTGGGCGGTGGTGGCGCACGCCTTTAATCCCAGCACTCGGGAGGCAGAGGCAGGCGGATCTCTGTGAGTTCAAAGCCAGCCTGGTCTACAAGAGCTAGTTCCAGGACAGGCTCTAAAAAAGCTGCAGAGAAACCCTGTCTCGAAAAACCAAAAAAAAAAAGAAAATAAAAGAAAGAAAATGCAAGTACTGGAGGGACTTTAGAGCTATTACTGATAGTCAAGGACGGTTACTCATCTATCATAGAAGTTGTGGAGACTCTGGCAGCAGCAATGCTGAAGCTCCTCAACTGTGCAAGAACAGATCTTTGCCTCTAATGGAGTTCAAATCTGGATGGTATGTTACCTAGGACATGTCTCAGGATTGAATTATATGACCATTCCTGAGACAAAGGTATTTAGACCCTAGGAGACATTGGATTAAATTTGTGAATGGAGGTAGGAAGGTGCAATTCCAAGGTTAGACCAAACAGCAATAACAGCATGAGTATTGACTTAATTTTTTAAATTTATTTTAAAAAGCTAACTTTTCTCAATTTACATGCCAAATCCAGTTTTCACTCTCTCTCCTCCTCCTATTACCTTTGCATTTTCCTTTTCCTCTCCACCCCCATTCACTCCTCAGAAAGGGTAAGTCTTCCCATGGGGAATCAAAAAAGTCTAGAACATTGCTTTGAGCCAAGACCAAGACCCTCCCCACTAAATCTAGGTTGAGGAGATATCCCTCCAGAGATCATGGGTTCTGAAAAGCCAAAACAGACATGAGGGATAAATCCTGGTCTGCCCATGAGGGATAAATCCCCACAGTCTGGCCCTATCATAAAATGTCACTCACATTCAGAGGGACTAGTTTGGCCCTATGTTGGTTCCTTCACTGCCAGGCCCTAGTTGGTGAGCTCCCATTAGCTCAGGTAAGCTGTTTCAGTGGATATCCCCATCATGGTCTTGACCTCTTTGCTTATATTCTCTTTATTCCTCCAACTCTTCAACTGGACTTTGGGAGGTCAGCCCAGTTCTCCACTGTGGATCTCTGCCTCTGCTTTCATCAGTTGCTGGATGTAGGATCTTTCATGACATTTAAGACAGTCATCAATCTGACTATAGGGCAAGGCCAGTTTACGTATCATCTCACTGTTGCTTAGAGTCATGTTGAGGCCACCCTTGTGGATTCCTGGGAATTTCTCTAGTATTACATTTCTTGCTAGCCCTATAATGGCTCCAACAATCAAGATAGTATCTTTCATTGTTTCATTGATTCTTTGTATTTTTTTCTTTGTTTTTATTTTATTGATTTCAGCCCTCAATTTGATTATTTCCTGTTGTCTACTCTTCTGGGTAGGTCTGCTTCTCTTTGTTCTAGAGCTTTCAGGTGTGCTGTTAAGTTTCTCGTGTGACCTTTCTCCACTCTCTTTATATAGGCACTTAGTGCTATGAACTTTTCTCTTATCACTATTTTTATAGTGTCCCATAGGTTTGTGTATGCTGTACCTTCATTTTCATTGAATTCTAGAAGTCTTTAACTTCTTTATTTCTTTTTTGACACAGGGATGATTTAGTTGAACATTGTTTTATTCCCATGAGTTTACAGGCATTCTGCAATAGTGTTGTTGCTGAATTCTAGTTTTAAACCATAGTCATCCTCTAAGATACAGGGTTTATTCCAATCTTTTGTATTTGTTGAGGTTTACTTTGTTAGCAAGTATGTGGTCAATTTTAGAGAAAGATCCATGAGGTGCTGAGAAGAAGGTATATTCTTTTGTGTTTGGGTGAAATATTTTATAGATATCTGTTAAGTCCATTTGAGTCATGACATATGTTAGTTTTCTTTTTTCTCTGTTAAGTTTCTGTCTAATTGACTTGTCCATTGGTGGGATTTGATGTATAATTTAAGCTTTAGTGATGTTTTTTGTTTGTTTGCTTGTTTGTTTTAAATATGTGGGTAGTCTTGTATTTGGGGCTTAAATGTTAAAAGTTGAGACTTCATCTTGATGGATTTTTCATGTGATGAGCATGAAGTGTCCTTCTCCATCTCTTCTGATTAATTTTAGTTTGAAGTCCTTTTTAATAGATATTAAGATAGCTACACCTGCTTGTTTCTTGGGCCCACTTGAATGGAAAATCTTTTCCCAACCCTTTACTCTTGGGGTAATGTCTTTCTTTTAGGTTGAGGTGTGTTTCTTGTATGCATCAGAAGGATGGATCATGTTTTTGTATCCATGCTGTTACCCTGTGATTTTTATAGGTAAATTGAATCTACTGATATTAAGAAATATTAATGACCAGTGATTGTTAATTTCTATTATGCTTTGGTGGTAGTGCTTTTGTGTTTCCCTTCTTTGAGACTTGTTGGTGTGAGGTTATTTGTTGCCTGTGTCTTTTGGGTGCAGTTAGATTCCTTAGGTTGGAGTTTTCCTCTTAGTACTTTCTATAAGGTTGGGTTTATTAATAGGTATTGTTTAATTTTGGTTTTATCAATGGAATGTCTTGTTTTCTCCATCAGTGATGATTGTAAACTTTCCTGGTTATAATGATCTGGGCTTGCATCTGTAGTCTCTTAGTGTCTGTAGCACATCTGTCCAGGACCTTCTGACTTTCATGGTTTCCACTGAGAAGTGGATGTAATTCTGACAGGTCTGCCTTTATATGTTACTTGGACTTTTTCCTTTGCAGCTCTTAATGTTCTTTCTTTATTCTGTATATTTTGCGTTTTTATTATGTGGTATTATTATTATTATTATTATTATTATTATTATTATTATTGTATGGAGGTTTTCTTGGTCCAATCTATTTAATGTTCTGTAAGCTTCTTGTACCTTCATAGGCATATCTTTTTTTAGGTCAGGAAAGTTTTCTTTTTATGATCTTATTGAATATATTTTCTGTGCCTTTGTATTGGAGTTCTCCTTCTTCTATCCTTACTTTTCTTAGGTTTGGTCTTTTCATGGTATCCCAGATTTCCTGGATGTTTTGTGTTAAGTACTTGTTGGATTTAACATTTTTTAGCACTGCTGTGTAATGTTGGGCGCCATTCTGTAACATGAGGGCCAGATTGTTGGAGTTTCTGTCCCACCCGATACCCCACAGCCAGCAAGCCCCAAAGAAAATCACACAGAGGTCTCCATAAGATTATACTGATTGGTCCATTAGCTCAGGCTTCTTATTAGCTCTTCTAACTTATGTTAACCCATTACCCTTATCTATGTTAGCCATATGGCTCGGTACCTTTTTCAGTGAGGTAGGTCATATCTGGCTTCTTTGGTGATCTGGGCAGGAGTGGGAGGAATGTACTTCCTCCTTCCTAGAATTCTCCTGTTCTGATTTTCCTGCCTCTACTTCCTGTCTGGTTGACCTACCTATACTTCCTGCCTGGCCAATCAGCGTTTATTTAAAACATGATTGACAGAATACAGACAATTCTCCTGCACCACTGCTGAATCTGTTTCCTCTAACTATCTTAGACATTTAGGAACCTCTCTTCCATCTCTTGTATTATTTTGGTTATGCTTGTATCAGTAGTTCCTGTTCATTTACCCAAATGTTCCATCTCCAGAATTCCCTTGATTTGCATTTCTTTATTGGCTCTATTTCAGTTTTCAAGTCTAGAACTGTTTGAACTACTTGCTTCATGTGTTTGATTATTTCTCTTAATTTACTTTAGTTTCTTTAAGAGATTTATTTATTTCTTCCAATTTTTTGTTTGTTTTTTCCTACATTTCTTTAAGGGACTCTTTTTATTTCCTCTTTAAGAGTTTCTGTCCCCTTCACAAAGTTATATTTAAGATGGTTTTCTTCTGCTTCTTATCAGTTATGATTAATTAGGTCTCCCTGTTGTATAACCACTGGTTTCTGGTTGAATAAATTCTTGCATTGGTTCCTACCTATCTTTTCCTCTAATTGGTGCCATTAGTGTCTTTGCCTCTTGGTCCAATTCTTTCAGTTACTGACTGTGTCTTAAGGAGTCACTTTTAGTTTGTTCTGTACAGTTGCTGTTGTGACTCAGGGAGCTGCTGAGGTCTCTCTTGGCCTACTTTCTTCATTCACTCTCTTTAGTTGCAGTCTCTTGCTCCACTCTGCTCAGTCACCTGTTCCTCTGAGTTCCTCTGAGGGCACAGGGAATGGTTGAGTTTGGGTGCAGAATGTGTCTTGTAGTTTACAGCATCCCATCGGAGGGGGCAAGTTGGAGCATCCTACCTGATCAATGCTTGCCTGCTGGCTGGCTAATGAAGCTGAGGCAGATGAGGGAGGAGCCTGGAGTTTTTCTCTGTACCAAGTCCTACAGAGTTTGGTGCCAGATCACTCAACTCTTGGTCAAACCTGTGCTTCAGAGTTCCTCTGATGTTGTAGGTGATGGGTGGGTTTGGAGGCAGAGTGGGCCTTGTAGTTTACAAGGCCTGATTGATGGTCAGGGGCAGTTGGCGCAGTCTACCTATAGAAATCTTGCCTTCTGGCTGTCTAGTGAAGCTGAGACAGGTGGGGAAGGGGCCTGGAGTTTTACCCCTGTACTGACAGCCTAAAGAGTGGGGTGCCCAGGGGGCTATCTGATCATTCACCTCTTTGTTTGCTCTTTGAAGTTGCAGTCTGAGCTTTTGTATTAACTTAACTTTACTGAACTGGACAAAGGAATCTTCTCTTATAATTTCTGCATTATCCACCTAGTTCCTGTCCAATCAAAACATGGAAATAGAGTATTTGGTTTACCTGATGTAGAAAACCGTATCCTGTAGATGAAGATGATAGAAGTCACTTTGCTACAAATTCAATCTCATAGGCCACTGTTGTGGTTATATTATATGGAACTGTCTTTGTGGATATCATCCAGTGACCTATCCCAGCCTTTGCTAACATTTTAGGATTCAGCTTAGTTGCTATACAATCTCTACCCTCAATCATTGGATTGAATTTTAAGAAAAATGACTTTGTTCTTGGCTAAGAAGCCATTTGTTATGAGAATAATTGGTTTCTACCTCTTATTACACAGGGATAGTGCTATCTTAAACTTGGAAAGACACTTAATCTCTATCTGTTCTACAAGAATATGAAGTAAGGCGAGCACCTCTTCACTAAACAGAATGAGAAGTTTAGAAAGGAGTTCTATGTCTCTTTTTGTTTTGCTGCAAGGGTAGGCCTTGGAAGGCTGATCTATACCTTTGAAGATTCTGTGTAGGAAGTGTTGTGGTAGGAAAAAATGCACTTTATTATGCTATTTAGAGAGAAATCATCTCAAGAGCCAGAAATAGCCTATTTCTGAATGAGCATATTTCAATGAAAGCAAAGAGAGAAAATGGAGTCATTGTTCAGAAAAATCTTCATTGCTGTAAACTTATTTTTCCCCTCATGACTCTCCGACTCAGAAGTCTCTCTATCAATAACTATGGTGGGTTGGTTTCTTCTGGAAATTTGCTGTTCTGGGTAGTTTTTGCCAGCCTGACACAAGCTAGAGTTCCCTTAAACGAGAGAACCTCAATTGAGAAGATGCCTTCATAGTTTTTTGACTATAAGCTATTTTCTTAACTAGTGATTGGTGGGGGAGTTCCCAACCCTTTTTGGGTGGTTCCATGCCTGAACTGGTGGCGCTGGCTTATGTAAGAAAGCAAGCTGAACAAGTCATGGGTAGCAAATCAGTAAGAAGAATTCTTCCATGATTTCTGTATAATCTTTTCCCTTCAGGTTCCTGCCTTGTTTGAGTTCCTACCTTGATTTCCCTCAATTATGGACTGTCATCTGAAAGTGTATAAATGCAAGTGAAATAAGCCCTTTTCAGCCCTTTTCTCCCCAAACTGCTTTGGTCATGGTGTTTCATCACAACAATAGCAACCATAACTAGGGCAGGTCCCATCCCTGGAGAAAAAATAATTAGTTTGGATCTGAATTGTCTCTCAAAAGCATTTGTGTTAAGATCTTGTTCTTCAACTTGTCACTACTTAAAGATCATAGACCTTGAAGAGGATGGTGCAACAGGAAATCTTAAGTCAATGGGAATTTATTTTGAAGAACACTGAAGGACCATGGTCTCTTCTTTCTGTTTACTTCCCGTCTGCTGTGAAGTGAGCTGTTTGTTTCACCATGTACTCCACAAAATAACTCTTTGCCTCATGACAAACACAAAGGTGACAAGGACATTGGTGTAGGAGGTTCTTCTCTATTTGTGTTGCTTTCATTGGTTGAATAAAGAAGCTGCCTTGGCCTTTTGATAGGGCAGCCTTTAGGTGGGTGGAGTAGACAGAACTGAATTCTGGGAGGAAGAAGGCAGAGTCAGAGAGAGCAGCCATGAAGCCACTAGGTCAGATATGCTGAATCTTTCCTGGTAAGCCACGGCCTCATGGTTCTACACAGGTTATTAGAAATGGGTTGAATCAAGATTTAAGAATTAGCCAACAAGAGGCTAGAGCTAATGGGCCAGGCAGTAATCTAATTAATACAATTTCTGTATGGTTATTTTGGGGGTTGAGCTACTACAGGACATGAGACGATAGACTAAAACATAGGCAATATAAACCTTCCTTCATTGTATGCTGGTAATCCTAGAGTTCAATGGACTCTTAAAATTAAAAGGATGGAAGTACATTCCAGTTACATAGAAGCAAACTGTGCCTGTGAGATTCTAGGAAGATGTTCATTAGTGTCCAGACTGATCAACAGTAACAGAACTGGAAGGCAAGCCTGCTTTCCTAGGAATAAAAATTACTCTTTGTTAGAAGAATTCTCTTTTCTTCCTTCCATTCTCTCTAATTATTTTATGTCTTTTCTTAGTTGCAGATGTGGCAGCTTTATATCTTCAAAGCAACATGAATGGAGTTGCAGGCAGTGATAACATTGCAGGATTCAGATGTGTTTATTACTGTAAGCTGAAAGCTTCCGGCAGACAGAGTTTAATGAGCCAATCTCAAAGCCACTTAGACCATTGTTTGCTTTTTGCCTTTGTTTGCAAATTCATCACAACTTTATGTAATCTTCCAGAAAATGACAAGAGTCTAGCAAAGTTACTCTCAATTCAGCGGACTTGGTGAAACCAAAATGTCTCTGTCTGTGGCAGTTTGAAAGGACCAAAGAAACTGGCACCTGCATGGTATTTATGAGATCATGATAACAGCAATTTGGCACAGACATTTGCTCCAACAATTCCACCTTTAAGACTCCATATCTTGGAGTTCAGAGCAGTTATCAAAACACCCCTGTTGCCCATAAAATTACCTCTGAAAGTCTCTTTGTAAAAACTATCCTCAAAGATAGGGTTCTGGTGTGAGTAAAGATAGCCACTAGATTTAAAAACTAAGATATTTTTTTCTGAGTTCTCAGTTTTATTATCTGTGTAGTTAAAGTAAGGGGAAGGAAGAAAGGAAGAAAGGAAGAGGAAGAAGAAGGGGAAGAAGAAATTTGTGAGTAGAAAGAAAGGAAGCTAAAGGACAAGGGTTATGATAAAGAGGAGGAAAGGAAAGTGAAGGGAGGAGGGAGACAAGGAGGGAGAATCAGATGAGAGTGAGGGCAAGGACAAGAGAGAACAGAAGGGGAGGAGGTGAGGAGGAGGATAATTAAAAGGTACAGGTGGAGAGAGCAACAAGAAGGAAGACTTCAAGAGCAAATATCTTCACCCATGGGAATTTAGTTTTTCAACATGAGAGTATTTCGGGTTGTTAAATTAGCATGTGAAACTTCAGCCTGTCCGCCTTCTATGCTCTTATCACACTGAGAATTTAACTTGCTATACTCCACTACCTGGTAACAACGCATCTAATTTATGTCTTCAATTCTTCAGTTTAAAGAGCTTGGAAGGGACATTTCAGAGGTGGAATAGGGAGAGAGTGCCATGCTTCTTCAAACAGATACTCTCTTCTTTCATCTTCACTCTGATTTTGGTTAAGAAAATTTGAATAATGAAAGACAAAGGAAGAGATATTTGAGTGAAGCCTGACATATGGTTGTTAAATTTGGGAGGAGAAGCATGGTTGCAGTTATAAATGGAGTTGTTTGAAAGACTCAGAACAGATACGGACATGTGAGAATTATGATTCTGGAAAATTACTTCTAATTTTCTTGTACTTAATCTCTTGGATGCCGCAGCTCATAGTTTTTAACATTCCATTTAAAAATATCTGACAAGAAAACGTCTCTTTGCAACAGTTGGAGATGATTACAGAAACCCTAACCAATCAAAAGTACTGAGTTGTGGAGTTCGTCCCAATGGATACATCTAAAAAAGAAACCACTCTTACAGCTAAGGCCTCAGGGAACATTATGGAAAGCAGGGGTGGTGTGACCTGTTGTTGTGACAAGAAATATCAGGATCCAGATGATCAGAGACGAATTTGCTGTGAGACCTGACTGTCCTCTCCTAGTAACAAACAGAAGTAACAGTACACATGTAAAGTTTCACCGACATGCCTGCCTAAACATGAGCTGAACAGGGATGACACACAAGAAGAAACACCTAACTAAGAGGTTGGGAAAAGCCCATAATGCCTCCACCCTCCACAAACAACTAAAGGCAACTGAAAATTGCTGAGCCTAAGAGCATCAGTCTTATCCACCAGTTGGTTAACTAGTAACCAAATAATCATTTCTGAAAACATACATATGAATAGGATTATATAAACAGAGTAGGTTATATTTAGGAATATATATGTATATACATGAGTGCATGTAAAAAATTAAAAAGAAGGCTATGAGTTTGAAAGAGAGATAGGAGTACATGGGAGGGTTTGGAGGGAGAACAGGAAAGGAAAATGATGTAATAGTTTTATATGACCCTGCCAAAAAGAAAAACATGTTCCCAGACATATTTGCAGATGTGATATTCTACATCCCATCAGTGATGGTGTCTCGTGGCCACAGAGATGCTGGGGGTCCCACCTACATGTATGAATTTGAGTATCGCCCAAGCTTTGTATCAAACATGAGACCCAAGGCAGTGATAAGAGACCATGGTGATGAACTCTTCTCAGTACTTGGATCTCCGTTTTTAAAAGATGGTGCCTCAGAAGAGGAGATCAATCTCAGCAAGACGGTGATGAAATTCTGGGCCAACTTTACTCGCAATGGGAACCCTAATGGGAGAGGGCTACCCTATTGGCCAGAATATGGCCAGAAGGAAGGCTACATGAAGCTTGGCACCTCGATCCAGGCAGCCCACAGACTGAAAGACATGGAAGTGGTTTTTTGGACTGAACTCAGGGCCAAGGAGGCAGCAGAGAGGGCAACACACAGAGAGCATGCTGAGCTCTGATCAGGAGTTCCAGCTATGTTTGAGAACCTGGATCCAAGAAAGGGGTATGCCATGGATGGTTCTGAGGAGCAACAAGGCTTTCTATCTTTGAGGTTATACAACTGTATGTTATTTTGTACAAATGCATTAAAGAGGATCCTTGCTGCTTCATCTTGTAAAAATAAAATGTTTTGGAAATCAAAAAAAATAAATAAATAAAAGAAAACCTATAGGAGTAGGAGGTTGGAGACATGACTTAGTGGTAAAGAGTACTGAATGCTCTTAAAGAGGATCTGAGGCCTGAGTTTGGCTCTAAACATCTACATGGTGGCTTACAACCATTTATAGCTATAGGTCTAGGGGATCCAACACCCCCTTCTGTCCTTCACAGGCATCTGGCCACACATGTTGCATATACATACACTTAGATCCCCCCCTCTCTCTCTCACACACACACACACATTTTAAAAAGGACTACATGAAACCAGGTAAAGGTACATCTGTTGTGTTCCAGGCAGTGTGTCTGGTAAGTGAGTTTTAAAGGGTAAGATTATGGAAAAAAGAGATTATTTTAGTTGTTGACACTAAAAATCCCTCAAATGTCAAGCTGTTCCCTTAAGATTTTGCACTCCTGACAATTTTTCCATTATTCTGTCCATAAGGAAGACTTCTCAGATATGGAATGATGTGAGAACAGGAGAGAAATAGATTTGGGGACAACCTAAGCCAACATTTTTCATATCCATATGTATGAAGTTATCAATATTAAATTGTAACATAATAATATATTAAGTAATATTCTTAATAGTAATTTATAATGCACCAAATCCTCTATGAACACATCACAGCTATTTGTTGATCAGTTTTATAGAACTCTCATTCACTGGAGTGAATGGGTCTCTGACCTCGTGTCTGTACCTGGGACTCTGCCCCTCTTATGGGGCTGTCAAGTTCAACTCTGTTATGATAGTTTTTGCTTCATATTATTATATTTTGTCTCATCCTGTTTGGTTATCATCTCTTAGAATTCTATTATTTTTTAATGAGAGAGAAAATGGAAGAGTAGTCAGAGGGGAGGTAAAGTGGAGAAGAAATATGAGGAATGAAGGCAGAAGAAACTAAAGTCATGATATATTGTCTGAGAAAAGAATCTATTTTCAATAAAAGAAAAACATAAAACAATATTTCATATATCCTGATCAAGGTTTCCATTTGCTCAGCTCCTCTCAGTTTCTCTCAGATCCTCCCAGTTCCTTCCAGCTTCTCCTTAAAGCCACACTCATCCAATTCCAGGAGCTTTCTGTCTCCCATCTTAAAACAAACAAACAAGCAAGAAAACAAACAAAAAAAGAAAAAAAAAAACAGAAACAAAATCCACAAAAATACAAAATCAGAAGCTGTAAAATACAGGTGAAAGATTAGAAAGACAGAAAATGCTCAAACAAAGCATCATGAACAAAAACTGTACATAAGTACCATTGAGTTCCTTTTGTGTTCTCATTTACTGCTTGGCAGGGGGCCCTATCATTAATGTGGCTTGTGCAATACCCAGTGAGACATCTGGAGAAACTATTTTCCTTTGTAGTCAATGTCAGCCTGCAGACATCTTTTGGTCAGGGCGGGGACCCATCCTGGCCTGAAATCTCTGAAGTCCTTGGTGCAAGCTTCCACAGTCCCTGAGAGTTCAAGTGTGTGAAAGTCCTGTCGCATTTCAAAGACCACTATTTCTTGGTATTCTCCATCACACCTTCCTCTTCGATCTTTCCACACCCTCTCCTTCGTTGCTTCCTGAGCCCCCAGGGGAGGGGCTGATGAAACACATTCCATTTAGAACTGAGCATCTCAAATCTCTCACTCTGCATATTGTTTGGTTGTAGTTCTCTGTGTTAATTCCTCTCTACTGCAAGAGAAGCTTCTTTGGTGATGGATGAGCAAAGCACTGATGTGGGAATAAAGCAGATTGTCATTTGGATCATTTTAGTTTTGTGTTGCTTTAGGAGAATAGTTTTCATTTCCCCAAATCAATCTCTCAATCATTCTTAATTTTAAAAAAGCCTTTTTGTCAAAAATCAGGTGTTCATAAATTTGTGGGTTAATATCTGGGTCTTCTATTCAATTCCATTGGTCATTTCTTGTTTTTATAGCAGTACCAAGCTGTTTTCATTACTGTAGCTCTCTAATAGGGTTTGAATTGAAGTGGATTGGTAATGCCTCCAGAAGTTCCTTTATTGTATAAGGTTGTTTTGGCTATCCTGCATTTTTTGTTTTTCCAAATAAAGTTGATTATTGTTATCTCAAGTTCTGTGAAGAATTTTGTTGGGATTTTTAATGGGGATTGCGTTTGAATTATAGATTGCCTTTGGTACAGAGCTAAAAGTATACATGGAAGAACGAAAGCATCTTCAACAAATGGTTGCTGGCAGAACTGGTTGTCAAAATGTAGAAGAATGAAAATAGATCCATATCTATCACCATGCACAAAACTCAAGTCCAAATGGATTAAAGATCTTAATATCAATCTGAATACACTGAACCTGATAGAAGGGAAAGTGGGAAATAGTCTACAACATATGGGCACAGGAGGCCACTTCCTACGTTTAACTCTTGTAGCACAGACAATAGGGCAACATTAAATAAATGGGACCTCCTAAAACTGAGAAGCTTCTATAAAGCAAAGGACACTGTCATTAAGACAAAAAGGCTACCCTACTGACTGGAGATCTTCACCAACCCTGCACCAGACAAAGGTCTGATTTCCAAAATATATAAAGAGCCAGAGAAACTAGACTTTAAATGCTAATTAACCCAATTAAAAAAATGGGGGTACTGATCTGAACAGAGAATTCTCAACTGAAGAAGTTCAAATGGCCAAAGACACTTAAGTTCATGCTCAACCTCCTTAGTGATCAGGGAAATGCAAATCAAAACAACTTTGAGATACCATCTTACACCTGTCAGACTGGCTAAAATCAAAAAAACACCAATGATAGCCTTTGCTGGAGAGGATGTGGAGTAAGGGGAACACTCATCTATTGCTGGTGGGAATGCAAACTTGTGCAACCACTTTGGAATCCGTGTGGTGGTTTCTCAGGAAATTCGGGATCAACCTACCCCCAGGATCCAGCAATACACTCTTGGGAATATACTCAAGAGATGCCCAATCATACTACAAAAGCATTGGTTCACACTATGTTCATAGCAGCATTATTTATAATATCCAGAACCTGGAAACAACCATATGCCCCTCAATGGAAGAATGGTAAAGAAAGTATGGAATATACATGCATTAGAGTACTATTTACGTGATAAAAAAAAATGACATCTTGAATTTTGCATGCAAATGGATGGACAATAGAGAACACTATACTGAGTGAGGTAACCAGACCCAAAAAGATTGAATATGGTATAACTCGCTGCATTAGTAGATTCTAGCCATAAATAAAGGACATTGAGCCTATAATTCATGATCCTAGAAAAGCTAAATATAAAAGTGTAGCTCTAAAAAAAACCATATAGTTATCCTCCTGGATATGGAAGTATACAAGATTTCCAGGAATAAATTGAGAGATTGGGGGTGAGGGTGGGATGGGGGTAAGGAGAGATGGGGAGAGAGAAGTGAGAAGGAAGGGGAGGATGGGGAGAGCATGGGGGAATGGGACAGTTGGGATGAAGGGGGAGTGGATATGGGAGCAGGGAAGTATATATCTTAATTAAGGGAGCCATTTGAGGGTTGGCAAGAGACTGGACCCTGGAGGGGTTCCCAGGTGTCCAAGGAGATGCCCCCAGCCTTTCCCTTGAGCAGCTGAAGAGAGGATGCCTGAAATGGGCCTATACTATAGTCACTCTGATGAATATCTTGCCTATCATCATAGAACCTTCATCTGGCGATGGATGGAGATAGAGACAGAGACCCACATTGGAGAACTGGACTGAGCTCCCAAGGTCCAAATGAGAAGCAGAAGGAGGGAGAACATGAGCAAGGAAGTCATGACCGCAAGGGGTGTGTCAATCTACTGTGACAGTGGGGCTGATCTAATGGGAACTCACCAAGGCCAACTGGACTGGGACTGATGGAGCATGTGATCAAACCGGACTCTCTGATTGTGGCTGACATGGAGGGCCGACTGAGAAGCCAAGGACAAAGGCACTGGGTTATGATTCTACTCCATATACTGGCTTTGTGGGAACCTAATCTGTTTGGATCCTCAACTTCCTAGACCGGGGTGGAGGGGGAGGACCTTGGACTTCCCACAGGGCAGGGAACCCTGACTGCTCTTTGGACTGGAGAGAGAGGAGAAGGGGGA
Organism: Arvicola amphibius; assembly: GCF_903992535.2. Classification (NCBI taxonomy): domain Eukaryota; kingdom Metazoa; phylum Chordata; class Mammalia; order Rodentia; family Cricetidae; genus Arvicola; species Arvicola amphibius. The sequence goes on from NC_052047.1 coordinate 59,165,298, forward strand.
ATGGGGAGAGGGTAAGGGAAATGGGAGGAGGGGAGGAGGTGAAAATTTGTAGTAGTAGTAGTAGTAGTAGTAATAATAATAATAATAATAATAATAATAATAATAATAATAAATAATAATAATAATGAAAAAACCATTTTTGGATGTGGTGATTGCTTTGGAAACTTTCTATAGAAAACTGATTCCTGTAAGATTCTATAGAAACCATCCACATTTTTCTGTGTTCTATGTGAAATCAGGGGTTTAGGAATGAAAGACAAAGATTCAGTGCATTAAAGACCTGGAGTGTTCTGAAAATGCTGTTTCTAAATAATTTCTTACTATATCTTAATGTTCCCACAAATCAATAAAAGTAAGACTCTCAAACTAAGGAAACAGTCACCTTTCTCACTGGATGTCCTGGGCATTCTTATTTGACAAGAGACAGATTGATTCTTCCTTCTTTACTTTCTTCTTTCATTTCTTCTTTCCTTTCTTTCTTTCTTTTTTATTTATTTTTATTATTAAATATTTCTGCCTCCTCCCCACCTCCGATATACCTCCCCCTCCCCCCTCCACTCCCACTCCCTCTCCTGTCTGAAGAGCAGTAAGGGTTCTTTGCCCTGTGAGAACTCCAAGGTCCTCCCCCTTCCATCCAGGTCTAGGAAGGTGAGCATCCAAACAAGCTACCCCCCCCCCAAGCCAGTATGTGTAGTAGGATCAAAATCCAGTGCCATTATTCTTGGCTTCTCAGAAGCCCTCATTGTCCACCATGTTCAGGGAGTCCGGTTTTATCCCGTGCTTTTTCAGTCCCAGTCTAGCTGGTCTTGGTGAGCTCCCATTAGATCAGCCCCACCATCTCGGTGGGTGGGTGCACCCCTCACGGTCCTGACTTGCTTGCTCATGATCTCCCTCCTTTCCCTCCTCAATTGGACCTTGGGAGCTCAGTCCAGTGCTCTAATGTGGGGCTCTGTCTCTATCTCCATCCATCGCCAGATGAAGGTTCTATGGTGATATCAGTATGGCTATAGGAACTGGCCATTTCCGGCTCCCTCTCCTCAGCTGCCCAAGACACCTGGGAACCCCTCTAGAGTCAAGTCAACCCTAAAATGGCTCCCTTAATTAAGATATATACTTCCCTGCTCCCATATCCACCCTTCCTATATCTCAACCATCCCATTCCCCCAAGCTCTCCCTATCCTCTCCTTCACACTTTTCTCTCCCCATCTCCCCTTAGCCCCATCCCACCCCACCCCCAAGTTCCCATTTTTGCCCGGCAATCTTGTCTACTTCCAATATCCAGGAGGATAACTGTTTTTCTTTGTGTTCACCTTCTTATTTATCTTCTCTAGGATCATGAATTATAGGCTTAATGTCCTTTATTTATGGCTAGAAACCAATTATGAGTGAGTGCATCCCATGTTCATCTTTTTGGGTCTGGGTTACCTCACTCAAGATGGTGTTTTCTGTTTCCATCCATTTGCATGCAATATTCAAGATGTCATTGTTTTTTACCGCTGAGTAGTAATATGTATATATTCTACACTTTCTAATATGTATATATTATATGTATATATGTATATGTGTATATGTGTATATGTGTATATGTGTATATGTATATATGTGTATATGTGTATATGTGTATATATGCATATATGTATATATTCTATACCTTCTAATATGTATATATTATATGTATAAAATATGTATATATTATATAATATGTATATCTAATATGTATATATTCTACACTTGCTTTATCCATTCTTCCATTGAAGGGCATCAGGTTCTGGCTATTACAAATAATGCTGCTATGAACATAGTTGCATACAAATTCCAGTTTCCACTCCCTCTCCTCCTCCCATTCCCTACACCATCTCCCTAACTCACCCCCATCACCCCTTACTCAGAGAGTGTAAGGATTCCCATGAGTTGTCAACAAAGTGTGGCACATCACTTAGAGGCAGGACCAAGGCCCTCTCCCCTATATCTATGCTGAGCAAGGTATCTCTCAAAAGAGAATGGGCTCCAAAAAGCCATATCATGTGCTAGTGATAAGTCCTGGTCCCACTACCAGTAGCCCCCCAGACTGCCTAAGCCACACAACTGTCACTAACATTCAGAGGGCCTAGTTTGGTCCTATACTTATTTCCCTGCTCTCAGGCTGCAGTCAATGAGTTCCCATTAGCTCAGGTAAGCTGTTTCAGTGAGTGTCCCCATCATGATTTTGACCCCTTTGCCTATAATATCACTCTTCCTTCTCTTCAACTGGACTCTGGGAGCTCAGCCCAGTGCTTTGCTGTGGATCTCTGAATCTTCATAGATCCTATAATGACAATGAAGGTAGTCATCAATCTGATTACAGGGGAAGGCCAGTTAAGGCACCCTTTCCACTATCACTTAGGGTTTTAGCTGGGAATTTTCCTAGTGCCAGATTGATTCTTATATGAGAAAAAGATACAAAGAATATAAAGAAAAAAAATCCATATTTCCCCTTGCTTTTACAATAAAGTAGAAACTGAAGAGGAATCCTGTGCACCCTGCATGCATTGGTTCACCCCAACACTATACTCTAGCTGCCACTGTTTCTGTGGTCCTAGCACTGGACTTCCACCTTTTCCTGGGATTCTAATTGTTTTGCTTGTAGGGCCAAGTTCCTATTCTTTTTGCTAGAAACGTCTCTTTTAGTTATGGCGACAGGGACCCCATCCCATTCCCTAATTAATTTCTCCAAGAGCATGTTATTGATTATCTCATCTAAAATGGCCCAACTTAATTTCAATCCTATTATAGGGCATGTTTTGTTCACAGGCCTAATTGCAGGATGCAATTAAGCTTGTTTCTTTTAAAGTAGTTCCTAATGTGTACTGAGTATTTATTAAACACTAAGTATTTTTAATATTGAAAAAGCAATTTTCATGAAAAATTTAAGAGGTGTGGGCTGATGTAATTCTCCTGTAGTGTATGGCAGTAAACTGAGGCACACATTACTTAAACTTGTTTGTCTCATACACTAACCAAGCCCTCTCTCTGGCTCACTCCTGGCCTGTCATCTCTGCGGACTCTGTGCTGTCTCCTCACACTAGATTGGACACTACTGAGTACAGTGTTCCCTCCTGACCTCAAAGCTGCCTCTTTAGCTGCTAGAGTAGTGTGTGGTACACACTCCACACTCAGACATTTGTTGAAGAAGTTAATAAGGGAAGGGGTACAGAAAGGAAGGTCCCTGGAAGTTTTCAGGAGAAAATGGGGTGCAATCCTTGGGAAGAAATCACAGGAATCAGAGTAGAGACAGGGAGTAGGAACTCTTTCTGGATTAATTTTTTTTTTTGGTGTGCCTGTGCAGGGAGAGGAGTGGGGGCATTGTGCTTAGTTGTTTCTTGATTTTATCTAAAACCCTTACTTATGTCTTATATTAATCAGAATCACAAATACTTTACACCCAATTGATTCTCATTTCATTTGACCAGAACGATGCAACCAATCACAGAAAAGGAGAAAAAAAATATTATCAGCTCTGGACAGGGAGTGAACATCCAGGATTTATTAAGGATTGCAGAATTTAAACAGCAAGAAAATAAAACTGCCAATCAACAAATGGATTAATAAAATAGACACTTCTCGAAAGAACACACACTAAGGAACAGAAACTGTTTTTAAAGGTATTCAACATTTCTATTCATGAGGGAAATGCAAATTAAAATTATTTTGAGACATGGCCTCACCCCAGTAAGAATAGTGATCGTCATAAATTCTGACAGCAGATACCAGAAAGAACATGGAGAAAAAGGAACCCTATTTGCTGCTGTTGGGAAGGCAGACCAACACAGCCATATGGAAAGCAGTTTGGAGAGTCCTTTAGAAATCAAAGTACAACCTGCCACATGATCCAGCTACTGTGCTCCCAGGCCTATATCTGAAGAAATACATATCCAACCCTACTAAGGAGGTACCTGCCCACACATGCTCATTGCTACTCTACGATAGCATGATATGTGACAAACTAGATTCTACCAACAGAATATGCTACACATAAACAAAACGGAGTGGTGTTCAGATATAACGAAAGATGAAATAATGAACTCTGTGATAAGATGGGTGGATTTCGAAAGTATGGTATTAAGAAATGTGGGCCTAACTTAGAATGAATTGAATCTACTTGTTCTTTTTCATATATGGATTCTAGCACATAAATATGTATATATGGACACAGGCTTAAGTATGGATGCACTATAACATTTAGAAAGAACACTAATAGAAGGTACTATTAAGTCATGAAAAGGGATAAGAAAACTAAAAGTTGTTTTTTCCTTATGTTTTTTCTCTATCATATTTTTTCTTGTTTTTTGTGACGAATAATGAATAGAAACATAATCAACAGTGAAAGTATAAGACTCCAAGAGAAATTCTATTCTTTCAAAATAATAATTAGTGTGACTGTATAGAAACTCACCAAGATGTATAGATTCTGGGACCGAGTAAATAAGTCTTGGAATGGCTTTTTTTAAACTAGCTTTGTGATATTGTTATTTTTGAATTTATTAGAATATAGTGACTTTTAGCTGGACAGTGGTGGTGCAAGCCTTTAACCCCAGCACTTGTGAAGCAGGGGTAATGAGACCTCTGAGTTTGAGGACAGCCTGGTCTACAAGAGCTAGTTGCAGAACAGGCATCAAACCACAGAGAAACCTGTCTCAAAACAAAACAAAAAAAAAGAAAGAAAGAAAGAGAGAGAATATGGTGACTTTTAAAAAAGTACCATATGACCCATGTAAGATAAGGCAAGACTAAATATCAGCATAAAGAGGGGGAGTGATTGTATCTTACTCCTAGTGGATGATTTATTGGTTACTGATACTTCCTAGGAGAATCAGTTTTCTTTAAGAGCGCACCTGGTACTTGCTTATTCTTAGGCTGGTGTGGGCTAAGAGAACTTCTTATTTACATGTAAGGATTTCCACTCTAGTTGATTAAAATCTATTAAGGTGATATCAGTGAATGTGGCATTGTCCCTTCCAAGTGTGAGCCAGTTCTGGTGCAGCACCGCACCTCTTGCAAGGCAATCACTGCAAAATAATCTCTCCAGGACTCACCTGAATGGCATATAAGATGGGCATATCAACACATGTCTCAGGTTAAGGAAGTTCCAAGCATGGTCCATAGTTCACGGTAGCTGTTACAAGGGACTTGTTACATAATAAATAATTGATTCTTGTTTTTAAATCTAATTAAGTTGAGAAACAGAAAACCAGTCTCCAAATTGTGTTAATGGAAGGATAATGGATAAGAGATTTCTCGTCTCTTGAAAGAAACAACATTATCTTTAATTTCTTATTTTTCTCTAAAATAATGCTATGCAAACATTACTTCCTTGGTTTATATTTTGTCCAACAAGATCTCTGCAGTCAATCACAGAATGAACAAAATAAGTATGAAGTTATAACTTTGACCTTGGTGCAATTTTCGTGTTATAGACTAAATGACCCTTGCAGAATATTTTGTCTGATAGCATGTCAGAATGGGACCTTAAATACTCTAAAATAAAACAATGTTATAAATGTATGTATTTAAGAATTTTATCAAAAATATAGACCATGATCAAGTATACAAGTTGCAAAACATCTTTAGTACATAAAGTCATAGATTATTTACACATATATGTCTTCTGTGTACAGGTAAAAATACATGTATATACATAGTTACATAAAAGTAAGTTGTCATATCATATATGTTTGAAATATTTTTATCAGACTTTTACAAATTTTAAATAATAACTAAGACATAACTATTTTGCCACTTCATTTGCTTATACATTTGTTCATTTATTACCTGAATCATTCATGCATCAATATTTATGGACTCCCTAACACATATAAGACAATCTTCTGATCAAGAAAACACAGATAACTAAATAATATGGATCCAGAGAACTGAAAGAAATAACTTATTCCTGGGATAGATAGAAATATGTAGACATAAGTACAAAAGGAAAATGGCAAGATACATGATGTAAAATAAATGAAAGACACAAAATCTTACATTTTAGGTTCAATGAAATGGGGAGTTTAGACTAGATCGGATAAAAGCAGTAGACATGAGAAGCAATTTTAATTTTTTTGCATAGTTGCTTGCATTGAATAGGAATGTATGAGTATGATCCAACTTCCTCCGATTAGCAGCAGGCCTTTCATAGCAGTACATGTTTTGGCCTGTAGATGGCAGGAATGGCTCACTGTTCTGATGGCTTTTACCCAGGACACCTGTTGCAGGCAATCTTAAGATCTGCGCAGCAGCAATCTAGCCAGTTGCCTACAGTTGCTCCCAAGAGCAGAGCTACGTATTTATTTCCTTAGAGCATCTTAAAACCTTGTGATGCAGCACATTTTTCATGTGAGGGATTTTTAATGTTCCTGAACATTTTGTGAGTACAGCTCATAAGTGTATGCATACGAAGGGCTTTTTATGAGAATGACTTTTGATCTTGAGATGCAAATAATTATTTACACACATAGACACACATACACATACACAAAACAAAAACAAAAACAAAAAACAAGAAAAAACCACTCTATTCCGTGGGAAAATCAGGTATATTAAAAACAGAGATCACCTAGCCTAAACACAGATGTGCCTGCTAAGTACAGTCTTTGCAACATGTAACTACCTCTCTCAACTCAAGAAAAAGGGCAATCTGTTACCACTTGGGTCCTAAGACTGGAATTATACAAAGCAAATATTGCCTGTTGCTTTATACCACATGCAAGCTGCTGCACTAGGTGACAGGGGATTCATACTTGAATAAGAATAAAACCTGGACTTGAACCATGTAATTTGGGGAATATAATAATATAGGCAAAATATTGTGTAGGAATTCAAGTTATAAGGTCAAGAATAATGGTGCAAGCCTATCACATCAGCAATCTAGAGACTGATACTTGAGGCTTGGTGGCAATATGTGGCATGAGCTACACTGGGCTCTATAAGGAGATCTAGGTCAACCTGGGCTACAGAATAGCATCCTATATTGAGGAAAGTTTACACTCCCCCAAGGAAAGTAATTCAAGCATGGGATTGTGCAACCAGGGTTTGAATGCTATTATACTCAGTAATGACAGGATTATTTTTTCAAATTGATGGAATAAAATTGTTTGCGGAGTTGCAGAGAAACACTGAAGAAGTTGTGAGGGGAAGGCACTCCAGGAAATAGAATCAGTTTAGAGCTCATTTGAAATCTCACAGAATCGTTCACCCTGCCCCCATGTTTATATAACTAATAGAAGTGAATATAATGTTTGGTGAAAGTAAACTTTAGATTTCTCAATCAAAAATTTAATACAAAACCAATAAATCCACATACCCTATGTATTTAATTTGTTCTGTCTCTAACTCTATGCTACATTAAAATATTTGCACTTGGCAGTTTTATAGTTTTTAATGTATTGTTATTGTAAAAGCAATCAGAAAGTTCAGAAAATCAATTAGCAATGAAAATAATCCATAATCCAATTTTTCTGATAAAAGAACTCATAACATTTCAGTGTTTAAAAGGCCTTAACAATTAAATAACAATTTCGATATCATGATGTCTATATTTATTAAAATGTGACTAAGATTGGACAAAAGTTATAGACATATAAAACCAGTCATGAGGACCATGACATTTTTGTGCCTTGTTAAAATTTATAGGCAATCAATGACAAAGATTTCCATTTTGAAACAAGGAATAAGGGAGCTAGTTTCAGCCTTGAGCTTTGTAATTAGCAGATTTGTGTTAAATTCACACCTAAAATGAATTGTCCAGTAGTTCCCCTCTCTATTGATGGCATGATTTCCTCTCCTGTACAGAGCTATTGCTCTTGGTAAGTACAACACAAATGAGTGCTGGACCTTGATCATGTTGAAAGCTCGGGGTAGGCAATGTTTTCCCAATGAGAATGTCAAGTGTGTTTCTTTACTATTGTCATTTGAGAACTTGGGAAATAATAGGATAGTCTAGAATTCCCAGTCATCAAAGACAACGGTGGTTTGAAGTAGACATCATATTGCTACTGAGGTATAGAATGCTGTGGGACTCAATATGTATCAGTGGCAATTCACCCAGTTATGTCCATAGATATTTCTTTAAATATTGCACAATATACACTGGCATAAAAGTCACCCTGATAGTGAAGCACTTCACTAGTCTCTTTAGCAATGACACAGAAAGATGGGAAATGTCTTGGTGTACTCAGACTGAACACCATGGACTGTAACTCAGGGAAGTCCTCCAGCACTGCCCAGTTTTATTCCGTTAGAGAACCACAGCTCTTCTCTGTGCTTATTGGGATCATTGAGATTCTGGGAAGTCATAGATACAGTGGTTTGTACCCTAAAAACTTTGCCCATGAAACTCAGATGGCTTCAAGTCTGCCATTTTTATTCAAGTCTTTAGCAGACTGTAAGTCTATTTGTTTAGTGTTGGTTTTGCAATCTTCTCTTGCTCATTTGCCACAGAGGAGAGAGGGCTCATCCCTTTTCAGAAGGAAAGAGGTCACTATCCATATGGCTTGTGGTCACATTGTCAGAAGAGAAAAGCTAAATTTGTTAGCAGTATTTCCACCTATTCTTCTAACCATTTGGAGGGTTATGCCTATATAGCTACATGAAAACTAACATCCTATGACTTCAACATCTGTATGATATGACTTATGGGTGTGACTGAGATAAACACCATCATGGAATGAAATTGTTGGCATAGATTTATGTCTCAGTGTCCTTCATAGATAAGGAGGTGTAGAAAATTAGTCCAACATTCATTAAAATGTGTCAATATCTTAACTCTTCTTCATGTAAGTTACCATTTAGCATTCTGAATCCATATACAAGGTAAACTCATGTTATGTATTTTTTGTTAAAGTACTGCATTGTGATTTGTGAGCATGTGTTGTGGGGCTGCCAGAGTATGAAGTTAATGTGTGCTATGGTCTGAAGAGGAAGAACTATCTTCAGTGAATTCCCCCAGCAGAAGAGAAATAAACTAGCATTTGACTTCGTAGTGTCATGAATAATACCAAAAACTACTGAAAGGAACACAAAAAAAGAAACAGGAAAGGCAAGGAAGCTGGGTTTTCTTAGTTCTTTGATAAGCTGAAATCAAAGGCACGGTTACATGTGTAAGGATATGATTAGGTGGAAATACACCTTGTAGAGACCTGTGCAGTCATATTGCTGTGGGTATGATGTTTGGAAAGGAGCAAAAGCAGAACATATATATCTTGGGAGAAATATTTTATTTTACTAAGAAAATTTGGTTTGACCACAGTGTGTACTTAGCCTACAGCCAGCTATTGAAGAAATGCCACTTATACATTAGAATCCCTATCTCAGGGTTATTGGCTCTGAGCTGTTCATAGGGAGAATGGCTATGGTGCAAATGTGATGTGTGTTATGAAACCAAGCAGTTGGGGTTCTCTTTCAATTACTTCACTGCAAGAGATTTGCCAGGTTTATTGTTACAGTTCCTCAGAAGGTAATGCAAAATATGCTAACAGGTGCACTATTGGCACAATGATTGGGTTTGCTCCAGCTTGCTAGGGGCTTCTGGGAGCTTTACTGAGCATACCTCTTGTCTTGTAGATGATGAAACAAAGATGCTTATCAACTAAGCGCCATGAAAAAATAATTTGTGATTGCTCCCACGAGCCTCAAGTATTTGGCAAGAATTATTCAGCATCATCGTGTATTGCTCCATGATCAGTCTGAGACAGACCAGGAAGACAACCACAAACTTTGCAACAGGAGGCTACCAGCACATACAGGAGAGTGAATTTCAGTTATGGGCAGAGAACCAGCAAAGTCCATCACAACAAGTTAAGGGAAAAGAGAAGCAAAAACATCTGAATGCTAATTATTTCTTTTCCAGCCTCTGTAGGTTTCCCAGGATGTAGGTGGAGTCAAGTAGCATATTCCCTCTGTTTATGATTTCCCTCTGTAACCATCATTGCTTTAGGCAAATGTATGCAGGGAAAGAATCATTTTTCTCCATGTCAGAGCCTGTAATAAGTGTCAACTTTTTTTTTTTGGCAGCTGGATCTAGTACTACACACCCACCATTAATGAAATTGAAATTACATATGTTAGCAACCTCAATCATTTTATTTCAAGGGACACTCAGTGGATTCTCTACCTCTACAGCTCTCAGGTTCTGTTTAGAAGGCAAAAATGGGGGTTGGTGGTTTATATTCTTTACTCCAAATTTCTAGAAGAAATGAATATTAAAAATATTTCTAGCATTATTAATTCCCTTCACATCTGACATTCTCTATAAATTCTTCCTAAAGCCAGACATTCAGTATACAAAATTTGAAATCTTTAAGATTTGCTTAGTGGAGCCTCTGAGCCATTTAATAAATAGCTCTTACATTTGCATAGGAATCATAGGCTCCTGGAGCAGAAAGTAAGCTTAAGCAAAAATCACAGAAAATGCTTCATTTTATAGGTGAGAGAAACGAACCCTGGGAGAATAAGTGGTTTGCCTCAAGCCATGCATGCAGTTTGTGGCAGAGATAATGGCAGATTTGAGAGTGTTGAAACCTGTTCTAATATTTAGTAGTATTTAACACCCACAAGTTTAATCATAGTGGAATGATAATAAATGAAATTAATTATTCTATACATTCTGTGCTAAGCCTTTGCCTGTTGTCTCAGTAAGGAAACTGTTAATGGGATGACAGACCATTTAGGAAGGAGAATAGTAGTATGATTAAGAACAGGGAAGACTGGGATCAGATTGTGTGTTCAAAAACAGCTCCATAGTCTTTTATCTACATTATCTTGTGTGATAGTTCAATGACTCCTTTCTTCTTTGATAAGGAGTAGCAAAATGTGTCAGTATTGTTGAAGGTGTTTCTTGAAATTAGTTGCTCAAACAGAATCAGAGTGAGAATACCAGAAGTATATAAATAGGAAAATTTCAGAAACTCACGTCAAAAGTTTTTTTTTTTTTCATACTGAGTTGTCTTGTCTAATCTCCAAATGAGGGTATGTGCCTACATTTAGTGAGACTTGTTATGCTGTGCTCTGTTCCTACTGGGGATGCCTGCTTTTTACTGAAGTCAAATGAGGAGGAGCAGGATTGGCTCTGGGGGAGTGAGGATGATGGAGGGAGAGGAAATTGCTCTGGTAGGAATGGAAAATAAGAGAGAAAAATAAAAAGAAAAGTTTATCATCAATTGTTTATCAAGGACTTACCACAGATACATCAGATGGATTGGCCTTGACTGGCAAATTCTTTGCACAGTTCTCATTTATTTGTGATTGCCATCCCGTGACAAGAGACTGCTACACTGATTGCAAAGACTTTGAACATCTTTGTTCTTTGTGACAATGATCACTCATCGCAATTGTAACACCGTCCTGTTGTGAATTGAGTTCCCATGTTCATGCCCACAAGGGAAGAAGATTCAGTAATAGGTATGAATATCTCTGGACAATGGGATGGTTACACTTTCATTATACATTGATAATATGCCACTCCACACATGGGTGTTTGTACTGTTATGCATCAAGTCACTCTCTTAGTGCCTCGCTGAGTTTGAATGCTGCTAATACAGTTGGATCCCTTAGAATAATCTCCAACTATGTTCTTTCTCACAAGGTACTTTAACAATACTAGACTCATGATTGTTTTACACTGCCATCTACATCTTGATAAAACTCGTACTAGTGTCCCATGAAAGGAAACAATTCCCAATTTAGTTCAATATGTCAGTGGCTATTTTTGTGACTTTGGTTGTTGCAAGTTGGTGGTTTGACAATATGACAAAGGGGTCATAAACGGAATGCCAAAGAGACTGAGTTAGAAAGACACATGGCAGAATGGATGAGCAGACAACTTAGGTATTTACTGACACAGAAAAAGTCTGAATCCTTGTTTGAGTCAAATGTCAATGAAATATTTATATTCCAAAGAAACCTTTGAACCCTTGCCAGTCTTTACAAATAACAGGATCAAACAGATGGAAAACTTTTGTCATCAGACTCAAGAGAAGGAACCTGCAGGTCACTGCTGTTTTGACATGATATTTATTTATTTATTTATTTATTTTACTGTTTTTTATTGAGTTATATATTTTTCTCTGTTCATTTGATATGCAAAGCTCTCAATGACTTTAATTTAGAGGAGACAGAGCTGATGATCAGAAATACATGTTGAAAAGTATATCTTGATCTCTAGGATACTTGGAAAGTTGTTTCTGTTGCTGTTGAACATGACTGCAAAAGATAGTTCAGGGGGCCTTTTGATATCACGGCAAAATACTAAGTTCTTAGCTACAATCTTAAGAATATAACTCAAAGAAGGGATTATTTTACACGTAGTCAAGAAACAATTCCCAAACTGGTAGAACTTTAAACCATTGGCTGGAATTTTACTGGAAGAGAAAGTTGAATGCTGAATATTGGAGAAAGGTATTTCTGATAAGTTCTACAAGTATAAAATCTGTTGTTAGTTTTAGATAAGACCATTCGGTGAGAGTGTATGTCTTATGAACATATGGCATGCCTCATCCTCTATGTCCAATGGAAAAAGAGCTATTAAGGACTGAGAATCCTGGGCCTATATTCATTGAGAAGACATCACCAAGACATTAATAAAAGCTATGGGGCTGGTGAGATGGCTAAAATGCTGGAGGGGCTTGTATCTGAGGACTGAAATATGTCACCAAATTATACAGTGTGGGAGGAGACAGCCAACACTCAAAATATTATTCTTTCTCCTCTGCATTTATACTATGATAGGTATGTGTCTGCACATGTGCACACACACAAAGACACATACACAGACACACACATACACAGTAAATATTATTTTTTACAAAAAGTAAACCACTAAGGAGCCATAAACACTGAGGAAATGAATTATTTATGTGGTCACGGATAAAGAAATGGCAAACATAAGCCTCTCTGCGGAAAATTCTGATGTGCCAACCAAAGCTGGAACAATATTCTTGGTACTACACATCTTGTTCTCATGCATGCCCCTGATTTCAGGGCCACTGCTAGATACACTACCTTGTAATATGGCTGCATCCTCCTGTCCCATCTTTATTGTAGAGATTCTTTTCTGTGTCACTTACGTATACCATCACATCATATGCAAATTGCAAAAGCTTGACTTCTTCTTTTCCAATTTGAATCCTCTTGATCTCCTTTGGTTGTCTAATTGCTCTAGCCAGAACTTCAAAAACTACATTGAATAGATATGGATGGAGAGAGTGGACAACCTTGTCTTATTCCTGATTTTAGTGGAATCTCTTTGTGTTTCTCTCTATTTATTTTGATGTTGGATGTCACTATATATTGCTTTGTGTATTGCTTTTACTATATTCAGATAGATTCCTTATATCTCTGATCTCTTCAAGACCTTTATCACATAAGGGTGTTGGATTTTGACAAATGCTTTTTCAGCATCTAGTGAGATGATCATATTTTATTTCTTTCAATTTTATATGGTAGATTTTATTGGTAGATTTTCATATGTTGGACCAGCCCTGCATCTCTGGCATGAAGCTGACCTGATCGTGATGGATGATATTTTTGATGTGTTCTTGGATTCATTTTGTCAGTATTTTATTCAGAATTTTTGTATCTATGTTCATGTGTGAGATTGGTCTGTAATTCTCTTTCTTGGTTGAGTCTTTGTGTGGTTTCAGTATCAGGGTAACTGTAGCCTCATAAAAAAGAGTTTGGCAATGTTCCTTCTGTTTCTATTATGTGGAACACTTTGAGGAGTATACATATTAGCTCGTCTTTGAAGTTCTGGTAGAATTCTGCACTGAAGCCATTGAGCCCTGGGCTTTTTTTGGTTAGGAGGCTTTTGATGACTACTTCTATTTCCTTGAAGGTTATAGGTCTATTTAAATTTTTCACCTGGTCTTGATGTAATTTTGGTATGTGGTATCTATCCACAAAATTGTTTATTTCTTTTACATTTCCAATTTTCAGGACTAAAGGAAGGTTTTTGTAGTATGACCTAATGATTTTCTGAATTTCCTCAGTGTCTGTTATTAAGTCCCCCTTTTCATTTCCAATTTTGATAATTTGGATGTTCTCTCTCTGACTTTTGATTAGTTTCAAAAGGTTTGTCTATCCTGCTTATTTTCTCAAAGAACCAGTTCTTTGTTTTATCGATTCTTATCTTATTATTTTTTGTTTTTATTTTATTGATTTCAGCCCCCAATTTGACTATTTCCTATAATCTACTCCTCTTGATTGAATCTGCTTCTTTTTGTTCTAGAGCTTTCAGGTGGGTTGTTAAGTCACTAGTGTTATATTTCTCCACTTTCTTTCTGTAGGTACTTAGTGCTATGAACTTTCCTCTTATCACTTCCCATTGGTTTGGGTACATTGTGCCTTCATTTTCATTAAATTCTAGGAGTCTTTAATTTCTTTTTTTATTTCTTCCTTGACCCAGGGGTGGTTCAATTGAGGATTGTTTAATTTATTTCCATGAGCTTGTAGGCTTTCTGCAATTTGTGTTGTTGTTACATTCTAACTTTAAGCCATGGTCATCCGATATAATGCAGGAAGTTACTCCAATCTTTTTTGTATCTGTTGAGGTTTGCTTTGTACCAAGTATGTGGTCAGTTTTAGAGAAGGGGAGGAGACATTTTTGTTGTTGTTCCAGTCTATTCAGTGTTCTGTAAGCTTTCATACCTTCCTCAGTATACCCTTCTTTAAGTTGGGAGTTTTCTTTTATGAATAAAGGTTCTATGAGATGCTGAGAAGAAGGTATATTCTTTTGTTTGGGTATTGGGTAGAATGTGTATGTAGATGTCTGTTAAGTCCATTTGAGTAATGCCACCCATTATTTCCCTTATTTCTCTTTTCAGTTTCTGTCTAGTTGACGTGTCCATTGTGGGGGGTGGGGCATTGAAGTCTCCTACTCTTAGGGTGTGGGGATTATTGTACAATTAAAACTTTAGTAATATTTGTTTTACATATGTGGGTGCTCATGTATTTAGGGCATAAATAGTCAGAATTGATACTTCATCTTTATGGGTTGTTTCTGTTAGAAATATAAAGAGTCCTTCTCCATCTTTTCTGATAGATTTTAGTTTGAAGTCTATTTGTTTGATATTAGGATAGCTACACCCACTTGTTTCTTAGGTTCATTTTATTGGAAAAATCTTTTCCCAACCCTTTTACTCTGAAGCAATATCTGACTTTGAGGTTGTTTCTTGTATACAGCAGAAAGATGGATTCTGCTTTTGTATCCATTCTCTTAGCCTGTGTCTTTTAATAGGTGAATTGAGTTCATTGATATTAAGTGACATTAATGACCAGTGATTATTAATTCCTGTTATTTTTCAGTAGTAGTGTTTGTATGTTTCCCTTTTTGGGGGGTTGCTGGTGTGATTTTTATCTGTTGACTGTGTTTTTGTGGGTGCAGTTAGCTTCCTTGGGTTGGAGTTTTTCTTCTAGTACTCTCTGTAGGGCTGGATTTGTCCTTGGTCATCTCTCTTCCCGCAGACATTTTCTTAACTGTGCTCTTTTGCCATGCTTTTATATGAACAAATAGTACCTAGTGCTAATATGTGGGTGGACACTATGTTCACATTATGGGTACACAGCCACTTTGCTTAAGATAGATATAGGATAATCACTATGGCTCTTCAATGAAACTCTCTAAGGATTATTTACCACTATGTCATAAAGGAAAAAAAAAGAAAATATAATGGATGGTAGTTACCTGTGGAACTTTTCTTATTTTGTGTTATGGTGTACTTGGAATGAAACAGCTCAGTTCTCCAGGAGTGATGAGGTGTCAGTTATGTCCTTATGTCCAAATCTCTCTAAGAAATACGAAAGACTATATGCATTCTCACTACCCATATAAGAGAGTCACCTGAAAGCAAGGAACAACCACCGTTTACACATTTTAATTTTTTTCATAAATTCTTTTTATTCTTTTTCTCACATATCACATCTGACTGATTTATTTTCTTGAGTTTTATTTTATCTACTACTTTTGAAATGTTTATCAGCTGTAGAAGTTTGCCTCTGAATTTTTAGGGTCACTTACAATACTAATATATTACCAGCAGATAAATAGACTTTGATTCTTCTTTCCAATTTGTATCCCCTTGATCTCCTTCAGTTTTTCCTATTGCTCCAGATAGACTTCAAGTGCTTTATTAAATAGTTATGAGAGAGTGGACAGCTTTGTCTTGCTCCTGACTTTAGTAGAATTGCTTTAAATTTCTCCCCATTTAAGTTGGTGTTGGTTAGACACCCTCAATTCTGAAAACATCTTTGATTCTGAAATTCTACGTTCCAGCAGTTGATTGTGGATGAAGGCATCTATGAGCCATGTGTATGGAAAGAAGTCAAGAGTACAGGTTACTTGATGACACATGTAAAGCAGACTCTTCCTTGAACATACTGCTTCAGCAAGGGAAGAACACATAAAAAGATAGGAAATGTTTCACTTTAGAATGGATGAATACCAATCAATATTTATCCTGGTGGTGGCTGATATCCAATTAAGAAACATTCAGTTGCAATTTAGAGAGGTACAACTTGTAAGTTTGAGAGGGAAATCAGCAATATATTAAAGGAAGATGCATTTTCTAATGAAATACAAAATAGTCTGGAATTGGTTCAATCTCAAAAGACAAAAATGGTCATTTTAGAAGACCTTAGTACTCAGATCACTATCAGCTGATTTATTATTTGAGGCATGTGATGAGACCCATGTTCCTTGAGCTTCCAAGGTATTTGTCGTTAGATTTTTGTGTTATTACAGAATTTGTGAACAGGAGAAAGAAAAATGTAATTGCAACAGTAAACATATAGGAAGTTAGGAAGAAAAATTTATAATCTTCCAACTACTTATATTTTGAAGTCAAAGCCTCTTCTTTTCTTCATCATGGTTGTAATTTGCATAAGAAAACAATTCAATTGCAGTTTTTATACAACATATGTGGACTAACAGTTTTTTCTTCCTCCCTAAACACCTTCATCCCCCTCTCCAAATCCCACCCCCCCATCTCCCTACCAACACAATCTGGGGGAAAAAAGCAAACAAAGCCAAAACCATAACAACAACAACAACAACAACAACAATAATAATAACTAACAAAAAAAGCAAAATACAGTAAGATAAGAATATACCATATCCACAATCACAATCCCAGAGAACCTAGAGAACAAGAGGACCCTAAGAGAGACATAGATGGATCTAATCTACATGGATGTAGAAAAAGACAAAGATCTCCCTGAGCAAATTGGGAGCATGAGGTCCTTGGAGGGGAGGGTGAGAAAGGAAAGGGAGGCAGAGATAAATGTGAGCCTCACTAAAAAATGTCAATATATAATAGTAAGTAATAAGTAATAATAATAATAAATGAATACCAGTACCAATCTACAACATAAAAAGTACTCAAAAAACATGGAGTTTTTTTTTCTCTGTTGGCCCATGACTCCTGGTCTTTGGGCTGCCTGAACTATGGTAGATTTACTGGGCATCACTCTATTGGATAGAACTGATTTTCCTAACAGGTATTAATTGCAAGTAAAATCTTGGTAAGGATGAAATTTGGTGTTACTTCCTTTCTCCATGCTTGGGATTTTGGTCTGGTTTGGACTTGTTGCAGGTCATGTTTGCACTGTCAAAAGCTCTGAGAATTTATATTGTGTATCACACTGTTGGTCTAGAAGATACATTTTATGAAAAGTTTAAGTGGGTAGTTTTTTTGTTTTTACATTCTCTGGGGTACCCCCAAAATTAAGAACAAACTACAGAATGACAAGAAGAAATAACTGACAAACTGTTTTCCTCTGCCTTCTTTTTCAATGCTAGTCAAATGGAAATATTTCATAGAACATATGCGCCCCAGGATACTTTTTTCTCATTTTTTTTGAATCATGAGCTTCATCTCTCATCTGAAATCAAGAAGGATTAGTCGTCTTGACAATCAAAACCCTGGAACATCGTGTCCTGTCCTGAGAATTATAAACATGAGAGGTAGTGGCTGTGGTCTGACAGACCTTGTAGTAGAACCAGTTACACTTCTGTTATGTGGCGGGAATTCAGGCCCTCCTTGTTGAATATCTGTCTGATAGCTTTCATTCTACTCGCTCTTTGGGTTCATTGTCTTTTGTGCCATTGTTATTGAAGGAACTGAAATATACATAGGTATTTAGATACATAGATGTTTTAAAAATGGCCCATGTAATATGACAAGTGGGCCCTAGAATCATGGCCTCCCATGAGTTGTTGAGGTCTGTTATAGATAATTTATTGTCAACTTGACTACACCTGGAATCAACTAAATTCAAGGAGCTGGGCATACCTGCAAGACATTTTCATGTTTGTATCATCTGAATTGGGAAGACCCACTCTAAGTCTGAACCATACCATCCAGTGGCAGCCCATAAAAAAGGACTTGAAAGAAGAAACTTTTCTGCATTTAGCCTGCTTTTCCTTACACTCATTTGCAAGTTCATGCACTCTGAGGCATGTCTTCTCTAGCATTATAACTTCTTCAGTATTTCAATCAAGACTGAAGATGAGTCAGGACCGTGAGGAGTGCGTTTACCCATTGAGATGGTGATACAGATCTAACGGGAGATCACCAAGTCCAGTTGGAATGGGACTGATGGAACAGGGGACCAAACCGGACTCTCTGAATGTGGCTGACTGTGGAGGAGGACTGAGAAACCAAGGACAATGGCGATGAGCTTGAACTTTACAGCATGGACGGGCTCACTGTGAGCCTTGTCAGTTTGGTTGCTCACCTTCTTGGACTTAGGGGGAGCTGGGAGGACCTTGGACTTAACATAGTGAAGGGAACCCTGATAGCTCTTTGGCTTGGAGAAGGGCGGAGTAGGGGTATGGGTGGAAGGGAGGGGAGGGAAGAGGGAGGAGGAGGGGAGGAGATGAAAATTTTTAATAAAAAAATGAGAAAAAAAAAAGACTGAAGATGACCAGTTCGCTAGTGATTCCCTGTTACTCCAATATCAGATCAGGACTGAGGAGATATCACTCTCATTGGTTAAATAGTTACTAGCTTGTTTTCCTCTGTATATTGAGATAGGCATGTTTGGTACAATCAGACCAGAGCTTTGTAAGCCACTCTAATAAATCATGATATATGATAATTTTATCAATTATATTCATTTAGAGAAGCCTGATTCAAGGCCTTGCAGAAGCAAAAAGAAACTCATAATCATACAAAGAATAAAATGTATTTATGTATCTGTCTTGTCAAAATGAATCTCATTTCTGTTTTTAGTCTGGAAGAAGTCTAAAATAGTCAACTCCACCAAGTAACTGTATAGCCACCTGCAAAAATTATGGCATAAGAGACTTAAATTGGGTTTTCTTGCAGGCGAGTTGAACTCTGCTATTGACAGTTGTTATATTAGCTTTTGTTAGTAGGTTTATGTGCATCTCCTCATTTTTTATCCTCGTGGTCTCTTCATTTATATTCTTTTCTCCAAAGACAGAGGTAGCCAATGACATAAACTATCTTATACTGAATGGTCAAGGCATTTTTCTCCTTGATTGGTAGATATTTTTTTCATGATCAATAGCATAGTGGGGAAATCTGGAAAAGAGTCATCTCTCATATAAATATTAGCATTTAATGACTTCCCTTGATGTCCTTGTCCTTCCATATTTCCATATCCAGCATTACTTTACTAATTAACTTCTTGTCTTTAGTTTTTCTACTCCTACCACCCAAACAAGTCATTTACAGCTGTTCAAATTTCATATATAATCTGACCCCAGGGAACTTTTCTTTTCTTACAAAGTAGGAAACCAGATGTCTTTTCTAAATCTTTGTTTATTAGGAACGACTTCTATTGTGCATGTCTCTCAGGGGCATCCCTATGCAAAGCTGTGCTTCAGGGAACATCCATGATACACTTATGATCTGTTTGACTGCTATAGTCTCACCTTACTGCACTTAGGAATCAGATACAAGTTGTATTATAAAAAGGCCAATGCAACAACCAAAGCCTTCTACACAGAGGATGCAGACCGTGTAGGAAATAAAAGCACTATGATCTCATCCACACTGACCAAGCCTAGGGTGTGAGTCCATCGTTTGCCCAGATGTCTGTTTACTGCAATCAACTTCGGCATGTTTCCCAGTCATTTGTTTATACATATTCAGGGAACTGTTACTCTAAGGTTCTGGTGAGTTTCTCTTCTTTGAAAAAATATTTTTATTTTATGTGTATAAATGTTTTGTTTGCATCTATATATGTGTAACATGTCTATGTTCAGTGCCATTGAGGCATCAGAACCCCTAGAACTAGAGTTTCAGATGATTGTCAGCTGCCATGTTGATGCCAGGGAACTAAAGCCAGGTCCTCAAAAGGAGCAGCAAATACTCCTAACCCCCAAGCCATCTCTTTAGCTTCAAGTTTCTCTTCTTGATAAAAACATGTAAAATAGAAATTACAAGAATGAGCAATAGTCATTCAGTTGATATTAGTTTGTAATTGACCCCTTCCCCCTTCCCCCTACATCTCCATGCTTAGTTCATTTCTTCTTAGCTTTCATTATTGCTGTTCTTAGAGGCTCTCAGATCCAGCCTCTCATACCTGAGAAACCTGAACCTTGAGACTTAAATTCATCATGGAAAGGAAATCCTCTTCATACCCCAGCATCAATACATTTGGAGAAAAGTCTTAAGAGATGCTGATATCAGCTCTGTGAGTTCACATGAGCCCCTTTCTGCATATTCCAAGGCATAACTAAATAAAGAGGTATACCTTGATCAAATATCTGCCATATATTCATCTGGTGATTGGTGGTTGTGTAGGGCTAATTTTCATATAGCAGATTCCAACAGACTGGCACTTTGGAAACACGACTTGACTGTGGGGTGGAAAATAAATTGTGGGAGGAAGATGAGTGGACATCTTATGACCATCAATCTCCAAATTCATGGCCCAGAATAAGTGAGTGTTGACCACAAAAGATACTACCATTCTCTATGCATTATATGTAATTTAATGGTGTAGTTAAGAGTTTTGATAACACTTCATTTTATTATTTATTTTAAATAGATAGTGTTGAGAGACTGTCATAGTAAATCCCAACTGCTCCCATAGCTTCTGGGAAGAGCTGTGGAATACACTTAAGTTACCCCTACTTCCAATCTTCTATTGCGCAGAGCTGACAGGTTGTAAACGCTGAGTTTATATCATATCCTCTTTCATTCTTACCTTCAACCCTTCATAAGTCAAGTTTCCAAGTGTTTTCTTACCATCTTCCTACAAAATGGAATGCACTAGTGAAACTTTTTATAATTTTTCTCAGTATGGTAATTATAGCAATCATATGATAAAATGTATGTACAAGTGCTTGTGAATTCTTTATTCCACTTATCCATTTCTTAATTTCTATTAAACCAGGAACTAAATCCCATATGGGAATCTATGTTAAATACAATATTACAACATAGAATGATATCAATGGCTACAATGGACACATTTTGTCCATTGTTATTCATTAAACACCTCCAGGAGTAGCCCCTGTCTACATGGGAGTTGAGTGTGATCAGAGAGGAAGGACTCAACAGAATGGTGCAGAAATTCAGTTTTGTAAACATGCCCAAGTTTCACTTATTTACTAAAAATTCAATTACTATAGTTATCATTCTGACTTTGTATTCAAATGTACAATTATTGTTATTGTTATTAAACACGTGCAATAAGACCTCATACATGTTGATTGAGGCTTTTTATGCACTTGGGTACGGGGCCATTTGCAGGGAATGCGTATTCCTGCTTCTACACAGATGGTTCCCAGCAAACAGGCAATCTCTTTCCACAGGGAGTCACCTTGCAGCAGCTGGCATTTCAGATCGTTGCATAGCTGTCAATGTTTACCTCAAATAGGCCTCTTCTGTATTCCCGCTATCCATCATCTAGATTTTATTAGGAGGATATTATTTCTCAACATGGTAGTGCCTTCAGGAGGTGAGACTGTTTGCTTCCCTCATGAGTGAATGGCATTAAAAAAAAACATGTTTTCTGAGTTGTTACTCTGGTAAGATCAAATGGGTTGAAATACAGGGCAGCAACATTGCTGTCTTTTCAAACCGAAGCATGTCTTACGTGACCGGACTTACATCTCAACTTTGTCTTATGTGACCTGACTTACATCTCAACTTTGGAAAAAAAATCTGAACTTGAAAACTCTGAGGCTGTTAAGCGACAATTTAAACTTCCAAAGGGAAACTTTAGTTTTTCCCCATAAAATATATTTTGACCCTAATTTCCTTCCCCACATTTCCTCCTATATTGTACCCACCCCAGCCCCCATCCAGCTCAATACCTTTTTTCTCTCTTTAGAAAACAAGCAAGGAAATAAGACAAGCCTGAATAACAACAAAAAGCAAAGAAGAAGCACAAGGAACAAACACATATAAAACACACACATACCAACAAAAGAGTAAAATGATGTACTTATGAACAGATAGCTGCACCTTAAGTAAATAGGTCTGAGATAGGCAGTTTCATGTTTATTTTGAAATTTTCAAGTATCAGTCCTGGTGATAATGATTGTGAGGATATAGTGATTAGAATCAATGTGATTTTTATAAGCTGATAAACATAATGCCACAGTAATAGATGGAAAGGATCATAGAGTGTGGCTACCATGCCACAGTCTATTTTCAAATATTTTTTTTCTTGATCTATGGAGATTCCCATGGATTCCATTCATTTCTGGTGAACTAGAAAGAGTTGACTATAAGCAATTTGAAATTTCTGTTATTTATTATTAACTTTGAGAATTCAGAACAAATAATATCTTTTTATAACTTACAAAACTTACTTTCACTATCTATTTAGCATGTACGTGATTGTGTGCATGCTACTGCACATGTGTGGAAGTCAGAGGGTACCTTGTGTGAGTCAGGGCTCTTCTACTATGGGGGTTCTGGGGATTGAATTCAAATAGGCAAGCTTTTCAGAAGTTGCCTTTACCTAATAATAAATAGTACCAGCCCTAGGATACGGTCACTTCTAATTATAAACACACATATGTACATATGTGAGGATTACAGCATCTGTTTTGTGATCGGCACATGTATTTATCCTACATGATAAAAGAAATTCATAAAATGGTTCTGCCAATTTTATTAAAATTGCAACAGAATTTGCAAGAACAGACACTAGCTAAATATGGACTGAGGTAGACGTAGATAGAAGGATCCAATGTGCTTACTATTGTGTATCAAGCTTAGAAAGACAATGGTTGAAAACAAATAGAAGCATTCACATCCCCCTAGAAGAGATTAAGAAAGGTCGTATTAGAATACTAAAAATATGAAGAGTATTTACAAACATTTAGACGTATCTTCACTTTAATTTCAACAAAGTCAGAAAGAGGTAAGGGAAATGCACATTTCAGTTGATGTAAAACTTGAAAAAAACCACCTTTGACAGAGCAGGAAATGTGCCTTAGCTTCCTGTCATTATAAGAAAACATTTGAAATAATTAAGCTTCAAAGGGAAAACATTTATGTTGTCTCAGATATTTGTAGTTTCTGAGATCATGAAAACTGGTGCCTTCCTTAATCTCCAATAGATAGAATCCTAGAAGATCATAACTACATACCTTAAGATCCAGAGAGCAGGGGAAGAGGAAAACATGGAGGTACCCCCTCAATTTTTGCTTGATTTTTACCTAAACATATGTATATATGTGCAGGATGAATTCTGATCATATCAGGTAAGTATTCTACACACTGTGGGAGAGCTATACCCAAAACTCCCATAGTTATTCCAGAAAACATACCATCAAGAACTAAAATCTTCCATCAGATTCAGCTATTTAAAGGTTCTGTCCCTCCCAGTAGCATCTCCCTGGAGACTAGACTTTTACTACATGTTCCTTTGGGGAGTATTCAACATAAAGACTATAGCAACAGGAAGATGTTTTGAAAAAGAGAAAACAGATGCCATAAATATTTACAGTGAAAAGATCAACTTACTGCTGTTAGATTTTGGAGGAAGAACCAGAAAGCTAAAGCAGATCAAAGGGAATATTGTATATTGTATATAAGGAAAACTGAATGATGACCAGTCACAGAAACATCACAATGTTGAATGATTAAGGCACAAGTGGGAAGCACACTATTTAAAGATTACAAACAAAAAATGATTAGAAAAAAGTATAATAGCAACTATCAGTGGTGCCCAGAACAGAGTAAAGATTTAACAGAAATAATAACTGAAGTCATCAAATGCTATTTCAAGTAGTAATATTGATCCAGCAGTGAAGCAAAAAACTGGGACAGAATCAAAGTTATATAAAATCTGTAAAGTGGCAGGTAGAGAGATGGGTAGTATGATGGTTTGAATGAGAATGGCCCCTGGAGGCTCTTATAATTGAATGTGTAAGCACCAGGCCGTGAAAATATTTGGGAAGGATTAGGTGTTGTGGCCTTATTGGAGTAGGTGTTGCCTTCTTAGGGAAGGTGTGCCACTGACAGTTAGCTTGAGGTTTCAAGAGTCCACATAAGGTCCAGCCACACTCTTCTCCATGGTGAATGGACTAACCCTTAAAAGCTGTACACAAACCCCCAAATAAATGTTTTCTTCTTTACGTTGTTTTGGTCATAGTGTCTTTTCACCGCAATACAACAGTAATTGAAATAGGCTGACAAGATGAGAGAGGATTAAAGACTGAGTAAAATGAGGAAGGCATTGAACACATATTACTTTGGGCAGGATGAAATAAAAAAGAAAGTCATGCCATCTATTCTATTTTCCTTAGAGTGAGAAACAGGTAAGTGTTCTAGGTTTTTACAAAAGCTGCAAGTTAGAGATGGTGAAGATACTGGGAAAGGATGTCCCTAACAAACCATGCTCTCAATGTTATGAGATGCTAGAAACCAGTGTCTTCTAGAAAAAGAAAATAGGCAGAGGGATCATTTTTATACATTATCTTCTTTTCAGATGAGACCCAAGGAAGAGACCAGACTGGTTATTGAGTTTAACGGAAATTTGCTTCCCTCCTCGTTGACTGGTTCTATTCGCCTTAACTAGAACCGTACAGGTATTGTACACAGCCAAAGGAAACTGAGTCCCACAGGACACACTCCACATCCAGATCTATGAAGCTGCAGTCCTAGGTCTTCCAGATCTCTCTATCCCTGCAAGCAGACATCCCAAGCTTAAGTGTTCCTCTGCATTTTTTCCTTTGCTCTTTTTTTTTTTTTGAGTTTCATTGTAGTATTTTTTTTCCTCATGGTTTATTTTTTTATATTTAAAAATTTCCATCTTTTTTTTTGTGGTGTTATATGACCGTAGGTACTCACCTGAAACCCTTTGAAATCCACCTACCTGAACACTTAAAACAATTGCAACAGTGATGCTCTGTTCCATGCCTGTGTTTGGAGACAATGTTAGTTACAGAAAACAAGCCCTTTAGAGCCTCCAGGGAGCCTGTGATTCAGTTACAAAGGAGAATCTCAGACTCCCCCTAGCTCCCTTGTTTAAGATGTTCGCTTTTATTATTTTATTACTAGCAACCTAGAAATGGGAAAGAGAAAAAGAAAACCATGTCATTCTGGAAATAAGTGACCTAATTTTAGCTCTAGATGAAAGGGAAAGTAAGATGAATCAGAAGAGAATAAACCAATCTGTGGGAGGAGCAGGCAGGCATCTGCGCTTCGAAGGGATAAAAGTCAGCAAAAGTTCCTAAAGTCTGAGGCTGAAAGAACAAGCTGCAGGAGAGTTCTGGCAAAAACAGGATACAGAGAGTTCTGAGAAGGGACCCTCAGCTCTCTGCGCCTATCTTATGGTTACCCTAGACAGGCCTGGAAGATGCTGACTAAGGCATTTTGAGCATCTGAGTCCTAAGCACAGTTCTAATCTCGGACTTTCTCCACCAGAACCACTTCCTCTTTTCCTATGAGCCAGATCCCAGCATCAAGCACCACAGCATTAGGTGGCTGGAGAAGGCAGATTACTAAACTTTCACACTGTAGTAAAAACAAGCATCACACACAGGCTTCTCTTCCCAGGAGAAGCAAACACAGCATTAGGCTAGAAAAGCATTTTTCAATGTTAATATATAAAGACAAATGGAAGAGATTCTCTGTAGGGTGACAAATGGGATTGTTTTTGGTGATGTGGCTGTAATATGAATCAGCTGGGTGAGAATTAACTCCTTTAAATTTATCTGTGACTTTTGGGCAAGATCAAGATGAAGGCAAAGGCTTTACTATATGATGGGCTGGCTGCAACATTGTTTTAGAATTATGAGGACTGAAGGACTGCATTAAGGACTCGCACAATGTGCATTACAGAGAGGACCATGAATTTGGTCCTTTTTCCATCTATCATCTTGGAAAGAGGAGTAACTTCACCTCTGATAACAATTGTCCTTGTGTCAGGTATTCACTAAAAGGGGATGAAAGTTATTTCTCAAAGTGAGGACCAGAGAAGCAGCACAGTGCTCTTTAGTGTCCAAGAAGTAGTGAGTAATTAAGCTTCAATATTTCAGTTTTGGAAATTTTAAGAAACTATATAAAATGCTTGCTATCATGGACTGTGGTTTTAATCATGTAATTTCATGTTTAGTTGCTTCCAAGTTCCAAATCCCCTCAAAATCCAAGACTACTTGTTTAGCATTTCTATTAATTTCCTGCACAATTTTTAGCTTTTTATTAGGGAGGTATCTCATATTGGCTTTGTAAAGGGTTAATTACTTAAGTCAATACTAGGTAGTCAGGGGTCAAACTGTGGACACTATCACCACTGTTTCTCTTTATCTTTTTAAGCAGCCCGGTGGACAATAGATTATTATTCCCAGATTATATAAGAAGCCTACATCCGAAAGGACATTAGCACAGGAGCAAAATTTGGAGACATCTTGACTGGCTTTGAACTTACTTAACTGCTCCTACTTAACTGCTGTGTGTTTTTGAGTAAGTTGGTTGAACTCTCTGTGGCTCAGATTCTTTCTTGGCAAAATCAAATAATATTTGTGTATTTTGCACAAGGTGATAAGAAATTCGAAGTGGCTATGCTGTATTCAAAGGAAGTTTTCTATAAATATTAGTCAGTATCATAATTACTAGAGAGGATAAACATCTCTCATTTATGTACCAACAGCTTCTGCAAAAGATATGCCAATCTTGCTCCAGAGCCAGTGGTGTTCTGCTTTCCATTATCAGGGTATATGTATACCACACACTGTGTTGTTCTATGAATTGAATTAAAGGTAATATACTGAATAGTCTTCAGGATAAATTATCTCAACTTTGAAAGGATCAGAAAATTCATTTCAGAAATTGAGAGGTATCAAATCAGTATAAACATTTGGCTATTTCTACATTAAAGATGAAGGAAGCTATCTATGATTGTTAAATAAAGAAATAAAATAGTTAGGCAGTGTTGGCACAAGTCTTTAATTCCTGTACTCCAGAGGTAGAGACAGTCAGATCTCTGTGAGATTGAAGCCAGCGTGGTCTACAGATTGAGTCAGGACAGCTAGGGCTGTTACCCAGTGAAACCTTGTCTAAAAAAAATAAATAAATAAAACAAAGAGATTCAATGTGAATATCTTTAATGATGGAAATGGCAAGAAAAGTTTCTTTCTCACAAGAGTAATGAACACTTTACAAGTGGAATAAGTTAAATCTGATATTCATTAATGTCTTTTGCATAACCTGTCCTTGGTAAAGAGAACAATTTAGGGTTGGTGGAGTATTGACTAGATGTGGTGATAGATAACCTAAGACTGGACAATCAGAGAGGGAGAAGGAAACATGGTGGAGGAAATAATGCCTTCTGCACAAAAGGCTGGATGTGAATGGGGCATTTAGGATAGAAGACTAACTCAAGCTTATCTCTACAGGGAAAATTTTGAAAACACACTATTGACATTGATCTCTTGGGCTAGAACAGTCTTGCTTCTCTGATTTGCTTATAATTTTAAGTTCCATGAACCTGCAGATGGAAGCCTTGCTCACTCCTGAAACTGCTCCTTAATGACTTTCTCTTAATCTCCAAGTTTTCTCAAGTTCCAACTCTGGTCTTGAACCCAAGTCAATGAATGTTATGAAAGACATTCACATCTACAAGGAAAGCTGTTCACATGCAAACAGAGACTGCCACTTTGCCTTGGAAATGAGAAAATGGTGACTATTAAGTTTTTGCTAGGTATACAAGAGATTGGGTGAAGGAGGAAAAAGAGATGGGCTGTACAGGACAGAGTCACAAGTGAGTCTGGGGATGCATGCAGCTGGAGGAGTGGCCCCCACAGATTATTTAGCTGACTGCTGCTGGTGCCCTCCTCGCTGCTGCACTGAAATGGTCACCTTGCCATTGCCTTGTTTCCCCTGCTGCTTCTTAGTTTGAACATCTTGCTCTGCAGTCCTAAAAGGAAATCTGGTCTAGAAAGAAATCTTCATTGTGCCTCGTGCTGCAACATTAGGAGAGCAAGCACAGGTGCATATCCTCCATTGACCTCACTAAGAAACTGAGAAGCCTGTTGATAAGGGATGAGTGGACCAATCACAGACATTTGTCTAGACCAATTACAACTATTCATTTAGAAACAATAGCAGCCTTGCCCCTTAACACCAATCACAATCATCCACACTCACAATTTCGATCAGTCACAACCTTGCTCATTATCACAAGACACAGTATTACCTCTACCAGAGAAAGTGCCTTTCCTTAGACCAAGACAGAAATGTTTCCTCAAGTACTGTGATTTCAAAATGTCTGGTACAAATAACCTTGCCTGTGCCTTTAGGATATGGGGAAACAGCTTCAGCCTTTAGCATAGTTGTCTCAAGGCATTCTTTAATATTCACAATATCTGATGCAGAATAAGGACAGCCCTAAGACTGTTGCCCTGACAATCCTTTTGCTCATGGTAGCCTTTCCATCATGGGAAAACGCAGTAGCTGCTAACCAGGGGAGCCGAACTATACCATTCCCATCATCTTTGCTTATTTATAGTATAATAAACATCAGAATGGGTGGTTACGATTGTAAACTTAGAGAATTGATCCAAATACCAGTAGCAGACATTCTAATACATTTTAATAATGCTTTTAACACTGCTCAGTGCTTGCCCACTGTGCAGAAAGAGGTGGTTCCTCTTATTATTCCTGGTTTATCTGTGCAACAACAAAGCAATATTTCTGCAACACAACACTGGGTTATCTTTTTAAGATGGGAAAAAAGACCATACAGTGTGAAGACTGATCCTCTTTATATGATGTCAGGGTGTTCTTACAGCACAGGTCTATATCTCTGCTGCCCCTAGTCATTCCTATTGCCCCATGTTTGCATTTCTCTAATGTTTCCAGGCATTAGTCTCTTTCCAGGTCACTACATTGACCTGTGTTTTTTTTAAAGAACCTAGAAAGGAAATAACAGGCTTTATTTTAGAAAGCAAGTGACAAGCAAACTCATGCACTAGGATTCAGTACAGGAACAAATTCTGAGTATCCTCAGACTGTATTTAAAGAGTCTTTGAGCTCATTTTCCAGTATCAATTTCCCTTAGGGCTCAGAGCCCAGATATTCACATGGGCTCCATTCTCCCTCACATGTTCTCTGTACACACTCACCAAACACCCGATTTTCTTATCATCACGTAAATAATGGATGTGTTCAATTTTCACTATCCTTAGAATTTCTTCAGGTTGTGATTTCCTGAATTGGAATCAGGAACAGATTACACTAATAGAGGATTTGTCTATGTGAGTGTGGTACTGTGGTAATGTGATTCTGAGTTTGAAGGTGCACTAAAATGATCTAGGAATTCCTGTTTTCAGTGTTAAATGCAGGAGGTCTGGAGAGCATCTGGCACTTTACATATCTCACAAGTTTCCTTTTGAGTTGCTACTGGGGTTATAGGAGAAAACTCTTAGAACTACAAGTCTTCTGTATCTTCAAAAGCTATTCGGTGATTCCCACCAGTTGGAGAGAAATGTGGCATTGATACAAAAGCTGTGATCTGGGCAAGCTTTGATTCAGGCCTGAGTTTTAGAAAGAGCTCTACTTGTGTACGGCTGGTGATATATACTAAAGAAAGAGGTGAGTACAGCTGATTTACTCAGCAAATAGAGATGTAATAGGGAAAGGATCATCTGAGGAACTAAAGAGTGTTTCCTAGATTGTTACAAAATACCAGGTTAAAAATGGGCATTCTTAATGTAAGGTGTTGGAAGCAGCATGTGGCAGGAAGCAGGTAAGGTAAGGGAACAATGGCTGCTCTGGCTTTAATATAACATGAAGGTGGTATTATGAGGAAGAAGAAACTTTGACATATGACGACCTTTGCTTAAAAACCAGTGTCTTCCAATTACCCAGATGCACTGAATTTACTATAAGTAAATTAACTGCTCTGATACTTAGTTGCTTTATCTGTGAGAAGCAGGCAGTTGTGGTATCATCATAGGATTAAATAAGCTATCTCAGACACTGAACGTACATAGGTTATTGAATAAAGTAATAAATACCTTTATTTAATATGATGAGGGAATTAGGCAACGATCAGAATTCTTGACCCATACATCAACGTTGATAGATGTCTGTGTCTAAGCAGAACTTATGATGATTGGTTTATTGTACTGAATTTGAGTTACAGGAGGGAATGTCAGACTACACAGGACCTGCGATCCCCTGCACTCTGGCATTAGAAATGAAGAACCTGTAGAAGTGAACTGAACCAAAAAATTGCCAGTAGGAATATGTCCCAAATGCCTTGTAGAGTTTAGGAAAATCCATAATCCATAATGAAGGATTAGGGCTCAGCTTCAAAAACATGTCATGTCAAATGGAGCAACAAGAAATAATTACTAAAAATAATAATTGCAATGAATATTTATTGAATCATTTCTGAGTTTGTGTGCCATATCATGCAGCTTTGAAGTATACACATGTATGCATTTACTTTAGTTTGCATATGTTGTATACATGCATATGCATGGTTGCAATAAGATGAATATACACTATCTCACATGAACTTATACCGTAAGTTAAAAATAAATATATATATATTTGAGATTTGAAAAGGAATTAAAAGAATACGTTCAAATTGTTCATGGTGGGACACTTCTATAATTCCAGTACCAAGAATTCTTAAGTACAAGTGACAGAGGTCATTCTCAACCTGGGCTACTCAACCAGACACTATTGTAGGAGGCCACTTGTTCATTTCCTGGCCACCCAGACTCTCAAAATAATCACACAGAAACTATGTTATTTAAATTATTGCTTGGCCCATTAGCTCTAGTTTCTTATTGGCTCACTCTTACATCTTAATTTAACCTATCTCCATTAATCTGTGCGTTACCGTGAGGTCATGGCCTATGAGCAAAATTTCAGTATATCTGTTTCCAGAGGCAGCTCCATGGCTACTCAATGCCTCTGCTTTCTTTCCCCCAACATTCATTTTAGTTTTCCCCCACCTAGCTCTATTCTCCCCTATCACAAGCTCAAGACAGTTTCTTTATTAACCAATGGTATTCACAGCATACAGAGGGGAATCCCATATCAAGTTTTTGTCTCACTGTTGGTAAAGGAAAGAGGACTAACTGGTTCTGCATGCCTACAACATCAACTAATGTTGCTTAAAACTGGCCTTTCAAATATGAGATTTTGCCATTTTTTTACAGTCTATTATGTTTCCAGTTTATGCTTAGAAGATTGAGGGTTTCTTATGTAAATATTTGCATATTTATTTGTACTTAAGTATATTTTAAATTTTTTATGTAGTAATATATGTTCATGTATATAATAATTTTTATGTGATTATTCATATACAAGTATACATGTGTATGTGCATGTATTTATATATTCACACACATTCACTGTATTTGTTATTAGTTCTGTGGAATCCTGACTAAAATATGAGCCATCCCTGAGATTTCAATGCTACTTTCTTTGTCCAACCAGGCTTATCTTTTGCATTCTGTTTCTACTGATTCTTACATTATCTCATAGATACTCAGATGTGACTTATGCAGGCTTACAAGAAAGGATTTCCAAATTTTACATAACAACTTTTATCCTTCCCACTCACGAAGAGTCATTATTAAGAATCCAGTCATTAACAGTATCCTGTTTTTATTTCTCCCGCTGTGCCTGACTTATCTCTATGTGCTTCTGTAAAACCACGAAGTTGGGCTAGGTGTGCTATGCAGGAATTAATAGACCAGAGGCCCAGATATTTAATGTCCACTGGGGTTTGGTGATGAGAAGTCTGACATTTTAGGTGTACTGAGAATATAGTTAAAGGGAGATAAGGAAATCTGCATTGATCAATCCTCTTTACATATACCATCTGATCCATGATAAGTAGGGACAAGTAACTGGTATGATATTTTAATGTCCCTAATGGGAAAATAAATGGGGCAAATAAATCACACCCACAATGAGTTATCAGAGAAGAGCCATAAAATTATAGTCTGGTGTTGTCCACATAGTCACCTCTTCTTCCAGGATGCTGTGAAATTCCATACATGTTTCTGATCATAGTTTGATACCTGAGTGTTGATAATTGCTTTTGGTACAAATTCATGTCATGCTTGATAGGCAAGACATATTTTGTAACATACAAATGATATACTTTAATGACCACTTTCTACTCATGATATGGGATTTCCCTCTGTATGCTGTGATTACCATTGATTAATAACGAAACTACTGTGGACCTATAGCAAGGCAGAACTTAAATAGGCTGAGAAAACTAAACTAAATGCCAGGAGGAAGAAGGTAGAGTTAGAAAGAAGTCATAGCCCTTCTGGAGCCAGATAGAACTTTATCCAGTAAGCTTCAGCCACATGGAGATACACAGATTACTAGAAATGGGTTAAATTAAAATGAAAATACATTTGAAAAATATATCTCATTTTGTTCAAAGACGGTAAATTAAGGACATGCCCTAAACTGTCAATGATGATCGAGTTTTATTTATCTCCCCATGACAGTACTAAAATTTCAAAATAATCAGCTGAATTATGATTTCACTTTTGATAGATGGCAGTAGTTGCTCTCTTCTATTCCAGGAATGAAAATAAAAATCATGGGGCTAAAAGTAAAAAACACTTTTGAGTTAAAATATTTAGTTTCTGTAGAGCTTAGAAACTATCTCAAGAAACTTTGTCACATTCTTCTGGTTAGTAGGAGTCATAAAACAGAAGCCCTAACAATTTAGAAAGTATATAAAAATCATTTCAGCGAGCCAGGTAACACACCCCTGCTCAGGTACAAAGAGGGCAGAAAGAGCCATAATATCTTAGGATTCCCTACCTTGCAGCTTCTTCACACACTGGGTTTTTTATTTTCCAGCTTCAGTGCCTTTCTGCTGAGTATTGTGTAAGATGATTTGTCCCATGACACATAGCAGAGGCATGAGGATTTACTCTTTGTCCTCGTGGACTCTTGTGTAGTCATTTTGGGAAACTCAAATGCCTGCACTAAGCTTGTTTTCTATAATCACTTTCCAACACACAGTAAGAATTACCACCAGTATGTTTTTATAGAATATTCTTGACATTGTTGTTTACATATTGCTATTGACTGTTGCTCATGACACTGTTACTATTGTCTAGAATCACCAAGGTGTTCCTCTTAACTACAACAAAAGATAATGCCACTTTCCATGAAGACTCCTTAAATCTACCCATCCAGAGGAAACATAAGACATAAGGTCTTTAAAATTTACTAAAAGGAGGGAAACATAGTGTTTCAGACTGGTATTCTCCAAAGTACTTTCTTCTTTACTGTACATTTTAGTTCAAGAAGAGTGAATTTTAGGTTAGAATGCATAAACAGTACCATTATTAGATTGATAACTAACTTTGTCCTCGTATGACCAGAGTTTTCAAAATCATGGACTTAGTGTACATTAAGAATAGAACATTAAAAAAGAATAGGTATTTATGTTCTAGATTTTACTAGTTTGACTACTCCCAAATATGCAAGAACAAAGTTAAATTTATCTAAACATTTTAATACTGTCCATCCTACCTGGTCTAGTTCAATTGTTCCCTTGACTTTGTTAGAGGCTTAACATTGGAAAAGATCACTTAAGGGGAATGACACACCCCATAGGGATGAAGCAGTCACTATAAAAAATGTTATGTAGGAATGTTGATTACTAGCAGAGAGGTACATCCTTTTCTATTAGCAGACTGAGTATCCATATGCTAATATGCTGTTAGGCCCCATGGCTATTGATTAAGGTATTTAGTTATTTGCCCTGTAATGGTCTTGAAGCTGTAACTTAGAGGCCTCTAAGAAGAGAGTTGCTTACTTAAATAAGGACAGAAGCGCTGGACTGTCATTTGTACAGAAGTCAATCTTTCCAAGCCCATGCTTTCGGTCAGTTACTGACTGAGTATAATAAGTACATTAAGGTCAGTCCAGGAGTATACCCAGGTGTATCAGCTGAAGGCTAACGACTTCCAGGTTCCTTGAGAGTGACCTTGATGTACTCTTCTTATCCAGCAGGATGAGAAGGATATATTTAAGACCCTTCCTTCTCTCTCATCTTCTTCCGGATGAGCTCTCTTTTCCATCTTTTCCAGCTCTGTGATTTCTGCCAAAGGTCTTTCCCTTATTAAATCCTTAGGTAGTTATTATAGTCATGACATCTTACTTTCATAAGATCTATATTAATGTAGAGCCATATGATGACTCTATGAAATCAATGTAATATTTTTCTTATTTATACATAAAAATTACAAGCACCAAGAATTTGCTGAGATCTCACAATCCATTACTGCAAGTGGGTGTGTAGATAAAACTTATGCGGGGATATGTGCAAATCTTGACTTCTCAAAGCATACCTAAAGGTTATTAACTCTCAAAGTATGTGTATCAAATCTTGTGAATGAAATATTGTCGACTGGATGTAGATGAAAACAGTATTTATGAATTACATGGCACTTTAGAGGGAAATTACTCAGAATAACAGGTTAAGTGTACAGATACAATTTCACATGCAGTTTGCAGAAACTGGAAAAGAAAGGATGGAAAGAGTTGTGACAAAAAAAAATTCTGGGTGTGACTGAGAGAATTAACATGAATCGTTAGCAGTTGTATCATAGTGAATGCAATCTTTGCTAAATTAATTTGTTTAAAATGAAATTGCTGTCTTTCTGTTTGGAGCTAGGTCCCTTACCAGCATGTTCATGGTCACCAAGAAATTTCAAATCATTTTTGAAGCTCAAAAGATCATGTTTCCTCTTAAATATTTTTTAGTTTACTTTTGTAATAGCCCATGATTTGTTTTTACTTGTTATTTCATGGTTCCTTTTAAATTTTTCTTTGCAGTCAAGGTGTGTGTGTGCATGTGTATGTGTGTTTGTGTGCATGTGTATTTGTGTGTGTTAGTGTGTACCTGTGAATGTGCATGTGAGTGTGTATACAAACTTAGAGTTTTACATATACTAAGCATATGCTCTGCCACCAACCTATAACCTACTCCTAATATCTTAAGTTCTATTCTTATTTTGTTCACAAAGATTGCTTTTATGAACATAATATTGGAAAAAATATTGAAGACTCCACTGCATTTTTATTTTACTATTGGAGTATATATATATATATATATATATATATATATATATATATATATATATATAAATCAAACAAAAGAAAATAGTTGGGAGTAAAAAAATCTAAGTGGAATTGTGGGCAGGGTGATGGAAGAAAAGAAGGATAGGAAAGAGGGTTAACTAAAATTAAGAATTTATGAAAAATCACATGAAAATGTATTACTTTATAAACTAGTTAAAATATATGATTATAAGAAGGAATTTGAACAAAAGTACCTTGCACAGGTGGAAAGTTTTGATCCAGAAGCCACAGGATATTATATGAAGATTATAGTATCAGGTGTGGGATATCTCCCTATGAACTGTTCATTGTGAAGACCTCAGGGGTCCCTAAAACAGTGCAGACTATTGCCATTGCTGCTGGTTGTTCACCACAACTCCACGGTGACACCGTATTGCTGAAGACATCACTTACCTCAGTTATCCAATGTAGAGAAATGAAGCTGGAATTAAACTTGAAGCTTTCTATTCTGAAACCTGTCAAGTTTCAGAGGGTGCGCTGCAGGCTGCTGGGAGAGAAAAGCTGTCACTATGAAAACTGAATCCTAAAATACTGACCTCGTAAACAAGATGTGTTCATTGATGTAATAGTGGCTCTACAAGTATGAGACTAATCAGCTCCTTTTTAATTGGGTTTTAGGTTATACCACAGGCAGGAATTCTTGCAAGGCACTGTATGCTGATCAAAAGTCCTAGACTGCAGAGGTCGTGGGCATTGGAATAGAGCCTACACTTACATTTTGCTAACTGAAAAGACTGGTAAACTGTCTTCTAAATATTTATGCCTATACCCATGGATTTGTGCTATTTTCACAATTGGTCAGAGAAGCTTCTTTTTACAAAAGAAGGCAGAGGAGAGTAAGTGATTTTTGAGTGTTCAGCCCTGGGCAGGACTTTGATATGACCCCATACAAAGCCCAGGAAACACTGAAGAAAGTGAATAAATAGAGTGTCACAGCAGAGGAAGGGTAGAATACTATAAAATTCTGTCTTCAGGACACGGTATGGCTGCTGTGTATGGTAGGTATGTGTACCTACAAAACACACCTGACTCAAGGACTGGACCTATCAGCGTTTTATAATGGATGAGAGATGAGGGTCATGAGTCCCCACTCACTCTCTGAAGAATTATAGGAATTATTTAATAGCTACTACAAGAAGAAGACATATTTATCAGTAGTGTAATCACTGGCAAGTTGCCCTTGCTTAAGTAAAATACCCTTCTCACCCATGCTCAAGCAGGAAACCCTAACTGAACAGAGTGCATCACAAAAACAAAATAGAATAAAATACTGTGAGAGTTAGAGGAGGACTTATTGGGAGGTAGAAGTATTCATTAAGGAATGGGAGCATATAAGAGAGGATAATGGGAGGAATATGGTTCACTCTCATGTATATGAACTTGTGAATGAACCAGAACTGAAATTTCAGGTCTATTTCACTTGATTCTGCTTCAGCCACATAATCTTATTACATAACTATCTTTACTTTTAAAACTCATGACACGGCACAAGATTCATATGTAAGGTAATTTTTAGAATATTCACAAAGTTGTACTGCTCTTGGTACTAAGTGATTCTAGAAAGAACCTCCATGGCATCAGCAGACTCTCCACTCTTCCATATTGTTTATAAGCTTCACTCTTCTAGCATTTTAGATGTATATTTATCTTTGATTAATTTTCATAAACAGATATGGAGCAAAAATCTATCTGTTTTTGTATATATATATGCATGTATGTGTGTGTATTATTTGTTTTGTACTCGAGGACGAGTAAATGGCAAAGTAATATCACAAAGACAAATCAATGGTGCATACAGTTTCCAGTTTTCAACCTAGGAAACAAATTTTATTCTTTATATTTCAATTCAGTTTTGATCAGTAGTTCAGGAAGAACTCAGGAAAGAAATCATTAATGGCAAATACATAGAGTAAAATATTTCCATGAAAATATGAAAGTAACTCATATTTCCCATTTTGATGTTGATTTCAAGAAATTAAAAATCAAATTTAAATATATATATATATATATATATATAGTAATCAATTTAGGAAGAGTAACTAGTATATTTCAATTCTTTGTTTTCAATTTTATGTCTAGTCTGCCATTGTCAACACGTTATCATCATCATCATTATCATTATTATGGATAATTCTATGGCTTACACTTCTAGTTTATTTTTGATTCATTGCAATATCACTACCAATTATTTGATTCTTTAGATAAGGCATACCGGCTTTTCAATAAAAAGACCTATTGAGTGGTAAGTTTGTCCTATATAATATTAATATACTGTGAATACATTTGCTGTTGGAAATTATTTCCTTTAAATGATTTTTGTTTACCTATTATTCTTTTATTCTGTATTTGTGTGACTGTGAGTTCTGAATGATAGAAAGTTTAGAAAATAAGCAAGACAAGATCTTTATACCAGATGTAAAAAAAGCTATCAGTCTGTATGTGGAAGATGCTATGAGGCCAGGTTTTTTAGAATGCTTTCACTCCTATTTTCTTAGTTTTCATGATCCCTTTAGGTGTCATTTCTCTAAACTGGACTGTCAGCATTGCTGACTACAGTTTCTTCTAGGACTAGTTAAGGCAGCGGATATGCTAAAAGATTTCGGGAGTTAGTTATTAACTAGGAGCCATTTTGTCTCTAGAAGACATAGGACAATATCTGGGGACTTCATTGGTTAATCTACCAGGGGGAAAGCTTGTTCATAGCAGTTCATGAGTGGAGGTCAGGAATTGTGCTAGGCCCCTCTTAATGTGTGGGACAGTATTTGGTATTAGTTACGTGACCCAAAGTATTAATAGTAATAAAGACTTGGGAACTGTGGCCTAAATATCAAAGATATAGATAACTTTACAGAAATCAACTTTGTTATATGCTGCCCTACTTTTTATTTAGTCCTTTGCTCTGGGAACAGCCATGTCTTAAGTTCATTAAAACAAATCTATGGTGAGACCCACAATTTGAATAACTACTACTGTCATCTTCACCATTTAATGCTATCTATCCGAGTGAAATCTTGGAAAAGAAATACTCCTCTACTGTCAGTCAGTCTTATGATTAAAAGATGGGCAGTTTGTTGACAACAAACACATGAGACACTTTGATGGTATATATCAGTTATCAACTTGGCAAGATGTAGATATACCTAGAAGACAATATCCTGGTCATGTTTGTGAGGGAGATTCTAGATCTGTATAGTTGAGGTGGGGCAAGTCATCTTAAATGTGGATGACATTATTCAATAGACTGGAGTTCTCAACTGGATAAAAATGGAAAAAAAATGTGCAGAACACCAGCACCAACTTTGCAGATGGAAAGTGACCTGCATGCCTCAAATTCTTGCTCCTATGCTTCCCACACCATGATGTACTGCATCTACAAATTCTGAACCAAAATATAGTTTTCCTTTCCTATGTATCATTTGTCATATATTTTGTCAGAGCAAAGATCATCTAAGTTGCTGGTTAATCCACCTCTGAACACCTGAGACATATACAATACTTGTGGTAAGAAAATTTCTGTTTGCAATCTTCAAGCTTTGTAAGTGTTTCTATGTAATGATTGGCTGACCACATGCCATGTTGTCAACCCCAACGTTAATGGTCTTCCTGACAGATAATGGTGAGTTAATTTTTCATCTGTTATATAGCCACCAGATCCATACAACCTTCTTTCTACAACAACAAAAAAGTGAAAATTACTCCAAGAATAGAAAGGTAATATATTCAGAGAACTGAGGCCTGCAATTTCCTTAACAGTTTCAAAACTCTGAGTGATTAGGACTGTTCACTGTATAGCTCACAGGCTACTTAACACATATCAACAGAAAATCCTCTTTTTATGAAAAAATTAACTTTTGTTATATTAGTGAATATTATAATTATATATATTATTTATATAAAAATAAAAATTGTATATTTCAGTTATATATTATAATTAATTATGACTAGTCTCCCACCAGATATCTATGTTCTAAATAAAATAGAAAAGTTGTGTCTTCCAAACTGTGTTACTATAAGTTCACTATTTTTCCCACAAAGAATTTCATCTTTAAAAAAGTGCTTGCACTCTTCTTTTATATAAACTAGAAGTATTTTAATTCTGATAACTAGTTTTTATTTTATCCCTTGCCAAATTAGTCCTCCAGGGGTAAAGTGCATTGTTAAGAGTCTTAAATTATTATTGAATTAATAACCACCAGATTGGTGGCAAGTGTAATTTGTTGGGGTCAAGAAGATAATAGTGACTTGATGAACATTGATAATAATATGTTGCGGGTTGTTTTAAAGCCAACAGATTATTTGAAAAAGATTTTAGAAAGTGGACTTAATCTTGACATGTATGACCCATACATATAAGTGTCTTATAATCAGAATAAATATGTCAACCAAAAGACAAAGAATTCTGAATGTTAAACCACTCATAACTTCTGTAGACATACTTCAATTAAGTTAATTCCATCCAAATTCCCTGAATTAGCTTATAGGAATCTCTGCAACTGTACTGCTGATAAGATACTGAGCTGCCCTGTTATGGTTTCCTGCTATTGTTATTCAGCCTGGAACTATCCATTTCAGTAAGGGGACTTTTTTCTTTTCTTTTTGAGATTAGACTATAATTACATTATTTTTCCTTTTCGTTTCTGCTCTAGAAACCCTTACAAACTTCTCTTCTTGTTCTCTTTCAAATTCATGGTTTCCTTTTTCTTGAATGTGGTATATGATTATATAATGTATATATATATATATATATATATATACATATATATGTGTCTACATGTATATTCTCAAGTATAATCTGCTCTCTTTGATGTGTTTATGTCCTGCATTTAACCCTGAGTCCTTGCAGAATTCAGACAACAGAAAACGGGTACATTGAATATTTTAATGATAGTATCCTAGACCAAAAGGCCATATCAGGGCCTGTGGCTCTATGATGGCCAGGATCTGTGCTGATGTCCTGATGAATCTGTTATCATTGAAGGCTGTGTAGACAACAGAGATGAACAGCTACATTTGTTTTCGGCCATACTGCTGCTGTGGCAGTGGTGATATCCAGTCCCAGACACTGTTAAGTATCATGTTGGAGTCCATGGTTCTACCATGGCTGGGGTCTGTGCTGAGGTCCGGGTCCTGCAAAGGTCACATAGAGGCCCAGAGTTAGGCTGTAACCATTCCCACCTGAGTGGCCAGTTCCACCACTCAGAGCAAGGATATCTACCAGGTCCAAGATGCTGCTGAGCACCATGTCTAGATCCGTGGTCCAGCTACAACTGGGGTCTGTGTGGATGTCTGTGGTCTGTGTAAGCTCAGGAGACCCTAGGAACAATGCAAGATAAAATCAGAGGGCCATGCTGAGCCAGTCATGCCCTTACTGGCCCTGGGAAAACTGGCCTTGCCCCTCCCAGGAAAGTACAACAAGACAACTGGTCCCTGCAAGTTGAGAGACAGCCCCCACCTCTCAATACAGGCCAAAATGAACTGACCCTGAGGGTATGCATATTAGGGAGCTTACTCTACCCACTTACCCAAATGGCCCTAGGGACCAGGTCTGACCATCTTGGCTACTAGCCAGGACTTGGGTTGGCCCTCCCCCTAGCATCTACCCTATATAAAACCTGCTGTAGCTAGTGAAGGGATTACTCCTGTGGAACATTACCAGCAAGATCTCCAAGACTCATGGTAGCCATAGAATAACCCAGAGTAGTTCCGGTGAGGATCCAGTGATGATGGTGTACCAGAAACTAGAGGCCTTGAACCAAACCAGTGACTCATTGCAATAGACACTTGCCAGTAAAACTAATGGGAAGAAGAGTTATAGTATAATGCACACTGAATCCTCAATTGTCACCAGAACAAATGAAGAGGTTTTAGAGAAGCAGGAAAGAAGGAAAAGCAAAGATATTTTTCCTGTTATTGTTTTGTATTGCTTTGCTTTTGCTTGCTTGTTTTGATCTGTTTCTTTTTGGGGGGTGTTTCAGGAATGAGGGGAGAATGGAAGTATTGGTAGGTAAACAGAATTGTGGTCTATGATGTGAAACTCCCATGATGTCAATTGAAAATTTCTTTTTCTTTCTTTCTTTCTTTCTCTCTCTCTCTCTCTCTCTCTCTCTCTCTCTCTCTCTCTCTCTCTCTCTCTCTCTCTCTCTTTTTCTTTCTTTCCTGAAGCTGAGGAACAAACCCAGGGCCTTGCACTTGCTAGGCAAACGCTCTACAACTGAACTAAATCTTCAACCCTCTGAAATTTTCTTTAGGGAAATGATATTCATCATAGCAGTGTGAGCTTTCAGTGTAGAAAAGATGTTATAAATGGGGATAGTGTCCCCACGGGCAGAGAGGAGAGTGGGAAGTTGATATCAGAGGAAATATAAGAACAATAATACATATGTGGTAAATAGTTTTGGTATTCACTTGTTTTCTCGTCTTTAAGGAAATTTGAAGTTCTACTTCGTTTTTAAATTCATGGTTCTTGGTTCCTTACTCTATGAACTTTGACAGCTCACAAAACTGATGTCAAGATCCATCTTTGACTGGAAGTCAGTGGACAGGTAACTGGACTGACCCTGTCATATACAGACATAAACTTTATGTCCCCATGCATGGTAAAATATTATTCCATTTTTCTTCTACATTGGCACTGACTTAGGGTACGGCTGTTAAATCTTGGTTGTGTAATGCAAATAGTTTCTGAGATTTCTGAGAAATACAAGAAATAAACTTTTCTTGTTGGAAGTCACTGAGAAAAGGCTTTATTATCACAACATAATGTAAAGAATGCTTACTGAAACAGTAATCAAAGTTATTACACAGCCAATCCTATGTTCATTCTAACTATTATAATTATGTAAACTATAGCCTTCATCATAGTTCATCAGTATGCACACATACGCAACTTCCAAACTATTTTGCAGTTAAGTAAACCAACACTTTTGAATACTTTGTATAAATAAAATATCCCACAATAATTTCACACCCACATGTTTCTACCATTCATGAACTGTACTGTATTACAAAGGGCACATAAATATTTGGAGTATGTGTTTTAAAACTCCATTACTCTATAAATAATCACATATAAAGTTGTCTTTTTAGTGTGCTATCTTGAATTCTGCTATCACCTGAAGTACATTAGATAGATATTTATTTTAGTTTCATAGATAAATGAAATATAATGAGAAAACCACCTAGGATTCTTTTCATGTAACAAAAGGTAAACTGTGTGAGTTATAAAAACTGATCATAATAGCTTTGATGGTCATTGATGCTTATGGAATATGAGACAATGAGATCAAGAGGTGAAGCAGAGTCCAATGAAGGAGATTGAACCCTTGTGTGTGCATAGTTTGGGTAACTAGAAGTTTCTTCAATATTTATAAGTTTAAATGTGATATGGGATTTCCCTCTGTGTGTTGTGAATATGCTTTATTAACATTGATTAATAAGGAAACTGCTCCTGCCTATAGCAGGGCAGGAATATAGCCAGGCTTGAAGAGATATAGAGAGAGAGAGTAGGTGGAGTCATGGAGATTCCATATAGCTGCTGAAGGAGACAGATATTAGAATCTTGCAGGAACCTTACTGGTAGGTCACAGCCTCATGGCAATACATAGATTAATAGAAATGGGTTAAATTAAGAGATCTAGAAAGATTCCCAAGCTATTGGCCAAACAATGTTGTAATTAATATAGTTTCTGTTGATTATTTGTGTCTGAGCAGTTGGGAAACAAAAAACCAGTATCCTCCTACAAAATGGTGCAATCAATGTAGGGCAACTGCTTCCACATAAAACCTGAGAGATAGCTTGGAAGGAATTATAGGTCATAAAGAAGAGAGGTAGCTTAGCTTCTGGTAGCAGCATTTGCTTGTGTAGGATCTGTTGCAAGAGGCAATCAGAGACTTAATTCCTTTCAGAGAAGGCTTCCTGATTCAGCAATAACAGCAAAACCCTCATAATTCTTTAAGAAGGCTTCCTTCCTTCCTTCCTTCTGACCTCTTCAGGAAGTCTTGCACTTAAATGGGGTTTGTAAGCAAGCATGCTACTATTGCTTAATGGTGACAGAGACCCACTGTGTCCCTGGATTTGGGGTGGTGAGCATGTCTCAAAGAGTTGGCAGTGAACATAGTTCACCATGATGGATGAACTGGAGCCAATTAGTCCTAATCACGTTGCATAGCTGGTTATGAAGCACTCCTGGTCAGAAAACGAATTACAGATACGCAATAAAACAGATTCAGACAGAAATAAACCTCTGAAGGGGTCATAGTGTATTTAAAAATGTATATAAGCTTCAGAGAGGAGAAGAAAAAAGTATAGATAAAAAAGTCTTTAAAGAGGACTATGAAAGTAATAGAGTAAGTCATAGATTAAGGAAAAGTAAGCCACATAAAGATGGAATATACACAGAGAGTCTGAATTATGTATATTATTGTGTTTTCTTTGAATTTTTTGACTGCAGGAAACATTTGTTTTGGGAGACTACTCAGTTAAATCATATAAAGGTAGCTTGACTTCAAAATTTGAGTCTAATGATATGTTACTTTGGAAAAGAGGTTCTGCTTTTGTTTATTCAGGAAATGAGAGTGTGTGGTTTCCTTCCAGACTAATGTTGTTTGATGGAACAAGACCCCCTGAAGGTCTTTGTGAACCCTAAGAATACTTTGCCCAACAACCAACAAGAAGTAGTCTCAAAAACTATGCCCAAATTCCCAAATTATTGTTATAAATGTTTGCTTATCATTTAAAGGAGCTATTATGTAGAAATGGATATTTTATATTGATATTTATTTTGATATATTGCTACAAATCTAAGGTCAATTTTGTTATGTTATATGTATATTTCTACTCTCTTTAAGGTATTAATATTTATGCAACTCATTTAAAAATATAATGTATAATTAAAAATTTCAGATTAATACATAGTCATTTATAATAGTCAAGCTTGTAGTCATATTAGTTAGATTTTTTTAGATTTATAGAGATATATTTCACATAGGCATTCTTCAGATCTTATAAAGGACCTACAGCTCATGGTGTTTAAATTATTTAAGAACTTAGACTTTTCTTGAAAGTGAGACATGTCTGCTTCTGGCAGCACCAA
Source organism: Arvicola amphibius (assembly GCF_903992535.2). Taxonomy (NCBI): domain Eukaryota; kingdom Metazoa; phylum Chordata; class Mammalia; order Rodentia; family Cricetidae; genus Arvicola; species Arvicola amphibius. The sequence goes on from NC_052047.1 coordinate 59,209,996, forward strand.
TTACTTCAGAGAGGATGATAGGGCATTGAAGAAATCCATTATGGAATTCGCCCTTCCTGTGATAAGGCTAGCCATTTGGGCAAGAAACTGCTTTGCCTGAACTGCTTTATGGTATGCTATATGAACTGGACATACAGGACCCAGAGAAATGTGACTGCTGAAATTTCCAAAAGATGGGGTGGTCCTTCAGGGTTTTCTGCTTCACAGAAGAAACTGAAAGGGATTCTGCAGGACACAGAAGAAAGTAACTGATGAACTTTGGCCATTACAAGATAGAACAGATCTTCATATTTCCTGCTTCTTGGAAAAGTTGATGGATACTATGGGGCCTGTAGACTGAAGATGAGTGCCCCAACATTACAGAAAAAACTTTGGATAACTTGTTCAGGCAATGACGATGTCTCTGTCAATTCTAGTGTTTTGGAAATTTGCTTGATTATACTTCCTGTTTACTTAGGTAATATATTTTTCTGGGGCCTTTGTAGGAGTTGAAAACAGATAGTTATAGGTTGCCTTAGTTATGATAACAAGTAAACTAGATATGAAACTTTCCAGATACAAATAGAATAAATATCATAACTGTATTTTTGCTTGATACCTATTTTTTATATGTAATTTTATTATGTTAAAGTTAAAACCTGCCTTTTTAATTAGACAGAAAAGGGGAGATAATATGAAATTCCCCTTGGTATGTTGTAACTATATTTTATTAACATTGGTTAATAAAGAAGCTCTTTGGCCTATAGCAGGACAGAATATAGTCAGGAAGAGATACATACAAAGAGTAGACAGAGTCAGAGAGATGCCATGTAGCTGCCAAAGGAGACAGACACTGGAACCTTACTAAAACCTTACCAGTAGACAACCCTTTCTTGGTGATACACAGGTTAATAGAAATGCATTAATTAAGATATAAAAGTTAGTTAGAAAGATGCCTAAGATATTGGCTGAACACTGTTGTAATTATATAGTAGTCTTCAAAACTGTAGGTTTTATTTTTTATATCATTATTTGAAACAATAAAAATTTCAAGTTTGATCTGATAAAAATTGTTTAAATATTACCCTTCCTTGCTGGGACTTTTGATTTTATCTAAAATTCAATCCATTAGTTAAGGTCACAAACATTTATTTCCATGTTTTCATTGACAGCTTTGCATTTTTCCCTTATAATTAGGTCTGTGATCTGTTTGGAAATATATATATATATATATATATATATATATACACAAATATAATCAGAGGTACAGTTCAACTACACTTATTTCATTTAACCAGTGGAGGGAAAGGGGTGAGAGGTGGCCTTCCAGGCAAGTCTGAGGATTCTGGCAAGGGAGTTCCGCCTCCTTCAGATTGAGCTGCAAGGTTCACTGTGGGATACTCCATCCCACCCTGCCCCCACCTTTGCCCTTTTGTCCCTGGGGTGTCCCTCGGCTATCAGGAATCCCTGATTCAGTGCTGTGGAGTTCCATCTGGACTGGTGAGTGTGTGCTATCCTGGGGCGACCTGTCCTGGAAGAGAGCACATTCCCCTTCCCCAGTGCCTGGTGCCAGGGTTACTCTTTGATACACAAGTCCCTACCTCTCCCAGGCCTACCCTAGTGTATTCAAGTGTCCTGCTCCTGTACCAAGGCCACCCACACAGAGGTGGAGATAGCTGCCCTCTAGGCAGGTCTGAGGATTCCGGCAAGGGAGTGCTGGCTCCTTCAGATTGTGCTGCAAGGAATAGCTCCTGCTCTGGTACTGAGGAGAGCCACCCAGATTCAGTCACAGCAAAGATTGGACCAAGACACCAAGTCTATCCTAGCTCCATTATGGGCAGGTGCCAATGCAAGAACTACTCCAACAACCCGAAAGGCAACATGACATCACCAGAATCCAGGCATCCCAAAACAAACAAGAAATTGTACACCCTACTCCAAAGGAAATAGAAAAAATCAACCTTAAACAGTACTTTATGAAAATAATATAGGACCTTAAACAGGGGTAAAAACTACCATAAAGAAATGGAGATGACAAAACAAAAAGGTAGACGAAATAAATAATCTCTCAAATATACTCAAGAAAAACAAGAAAAAGCAAATAAACAAGTAAGGGAAAAGTACAAGACCTGAAAAATGAAATGGAGGTAAGAAGAAAAACACAATCTGAGGAAGACTGGAAAAGGAAATTCTGAGTAAATGAACAGAAAACTACAGAGACAAGTATTACCAACAGAATACAAGAGATGGAAAGAAAGAATCTGGCATCCGAGATACTATAGAGGAAATAAAATCACAGATTAAAGAACAAATCAAATCCAACAAATTCTTAACAAAAAACATCCAGGAATTTGGGACACTATGAAAAGACCAAACCTAAGAATAATTGGTGTAGAAGAAGGAGAAGAATTACAAATCAAAGGCCCAGAAAATATATTCAACAAAATTATAGAAGAAAATTTCCCCAACCTAAAGAAGGATATTCCTATGAAGGTACAGGAAGCCTACAGAACACCAAATAGACTGGATCAAAAGAAAGCATCCCTGTGCCATATAATAATCAAAACCCAAAACATACAGAATAAAGAACAGATATTAAGAGCTGCAAAGGAAAAAGGTCAAGTAACATATAAAGGGAACCTATCAGAATTACACCTGACTTCTCACTGGAAACATGAAAGCCAGAGGGTCTTGGAGAGATGTGCTACAGACACTAAGGGAACATGGATGCAAGCCCAGATTACTAAACCAGCAAGCTTGCATTCACCATCGATGGAGAAAACAAGATATTCCAGAACAAAAACAGATTTAAATAATACGTAGCCACAAATCCAGCCTTGCAGAAAGTAATAGAAGGAAAATCACAAACCAAGGAGTCCAACAATGCCCACAATACTCAGGTATCTAGCGACCCTTCACCAGCACAAGTAGAAGAAGGGAAACACACAAACTCTACTACAAAAAAATGTCTGGAGTTAACAACCACTGGTCATTAATATCACTTAATATCAATGGACACAATTCACCTATAAAAAGGCACAGGCTAAGAGATTAGATACGAAAACAGGAGCCAACATTCTGCTGTTTACAAGAAAACACACCTCAACCACAAAGACAGACACCTACTCAGAGTAAAGGGTTGGGAAAATGTTTATCAAGCAAATGGACCTAAGAAACAAGCCGGTGGTGGCCATATTAATTTCTAACAAAGTTGACTTCAAACTAAATCAATCAGAAGATATGGAAAGGGTCATTTTATACTCATAACAGGAAAAATCCTTCAGAATGAAGTCTCAATCCTGAAAATCTATGCCCCTAATATAAAGCACCCACTTATGTAAAAGAAATATTACTAGAACTCAAGGCAGCCATCAACCACACACATTAATAGTAGGAGACTTCAACACTCCTCTCTCACAATGGACAGGTCAATCAGACAGAAACCTAACAGAGATTTAAAAGATTTAATGAGGTAATGAACAAATGGACTTAAACAGACATCTATAGAAGAACATTCCACCCAAATAAAAAAGAGTATAACCTTCTTCTCTGCAGCTCATGGAACCTTTTCGAAAATTGACCACATACCGGTAACAAAGCAAACTTCCACAGTTATGAAAAATATTTGTAACCACCTGTGTCCTGTCAGATCACTGTGGATTAAAATTGAATTTAACAACAATGCTACCCCAGAAAGCCTACAAACTCATGGAAACTGAACAGTCAACTACTGAACCACACCTGGGTCAAGGAAGAAATAAGAAGAAATTAAAGTCTTCCTTGAATTTAATGAAAATAAAGGACACAACATACTCAAACCTATGGGACAGCAATGAAGGCAGTGCTAAGAAGAAAGTTCATAGCACAAGTGCCCACTTAAAGAAAACAGAGAAAGCACTCATTGGAGACTTAACAGCACACCTGAAAGCTCTAGAAAAAAGAAGCAGATTCACCTAGGAGGAGTAGAAGACTGGAAATAATCAAACTGAGGGCAGAAATCAACAAAAAAGAAACACCGAAACAATCCAAAGAATCAATGAAACAAAAAGCTGGTTCTTGGAGAAAATCAACAAGATTGACAAACCCTTAGCCAAACTAATCAAACAGCAGAGAGAGAAACATGCAAATTAATAAGATCAGAAATGATAAAGGGGAAATAACCACAGACACAGAGGAAATTCAGAGAATCATTAGACCTTACTACAAAATCCTGTATGCCAGAAAATTGGAAAATGTAAAAGAAATGGACATTTTTTTAGATAAGTACCATTTACCAAAGTTAAACCAGGACCAGATGAACCTTCTAAATAGTCCTGTTAGTCGTGAAGAATCAGAAACTGTGATCAAAAACCTCCCTACCAAAAAGAGGACCAGGATCAGATGGTTCAACACAGAATTCTACCAGAACTTCCAAGAAAGACCTAATACCTATACTCCTTAAGGTATTTCATAATATAGAAACACAAAGAGTCATTGCCAAATTCCTTTTATGAGGGCTACAGTTACCCTGATACCTAAAACCACACAAAGACCCAACCAAGAAAGATAATTACAGGCCAATCTCACTCATGAACATCGACGCAAAAATTCTCAATAAAATACTGGCAAACAGAATCCAAGAACACATTAGAAAAATTATCCACTACGATCAAGTAGGCTTCATCCCAGTGATGCAGGGCAGGTTCAACATACAAAAATCTATCAATGTAATCCATCATATAAATAAACTGAAGGAAAAAAAAACCATATGATCATCTCATTAGATGCGCAAAAAGCATTTGACAAAATTCAAAACCCCTTTATGATAAAGGTCATGGAGAGAATAGGAATACAAGGGTCATTCCTAAATATAATCAAGGCTATTTACAGCAAGCCAACAGCTAACATCAAACTAAACGGAGAGAAACTCAAGGCCATCCCACTAAATTCAGGAACACGACAAGGCTGTCCACTCTCTCTTTATCTCTTCAATATAGTGCTTGAAGTCCTAGCAATAGAAATAAGACAACATAAGGGGATCAAGGGGATTCGAATTGGAAAGGAAGAAGTTAAACTTTCTTTTTTTTGCAGATGATATGATAGTGTACATAAGCGACCCCAAAAACTTCACCAAAGAACTCCTACAGCTGATAAACTCCTTCATTAATGTGGCAGGATACAAGATCAACTCCAAAAAGTCAGTTACCCTCCTATACACAAAGGATAAGGAAGCAGAGAGGGAAACCAGAGAAGTATCACCTTTCACAATAGCCAAAAATAGCATAAAATATCTGGGAGTATCTCTAACCAAGGAAGTGAAGGATTTATTTGAGAAGAATTTTAAGTCTTTGAAGAAAGAAATTGAAGAAAATACCAGAAAATGGAAGGATCTCCCTTGCTCTTGGATTGGGAGGATCAACATAGTAAAAATGGCAATTTACCAAAAGCAATTCTATAGATTCAATGCAATCCCTTTAAAGTTCCCATCAAATTCTTCACAGATATTGAGAGGACAATAATTAACTTTATATGGAAAAACAAAAAACCCAGAATAGCCAAAACAATCTTACACAATAAAGGAATTTCTGGAGGCATTACCATCCCTGACTTCAAACTCTATTACAGAGCTACAGTATTGAAAACAGCTTGGTATTGGCATAAAAACAGAGAAGTTGACCAATGGAATCGAATAGAAGACCCGGAACTTAACCCACAAATCTATGAACACCTGATTTTTGATAAAGTAGCCAAAAGTGCACAATGGAAGAAAGAGGGCATCTTCAACAAATGGTGCTGGCATAACTGGATGTCAACCTGTAGAAGAATGAAAGTAGATCCATATCTATCACCATGCACAAAACTCAAGTCCAAATGGATTAAAGACCTCAATATTAATCAGAACACACTAAGTCTGACAGCGGAGAAAGTGGGAAGTACTCTACAACATATAGGTACAGGAGACCATTTCCTATGTATAACCCCAGCAGCACAGACATTAAGGGCAACAATGAATAAATGAGACCTCCTGAAGCTGAGCAGCTTCTGTAAAGCAAAGGACACTGTCACTAAGACACAAAGGCAGCCTACTGACTGGGAAAAGATCTTCACCAACCCTGCAACTGACAAAGGTCTGATCTCTAAAATATATAAGGAACTCAAGAGACTAGACTTTAAAATGCTAATTAACCCATTTAAAAAATGGGGCTCTGAACTGAACAGAGAATTCTCAACAGAAGAAGTTCAAATGGCCAAAAGACACTTAAGGTCATGCTCAACCGCCTTACCCTATCAGGGAAATGCAAATCAAAACCACTTTGAGATACCATCTACACCTGTCAGATTGGCTAAAATACCAATGACAACTTTTGCTGGAGAAGTTGTGGGTAAGGGGTACACTCATCCATTGCTGGTGGGAATGCAAATTTGTGCAACCACTTTGGAAAACAGTATGGCGGTTTCTCAGGAAATTCGGGATCAACCTACCCCAGGACCCAGCAATTCCACTCTTGGGAATATACCTAAGAGATGTCCAATCGTACTACAAAAGCATTTGTTCAACTATGTTCATAGCAGCATTATTTGTAATAGCCAGATCCTGGAAACAACCTAGATGCCCTTCAGTGGAAGATGGATGAGGAAACTGTGGGAATATATACATATTAGAATACTACTCAGCGATAAAAAACAATGACATCTTGAATTTTGCAGGCAAATGGATGGAAATAGAAAACACTATTCTGAGTGAGGTAACCCAGACAAAAAAAGATGAACATGGGATGTACTCACTCATAATTGGTTTCTAGCCATAAATTAAAGAAACATCGAGCTTATAATTCATGATCCTTGAGAAGACAATAAGAAGATGAACCCAAATAAAAACATACAGTTATCCTCCTGGATGTTGGAAGTAGATAAGTTACCAGGCATAAATTGGGAACTTGTGGGTGGGGTGTGATGGGTGCAAGGAGAGATGGGGAGAAAAAATTGTGAAGGGGAGGATAAGGAGAGCTTGGGGGAATGGGATGCTTGGGATATAGGAAGGGTGGACATGGAAGCAGGGAAGCATATATCTTAATTAAGGGAGCCATCTGAGGGTTTTCAAGAGACTTGACTCTAGAGGGGTTCCCAGGTGTTCAGGGAGATGCCCCCAGCTAGTTCCTTGGGCAGCTGAAAAGAGGGAGCCGAAAAAGGCCAGATCCTATTAACCATTACTCATGAATATCTTGCATATCACCATAGAACTTTCACCTGGCGATGGATGGAGATAGAGACAGAGCCCCACATTGGAGCACCGGACTGAGCTCCCAAGGTCCTGATGAGGAGCAGAAGAAGAGAGAACATGAGAAAGAAAGTTAGAACCGTGAGGGATGCATTCACCCACTGAGATGGCGGGACAGAACTAACGGGAGATCACTGAGTCCAGTTGGAATGGGACTGATGGAACATCCGACCAAACCAGACTCTCTGAAAGTGGCTGACGGTGGAGGCTGACCGAGAAGTCAAGGACAATGGCGATGGGCTTGGTCTCTACGACAAGGACGGGCTCTGTGTGAGCCTTGTCAGTTTGGTTGCTCACCTTCCTGGACCTGGAGGGAGTTGGGAGGACCTTGGACTCAACATAGTATAGGGAACACTGATGGCTCTTTGGCCTGGAGAAGGAGAGAGTGGGGGTATGGGTGGAGGGGAGGGGAGGGGAGGGGGAGGAGGAGGGGAGAAGATGGAAATTTTTAATTAAAAAAGGTTTTTTGCAGAAATTAAAATTTTCATTTATCATATAATATATTATAAAATACCAAGTTATGATTCACTGTTTTAGATACAAATCAATATTCCAAATATTCAATAAAATAACACAGAAGAGAAGTATGGGAGACCAAACTATAGCCTGATGGTACTTAAGCTAGTGCAACAGCTTGTGAACATGATTTTATATTTTCTTTCAATACAAAAGTGTTTACCCTAGTTTGTGTATTTCAGCAACCAAATATAATAACTGAAGTTTACTCAATATACTTTGCTTATATAAGTGCTGGGGACTAGTTTTCATCTTGGGTGAGGTGTATCTCCAAGTTCCTTCATGGAATGGACAGCAAAATTTACCACTGTTGGTTTTGTTGTTTGTTTGTTTGAGACAGGATTGCTCATTGACCTGAAACTTGAAGATTCAGCTGGATTGGCAATCTATGTGCCCCATGGATCTGTACATATCCAACCCCTAGATTGGAATTGCAAAAGCATGTTTCAGGAGGCCTGATTTAAAAAAAAAAAACTAGAAAAATATGTTTCTCATATGATGTGGGATTCCCCTCTGTGTTCTATAAATATGTTTATTACCATTAATTAATAAAAAAACTCCTTTGGCCAATAGTTGGGCAGAATATAGCCAGGCTGGTAGAGATAGAGATAACGTTGGCAGAGTCAGAGAGATGCCATGAAACTGCTGAAGCAGAAAGACACCTGGGAATCTTAGCAGTATGCCACAGTCTTGTGGTGATACACAGAATAATAGAAATGGGTTAATTTTAGATGCAAGAGTTAGTTAATAAGAAACCCGAGGTAATATGCCAAACAGTGTTGTAATTAATATAGTTTATGTGTGATTATTCATATGTAAGCATCTGGAAACGGACAAGCAGTCTCCACCTACACTCATATTTGTAGAGATAAATCTTATTTAATAGCTATTCCTTTTCCCAGACTTCATTCATATAAAATTTATTTGTAGTTATAATAATCTCTAACAGTAATATTATTCCTAATAACAAAATAATACCCAAGTCTAAGGTGGTGGACATCTCCCATTACATTGGCCCCAATGGGATAACCCTCCTCTTGTCCTGTTGTTTACAGCACACTGTGGTATGATCGCTCACATGAATATTTTTATTTTCTTTCATTTTCATACATTTTCTTCTTTCCCCGTCACACTCATTTTAATTACTCTAATTTCTCCATTCCCTTATGTTTATATAATATTGCATTATCAGAGTGTTACATCCATCTTTTCCAACAGTGGTCACACCTGTCCACTAAGCACACCAGTGGTGTGTGTTCTGAGCACACCTGTCATCCAACACTCCACTGTGTTACATGCACATGTTCTTGGTTTTTTTTTTTTTTTTTTTTGAGGACAAATTTTACTAAGAACAGCTACTGATGCTGGTGTCATAGAAGACATCTTATAATTATACTTGCAAGGAATGATGGAGACAATGTATTTCTCTTTTTTTATTGATACAACTTTAGAATAGCAGAAAGCAAAAGCAAAAAATCATGGTAGTTGATGCAGCTGAGACTTGGTAGCAGCAAACTGAATCATTTTCCAGTCTTTCCTTGCATGCTTATTCCCCCAGGGTGAGTTAATTACTGAAAAGCAATTCTCACAGTTGAGCAATAACCCCCATGAGAAAATACCCTTTTATAAAATATAGAACACATAAAAGGCTCTCGCAATTGTGGTAGCAGTGGGCAATAGTACTACTCCAGAAATATGAGAGGATTATTCAAACATGGGATAGTTAATACACTTTAAATTATCTATGATGCCATGAATATCATCATAGACACAATAAAAAGAAAACTAACATTTTGTGACCATGATGATGTACTACGTTCTTCCAATGTTGTTACAGCAAAATACTTGCATAATTTCATTCAGATTTTATTCCAAACTTAAAAATATACTTTAAGGGTAAAGGAATTTATAAATAGGAAATGGACTAAGAAGTTATGGCAGAGCAGAGGGTTAGGGAAAGGACAACTAACAAGAAAGTGCTAGAAAAGCCATATAGAAACCTACTATTACAAATAATGCTGCTATAAACATAGTTGAACAAATGCTTTTGTAATATGATTGGGCATCTCTTGGGTAAATTCCCAACAGTGGGATTGCTGGGTCCTGGGGTAGGTTGATACCAAATTTCCTGAGAAACCTCCACACTGCTTTCCAAAGCGGTTGCACAAGTTTGCATTCCCACCAGCAATGGATGAGTGTACCCCTTATTCCACATCCTCTCCCGCAAAGGCTATCATTGGTGTTTTTGATTTTAGCCAATCTGACAGGTGTAAGATGATATCTCAAAGTGGTTTTGATTTGCATTTCCCTGATAGGTAAGGAGGTTGAGCATGCCCTTAAGTGTCTTTTGGCTATTCGAACTTCTTCTGTTGAGAATTCTCTGTTCAGTTCAGTGCCCCGAAAGGGAGACCACCAAGTCCAGTTGTAATGGGACTGATGGAACAGGGGACCAAACCGGACTCTCTGAATGTGGCTGACAGTGGAGGAGGACTGAGAAATCAAGGACAACGGCAATGCACATGAACTCCACAGCATGGACGGGCTCACTGTGAGCCATGTCAGTTTGGTTGCTCACCTTCCTGGACTTAGGGGGATCTGGGAGGACCTTGGACTTAACATAATGAAGGGAACCATGATGGCTCTTTTTCTTGGAGAAGCGTGGAGTGGCGGTATGGGTGGAAGGGAGGGGAGGGAAGGGGAAGGCAGAGGGGAGGAGATGGAAATCTTTAATAAAAAAATTGAGAAAAAAAGAAACCTACTATTTATAAGTGTTCACTCACGTGCATCTATCGTGTGATATGGAAAGTTGTGGGTCCTGATAACTGAATCAATGTCATTAGTATCCTGGTAAGTGCCTTTACCCACTGAATTAACCTCATATGGTCCAATGCATACATATACACATACACTCATACATATATACACATGTATTTACACATAGAATTTTAATCAAACATTTTCTTCTTTTATTTTTGAGATTATAGCATAAGTATATCATTTAACTTTTCTTTTCCTCTCTCCAAACCCTTCATGCTCCCATACTTGCTCTTTTTCAAATTTATAGCTTCTTTTTTATGAATTGCTGTTACATGTATATCTATATGGTTACCCTACACAAGATGAAAAAGTTCTTCCCAGAAACCATGGGTGATAATAAAAGTCTGGTATCATGATTGAGATACCTCTCTTCAAATTGTTGATCAGAGAATTCCTAGAGACCACTCAAAACAATATGTCTTATTGTTATTGCTCTGTGTCACCCACCAGAACGTAATGATAAGAGCCTACTAGTTATGATACAGACACAGGTCTTAAGACATGAAGAAAGGAAGCTAGTTGTAGTAATGAGCAGCGGACTGTGTTCCTGCCACCCTGCTGCTGGCCGCCTGCTAGCTTATGCCCCGAAAAAAACAACACACAAACTATTCATTTAAACACTGCCTGGCCCATTAGTTTCAGCCTCTTACTCATATCTTGATTAACCCATATCTAATAATCTGTGTAGCACCATGAAGTAGTGCCTTACCAGGAAGATTCTAGTGTACATCCATCTTGGGCCAGAGCTTCATTGCATCTGCCTCCCTGAGGAGAGGAACGGCAGTTTGGCTCAGAGAGCAGAGGCATGGTGATTTATTAACTTCCCTTCCCAGCATTCTGTTCTGTCTACTCTGCCCACCTAAGGGCTGACCAATCAAATGGGCCAGGCAGTTTCTTCATTAACCAATGAAATCTACTCAAACAGAAGACCCTCCCACATCAGCTAGTATTGAGCTGGAAACTTCTTCTCTTCTGATTAACTTCCATAGCACTAGAAGTTGCTAAACAGGTCACTTGGGGAAAAAGTAATTAATGGTCTTACCCAGTTGTGCACTCTGTATACTTTGGTAATGACTGACTTGGCAAGATTTGGCTATTGGTGCAGTAGTGGCATGAATATTATGGGGGTAGCTAAGAGTTTTCTGATTTAACACCATCTTGTAGGATGGAAATTTTACTAGTACTATAAATCTAGTCAAGAACCCATGGTTAAGAAGGTCATATGACCTTTGAGATAAGATACTACTGTTACTTTGCTCAAAGGACATCACATCAGACTGCTAGTACATACTTATCTTTATATTCATAGATTTGTGCAGCTCTCATCCCTTATCAGAAAAGCTTCTTATTGAAGTGAGCAAAGGTTAACACAAAGAACCACAGCAAATCAAAGTGGAGAGGATAAGTGAATGTGGAGTTATCAGCTTCAAATGGGATCCCTTTTCCCTAAGGCTCAGGGAAAATCACAGAGGAGAGGGCCAAAATCAGGGAAGACTATTGAACTATAGTGTCTTCGGGGACAGTGCCGTGAATGTTCAGCAACTGTGTCTGCCTGTACAATATCAAGGTAGTCAATATTCTAGCATGGATGGAGGAGTGGCATAAAGATCCCACCGATACCTGAGATTATTAGAAGCTGATTGTTGCTGAGGAAAGAAGTGTTCATTTCCAGCAGAGATGTGGCCTCTGTGGGCTCCTTCAGTGGATGGCCCCATACACGTGAACAGATGCGCAGGGTGGACAGGATTCATTGAGTTAGGAAGAAAAAAGTAAGAGAAGGATATGAAGTTATGATGCTGTGTGTCTAGGCTCCTGGAGAAGTGGGGCAAAGGAGAGTAGATAGGATCAAAACAAGTTTTATAGATGTATTAAATTGTCAAATAATATACAATTAGATAATAAGAGATACAAACATGGGAATTTACCATATATGTTATTTAACTGATAGCATATTGTTAAACTATATTAAAAAATTACTTCTCTACAGTCCATTTTATTCTCATTTACAGCCAGTCAATACATGTATATTTTGTTTATCTTTACAGAAACATTCAAATTTAAATAAATTAACACAATACTTTACACGTTATTTATATTACCTTATTGTATTACTTGACTTTGTGTAGAATACTTAATTTCCTTAAAAATATTGTTTTTTAATTATTTTGTTTGATAAAATAAATGTTGTCTAGTTATTCCTTCTTCTTAGAGGCTATTTTTCGTATATGTTATTAATACATAAAAGAAGAAATGTTTATCATTAATAGGTAAATTTCAGCATATTTTGCAGTAAAATATATTTTTATTTGTAATGGGGCAGTATTTATATGTTGAAAATTAAGACATGTTATTGCTCTTGGGAAACAGTCCAGTGTCCATCAAGACATTTTTATCATCACACTGGAGATTATAAAATATCCTATTTACATTTTAATTTTATGCTTCATAATTTCTCCTTCAGAGTTACTGAATTTGGCACGCTTGCCTCTTCTTTTCCCATCCGTATGCAATGAGGTGTACAAAGACTTAGTGCATAGACCTGATCCTTGTAAATGTTTCCTCTAGCTTATTAAATAAAGAGCTTTAGGTTCTGCCCTCACACTGATGACTTTGGAATGTCCACCTCAATGACTGATTTATCCATGAAGACTCATATAATTCAAAGCTCTCTGTTATCTCTCCAATGTCTAGCAATCATCACAGATTAGTCTAACCTAATCCAATCCCACATCCCTGCCCCCACTAATATATCCCATTCTGATTACTTCCATTTCAGCCAATGGCAAACCTGAACTTACAGGTAAATAGAGGGGAAAACAGAATAAAAAAAATCTGTGAATAATTACTCTCCCACATTTTAAAGGCAATCCATCTCAAGGCAAAAGCTTTAAGTTTTACCTCTGATGTCTTTTCTGTGATCAGCATCTATAATCTTTGTTGTCATTACCCAATGACAACACATACCATTGAAATACTAATACCAGTTTTGTCTTCTATTTGCTTTAGCTGTGTTTATCTCTCTAACACACACACTCATACACACACACACTCATACACACACACACTCATACACACACACAAAGACAGAGAAAGAGATGGGGGAGAGAACATGTTTTTAACATAGCTGCATGACTCAACTTTTAAAAACAATAGAGTCTCCTGCCAACTTTCAGGAACATCTTTTCTCACAGAGATGAAAATTAAAATTTTACCAATGTGCTACAAGAGTCCATGTGTCCAGGTTGTTACTGTTTGTTCTTTCTACCCCAATTCAATGATCTTCTTGATCCTTCATGTAGCTCTCTTCCCTATCTCCTCCAATATCACATTTTTTTTTGCCATCCTGGTAGCTCTAAATATTAACTTGTGGAGCTTAGGGATGTTTATATTAATAAACTTCTCACCACTAGAAATAGTTTGATGTTTTTGTTTCTATTTTTCTGAATATATCATTAATGAAAATTTAAAACATTTATATTACTTTTGTTTTATTCATTTTATGGATTTTATAAATATTAACAGTGGCTGCTTCATTTTTTGTAATTATGTATATGTATTCTAAGGGATTATTTGTCTATTCCAAGTAATAATTTAGCATGAGTGGCATTTTGCAATACAATCTTCTTTCAGGGACTTTCCCATTCATTGTGGGATATGTAAGAGAATTTCTTGCCTTCACATTGCAGATACCAATAATGTAAGCCCAGTTGTGGTTGTGATAACTATAAAAACCAATACCAACCAATGTTTTCAAGTGTTTTATAAATCACAGACTTGCTCCAACTTAAGATGAATTGATCTCTATGGAGTAATAGACAACATTTTAAAAGCAGCATGCAGACATTCCATGTTTGCTATAAATGTTTCTTGTGACCCATTTCAACATAAATGGTTCTTAACTGAAGATCATATAAAAGGCAATGAGAAAGAGAGAGGTCAAATGATTTCCTTAGATTCTTACATAGGATAAATCCATGATTTGGTCACTGTAACTCTTCCATTTTATGTGCTATAGGACCTGAAGAATTGAAACTACACAAACACCAGGGACAAGAATCTGAACAAGGTTCTTACTCACTGTAGAGGTTGCATATGAATTTATTCATATGATTTAGCCAAGGTTCAGTTTTATCATTTGTTAAGAGTCCAGTTGAAGTAAATGCTTTGCACTGGTGATTTGAAGCCTAATACTGATAGAGGGCCTCTCCTGGTGTCCTTTAATCAATATCTAATTGAAGCTCCATTACTGTTTTTATAAGATCAAAAACATGACATCTGAAAGTGCTTCATGAAACTCAAGAGATAGTTGAAGGAGTGAAAAACATAACTTAGTGATCAGATCTTCCTTGAACTGTACTTTTTTTTCCATTTTCCACAAACATTTATAAAGGGTTCTTTGGTAAGACTGTATTGAAATGTGTTTTCAATATTTTGAGAACCATGATCTACCATGTTCTTTTCTATTACTTGGGGAGATATGATCAAACATGTATTCATGCCTGATATGTCATAAATACCAGATTCAATGATTTTACCACAGGCTGGCAAGAGGGATCACTGATGAAAAATGCTTGCTCTTTGAGCATGGAAACCTCAACTTGAGTCCCAAGAATACATGTGAACAAATAGGCATGGCTGCTTGTGCCTGAAATCCTACCATTGAGTTATGGAGTGAAGCATACCCAGTAGGCAGCCTAGCCAAAATGGTAAATGAGAAACCTGCCTCCAGGCATCATGGCAGAGATTCATAGAGGGGCACACTCAAAATTCTGCTCTGCCTTCACATGCACATGTAGGTGTGCAGGCACTCACAAACTCATATGTGCACGAGACACACCATCCTCCTACCCCAACCATGCACACACACACACGTGCATGCGTGCACACATGCACGCATGCACGCACACACAAGCAACACTATTTTGGTGGACCAGTGATCTTACTATGATTGTTTACAGAATAAGTAGTGAGGTATTACTTACAACATCATAGATTATTTGAAGATATGTGTAATACCCAAATTCCAACCCACTTCATCTCATGACCCATGAAATTACAACCCTGGATCTCTACATAACAGTATTAGGTAGCTTTGCTTGTTAGAGAGTTTCCTCCTCCCAAGCTGTCATCAGTTTACATAACATTGAGGGTGAGGCTTGTAATCTTTTCAGTGCAGGAACTCTCTGAGACTTGTGAGTTGTTTATTTTCCCAAGCCTTGAAACTTTTGCTTATATCCTAAGATATAATAAGATTCTCCTCAGCACAGAATTTAGGAAGAAATTGCTACATAGCACACCAAAAGGTTATACTCATTAGCAGTGAAAAAGTAAAACAAACCATGGTGATGTAGGAATCATGAGATGTAATAAACATATAAATGAGCCTTGCACAAGGAATAGAGCCAGAGTGGCAAAGTTTCTGCAGCTGTTCATCTCAAGAGTTAGGATTGATAAGGTAAAAGTTACATCTATGTGTCATATTTGCAAGACAATATTGCTTTTTAAAAGATTATGCTTGGTCTGTGAATATAAGGTTTCTATCACTGGACCAAATCTCTAGAAATTTCCTATTAAAGTTGAATATTTAGGTTATATACAATGACCACTATCTGTTTTCAGGAATTCACATCAACAAAATTTCATGATACTAATCTGTACAAATAATTGTCTAGAGAGTTAGGAGGGACTTGTGGTTGTTTGAGAAAATTGGGATTAGCAGAAAATTAAGAGAAAATTAGAATTAACTGGCATGGTGCTTCTAGCAAAAGAGTTCTGCTGAATGCCAAAGTCTAGGGTTGATTAGGTGAAAAAAGTTATCTCTCACAGCTAGGAGCCAGGATCCTTTTATCCCCAAGTAATAAATTTTGATGACTGAAAACACTTCAGTATGCTGCGTATGAGTGTGCTGTTAATATTTCATTAAAAAGAAAATTTCCCCCTGCCAATTCCCAGATCCATGAAAATTAGTTTAGGATAATATATAAATAAACACATATTATTTTCTTCAAGTTCCTAATTTTTATCAATCAAAGAAAAATGAGACCCAAAGAAATTAATGGCTTATTCAAGGGCATGCAACTCTATATTCAAAGCAAAATTTAGAACACATTGTTCCATTTAGCCCAGAGATTTTTGCCTGTGATTTTTTTTCTCTCTCCTCATTGCCTTCACTCTGGCATTTTTTTTTTTGTTTTAAATGAATTGTGCTTAGAAAAGTTCTAAGGTCCACTGTATGTTCAGCCCCATTTGAAGAGTTTACCCTTTAATTGTCACACCTGATCTCTTTCCCAGAGGACAATTGCAATCAACGGGATAATTTGAACCGACTGAAATGCATGGAGTTTGTGCATGTTGCCATCGACCCTCCTCAGTGAAGCTACACCTTTATGATAGCCAAGGTTGGCCACTGCCACTTTAAAATTAGTGGTTTATCTTGACTCCTGGAGAATGGAAGTGGTTTCAGGGGATAGGATGATGAATCACATGGCAGGGAACACATGTAACTGTGATTAATGGGACATTACACAACAACAAAAAATAGAGCCAACTGTGTGTTGAGATAACTGGAACCACAAAGACCAAGTTATTGTCTAAGGTGATGTAATTGACTTTGAGCCCTACCATAGCTTGGATGGCTGATTCCAGTGAGTCTTTCTATTGTGCTAGTAATAATGACAAAGGCTGTGGCTTTTTCTTTTTAAATCCTACCCTATTAAGGAACATTCTTTTTCTTCAATGCCTGGCACTGATAAAATGTCAAAGACTAAGATATAGCAATTTGAAGAAGCACAATTTTAACCAAGAGTTCGGGTTCATTCAACTTTCCCCCTTTTCCAAGGAAAACAATGAAATAAAAGGGCAAAATTTGCCTTATGATATATGAGCTTCTACAAATATTTTAATGCCAGAAAAGCTGAGTGAATATCCCTTTTAATGGAAGGAGAAATACTCCTATGTAAAGAGAAAAGTAGCATTTAGAAAGCTTTTTATTGCCGTAACTGTAATGTAGAAAGGTTTTTTTCTGGCTTGTCACTTGTCACAACCTGGTTGGAGCCTGAACTGCTCATGCAAGTATGTAAGTACTCTTTCTTTTAAGGAGTAAATAATTGCTTGGACTGTGAGCAGAAATCCTGATTTGGATATTTGCAAATGTACAATAGTTTCAGAAATTACTCTGCACATTTTAAATAAATGAAATTGCTTCTTGAACAGTTCCTTCCTTTTAATTCTTATTCATGTTTGCCAGTTTGAAAACTCTGAAACTGATTCGACTTTTAAAAATATTTCCTAACCCCTATGTAGAATTCAGGGGCTTTCCTAATAGTGAATACTTGATTCATATCATAGAAACATTGTTTCTCTAACTCTAATTTTTGTGACATCCTAAGGGTTTTTGGAATTACATGGCTACTTTTACATAATTACAGGATAGCAAATCTTCCTCTAAAATTCAGAGATATTCTGAGGTATATTTGGAGCACGATCTTAGTTCCCATCTTCTATGTGTGCTTTTTCACTTCCTCACTAAATCTTAAAATAATTGCAATTTCCTACATTTTATAGTGTGCTTATCCTTTGCAATTGTATTAACACTTGTGTTTCTGCAAACAACGCTTTAGAGAGTATTATGGGGTGCATGAAACATAAATTTTGGTGCCAGAGTGTGACTACCTACTTATTCATTTTTTGCACTATGAATTTTATGTTTTATCTATTACCCCACCAAAATTTACAAATGCAGGAAGAGACGTTTTGTGGTGTGTTCTGAAAGCTATCATGATTTCTTTACTGCACACATTCCTTTATATAAGTGACTAGAACTGTATATAACATAAAAAGGAAGATTTTCTCTAGCTGTTACTCCTTTATTAAGAATGTGCCACAATTCAACCTTTATTGGTCTTGTTTTATGAACATTAGAGTACTCTTTTTGTCCCTCAAATTTTGCAAGAAATTCAGATGTCAGAGACATTAGTTTGAGTTAATAAAGTACACAGACTGTTGCTTCAGTTCAGTGAGTTTCATTTGAATGGAACAAGACATTACAGTGTGGCATTCCTGATGCCAAACAGAAAGGTCTTCCATCTGAGTTTCTACCAGGTGTCAATAGATCAGCACCAGCAAGGTGCAGCAGAAACTGGCTGCTCCAGCACCGGGGTAAGGTCTAGCCTTAATATTTTTAATCTATGTTTCTGATTTCACCATCTGCCATTTACCATGACTGCTGCAGACAGACATCTGAGACTTCACTTTCTTAGACAACATTTTTGCCATTATCTACCTTTAGATAAGACTTATACCTCCTTCAACTTGGTCATGTGAGAAAGAACAAGACAAAGGAAAAAATGATTGAAATCAGCCTGGCCAGTCTCAAACTTCCTTATTGTGTTACAATACAGAAAGGTCTGTTATGGGGCCACAGTCACCCTGCTGCCCTTTCAAATGGATTCATGAGTCACAGGGAAGAACACCTTTGATCTTCAGAAGGCCTACGTCAATATCTGAAGCTTTTAGGTGTGACACTAATAGCATCTCATAGGGAGAGAGCAGAATGGCTGTTAAAAATTCTATAGAAAGTAGGACCACTCCTTCTCCCGCAGAGTTCTATGACCCGTTATGTGAGCTATACCATGCTTCAGACATCCCACACAAAAGCTAGGACTCACAAGGAAGTATCTGGAAAGCTCCACTGTCACAGCTGATTTTACTGCCTTTTACAAATGCAAAGACACCTGTATATAAGATGTGATCATAGGTGTGAGCCACGGCTGCTGTACTTACTTACATAAACTCATCTACATTATGCCTCAGTGTTAAAATACTTGCTGAGAACCCAATACGTGCAAATATAAATGATCAGTGGAGAGAACTTTCCATGTCCGCTTTGACCACTAGTTCCTGTCTCACAATTCATTCACTCTCTGCAGACAAGAAGAAAAGCATACATTGTACAGTTGCTCACTGTAATAATTGTAGCAGCCATAGAGAGTGCTTCCAATTGCTATATGTGCTGTTGGCCAAGTGTTAAATAATGCAGTATAAATTAATAATGTATTGTAATAAAATGTTAGTTCTCCTTCTCAGTTATACTACTTTATTCAACTTGGTTTCTTTATTTGAGGTTTCTTTATTCTTTCTTTTAATGTTCTCCACCACCATCCAGCTCCAACTGCTTTGCTAATTGCTTCCTAAATTTCAGCAACAATCTATCATTTCTTTGTATTTTCCTTCTCTTCCCTCAGTCCAGACTTCCTTCTTTTATAATCTTAGATTGATATACTTTGTTGTCTCTTTCATGCTCTTTTAAATTAATTTCTTTCTTCCCTCTGGCAGTCAATGTTTTCGCCTCTTGAAAAGGACTTTTTTTTTCTGTTTCAAGAGTAGTTAGAGGGAAAAAGGGGAAATCACAAAAGGCAGGTGGTTGTCAATATAACTGCTTCCTCGAATACATATCTCAAAAGGCCTTTCAAACTTGAGTATGGCAAGTACAACCTAGGAAAGAACAAGGGCTTAAAGACAACAATCGCCTTCTTCATAATTCAGCCTGAGTGGCTGATAGCTTGGTAATGTCTCTGAAATACAGGTTAGTATTTACCCAGGAGCATGGCGACATGGTTACTGATTTTGCTGTGGGTGTTCTGGAAACCCCTAGAGAAAGGCTGATTAAAGGTTAACTCACTTATCTTTTAAAGTCCATTTTTATATTATATTTTTATATTATTATTACAATAACCCCAGACTGGATAGATAGTAAAGGAATGAAGTTTTCTTGGCCTGAAAAATGGATCAAGGGTGTAGAAGATATCTAGTGAAGACATTTGCTGGCAAGGTCACAAGTGGTTCTGTGATTAGAGGGTCTGTGTCTGCTGTGGGCTTTTTGTTTTTTGTAATAAAACACCAAGATTAATCTGTGGGGCTCCAAGATGGCGAATTAACTTTTCCCAATCAACTTCCCAAATCCCATCTTCGAAAAGGCAGAATCAAGTTAAATATCCACTTTCTTTTCAATATTTTGCTACTCATTGCGCAAAGTTATACGGTGTATTTGAGTGCTGTCCTCACTCCATGAACTCTTTCTATTTCCACTCTCACCGTCTTCTCATCCCTTCGCGTACAACCTTGAGATTTTTTCTTTTCATTTTTTTCTTTCTTATTTTCCCATCAACTCCAGTTTGCATTGCCAAACTAATATTGGGAATACGTTCTGCTCTGAATGTAGTTTATTCACTAAGGGTAATATCATAAAGAAATCTATGTGTGTCTCAGTGTCCTCATTTTTTGTCTAAGTTCTCTGGGATTGTGATTTGTGGGCTTGTTTTCTTTGCTTTATGTTTAAAAAACACTTATGAGGGAGTACATGTGATACTTGCTTTTCTGTGTCTGGGTTACTTCATTGAAAATAATGTTTTCTAGCTCCATCCATTTGCTTGCAAAATTCAAGATGTTGATTTTTTTCTGCTGTGTAGTACTCCATTGTGTAAATGTACCACATTTTCCTTGTCCGTTCTTTGGTCCAGGGACATTTAGGTTGTTTCCAGGTTCTGGTTATGACAAATAATGCTGCTATGAACATAGTTGAGCACATGCCCTTGTGGTATGATTGAGCATCCTTTGGATATATATCGAAAAGTGGTAATACTGGGTCTTGAGAAAGGCTGTTTCCTAATTTTCTAAGAAATCTCCACACTGACATCCAAAGGGGCTATACCAGCTTGCAATCCCACCAGCAGTGCAGAAGTATTCTCTTTTCCCCACAACCTCTCCAGCATAAGTTGTCATCAGTGTTTTTGATCTTGGCCATTCTTACAGATGTAAAATGAAATCTCAAAGTTGTTTTGATTTGCATTTTTCTGATGACTAAGGATACTGAACTTTTCCTTAAGTGTCTTTCAGCCATTTTAGATTGCTCTGTTGAGAATTCTCTGTCTAAGTCTGTACTCCATTTTTATTGGATTATTTGTTTTTTCAATGACCAATTTCTTGAGGACTTTGTATATTTTGGAGATCAGACCACTATCTGATGTCGGGTTAGTGAAAATATTTTCTCATTCTGTAGGCTGTCATTTTGTCTTGTTGACCATATCCTTTGCTTTGCAGAAGCTTTTCAGTTTCAGAAGGTCCCATTTATTAATTGTTTCTATACTACAACCACTTAGCAAAAAAAGTTATTTTGTTCTTTAATAGGAAATACAAAAATACAATCTCTCTAGTCACAGCTTCTTAGCTCTGTGTTGGTGGCAGATATGGGTTCCACCTTATGGAACAGGACTTAGTCCCAAGTAGAAAGTGAATGATACCTCTCATAAATTTTGTGGCACTATTTTATCGGTTGGCATATTTTATAAGGCCAGTCAGTGTCTTAACTTGCAGGTTTTGTAGTTGAGTAAGACTGAAGATTCCTTTTCTTCTCTGCCAGTGTGTCATAGAACCTTCAGAACTGCAAACAATATCCAGTATCGATGAAGCTTCAAAATGTATACAAGCTTGATTCCTCCATGTCCTGTCATTCAGATATGTGGTGTCTTCACAGTATCATCTTCCTGCTACCTTTTAAACACCCTAGAGTGGAGGCTAACTGCTAACCTGAGAGTTGGAGAAGACAATCATATTTTGGTGATATCATATTATCATCATCTGTGTAAAGGATCCAGGTACTCTTTCCTGCACTTCTTTGGAGACTGCAAAACTTTTATTGGACCACAATAATTCTGCTCTATTTGTTATAGACCTTGTTTGCTTGTTTGTGTTTTCTCATAACAATACTCATTCTCCCTGTTTTCTGCATAGAACATTTCTGGTCATCCTTCAATGCTCAGTTGAGAAATCCTTCTGCTGCCTCAGTCGCCAGTCTATTTTGTTGTTAACAAACAGCTGCCATTGATTTTCCAAGTGTTTACATTTAATCTGTATCAATGATCAAAATGCATTTGATAGTTATGTTTTCTTCCTTAGCATCTGATCAACTGTTGTGGCTCTTGCTTGATTGACTATTCTTTCTGTCTTCTCTTATCCTTATGAATTGTACTAAGGCCTCTCAGTGGATCATTGCCTTTCCTTGCATATTTCAACACAATAAACTTATATTTCGCACACTGTTGAGAGGAGTCCAGCAGCATTCAGAAAACAAGAGTCTATGCAAGTTCCTCTACCCAAATCTAAAGCTTCACATTGACTCTGCCATTACTCTTACAGTTGACTTAGGATTTAGGATTATAAAAACTAAATGTTTTTGTGTTTATTTTGAGTACTCATGGAATCACCACACTGGTTTTGTGTGCACTCTATTATAGACCACTGCAGACTATCTAAGTTATCATTCTTGTATCCTGTAACAATATTAAAACTACAATTCTGTTTCTCAAAGACATAGAATAACAGGCAGGAATTTTAAAGAATGAATGATGGATTCAGATATGAGCTATATCATTCATTCATATTATATGGAGGCTATGAAGATTAAATAAGGAGGTAAAAGTCCCATGGGGAAGATAAAAGTGTAAAAGCTGTTTGTTAGGTTTACAGCTCTGCTGTTTTTGAGTACAGTTCTAAATCTATGAAATCTTGCATGCTGTTTTATGTTTATCATGTAGCTAGTTATAGTTCTGTTTCAAAAATGGTAAAACATTTTTATAATTCTCAAATTATAAGAGCATATTTTACATGATAAAGCTAACAAATACCACATGTAAACACATCTATGGATGTTGGCAATTGAAATGCAATTTGTCTCTAATTTATCATTTTAAATTAGACTAGAAAATGCCTCTAAAAATATGTCATGACATTCACATCTTCTTTACTTCACTTTTATTTGTGAATAATTCTATATGAATTTTACATGCCCCAATTTTTCCTACAATATCCATTACCAATAAACACTTACTGTGAATACTTCTGTGCTTTTGTTATTGCATTATTAATTGACAGAAGATTGTGAACATGATTTATGAATTATTTACCATGTGTGTCTACTGGGAGGACAAAATCAGAATACAGGTAATGCAAAAATGTGCATGAGCTTTTGAGAATGCAGTTCCTCATTCAGATAGTCACTGTCTGAAATATGTAGCAGGAAGTACCTCATTTCCCTAGATCAGAATGTCTGGGGCTTTTATTATGTTACAAATTTCTTTATAATTCAAATGGTGATAGACTATTGACAAATATCACATGATCAGTAAATATACTGTGGTGTAGGAAGTCCTTCTGTCTTTGTGTTGATTTCATTGGTTAATAAAGAAAGTCCTTGGGCATGTTGATAGAGCAGAACTTAGGCAGGGAAAAATAGATAGAACTGAATTCTGGGAGGAAGAAAGCAGATTCAGAGGGATGCCATGGATCCACGGGTGGAGGTAGATGTGCTGAAACTTTTCTGGTATGCCACGACCTCGTGGTCATATACAGATTGATAGAAATGGGTTAAATAAAGGTGTAGAAGCTAGCCAATAAGAAGCTAGAGCTAATGGGCCAAGCAGTGTTTTAATTAATTAGTGTTTTTTATGGTTATTTTGGGGCTATTCTAGCCAGATGGCCAGGACAAACAAGCAGACCCTCCTCCTTCCAACAACACTGGATATTATTCTCCTGTTCCATTTGAAGGCAGATAAGTTAAAAAAAGATTCTAAATAATAATTTTCTCTAAGTGGTGAGTCAAGTCCCTTGACTTAAAAATATATGTGAAATGGCCAACATATTGTTGCTATCTCTATTAGAAAGCATAAATTAAGAAAACCAGTCTTCCCAATGTATGTTATTAATCACAAGACAAAGGACTTTCACATATTTGGAAGAAGACAATATCTTTCTTTCTATCAGAACAGGTAGAAAAGATCCTTTAAAATATTAGACTTGTAGGTCTCTTTTCCTTTCTTGTATTAAAGTAGATAATTGCATAATTTTATCAATTCAATTGCTAATAATAACCATAGGTATTTTTTTCCATAAGATTAGAGAAGAGAAGAACTGTCATGATAACAAAGTTAACTCAGCCATAGTATCTGGTCTGCCAGTGAGAAGTAGAGGCACTGACAATACACCATCAAATAACAGTGGAATCAAGCCACTAGAGAAGTAGATGGCCTTGAAGCAGAAACTGGGAAAGAAAAGAGACAAGTGGCTGTCACAACAAAGTAAACAGTCAAATGCAAACTCAGGTAAAGCTAGGAGACATAGGTAGTTAAAGTCACAATTGTGGGATAGTAAAACTTTCAAAAATGCTACTTTTATTTGTGAATTAGAACATATTACATATATATGAACATGCAGTATGAATTGTATGTTAACATGCCGACATTGAAAAACTTCCTTATTCTTAATATAAGATTGCACAGTTACTGTTTCATAGCCTCTCTAACATGTGGCTGATTAGCTTAAAATGAAAAGAAATGCGGAAATAAAATATATAACACAAATTTATAATTACAATATACCTAAATTATTTGACCTTTGTATTCACATGTAGTCTGCAGAATGCTTACTTGATTAGACTAAAGATTCTTAAGTTTGAATTTTGTTTATAAACCCAGAAGTTTTGTGGGTGTGGTCAATATCTTTAGCAACATAATTATGAAGTGAATTTCCATACATTTCAAAGTTAAGAAGTTTGCCTAAACCTTTTGGTTCTATCCTATTCAATAATTCTTAATTTTTGTGTATGTTGTATAATGTATGCAAGTGTATATTTACATGTGTGTCCAACATGTATGTGTGTATTCACTTGTGTGTGTGTTTGTGCGCGTGCACACACACTTATGTATGTATGTCCAGATGCAGGTATACTTGGATACCAGAGGTCAATGTTGGGTAACCAACTCTATTGCTTTCCACTTTATTTATTTATTTATTTATTTACTTACTTACTTACTTACTTATTTAATTATTGAGCTGGTGTTTCTCACTGAACCCAAGCAATATTAACATTCCAACATGTTTCAGGAATCTCCCTATCTTTACCTTGACAGCACTAGATCTTTAGGCATGTAGATACTGTGCCTAACTTATTAACTGGGTGCTATAATCAAACTTAGATCCTCATGGTGGCACAGTTCGTATTTCACTGACGAAGCAATCTTCCAAGATTCTCTAGATATTAATTTAATATAATAAAAACCAATACTATAGTAATAAATAATAGTAAAATATATACACAAAAAATAACTTTTAAAAGTTGAAACATACCTCTTGTGCAGCTCTATCCTTTGGATATTAAATGCCCCTTGCAGGCTTGTCTGTCTGAACACTCAGTCTCCTGCTAGTGGCACTGCTCTAGGAGATTATGAAATTTATGTCATGGCTATTAGAAGTTAGATGTAGGAATATAAATTAAGTCCCGACAATTTTAGCCTATCCAGACTCTAAGTTTAAGGCACCACTTTCTGATTCTGAAGCTGCCTGAGGTTCCTAGCTATGAGGCGCTCCTGCCACACAACCTTCCTTCCCATGGTGATTACATTTCCACAACCATGGGGCAGGGAACTTTCTCCCTTAAGTTGTAGATTATGGGCATTCTGTCACAAAATTTACTTATATTAAAATTCTGTCAACTTTTAAAATGGTATCTAGTTTATATTTTTCATATAACATTTCTTCTGAAGATCCAATGAATTCTATAACTGTCTACTGTGTTTATTCACCCAGGGTAAAGAAGACACTAATATTACAAGTGGGTTTGTTTGTGTGCTAAATTTTAAGTTGAGCTTCAGGCTCTCTTCAAGGGGAATATAACACCCACCAAGATTTCAAAACAATTGTAACATCACCTAATCACACATACAGAAATCTAGATGTCAGCTTCATTATAGATAAAATGATGATATGAAAGTCATGCTTAGATGTGGGCTTATGAAAAGAAATTATGCCATGTGTAAATCAAGGCTTGACTCATCTGAATCCCATGTTACACACTGCAAGGTCCTACATACTTGCATCTCTGTTCATTCTAAAGAAGGTTCATCAGCTTTTGAAAGGACAAGAACATGAAAGGCCGTGTTAGTCAAATCGCATGTCCCTGCCTCTTGCTCTTGCTTCGTTTCTCTTTGATTTCCCACATGCTCTATGCATAAGTAGTTAGGCCATGTAGTCATGAGAGACCTCAATCATCTTGAAAGATGCAAAGAATTTTTGAATTTAACATATATATAATATATATTAGATTTTTTATGGTTTATTTTTATATTTAAAAATTTCCATCTCCTCCCCTCCTTCTCCCCCTTCCCTCCCTCCCCTCCACCCATACCCCCCCTCCCTTTCTCTCCAGGCCAAGGAGCCATCAGAGTTCCCTACTCTATGTTAAGACCAAGGTCCTCCCAACTCCCCCCAGGTCCAGGAAGGTGATCGACCAAGCTGAGAAGGCTCCCACAGAGCCCGTCCATGCAGAAGAATCAAAGCCCAGCGCCATTGTCCATGGCTTCTCAGTCAGCCCCCACCGTCGGCCACATTCAGAGTCCGGTTTGGTCGCATGTTCCATCAGTCCCATTCCAACTGGAGTTGGTGATCTCCCATTAGTTCTGTCCCACTGTCTCCATGGGTGAACGGTCCTGACTTTCTTTCTCATGCTCTCCCTCCTCTGCTCCTCATCAGGACCTTGGGCGCTCAGTCCGGTGCTCCAATGTGGGGCTCAGTCATTTTCTTCATCTATCACCAGGTGGAGGTTCTATGGTGATATGCAAGAAATTCATCAGTATGGCTATAGGAACTGGCCTTTTCAGGCTCCCTCTCCTCAGCTGCCCAAGGAATTAGCTGGGGGCAGCTCCCTGGAAACCCGGGAACCCCTCTAGAGTCAAGTCTCTTGACAACCCTCAGATGGCTCCCTTAATTAAGATATATGCTTCCCTGCTCCCATATCCACCCTTCCTGTATCCCAAGCATCCCATTCCTCCGAGCTCCCATTCTCCCCTTCACGCTTTTCTCTCCCCATCTTCCCTTGGCCCCGTCTCGCCCCACCCTCAGTAAAGGATATATATTAGATTTTTAAAAAGAATACCAATCCAAATTTCTACTCCCTCCCCTTCTCCCATTCCCTTCATACACCCTCCCACCTCACCCACCTCTAATCATAAGAGAGAGTAAGGCACTTTGCTTTGCACAAGATCCAAGGCCCTCCCTACTGCATCTAGGCTGAGCAAGAAACACATTCAAAGAGAATAGGGTCCCAAAAAAGCCAGTACATGCAGTATAGATAACTCCCAGTTCCACTGCCAGTGGTCTCAAAGTCTGTTCCAGCCTTAACATACAGCTGTCAATCACATTCAGAGGGACTAGTTAGGTCCTATGCTTGTTCCTTCACACTCTAGTTGAAGTTGGTGAGCTCCCATTACTTTCGGTAAACTGATTCAGTGGATGAACCCTTCATGATCTTGACCTCTTTGCTTGTCTTATTATTTCTTCTACTCTTAACTGGACCTTGGTTACTCAGTACAGTGCTCCAATGTGGGTCTCTTCCTCTGTTTCTATCTACTTTTGGATGGAATATATATAGAGAGAGAGAGAGAGAGAGAGAGAGAGAGAGAGAGAGAGAGAGAGAGAGAGAGAGAGAGAGAGTAGGCAGAGTCAGGAGAAGTCATGTAGCTGCAGCACAGACATTAAGGGCAACATTGAATAAATGGGACCTTCTGAAGCTGAGCAGCTTCTGTAAAGCAAAGGACACTGTAACTAAGACAAAAAGGCAGCCTACTGACTGGGAAAAGATCTTCACCAACCCCGCAACAGACAAAGGTCTGATCTCCAAAATATATAAGGAACTCAAGCGACTAGACTTTAAAATGCTAATTAACCCAATTAAAAAATGGGGCACTGAACTGAACAGAGAATTCTCAACAGAAGAAGTACGAATGGCCAAAAGAAACTTAAGGGCATGCTCAACCTCCTTAGCAATCAGGGAAATGGAAATCAAAACAACGTTGAGATACCATCTTACACCTGTCAGATTGGCTAAAATCAAAAACACCAATGATAGACTTTGCTGGAGAGGATGTGGAGTAAGGGGTACACTCATCCATTGCTGGTGGGAATGCAAATTTGTGCAACCGCTTTGGAAAGCAGTGTGGTGGTTCCTCAGGAAATTCGGGATCAACCTACCCCAGGACCCAGCAATCCCACTGTTGGGAATTTACCCAAGAGATGCCCAATCATATTACAAAAGCATTTGTTCAACTATGTTTATAGCAGCATTATTTGTAATAGCCAGAACCTGGAAACAACCTAGATGCCCTTCAGTGGAGGAATGGATGAAGAAAGTGTGGAATATATATATATACATATATTAGACTACTACTTGGCAGTAAAAAACAATGACATCTTGAATTTTGCAAGCAAATGGATGGAAATAGAAAACACCATCCTTAGTGAGGTAACCCAGGCCCAAATAGATGAACATGGGATGTACTCACTCATAATTGGTTTCTAGCCATAAATAAAGGACATCGAGCCTATAATTCGTAAAAAAATCCTAGAGAAGCTAAATAAGAATGTGAATCCAAAGAAAAACATATAGTTATCCTCCTTGATATTGGAAGTAGACAAGATTGCCGGACAAAAAATGGGAACTTGGGGGTAGGGTGGGATGGGGGGATGGGGAGATGGGGGGATGGGGAGAGATAAGTGTGAAGTGGAGGATGGGAAGAGCTTGGGGGAATAGGATGGTTGGGATATAGGAAGGGTGGATATGGGAACAAGGAATTATGTATCTTAATTAAGGGAGCCATTCTAGGGTTGGCAGAGACTTGACTCTAGAGCGGTTCCCAGGTGTCCAGGAAGATGCCCCCAGCTAGTTCTTGGGCAGCTGAGGAGAGGGTGCCAGAAATGTCCAGATCCTATTGCCATACTCATGAATATCTTGCATATCACCATAGAACCTTCACCTGGCATTGGATGGAGAAAATGACAGAGCCCCATATAGGAGCACCGGACTGAGCTCCCAAGGTCCTAATGAGGAGCAAAAGGAGGGAGATCATGAGCAAGGAAGTCAGGACCGTGAGGAGTGCGTTTACCCATTGAGATGGTGGGACAGATCTAACGGGAGACCACCAAGTCCAGTTGGAATGGGACTGATGGAACAGGGGACCAAACCGGACTCTCTGAATGTGGCTGACAGTGGAGGAGGACTGAGAAACCAAGGACAATGGCGATGAGCTTGAACTCTACAGCATGGACGGGCTCACTGTGAGCCTTGTCAGTTTGGTTGCTCACCTTCCTGGACTTAGGGGGAGTTGGGAGGACCTTGGACTTAACATAGTGAAGGGAACCCTGATGGTTCTTTGGCTTGGAGAGGGAGGGAGTGGGGGTATGGGTGGAAGGAAGGGGAGGGAAGGGGGAGGAGGAGGGGAGGAGATGGAAATTTTTAATAAAAAATGAGAAAAAAAATATAAATTTATTTGTCAAAAAAAGAGACCTACGCCTCTGCCAGAGGCCCACTCCCAACCCCGGAACCTTGCCAGTAAGCCACAGCCATGTGGCAATACACAGATTAGTATAAATGGGTTAAGTTAAGGTATAAGAGTTAGCCAGAAATATGCTTAAGCTATGGGATAAACAGTATTGCAATTAATATGGATTTCTGTGTGATTATTTTTGCTCTTGGCAGCCAAGAACAAACAAGCAGACTCTGCCAGCAGCAGGTTCTTTTCACTTTTGTTCACTATGTAAAGGATAACTGTCCTATAAACTTCCTGGGACTCTCCTGTCTCAGCTTCCCATCTCCCCATGAAATGCTGGAATTAAAGTGCTTGGAATTAAAGGCATTCAGAGTTCAAAGTCTCCTGTGGAGTTGAATTCCCATCCTGATGATTGTCCAACAAGCTCTTTTACCCACAGAATCGTCTTTCTAGCCTTCAATTTTTTTGGGGACAAGAAAATTTTTTTTTGTTCAAGACAGAGTTTCTCTATAGCTTTGGAGCCTGTTCTCCTGGAAATAGATCTCTTTCCTGAGTGCTGGCATTAAAGGCATGTACCACAGCCATCCAACTACAGCCTTCCATCTTTTCAGCACCTTTTGACATCATGCATGATGTACAGGCTCACCAGGAGACTCTGAGAAGTCCTTCTGAATAGTGCTTTTAAAGACTGCATAATGTAACCCAAGGAACTGCTGCAAATTGACTTCACTATTATATTTTTAGTGGTACGTGAGTTCATAGGCCTGTTGTTCTATGAGTAATATTGTTGTGGAACTCTTGTGCCTGTATGTCTATACTATGACAGACTTTTGATCACTGAATACAACTGCTCTTTTGATCTTACAGTATAGAGCCCAAATCCATTCTAACTTGACATCTTTTACTAGACAAACTTGTAGTATTTTGTCTTTGTTACAAAGTTATATTACTTTTGTCATTGAGTTGTACTCTTCTTGTTTTTTTCTAAACATACTTTCTGCACTTATCTTGTATTTCACTTTTTTATTTATTAAAAATACATAATCCCCCCCTCCAACCCTATTTTATGTGTTTGAATGTTTTGGTTGCATGTATGCATATGCACAGAGTTTATGCTTGGTACCTACATAGGCCGAAGAGGGCGCTAGATCCCCTGTTGGAATAAAGGATGATAGTAAGCTACTATCTAGGTACTAGGGACCAAATCACAGACCTCTGAAGAAAGTACTTCTTTAAGTAATAAAACCATATCTTCAATCCCCACAATTAACTTTTAAAATGATTTCTCTTTTCTTTTGTAAATACAATTCATTTTGTGTACTAGAATTTTATAGCATGATAAAATTTAGTTCATTAAATTTATTACTAACTTGTCCTAAGATCCAAGTATCTCATGAATATTAATTCTTCCAATAATTTCTCTCTCTTTCTCTCTCTCTCTCTCTCTCTCTCTCTCTCTCTCTCTCTCTCTCTCTCTCTCTCTCTCTCTGTGTGTGTGTGTGTGTGTGTGTGTGTGTGTGTGCATACACTTTTTTATTTTATTTTATTTTTGTTTTGGGGAACTGCATTCATGTATATGATGAAGCAGTTACCCCAACCTAGTAGGTGTCCCACTGAAAGACTTAGCGTTTAGGGAAGAGGGAGGTAACATGGGCGAGAGCAGTGTTTTGAGGTCAAATGGATGGATATCATGAAAGGGAGTCATATAATAGAAATACTTGATTGATATTTCATTTTATTCAAGCTTGATGTAGGTATGTCTTCTATCTATCTGATGATTTCATTGGATAATTAATAAAGAAACTGCCTGGCCCATCTGATAGACCGGCCTTTAGGTGGGTGGAGTAGACAGAACAGGAAGAAGGAAGTGAGGTATATGGCTCAGTCAGATGCCACGCCTCTCTTAAGTTAGGCAGACCACCGTGCCTCTCCTCAGGGAGACAGATGCGATGAAGCTCCAGCCCAAGATGGACGTATGCTAGAAACTTCCCGGTAAGACACCGCTCATGGTGTTACATATATTATTAGATATGGGTTAGTCAAGATGTGAATAAGAGGCTGAAAATAATGGGCCAGGCAGTGTTTAAAAGAATACAATTTGTGTGATGTTATTTCGGGGCATAAGCTAGCCGGCGATCAGGAGCAGGGTGGCAGGAACGCAGCCTGCAGCTCCTCACTACACAAGCTATAACTTTGCATGACTAAATGGGATTAATTGTAGACATTTTGCTAGTAATATATAAAATTAGGCATGTGTTTGTGTCTTTTAATTATTTTAGCTCAATTCCTGAAACAATTATAAGTGCTTAAAATCAATTAATTTTTCTCTGAACCTCACTGGGCAAATTACCCAACTTCCATTATGACAACTGCCTTAGCTTCCTTCCAAATAAAAGAAGTTTCATTTTTCCCCTTTAGAGACACAATATGGGTAAGATAAGTCTAAATGAGACAGATAAATGACATGTGATTTATCTAAAGTTTCTTATGCATAATATATGCAATTATTTTGTGTTATTTTGAAGGAAGTTATGAAATATAAAGTTTGGTTTGTATACAAAAATTTATATGTGCATATGAAGGTAGCCACATTTGAGTGATGAAATATGGGAAGGAGTTTCTTCCGCATTTTGTGAATATCATGGCATAATTTTATAATGATTTTTAAAAGTAGAAAAATAAACTGTTCTTATCTCATAAAGACATTTCAGAGTCATTACCTATTGAAAAAAATGAACAAAGGCAGACTCTTTTGGAATTTAAAGCTATGTAGGAAATCACCCCAACAATTCAGTCATTTTTTTCATCAATTTTCCATAACACACATCCCATCACCTTCTCTCCCCATGGCAGACCTCATCCTCTTTTTATCATAACAGAAGTGGGTTTTTTTTTTTTTTTGGACCTGATAAAAGAAACTTTTTAACTTTAATTTTTCTCTCCATTTCATTAGTTTAATAGCATCCTACCCCATCATTCATGGTGGTTTCTAAGTTAATGTCTGCTGCTGGATTTTAATGAGAATACAGTTTGGCAGATTTCAGAAAGAGAGTAGTGTACAGAATTTATAATTCTGAAAGAATAGCCAAGAGGTCCTCTCTCAGAAGAAGTGAAAGCTGTGCATTTTAGAGAATGAAATACATTGCCAAGGATGAGACTGCAAGACAAATCCTATGGGACAATAGAGACAAAACTCTTACGCACCTCCGACCCCCTTCCTCATCTGTGCAATGGCATTTAATTCCATATATGTTCAAATGTATATGACCATTTTGCAGATAAAAGAATATAAGATATTTAAAAGAATTAAGATTTCTAAGAGTTCAAGTGAACAACATGGATCCTTCTTGTTCCAAGTACCCCCACAATAGGAGGTGCTCCCCTTAATATATACACATTTGAAGAGTGAGAATCCCTGCCTTTTATCTCTGTTCAGATGAGAAGAAAGACAAACAAGAGCAGACATTTGTACAACTAGAGTTTTACTAGAGATTTGTGGAACCAGATTTGTGGGGACAGATGTGCCAGTTAATGCTGCCACAAGATTTGATTAATGGTAATGTTGATTTCTTTACTAGCAAATACAAAATGACATTTTGAAGCCCAGGTTTATGTCCCTGAGAAACATGTTTATTTTAGAATGAATCAACACCATTGGATACTTACTTAGTCTGTGTCAAGCTGGGACAAAATTAGCTTTTAAAAACATGTTGCTAATATTGTTGATACTGGAAAATTGCAGCAATCTTAGTAAAATTGTCTATCATACAAACTGTGTAGATGGAAATTACGAAAACCTAGTATTTTATGTACACTGGAAAAATGTCTGGAAAGCTCATAATTTGTTTTACATGCCAACAGAATTAGTGAGTATCAGTGAAGACATCAAATATAATGTGCATCTGGCCAGTGTGTCTTCATTTACTCCTTAACTGATAAATTAAATGACATCAACTATTGTTAGCCTCATAAGGTTGTCACACACTAGCCAGAATTAAGACTGCATCTACATTATTTTGCATATATGTCTGTGGGTACATCTGCATATATGTGAATGTTCATATAAAGGCCAGGTGATAACCTTGGTGATGTCTGCTTGGAAACTGTCTACTATATTTTGAGATAGGGTTACTCATTGGCCTGGAACTATTGAGTTAAGCAGGCTCGCTAACCATTGAGACCAGGAGTCTGACTGTCTTGCTTTCTTAGCACTTGTATTCAAGTCATGCCACCTTGCGTGGCTTCTTAGACTCTGGAACTAGAAAATGAAGACTCTCATTCTGTAAGGTAAGCACTCTACCAACCAACCAACCAACCAACCCATCTCTCTAGCCCTAAATTCTTATATGGAATTTTAGAAGGAGAAATTGATATATAAATATTAAACCATACATATATACATAAATGAATATATATGACCATTGAAATGCATGTATGGTTTAAATGGAAAGTGGCCATATACTCCTGGCACATGCTGCACTATCAAGCTGTGTCAGCATGGATGTGTACATGTGAGAGACCGTCAGATGTATTACACCTTAATTTTATATTTCCTAGGAACACTAGTTATATAGGATATTTTCACACATCCTGGGATGTTAAGTGGGGATTTCATGTTTAACTACATCCCATAATCAGTATTACAGACTCATTTCAATTGCCATTTAATGTGTCCTTATTGAACGGGATATATTTGTATACTTAAGTGAAGCAGCAATTTTGTCCAAAGAAAGTATATGTCATCACATTCTTGAAAATAAAACTACAGTCTGTTGCTGTTTCAGTTCTTAAAGCAAATAACCAAATCCTTTAAACACGGTTTTCAGCATTAGGAATCTTTTACTTCTAGAAAAAAAAAATATAGCCACCTTTAGTTTTTCCTCTAGACATTTTACCTAGAGAGAGAAATACAGTTCTGACATTGAGTGATCAAGAATGAGCACTTAGGTTGTATGACAGCGGTGGGAAAGAGGAAACCGCTGGAATTTGTAGAGCACCTCTCACCTTATGAATCCAATGTTGTTAGAAATGGCATTCATGCTTCCACTCCTGGGTAGTGCACCATATGTTTGGCCATGGCAACTCTTTCCCTGGACACTGATCCTTTAACATTTGTTCATGTTCACTTCTGTGAGTACAGTATTCTATGCAATGGCTGCTTGGGACGTAGCCCTTGGTTTTGTTTCTGCAGATACATTCTCTTGCATATTTTAGGTCTGGTTATTTCTCATCTGTTGTTCATGTTCCAATGTTATTTAAGCAGTTTCCCCTTTTTGGAACATAAATACAAAGCTCTTTGCCATAGGTGTTTTTTATCATCTTTATACCTTCCTTAAAAGATATTTTCATCTAAGAAGTCTTCTACTACTATTTCAAGTAATCACCCATTTTAATTTATCTTAGTCAATAATTCAATGACTGTTTCATACAAAAATGTTTGATCTATCATTTCATTTTTTCCGGTTGGCATTCCATGTGCACTAGTTCACGTGCACTAAAATAAAAATACCAGGATAGTAAGAGAGAAAGGATGTGATGGCAATCTTGTGCCGGTAGAAGTTAATGCATATCTCATTAGGAGATGACTGAATGAGCGAATGGATACCAAATACTTAGAACGCTGATACTGTTATCAGAAGTCGATAGGCTATTGTAAATGAGTTCACAGAATAGGAGATGGACTGATCTCATTTCTGCATGGAAGCAAGCTAGGGATTCATGAGAACTCCCTGCATGGTTTCAGAATGCAGAGGTGGGAGGACAGAGGTCAGGGTGCCAGCATAACCTCAAGAAGCTCAGCCTGGCCAATTTTTTTTTTTTAAGCAGCAGATGACTAAGAGACAATGACATACTTTAGTTAAATGCTAATAGTTTTAACATGAACTAAAGTGTGTTCCCAAAATTAAAGTATAGAAGTCATAGCTCCAATGTACCTATAGCTGGATAATGAGCCTTTGAGGATACAACTAAGGTGAAATGAGTTGGAGGGGAGTGGCCACAATTGATAAGTATTAGTCAACTTTTAAGAAGAATAAATGACACCAGAGGTCTTTCTCCCTTATTTCAGAACACAGAAAGAAGTGGCTATGGGCACATCAGGAACTATGCCTTGATGGAACTTAGGCGGCACTACAACCTCTAGAATCATAACAAAATGAATTTGTTCTTTAAGGCAAAAAAAGCCACGCTATTTGAAATGGCAGTAAGAATAGAACACTTTTACAAACAGGAGACATTTCCTAATTAAATTTTCTTCATTAAAGTTTCTTAATATGCTAAGCCTGACCTTAGCTCCTTTTAAATACACTGCCGTGAACTTTCTTTTTTTCTGTTTCTTGCTCCTGAGATTTTAATCTTTCCTTGCATATATCACTGCACCCTAATTTGCCTCAAGTGTTAGTTGGAAAGAACGGTTGGTTATAAATTAGTACATTATAATAAAA
This sequence comes from Arvicola amphibius, assembly GCF_903992535.2. NCBI lineage: Eukaryota > Metazoa > Chordata > Mammalia > Rodentia > Cricetidae > Arvicola > Arvicola amphibius. Next base: position 59,246,379 of record NC_052047.1, read on the forward strand.
CTTCCCTGGCCCTCGACAGTAGTATTCTGGAATTTATGTTCTCTTATTTATTTATTATTTTATGTTTTATTAGTATTCATGTAGTCACAGGAGAGCTTTCACTGATTGCTACTCTTTGTCGTTCACTCTCCTCCTGCCTCTGGCAATATTGAACGTATGTCTCTAGACATGCAGGGATGTGAATTTGTTTTGGTTGTAAGAGCGCAGAGGTTGTGACTAATTTACTCCTTTGTAATTCACCTACTGTTTGATGGCTTCTTAACAATTACTGTTAGTGTTGTTTGGCTTCTAAATCTAAATCAATGCTCACTAATACCCAGAGGTTATCCAACAGTGCTCAAGCTTCCAACTGAGAGTGGAAACCCTACTCTTCAGTAAGCATAAGGTAAAAGAAAATTATTCTGTGTGTGCTTCAAATACATCCTTATATTGATAAATTTCTAAGCAAAAGTCTCTTTTGCAAAGAAATTTGAGAATTACCATATCAGGTCAGAGCTTCGGTTCAACCAGAAACAAAGTAATGTAGTAACAGGGGAAGAAGTTAATTCCTTTCTGTGAGTTTCTGGATAGTATACTCATGTTTACAGGATCATTACTTCTTGGGAGAACTGGTACAATACCTGATGGATCAAAGGCTTAGAGGCCACTGTAGAGCTTCGTTCATCAGGAAAAGCTTTGTTTTCTGCTTCTGGTAAGAAAATCAAATGATACTACATCATTCACAAGATGATACTATGTTAGAGGCAGTCATTAGCAAGTACAAGGCAAATGTTCAAAAATGGGCTTCTCATTAAACTGATTCTGACCACTACATATACCTTCTAAGTAGCTGGAGGTTAGAGACTCTAGGTATAGAATGGACTCCTAACTTCTGTGTGTTTGTACTGTGGTCCCATTAATCTATTTTGTGAACCTGGACTGTGGTCTTCTCTCTTGAGCACAATACTCACAGGGCCTGAATTACCTTCTTTGAGTGTCACATAGGGAGCATGGAGTTCCCACCTCTCTTTGAAAAAGTCATCCCAGAGAAATGATCCGGACCAATCATTTGTGGAAAACTTAGCACTGAACAACAATGCTTTAAAAAGACACCATAAAAAGACTAAGACTCATTTCATATTAGAGACTCGCCCAGCTTTCTTTTCAATAATAGTAAATGTTCACTCTGTCTCTAGCTCTCTGAAAACTCTCTTCGATTTGGTTAAAATGTTACGGATTTCCTGAAAATATCCCTGACGTCCTTGACACAGATCTGTCACATTGAGGTGAAGGTTTGCTTCCTGATTTTGACTTTAGAGGATGTCTTTCACTGAGCAGCTCTTCACACACACACTAGACTGCAGATGCCTGAGAGAAAATACATTGGTTATTTCCTTCAGCTATATGCGCATGTTAGTAAACGGCTTTGCATATGCTTACAAATATTTTAAAGAAGCAGAGACTGAAAGAACTGGTAGCCCATATTTCTGTTTTAAAAAAGAAGATGCAACATTTGTATAACTTGAAATGTAGCTTTGCTTTTTTTTCTCTGAATGTGAAAAAAGACAGACTAGCACTACTAATACAAATTTAAATAAAGAAATAAGATAGATTCCTGGGGTAGATTTCAAATGAATGAAAATGTGCTGGAGAGCCATCAAAATCTGGACACTGAACATGGAATATTTTAATCTCATCTTTAAAACAGATGTTACAGGATTGTCATCCCATACCTTGTTCATACACAGAAATAAACTAAAGTTCAGAGAAAGAAAACATGGCAATGACAAAAGATAAATCTCCTTAAGGCAGGAAGATTCTCCCATTAGAATGGCTGTCAGATTTAAAATTGGACTCCACTCTGCTTAATACTATTGAGGTGATGTCAAACAGGAAGTTAATCATATAAAATTACTTATAATCTAGGCATGAAATTATATTTATATAATATGTCACTTGAGAGTTTGAGGAGGTGGGTGACAAATTCAAAGCTGCCCTTGTTACTTTGTGAGACTCAATATAAAAATAAAATTCAAAAGAAGGTAGATGTAGTCAAGTGATAGTATAGAATCACCAGGCAACCGTGTTCACTGTTCTCATTGATAGACCAAATAACAAATAAAACAATCAGAGGGATAATTGGTATTGGTTCTCATTGAGGTACCTGATCACAGAACATTTCTAGTTAGGAAGCAGACAAATAAATGCTTCTTCTCTGCTTGATTCTTCCATTTACTTCATTCTAGGATTCCATCCATTGTCTGATGCCACTCATATTTAGTGGAGTCCTTTCACCTCAGTTAAAACAATGAGGAAGCTCCCTCAAAGACTCTCAGATATTTATATAGGAGGTCATTCTAGGTTCTGTGAAGTTTACAATTGATGTCAACTACCACAGTCAATAAGTTCAATTCTTAATAGCACACCAAACAACATCAGAAACATTGTAGGCAGAAAGATGAACTAAAACATCTACCACAGAGACCACAATAATGTGATACTTGAAAAGAAAGAAGATGAGTGTGACTGGCATAGATAATGATGCAATAAACAAACACAAAAAGAAGTCTTCAGGGCAGGGAGTGGTACCTGCTGTGTTGGTGAGAGCAAACCAAACAAATGCCCATGAAGTGTTCTGAATAGAGGAACAGGCTCTGTGAGGACATTTGTTGTTACTTATAGGAAAAGCCCTCTGTAATGGCTTGAAGAATGGCCCTCTGACATTTACATCCATACCATGTTCTGGATGCATGTGCATATTTTTTGAGAAAAAAATAGTCTTTGTAAGAATAACTGCATTAGATTTTATGAAGTTATATAGTCTTTATGGGACCCTCTGATAGTTAATCTTTATTGTAAATTTGTCTTTACTTAGAATCACTTCAGTGGCATTATTCTTGGTGTGTATGTAAGGGCATTTATACAGGGAAAGAAGGCACACCCTGAGTGTGCTGAGGTCCTGGACTGAATATAAAGAAAAGAGAGAGATAATGAGCTTACCAGGGGTATTCATCTCTCCCTGCTTCCTGACTACAGATTAAAGACTAGATACCCTCTCTTCAATCATCATGTTTTCCTCATCATATAAACTATAAATCCTCAAACTGTGGTTTAAAATAAACCTTTCCTTTTTTAACAAGTTTTGGCCAAACAGAATGCCACAGAATAAAGAAAAGTAACAAATACATAGAAATTCAATGGCGTAGTGGAATATCAATTATATTTTAATAAAGACTGCCTGAAAATCTGAGAGTAAAACAGTCCCACTGGTTAGCCTTTCAGAACAAAGTATGGTAACACACACCTTTAATCCCAGTAGCCACACTAGTTGCCATAGAAACTGGATGGTACATGCCTTAAATGATGGTGGTGCACACCTTTAATCCCAGCCATAGAGATGATTATAAAATGGGAGGAAACAACTCTCAAAGACACAATCTTCTTCTGAAATTCCAGGAGGCAGGATTACCTTTTCAGACTGAGGTCGAGGTAAAAGCCAGGGCTGGTTGTTTTACTTTTCAGATCTTCAGGTTGAACCTCAATTTCTGACCCTGAGTTTTACCCAATCATGCTTCACAAAATGATATCTTTTTAAAACTAGGTAAACAGAAGAGATTAAAAGTCACAGAGGACAAGACAATGAAGAAGGTGATGTGGGAGTGAAAACTCATGTACATTATGTTCACAGGCATCAAGATGCCAAAGACTGACAGTCTCAACAGATGAGGAGAGGCAAGACATAAGTCACTTTTCTCTAGAATTGTGGCTCCTACTCAAAGTTTAAATTCCAACTGCTGGTTGCCAGAACAGTGACATAGCAAGGCTGATGTATTTTAAGGCACCTAATTTCTGCTAATTCATTAATCAGCCTCAATATAGTAACAGACATTCTGAAGCCTCCACCTAGCTCAACATACACGTGAACTTTGACTTTGCTCCAATTTCAGTTCTTATGTTACTGGAATGATGTGGGATTCCCCTCTGCATTCTGTAAATATGTTTTATTATCATTGGTTAATAAAGAAGTTGCTCCAGCCTATAGCAGGGCATTATATAGCCAGGCTGCAAGAAATATATAGAGAGAATAGGTGGAATCAGAGAGACACCATGTAACTGCCAAAAGAGACAGATGCCAGATCCTTATCAGTAAGCCACAGCTTCATGCCGATACATAGATTAATAGAAATTGGTTAATTCAAGATGTAAGAGCTACCTAGAAATATACCTGAGTCATTGGTTGATTAGTTTCTGTGTGATTATTTGGGTCTGGGCAGTTGGGAAATGAACAAGTAGCCTCTGTCTACACCTGAAAGCTTCTTTGGCTCCTAATTCGTGGATCGTGATTGGAATGAAATTCCAGGCCTCCCATAAATTAGGGATGTATACTCCCAATGAATCACACTTCCAGTCCTTATCCTAATATCTGATGCGAGAGTCAATCAATACTAACTGGGTTTATGTATGACAAAGAGCTGTATTTTCTCAATGATGCAAATAGATATTGCATAAGAATGAAATTTGAATTTTCATAAAAGTATAGAAAGTGTTTCAAATAGTGTGTGAATGCATGTAAGATACTTAGGGAAATTTTTCACTATGATTTTTTACCCAGGGGATAAAAGGAGGAATCAACGTAGTTAGAAAAAAGACAGAACAATATAGGATATATTAGAAGATTCAGGTAAAAGGTCTGAACCTTAAATTCTCAGAAGAGAAACAGAGATATTGATTGATTGTACTCTAAGGAGAAAAAAATTATCCCCTCTTTTGAGAAAAATATTACAAAATTAAACCATCAACTAGCCTATCAATTAATAAGAAAATAAAATGCAAAATAAGCAAATGACTTAAACAATAAGCTCTTGAGGATCTTCTCATTCTCATTTAGGTAACTAAGTTGAATATTTTAGGATGGCTGATAAAAGGGGATTCATTAAAAATATATCTGTCTAATTATTGTGATGAAATGACTGTAAAACACAGAAGATGTCTTAAAACTTTAATAAAATTGAGAGCACATACTGTTTTAAAAGTCTTTACATCCTGATCCATTAAGAGCTACAAAGAAAAATTTAGACAAAAGTCACAATGATTCATAGTGGACATGACTGGTAACGGGAAGTAATAAAATCTCCAATGGGAAAATTGACTCCAAGAAAAATTCTTGGGTTTATTGTCCAAAACTAGTGGACTTATGGACATTTATTAACTTGAACTAAAAAAAATATATAAGAATGTGAGCTATCTATCTGTATGTCATTTTCTAAGCTTTTTCATGGTTCTAATTAGCTTATTTTGTGGTTGAGTAAAGGTTCATTTCACCTTACATTCAGTTATCAAAGGAAACCAGGGGCAGGAAATTAAGAAGGAGAATGAAGCCAGGCAGTGGTGGTGCATAACTTTAATCTCTGCACTCGGGAGGCAGAGGCAGGCAGATATCTGTGAGTTCGAGGCCAGTCTTGTCTACAAGAGCTAGTGCCAGTATAGGCTCCAAATCTACAAAGGGAAACTGTCTAGAAAAACCAAGAAGGAGAAGGAGAAGGAGAAGGAGGAGGAAGAGGAGGAGGAGGAGGAGGAGGAGGAGGAGGAGGATGAGAAGAAGAAGAAGAAGAAGAAGAAGAAGAAGAAGAAGAAGAAGAAGAAGAAGAAGAAGAAGAAGAAGAAGAAGAAGAAGAAGAAGAAGAAGAAGAAGAAGGGAAGGAAGGAAGGAAGGAAGGAAGGAAGGAAGGAAGGAAGGAAGGAAGTAGAAAACATGGAAGAATGCTGCTTCTTGGTTCTCTCTTTAACTGGTACATGCTTGGCAAGCATTTTTATACAGCTCGGACCCACCTGCATAAGGATGGAACCATCCACAATGAACTGTGCTCTTCTATATAAACTAATAACCAAGTCAATACTCCCATGTACCAATATGATGGAGGCAATTCTTCAACAAAGGTTTTCTTTTTAAGGCATGTCATGTTAAGAACTATACTGGTTAGGTTTTGCCAAGTTGACACAAACTAGAGTCACTTTGGAAGAAAACCTTTCAACTGAAGGACTTCTTTTCATTAGATTAGCCTGTATTCTTAATTCTTAGGTGATGTAGAAGAATCAAACCCACTTTGAGCAGAATTACTCCTGGATGGTTTGTCCTGGGGTGTATAAGACAGTAAACTGAGCAAGCTAAGGGTGCAAGCTAGTAACAAGCATTCCCTTATGGCCTTCATAGAAGTTCCTACTCCAACTACCAGACCTGAGTTCCTGTCTTGGCTTCCCTGGATGGGGGACTGTAACCTCCAAGCTAAATCATCACTGCCTCCACTAAGTCTCTTTAGTCCAGAATGCTGTAGCCCAGCAATAGAGAAGCAAACTAGAACAACAACCAAGAATAGCTCTCACAGTCACATTACAGGAATTTTCTTACTGATTTGACTTTTAGTTGTTATCAGAGCAGCAGGCTGTAACAATACCAGGGTAGAGATGTTATCTTCATGTTAAAAATGGATCACAATTTATCCCTACTTCTTTATTTCCCTGTCAACCATTCCTACATGCCTTAAAAAGTACCAGTCAATATGACCACAGCTGCAATGTATATACATTCCTGCATGTTCCCTTGAATGAAGTAGGTTGTAACAAAATGTTATTTCTTTCTCCATTGTGTGAGTGGTTCTATTTTTCAAGTATATTTACAAATAGTTAGAGTCAGAGTCTTGGCGAATAACAAGAGACATGATCTCATTAGGAGATAGTGTTTTGGATCAGAGGAAATGATAAACTTTAAACTAAGGCAGAATTTTCCAATGAACTGTACATGAATGTGAAGAATTAAGTGGAACTAGGTTTACAGTGAATGTACACGTGCATTTGTGCTTCTTTCATACACTGTATGGACTTAGTTAAGGAGTAGGGGCTGTGTGGACTTAAGGAATAGGGGCTGTGTGGACTTCGTTAAGGAGTAGGGGCTGTGTGGACTTAGTTAAGGAGTAGATACAAGTTTTAGGTACCTCCACTCTGTTTGGCACTGTAAATGTATATGCCTCAGGTGATTTTTAAAGTGAATATTTATTCATTTTGCCTTTGTGGGGATAGGGGTACTTACTTGTTCTCTAGCATGTATGGAAATCTGTGTAGAGTTTGTGGGAACTGATCCTCTTCTTTGACCATGTGGGAGCTTGGGATAGAGCTCATATTTCCAGGTTTGGTGATAAGTGTCCTTACCTACTGAGTCATTTTGCCAGCTGATTTTCTTAATCACCCTATATACCTTTAAGCGCTACCTAGAAAAATCATGAATGATGAGATCATAGCTATTTAAATTTTATTTCCCAATCACAGTACAATGTAATGAGCAGAAAGTGTAAGACAGTGGATGGTCTCCTAAGAGTTCACCTCTAAGTCTTTCTATTGCTCACAAATTCTCATGAAATAGTCTCAGTAATCAATACAGATATAAAAATGGTACAGAGACATGAAAATAACTATTCAACAAATACGAGTATCTGTGACTCAGCTGTTTCCACATCTGAATTTCTACATTTAATATCACCTTTATCAGTTTTTTCCCATTATAGTTTTGTACAATGTCAGAGCCTCAGTGTGTTACTCTGTGTCCATAATAAAATAGCATAAACTGGACAGCTTGTAAGCAGCATAAATTTACTCCTCACAGTTATTGAGGCGGAAAACCTAATGTCAAGTTTCCAACAACTTAGGTGTTCCCTAAGGCCCACTTTACCGTACACAGAGGCAGTACTCCCTTGCTGGAAGTTTTCACTTGATTCAATGGGAGTAGATTCTTCCTATGCAGACAGTAACACCATTCCTGAGATGTCTATCCTTAAGAAATGTTATACATTTTATTTTAATTGTTTTTCAGAATTGAGTTAAAGGATCATTTGCTTCTCTCTCCCCTTTAGTCTTTGCTGGCGATTGTGGAACCTTTAGGAGGGAACAAAGAAAAGCAGTTTAGCCATTGGAGAAACCCTAAAAGCAGATCTATTGGCACTGGTCTTTTCTTTCTCTCTTTTGCATTTCAGCTGCTCTGAGGTGAGCAACGTTGTTCCCTACACTTTCCTGCTCATGATGCACTATTTCAAAACAAGGCTTAAAGCTGGAGTCAACCAAACATGGAAGTGAAACTTCAGAACCAAGACCCAAAATAAACTTCTCTTTATTATAAATTGTTTATCTTGCTGGAACTTGTTGTTTAACTGGTTTATCTTGTTTAACTTGTTGGAAATTTTGTTACAGTAATGGGAAGATATCTAACAAACGTCCTTTGGCATTCCAGAAGCTTTCTAATAGATACTTCTAATACCAGTATCTACCAAGGGAGCATTTCAACATATTACAGTGGAGAGGTGGCATTGTGGGGCACAGATATTCAATACATGAAGGTGGGATGGTGAGTGGGGACACAAACATTGAACATAAGAAGGTGGAGAGGTAGGTAGGGTACAAACATCTCCATCATGGGCCTCAGTTTCTTAACCAAAATTTGAACAAACATAAGTTTTGTACAGAATAAGTGATTGTATTCTCCATTTTGCTATAAATAAAGCAAGCAAACCAAAAACATCTGCTTGTAAAGCTGGGATTAGAAAAACTCAAAACACTGCACACATTCTGAAGGTCCTTGAGCACTGGGAAAACCTCCACTAACCAGTACCATGCATTTTTTCACCTATACATGCTCAGAGTGTAGTACAATATTTAAGATTTAATACATACTCAATAAATAATAAATATCCAATGATATCTAAATTTGTAAATATGTGCTGAAAATGCTGTAAAAAGTCAGTTTCAAAACTTGTCAATTCTTCTAATCTGTTTATATGTGTTGCATATTCATTTATGTGCATTCATATATTCTTATCTTTGCTCCAAATCATTATATAATCTTATCGTATTTATGCAAATTTATTAAAATAGAGACTGGAAGTCAATCTTCAGTTAAAGTTGACATTTGTGCCATCATAATATTCATCTTAAAAATTTAGGTTATTGTAGACTTTCCATCTTTTTTAATTTTTAAAATAAAACCCAGCCATATAAAATCAAGATATTTCAAGATATAAAGTGCTTATATTATTTCTTTCTTTCTTTTTTTTTTGAAACAGAAATTCACCATGTACTTCAAGGTGGCCTGTTACTAATTATTTTTTGCCTTGGCTTCCTGACTGTTGGGATTACAGGTGTGTGCCACTATGCATGGCACCAGATTTAATATTTGAATGTAAGACTTATATGTATTTGAGGATTATATAAAAATTTACGGTCCTAATCACTCAGGCCTTGGAAGCAGGTAGGCAAATGCAGATCTTCACCACTCCCTCCCCTTCTCCAAATCCAGTCTTACAGTCTTGTCCCCAGCTGTGTATTATATCACCTACTGCAGCCTCCCTTCCTATCTTAATCCTAATTCTAGGGATCAAAATGATCTTCACCTCCACACTTCAACCTGCAAACTCATTGCTTTATCTCTGTCTCTAACTCAAGTTGGCATTCCCTAGGAATCCACAGGCCACTTCAGGCAGGGAAGCAGATAGGCAAACTGCAGATCTTCACCTCTCTACTCCATTTCTTCTTCTAATCTCCTACTCTCACAAGTCTCACCCCAGGTTGGTAACAGACCCCCTGCTGCACTCTGTCCACTGTCCTGATCTTTATCTGTTATGGATCACTCACGTAGATTTCCCTGCAAGTCATTGTTTTATCCTAGTCCCCAATCCCAGAAGGTATTGGCTGGGTAACCTCAGACCATCAGATCAGGGAAGCAATAAGTTAATTTCAGATCTTCACAGCTCCCTCTTCTCCTCCAAATCCCATCTCCCTTTGATATCCCCAGCTCTGTAGTAGGCAACCTGCTGCAGTTTTCTGATGTGGGAGGGTCTTCTGTTTGAGTTGATTTCATTGGTTAATAAAGAAACTGCCTGGCCCATTTGATTGGCCAGCCCTTAGGTGGGCGGAGTAGACAGAACAGAATGCTGGGAAGGGAAGTTAATAAATCGCCATGCCTCTGCTCTCTGGGTTAGATGCGAGGAAGCTCTGACCCAAGATGGACGTATGCTAGAATCTCCCTGGTAAGGCACCACTTCGTGGTGCTACACAGATTATTAGATATGGGTTAATCAAGATGTGAGTAAGAGGCTGAAACTAATGGGCCAGGCAGTATTTAAATGAATATAGTTTGTGTGTTGTTATTTCAGGGCATAAGCTAGCCAGGCGGCCGGGAACCAGGCAGGACGAAAAGCAGGCCTGCCCGCAGCTCATCACTACAGTTTTCCCTCCATCTGTGCTCCCACCTTCCATGGATCACATAGATATCCCCCTACAAACTTCTTTACCCCAACTAATCCCATTATTCCCCAATGAGAGACGGTATTCCCTGGGAAACCTACAATCCAACTACAGAAGCAGGTACCCTAACAACAAATCTTCACTTCTTTCTTCTGTCCTCCAAATCCAATCCCCCAGTCTCACTGCCAACTCTGTAGAAGACCACTAACAATGCCCTCCCCATTATCATTGCCCTCATTTCCAGAAAATGATCTAGATCTCCAATTTCCCTCCATATTCATCCTGTTATCCCAACCTTCAAATTCATCAGGCTTTCTCTGGGAACCAGCCAGCTCAGTTTGACACTGAAGCAAGTAAGCAGACAAAGCAAGCAAGCAAGCAAGTGTCATGTCTTCACTTCCTTCCTCCCCTTCATAGACAATTTTCCAGTCTCAGGCCAAGTTCTGTAGCAGACTATCTGTTGCTTCTTCTAAGACTCTGCCCCCATTCCCAAGGGGGTTAAGCAGATCCAGGTGAAGTAACATGCTTTCTATAGACCCACTGAGACCACTCTCCCAGTTCATCATAATTCCTCAGTATCAACTTCCAAAACCTAGGTACACATTTTATCTGAAACACTAAGTGACCACACCTATCGAGACCCCAGAATAATTTCCTACCAGGTAAGATACAGCTTCAACACTCTTCTGAGAACCAGAGAAGGCAACAGTAACCAAAAAAATGCCTACCCAACAAAATCAAAACAAATATCAGCACCTAGGATTACAATCTTCTTTACCCCTGAAGCCTAGATACCTAGGTTGTGTATAAAAACACAATCTATAAGAGTCAGGACAATATCTCTCCTAGAGCCCATCAATCCTACCACAGCAGACTTTGAGTATTTCAACATAGCTGAGGCACAATAATATAATCTTAAAACAGCCTTTATGAGTATGATAGTTTCCTAAAGAGGAAATTAATAAATCTCCTAATTAAAACAAAAACAAACAGCAGAAGGAAATGAATAAATCCACTTAACTGAAAATGAATATAGAATCAATTTTTAAAAAAAGCAGGGGACTCTGGTAATAAAAAAAATTAGGAATTCCACAAGAAACTTCAGAGGAAAACCTTGCCATGAAAATGTAAAATAAAGAAAGAATCTCAGGCATGAAAACACAGTAGAATAAATGGAAATTTTGGTCAAAGGAAATGTTGCATCTAAAAACTCCTAGAAAAGAAAACATCCAGGGTATGAGAAACCCATGAAAAGGGCAAATCTAAGAAAAACAGAAATAGAAGAAGGAGAATAGACCCAGGTCAAAGACATAGAAAATAGTTTCAACAAAATCATAGAACATTTTCCTAAACTAAAGAAAAAGTGAGTCTCACAATTTAAATGATTTAAGAAAAATAATAATTAAGAAAATTAATTTTAAACATATATTATGTATAAATTAAGATATATATATATATCTTTTTTAAAAAAGTAAAAATTGAAATAAAACAACATAAAACACCATGAGATTGAAAAAAGCAAAATAAAAAGCATACAAAAAAAAGGAGTGGACTTTCAAGATACAAGAAACATAAAACACCAAATAGGCTGAACCAGAAAACAAATTCCCAGGGCACATAATATCAAAAACACTTGATTGTCAGAACAAAGAAAAATATTAAAAACAGCAAAGGAAAATTATCAAGAAACATATAAAGGCAGACCTATTAGAATTATATCTAACTTCTTAGAGAAAATTCTCAAAGCCAAAAGGGACTGGATTGATGTTATACATAAGAAAACATAGATATCAGCCCAGACTTGTAGTCTGGCAAAATTTTCATTCACAATAAGAAGAAAAATACATTCCATAATAAAACAAACTTTATGCAATATCCATCTAGAAATCCTGGTGTGGGAGGTCCTTCTGTCTATGTGTTGCTTTCATTGGTTGAAGAATAAAGAAATGTAATCCACTGCCACATGGCAATACACAGATTAATGGAGATGGATTAAATTAAGATGTAAGAATTAGCAAATAAAAAGCTAGAGCTAATGGGCTAAGCAATAATTTAATTAGTACAGTTTCTGTGCGATTATTTCGGTTCTGGGCATCCAGGACAAACAAGTAGCTCCTCCTACAAAATCCACTCCTACTGAAGGTGCTACAAGGAAAATTCCAGTCCAAAGAGAATAAGCACACCCAAGAAAATATAAAGAGTAAATAATCCAGACTAGTGAATCCAAAGAGGAGAAACACACACAGACATACACACACACACACACACACACACACACACACACACACATGCACATACACACACACACAGCACAACAGCAAAACAATAATAATAACAAAAGAACGAAAAAAGTAACTATAATAACGATCAAATATCTCAAATTCAATGGTCTCAATTCTACACGAACTAACAGAATAATATAAAAACAAGATTTATCCTTCTGCTACATCCAAAAATGTATACTTTCAGGTTAGTCATCATCTTAGGTTAAGGGGTTTGAAAAAGAAGTTCCAAGCAATTGGCCTGAGAAGCAAGATGATATAGTCATTTTAATCATTTTAATATCAGACAAAATATATTTCAAGTAAAGCTAATCAGAAAATATAAGGAAGGCCATTACATACTCACTAAATTAATAAAACAAAGAAGACATTGAAATTCTTAATAACTTTGCACCAAAAAAGGGTGCATAAGATTAAAAAAAACCAAATAAACAAAAAAAAAAACCACTGATCACTACATTACTACAGCTTAAACCACATATTGACCCTCAATGGTAGTGGGAAATCAGCACCCAACTCTTGCCTAAAAACAGGTTATCTTGACAAAAATTAAATAAAGATATACTGAAGATAATGGTGATAACTGACATTATAAAATAAATGAACCTAATAGATATTTACTAAATTTTTACCTAAACAGAAAAGAGTACACTTTCTTCTCAATATCTCATTAACTTTCTCCAAAACTGACCACATACACACAAAAAATGTTTCTACAGATACAATAAAATTATAATAACACCCCACATCCTATCTGACCACCATGGATTAGAGCCGAATATCAATAACAATGAAACAACAGAAAGTTTATAATCTCCTGTACACTGAAAAAAAACTCAGGTCTAAATTAAAAATGGCTCAAGACAGAAATTAAGAAAGAAAATTTCAAGATTTAAAAGAAAACAAATACACAATATGCCAAAGTCATGGTACAAAATGAAGGCTATTCTAATAGATATCCTCATAGTACTAAATATCTATATAAAAAAATCGAGGGATATCATACTAGTAACTTAACAGCACACCCCAAAACTCTAGAACAAACAAAAAGAAGAGATCACACATATCTAAAAGGAGTAGACCTCAAGAAATAAACTTAGATCAGAAATCAATAAAATAAAAAAAACATAACTAACAATACAGGAAACCAATAAAACACAGACTCAGTTCTTTGAGAAAATCAGTAAGATTGACAAAACCTTATCAAAAATTAACTAAAACACAAAGAAAAAACATCCCACTTAACAAACTTAGAGATTAAAAGAGTAACAAACAGAATCTGAGGGAAACCAGAGAATGTTAAGAACATACTTTAAGAAACTCCAAATTGGAAAATCTAAAAGAAATTGATAATTTTCTTGATAGGTGCAACTTATCAAAGCTAAATCAAGATCATAAACAATTTAAACAGACAAGTAACCCTCAATGAAATAGAAGCAGTCACTAAAATACTCGTAACCAAAAAGAGACCAGGGAGAGATAGTTTTAGCAGAGAATTCTACTAGACTTTCAAAGGAGAGTTATGATTTCTCTTATAAACATGGGATAAAAAGATGCAAAATACTCAATAAAATACTTGAAAGCTTAATCCAAGAATATATCAAAATATCAACAATGATCAAGTAAGCTTCATTTCAGAGATGCAGTGATTATTTAACATATGAAAATCAATTAATTTAATCCACCATGTAAACAAACTGAAAGAAAAAAAATCTTATTAGAAGCTGAAAAGCTTTTGATGAAATCCAGCACCCCTTCATGATAAAAGTCTTGGAGAGGTCAGGGATATAAGGGGCATACTTAAACATAAAAAAGACAATTTTCAGATAGCCAACATCAAATTAAATGGAGAGAGACACAAAGCAATTCCACTAAAATCAGGAACAAGACAAGGCTGCCCACTCTTTCTGTATCTATTCAATATAGTAATTGAAGTTCTAGCTAAAGCAATAAGACAGCTTAAAGAGATCAAGGGGCGACAAATTGGAAAAGAATCAAAGTATCATTACAGGCTGGTGAAATGATAGTATACATATGCGACCCCAGAACATTATGCCAGGGAACTGCTATAGCTGATAAACACCTTTAGTGAAGTGACTCTACAAAGATTACCTCAACAAAATAAGTAGCCCTCCTAAACACAAATGACAAATGGGCTGAGGAAAAAAAACCAGTGAAACAACACCTTTTACAATAGCCTCAAATAATATAAAATATTCTGAAGTAACTCTAACCAAGCAAGTGAAAGAGTTGTATTTGTAGGACAAAAACCTTCAAGTCTTTGAAGAAAGAAATTGAAAAAGGTATCAGAAGATGGAAAGATTATGATGATTGGGGGATTGTAAGCTGGGCAATCACTGAGTCAGGACAGCCCTGGGGCAGGCAGGCTATCTGAGGTTCTGGAGCCCTTGTATGTCCTGTCGTCCAGCAGGTTGCATCATTTGGAGCTGGCAGTTTGGATATGTAGCCCAGGAGGGGAGAGCCTGTTGGGAGTAGGCTGGGAAAGCACTAACAATTAAGAAACTGGGGGTGGTTGGTTGGCAACTAGACTGCCTGGGTTCTGGCATCTGGCGTGACCTCTGGTAAGCCAGGGGGATCAACCTGTATTTTGTGACTGGATATCGTGACTAGGGGAGGAGGAGTGGTTTTGGGCAGGTACTGAGGAAATGTTGGAGATCTAAAGGAGGAGTCTTCTCTGGGACTTCGGGGCTTTTGCAGGAGTTTTGGGCTAGGATGTGGTGACAAGGAGAGGGGAGCACTTGGGTGTAGGCAGGACAGGCTATGAGGGAGTGCTGGTGGACTGTGGATAGGGGGGCCTACCTGGATGGGAATCTGGTCTGTTGTTAATACAAAGGCAATATTACTATTCTTAACAGTGTTTTTATTTCGGGTTAGCATACCCTGTGTTGCCCCTATTGTACAAAGATGGTATTTTTCATTATTCATTTGGTCCATAGTGGTACAAAGCTATTTTTTTTCCATTCAATTTTACCTCTTGTCACTTGACACCTGGCTTAGATCTTAAGGCATACAGGAGTTTGAATTTAATCAATTGCTGCAATTTAGGGCAAATGTGTGCTAAGACAAGCAGTTTATAAGTTATTATGGATATAGGCTCAGACTTTGTGTTTTTTTTAAACAAAATTTAGAGAAAACAAACATGGGGCATAGAAGTTATAATAATGTTAGACAGTGTCGCTTGACTTGGAACAGGAATTCTGGAATTCAAAAGTGCCATGGTAGCTACAAGTTAGACAGATAATACTAGACATAGTAGCTATAGTAAAACTGAAGATGTCGGTAAAGCAGTGGGCTGAATGTATACACAATTAATGGGGACCTTGAGGTGCTGATCATGAATTAGATTTTTGACCTTAGTTCACTCCAAGTTACTATGGAAACCCTAACTCTCTTCAACAATTGGCACAACCAATTTCCGTTCAATTAAGCCTGGCCACAAATGCCATTTAGAGAACAATCATCCACTGGTGGGGAGAGAGCCAAACTTCTCTGATGTGATCTTGAACTACACAGTTGTAATCCCAGCAGTGAAGTCAGAAACAAGCTCTCTACGGTGATGAAGGGTCTTCTAGTCACATTTGGCATCAATGTTAGGCTGATGATTTGCCAATGAGCTATATAATAATATCAAAGCTCTTGACAGAGACATGAGAATATTTGTGCATGTATACGGCATGTGCAGATGGGTACAGTTGGATTTTTGTCAACTTGGTACAAGCAAGAGTTATCTGGAAAGATGAACATAAATTGAGAAAATGCCTCTATCAGGTTACTGCTAGGCAACACTTTAGGGCAATTTCTTGATTAATTATTGCTTGTGGGAAGGCCTTGCCCATTATGCGTAGTACCACTCCTGAATATGCTCTGAGCAGTGTAAGAAAGCAGACTAAGCAAGTCATTACAAGCAAACCACTACTCCGTCAACTCAATTTCTAGATTCCTGTCCTGGCTTCCCTTCATAGGGTTCTGTAAGCTCAAGATGAAATAAATTATTTGCTTCTCAAGTTGCTTTTGGCCATAGTGTTTATTACAGCAATAGAAATATAACTAAGATGGTGCACTTACTTTTATATCAATATACATTCAGGTATCTGTTTTTATTGTTTTGAACATTTTTTTTTCCAGATAGGATCTCTGGCTAAACCCAGAGTATGGTATTTTGGTCAGACTAGCTGATCAGTAAGTACATGAAATCCTCATGTCTCTGCACCCCAAGCATGGAGTTTGTAGACTCATGAGAGCCCAGTTACAATGCATGGCATTTTACATAGATACTGAGAGTGTGAACTCGGGGTCTCATGGTTGCATAGCAAGGATTTATCCACTGAGTCAGTCATCTTCCTTGTCTCTTGCTGTAGAATATGGATAGATATAGGCAGGTAGTGTGAGGTCAGCAACTTTTTCATCTTCCTTTTGAAAAAATTATTAATACCAGATTTTCAAGCATTTACTCATAATATACTTACAGAAACACCACCATAGAATGGCCTTCCTCTCAGGACACTATGGCATATTTCAATGATAAATTTATGAGATAAATTTATGTAAAATTGGCATAATTCTAATGACTAAATTTTGCTTGAATTCTGTTTTCTTTTTCCCATATACCCTTTTCCCAATGGTTGACTGAAAAGAAAGTTGGCATAAATCTTTGGAGATCTAATTAAAAGATTATTAAACTAAAGAAAATTTAGGTTAAATATTTACACATTGGTGGATGTTATTCTTTTATGATCAGTCACACTGTCACGAATGATCTGTGATATGCTAAAAACCCTGACATACCAAGTTTCCCCCCGCTCTCTATGCCAGCTCATGAACTACATAGAAATAGAGGTAGGTAGGGCTCTTAGCTGGTCTTCTAGCTGATATTTCATATTTTTGTGTCAGAAGTTTATAAAGAACATAAACTTCACACTGCATAAGCACTGATTTTAACATTGCTTGTAAGCTCATTATTGCCTAATTATTTCTTCTTATTATTTCTTGTGAAGGAAAAATAAAACTGTGTAGCAAACAATTCCTCAGGAGAAATGAGGACGTTTTCTGCCAAGCAACTTAAAGTGGAAAGTGAGGGCCGGGCGGTGGTGGCGCTCGTCTTTAATCCCAGCACTCGGGAGGGAGAGTTCGAGGCCAGCCTGGTCTACAAGAGCTAGTTCCAGGACAGCTCTAGAAACTACAGGGAAACCCTGTCTCGAAAAAAAAAATAAAAAAATAAAGTGGAAAGTGGGCACTGTGTCTCTCAAAATACAATGTGTCTGCCACTGATTTCATGGATGAATAGAAAAGCAGCAAATAAAAGATATGGATATAGATAGATGAGGACAGATGTGTTAATAATATATAGATACATACAAATATGTAATGCATGGAAAAATATTTTAAATACCTGGTTACTTAGGCTGCATACTGGATAATTTTCCAATATGGTATTAACCTTTAAGATGGCTCAGTAGATAGTAGAGTTTAGGATAATATTGAGAATTCTGGTTGGAAATTCTGGTAAGAAAAAAGGGAAAATTTCCTTGAATCTAAAGCAGAGTCAGGAAAGTGAAGATAAGAGGAGAAACGAGGGAAGAAGGAGGGTAGGAAGGGGAGGGATAAACAGAGGAGAAAGGAAAATGGTGGGGAAATTCCATAGGACCACAAAGAGTGCAGAACAAGCTGAGGGAGACAAGAAGTTTAGAAGGATAAATTTTGAGATTTAACTTGCTAGAACTTTAATTCACAGAGAAGAATAAAATAATATTTTAAGCGAGGTTTCCCTTCTTTTGCTTCAGCCTCAAAGTTAATTTCTAAATTTGCAATTATTTAAGTTTTTTATAACACTTTTAAACTTTAATTTCTTCCTGAATTATGGGACATATTTGAAATTAAATATGAGAGTACCTTCATATCTTTTGTATTTCGTGGGTCTTAATATTGTTTAATCTCACCGGCAGAATCACTAACAAGATATATTGCATAACATGGCAAAATCTACATAGCTGTAGGAAAGTTGAATAGAAATTGAGTTTTTAATTCCAACTTCTGATCATGATGTAATGAAATAATTTAAAATTACTCTAATGTGGTAATGTCAAGAAAATGAAGTATTTAAAACAACTCATTTAACTCA
This sequence comes from Arvicola amphibius, assembly GCF_903992535.2. Classification (NCBI taxonomy): domain Eukaryota; kingdom Metazoa; phylum Chordata; class Mammalia; order Rodentia; family Cricetidae; genus Arvicola; species Arvicola amphibius. The sequence goes on from NC_052047.1 coordinate 59,265,063, forward strand.
TGAGACAACAGGTAGTAAAAGTGAAGCCAAGCTCAGGCAGCTTCTGTTTTACTCTTTTATGTATCCATCTATATAAATACCTATTTAGCTTTTAATTTGTACATTTACTGGTGTGTGTGTGTGTGTGTGTGTGTGTGTGTGTGTGTGTGTGTATGTATGTGTGTGCCTTCACGCAGGTACCTCAGTCAATGTGTGGAGGTCAGAAGGTAACTTGCAGTTGGACCTTTTCTTCAGACACAGGGTCTTGTGAATCATAACTATGTCAGGCTTGGTGACAAGCACCTTTACTCATGAAACCACCACTGCAGTCCCATTTAGGTTTTCAGACAAGAATGTCCTCTGTAACTCAAGCTGCTCTATTACTTGCTGTGTCCCCATGGACTCTTGGCAGTTCACATGCCTCTACAACTTTCCACTCTTTACTGGAATGGTGGTTCTCAACCTGCTGCCTATCAGATACTGACATTAAGATTCTTAGTAGTAGCAAAATTATGGTTATGAAATAGCAATGAAATCATATTTTGGTTAGGGGTCACCACAACATGAAGAACTGTGTGAAAGAGTTGCAGCATTAGGAAAGTTGAGAACCACTTAACTGAAAGAAATTCCTTTAGAGGTGCAATCAGGATAAACCACTAGAGAAGACTCAGAGAGGAACAAGTTAATTACTTCAGCTTGAATTGAGTGTGTGTGTATGTGTGTGTGTGTGTGTGTGTGTGTTTATCTAATCATCACACTCTAGCTTACAAACACCTATGGTCATTATATATTAACCAAAATTTTAAAATAAAGAGCTTTGAGAAGACAGAATTTCTAGATGCTTGATTTGAGCATTCTATACTCTATTCATGTGTTGTATTATCAAAATGTATACCCCAATCATGTATAAAATTAATAGTACTTAATAAGAAAGTAGAAAAGTGATAGGGGTTCTTAAGTTCCCAAGGAAGAGAAAAGCCTTAGGAAAGTGCTTCAGGTGCCTTCACCTGGCTGCTCTTTAGTCTGGAGCAGAAGTGTGTGCTCCTGCTTTTAAAGGTAATTTTGCTGATTTTTGTTTTTGCTGTAGGGTGCAGAGTGAAGAACAGGCACAGGCTAAACACAAGATGCTTCCAAATGAAGAAGTACAATGAGGAATATGTGAACCACATGATTTCTAAATATTTAAAGTTATACAATAGCAGGAAGCTCCCAAGAAGAGGCCCATTGAACACACAGGATATCAGTTAACAGGATCCATCATGCTGACACTGGGATGAATAGACTTTCCTGAGAATATTACAACTCCTCCCTCTTTCCTAAAGAAACCCTTAAAACCAATTCTTAAAATATCTGGAGAAACACAAATTGACTAAACTAAAGCCAAATGTTCTTAAAAGGAAAAACAGAATCTATCACTCAGAGAACACTTTGACTGAATCTCTTCCCAAAAGCCCCAGTTCAGGACACTGCTGCAATGGGTAGCACCCTTAAACACAGGGACTTTGGGGGTACACCTCATCTCATATCCAAACAATAACATCCATGAAGTACTTTGGAAATGTTGGAGAAAAATTGCCCTGAAGGAGCAGAACTTGAAATGACAAAAATTGGACAAGAATAAATTATCAACAGTCGTGAGAGGCCGTATGAAGGGAAGAATAACAAATATATGCCATGACAACAAAACTTTCAAATGAAACAGGAAATTAGTAACATAGAATAAGGCATAGGTAAATATAATTTCATAACAAAGCATCAGTTAACTAATAATGACTGTTCCATTTTTGTGATGTCTTTAAAAATGTATGCGCTTTGAGAGAAGCCCAATGCAAGAAACAGGTTACCATTTGGAGCTGTTGGCCAGTGAGATCCATTCACTCCACAGACCCTTCCCACCTATTACAGGCTGCTGACACTGCTAATAGGTACTCTATAGCATAAGGCCCAGTTATTGTCTGGGTCTGCATATTTGAGCCATAAAACATGGAAAAGCTAAACTAGTACTCACTGAAAAACTACACTCCTAATGACTATCTTTCATAATGCTGTGAAGTGCTATGTATGATGCTTGAAGAGAAAGGCAATCATCAATCACAAGTAATCATCAGTCGCACCCAGTCCTGAACCCTGTAAACTACAATAATGATACCCTGCCAAGATGTACCACCTGGTGCAATAGTGACATGAATGCAATAGGAATAACCAATCACTTTCTACTTAGGGTTAAGGTCTGGTCCCCAAAAGGAAATCCATAACTGGCACCATTCCTGGAGCTAAGAACGTGTTCATAGACATGTCATGGGTTCTACTATGATCACTCTACTAAAGGGACATGGCATGGACTTTTGGTTACTTATCACTATACCCATAGATAAGTGTATGTCTCAATCCTCATCAGAGAAGTTCATTTTTTTGTGGTAGACATTGAATACAGAGACCCAGAACTGTTCATAGTATGTTTTTATTTATAAATGAATTATTAATTAATATAAAATAAAAATAAAAACAATTATATTAAAATATAAAATTTAATTCTATATAAAGCATGTATGAAACTAAAAATCTATATATTTAAAAATACATAATGAAATACATCAAGTATTACATGAAGTAAATTTTAGTTAAATTTAGATAATTCATGTATGCTATGTATATCTATTATTTATCACAGATCATGAATTTTATATATGGTAACATTATTTTTGTGCATTTAATGTTCATAATATAGTCTCTCTAATTCACATTTAATGTTATCAGCATATATTATAAAATATTAGGGACTCATTTATAAAGCTGAATAGTGTATTGTCAACTTGGCTGGATCTAGACTCAACTTGGGGGCAAATCTCTTTTCATGTCTATGAGGAATTTTCTGGATTTGATTAACTTAGATGAGTAAGTCCTTCCCTAAGTATGAGCAGCATCAATACATGGGCTGTGGATCTAGGCTACATAGAAAGGAAAATGTAGATGAGCTGCAGCATTTATCATTCTCCGAGTCCTGACTAGGGGCACAATGTGACCACGTTACACCTGATGCTGCTGCCCTGCTTGACTCACCATGATGGAAAACAAAGCTAACACTCATTCTCTTGGGGTTTTTTTTGTCAAGTATTTGATCATAGCAATGAGAAAAATAATATATACTCCAAATTTTATATTATATTTACTAACAAATGTGTTCATTTATCCAGTGTAAAATACCATTTAATATTACTTAGTAGTATATTAGAATAACTCGTTTTATTTTCCATTTCTTTTACTAACAGCTAATTAGATGAATGAAAGTTTGTTTTGTGATTATAAATCATGGTTTTCATCTTGGTGAGTTATGGAATTAGATAAGTGATATGACTTTAGACACATCTGTGAGTGACTTACTTGACTACATACTTGAAGTGGGAAAACACATGTTAATTCTGAATAGTACTCTCTGGTGGTGTCTCAGATACAAGGAGGAAACCATTTCATTGCTGAGTTTATCTACTTGTTTACCTTGGTGGGAAGTTCACCTCATTATTATGCTACCATTGAAGCTGTGAGCTCTAGAAAACTGATTTAGTATTGTTTGCTTTCTTCATGTGAGGTTGAGTAGGAATATGCATTTCTAGGAAGTTTTAGAAGCATCAAATGTAAAATAGAATGCACTGGGCACTGGGTAAATACTGAAAATGTCAATTTCTTTATTAAAACTTTGATTGTGTAATTGGAAAGAGCAAGCTGTTACCATGCTTAGGTCCCTAATTTATATAAGCCAAATTCTCAGCTAGAATGGCCCCATGAATGGCTTCCTTCCTCCCTATCTACTTTTGTCTTTCGCACACCAAAGTAACCGTGCTAAATGGAACACATATTTTGGAATGGACCTACTTTTTAAAAGTCTCTACCTGCTTTCAGAATCAAATTCTCCAACTGGGAAAGAGAAAGTCCTTCAGTAAAGGCAGATGACTGGGTATTTGTAACACATCTCACATTGTGGGGGCTTAGAAAATAACACCTCAAACATGATACTTTGGGGGTATTAATTATCTCCCCTAGAAGAACTTAGAGAGCTACTAGTGCATGAAAGGCTTTTCTTTGAAGTTTCTCTTTTTAATGTACACAGTGCACTTATGAACGTGCAAATGGATCTAAGTGAAGCATCATTCTTCATGGTTAATGCACACTAACAAGTTAAGATACAAAAGTGACTGTCAAATCAGATGCCTTAGTTAAGGTTTCTATTGCTGAGAAGAGCCACTATGTCCATGGCAGTTCTTTAAAGGAAAACATTTTATTGAGGTGGCATTTAGTCTATTATCATCATGGCAGGGAGCATGGTGACATGCAGGCAGATATGATGTGGGATACATTCTGATCAGGAAGTGGTCTGTGACACTGGGAGTAGTTTGAGCATAGGAGAACTCAAAGCCCACCCACATAGTGACACACTTCCTTCAATAAGACTACACCTACTCCAAGAAAGACGCATCTCCTAATAGTGCCACTCTTTTGAAGGGCCATTTTTCTTTCAAACCACCACACTAGAGATCATTCAATTGCTACACACATCTTCTTTTCATTATTAAAAAACTCCAGGGTAATAATGTGCTGTATAAAAATCAGTGTAGAATTGTCCCAATGTCCATAATCTGCATGGACTATCTCACACACTGTAATCTTTTCTTTAGTCTCTCTCATGGTCCCTAAAATTTCATAGTCTTTTCTTCAATTTCCAGAGTTGCCATTTCCCTCTTCCTATGAAGAGGACAGATGATGCAAATCTTGTCAGATTATTATAAAAATAGTTCTAACTTTCTGAGATGTATCCATTCAAACAAAATTTTCTAGTCTCTGTCTACTCTTAAGCTTTGTTCAGTTTATCTCCTAGCCTAAGTTGCCAAACTTTCTACACGTAGAAAACTAATTTTGGGATCCGTGTGAGCCAGGTTTAAAAGATCAAGTTCTTTGTATTCAGTCACTTAACTTGAACCAGAAATCTATGAAGTTGCAAGTTTAACATAATGCAGAGAGCACCAAGTCTACACAGCTTTGTTAATAGAAAAACAAGACGACTAGCAGTTACAGGAAATACAACCCTACAATGAGGAAGTTAGATGAGCAACTTATCTCCAAGATTTGCAAAGAAAGTAAGAAAGAAAGAAAGAAAGAAAGAAAGAAAGAAAGAAAGAAAGAAAGAAAGAAAGAAAGGAAGGAAGGAAGGAAGGAAGGAAGGAAGGAAGGAAGAAGGAAAGGTAAAAAGGAAAACAAAAACAAACAACCCCCAAAAAATATTTTCTGGGAGAAAGTGAGATAAACATCTACCTTTCTTTTAGGCAATTCCATCAAAATTTAAGTTTATATTTTATTTACAAAGGACTGTTGCTTTTCAATTTGAATGTTGAAGAATTATTACAGATACCGTTACTTCTATAATAAAGTACATTAACTTCATGGAGCTATAGATTTGCTTGTTTTGTGTCAAACTCGGGACATTTTCTCCTTGTTCAATACAGGAGGAGAAAGCCAGTGAACTGAGGAGGCTGGCCTGTCTATGCATTTCTTTGGAGTTGGTGTTTGGATATCACTCCGATGTGAGAGGTTCTTATAGTTTTATAGAAGGCTGCTTCCTTCATGAGTTTAGGTGGATGAGTCACCATGAGAACAGTTGAAGAGACAACTTTTCCATCTAACTTTTGTTGAAAGAGTCTATGGGCATTACAGTTCACATCAACAAACTTTCAGGTGGAGCTTTCTTCTGGAGTCAGGGACATATATCATGAGCTGAAGATCACTGCTTCTCATTCTGGAACACAGGCAAAAGAAACACAGTCTTGACATGAAAGAGGGGAGGATGACCAGAAGGGCAATGAAAACTGAATTTCCAGACGATAGTAATTGTATTGAAAAATTGAAAGCCCAGAAAATCTTGCCCTCATAGGTATCCATCTAGTCAAATGTGGAAAAGAGAAGGAAACCCTGGAAACTTCAGAATATTGTGCTTTTATTTTATTGCATATTTTATTTAGTTGGCTTTAAGCTTTTTGACGCAACACTTCACTGTACACAGTGTAGCTCTGCCTGTCTTCCTATTGTCAGTGTATAAGAGACTGGCCTTGATCCTCCTGCCTCTGTTGCCTGTGTAATAGGATTACAGGTATGCTTCACTCTACCCAGAGTGTTGTGCTTTTAAGATAGGCATCTTACGTGGTATAACATTGACACCAAAGTGACATTTTGAAGCCCTTTTCGTGTTAGAAGAAAGATCTAGTGTGAGCCTGTGAGTGTTCTGTGGCCCACATTGCTTTTTCTCTATTCTGTCCTCTGGCTCACCTCAGACAGTTCAATTTTCCAGCATTTATTTTTTTTCCTTCCTACAAAAAGGACTTTCATTATAGAAGATTAGTATTCAATGAGTAATCCTTTGGTTCCATCCCCACTTCATTGATTTGCAGCAGTGCACAAGGAAAGCTGTTAGGAAGAACAAATTGAATTTGACACTAAAATAAGACTCATATGTCAGGCTTTCAATGCAAGCAGAACAAGAGAGACAGAGCAAAGAGGCAAAGTTAGCAAATAGCCCTGGGCACAGAGCAGGTGAATGCCTTTGAAAAGTAGCAGGCAAACAGGCCTCTGGGAGGCCCCTGAAGTTGGAGACTGATAAGGACCAGAGTCTAGTGGTCCCTCTGTTGGAAGGGAAAAGAGAATGCAGGGGACACTTTCATTTGTCACAAATGTGGGGAAAATCCATTACACAGAGGAAAGAAGTGATGTGGGGAACAACTTGACATGTATTAGAACAATGCCATCCTCAATCTGAGCTAATTCCTAGTTCAGACCTTGCTTTCTCATCACTAAGAAGGGATTAGAATAACATCTTAGAGCTACTATGGCTGCAAGTGAATGTCACTGTGTCTCATTCACAGCGTCACCATCTCCAGTCATATCCAGGGCTGCTTACTCTTATACACAAGGTTGACAAGAAGTTAAAATCACCACTTTTAATTGTCCCATCTACTTCTTTTATGTTTTATAATAGTAGTATGTACCACAAAGATGGCATTTTAGAAATTCCAAATATTTATTATTTGGATTCACTGAAAATCAGCCTGAGCTAAAAGGTGTAAAACATGCATTAAATTTTATTTTGTGAGAGAGGTTGCAAGGGCAGAGCAAGGAAGCAAGGAGATAGGGAGATGAACGGGACCAGGATACATGATGTGAAATCCAGAAAAAATTGAAAACAAACAAACAGAAATACACTCAAGGCTTGGGAGCTTATGGGAAGAGCAGGCACAAAGATTGTAAGAGGCAGATATGGAAGATGACACCAAGGAACCAGTGTCTTTCACATAATCAAGGCAGATCCACATATGCACTTATAGGACTTACAGCAGCAAAGACAAGACCGACCTGCACAAATCCAAACCAAACAAAATCTTAGCACTGAAAGGGGGAAGTTGGCATAAAATTCTTCCTCTAATCAAGAAGTTATTTGTTATTGATACCTGCTTGGAAATGGAAAATCAGTTTTCTCCAGTGGAGTCTCCTTCCATATACAAATTACACTCCAGGGCATTGTCCATCCCAGGAGTTTCTGGACAAAGTTATATTGTATAGAACTTTAAATTTATTTTTATGTAATTTTTTAAAAAATAACCTTACTTAGTTATTCTATAGATATTTATCAAGAAATATCTAGTGATACAGTCTCAAAAACAAATAAAAATGAATAATCCTTTGCCTGGCAGTGGTGGCACATGGCTTTAATGGTAACACTTAGGAGGTAGAGTCAGGTAGATCTCTGTGAGTTCAAGGCCAACCTGATCTACAGAGCTGTAACGTGTGTTCCAGAAGAGTTAGGCCTACACACACACACACACACACACACACACACACACACACACACACACACAAAACCCTGTATTGAAAAAAAAGTTTCTGAAAAACAGGAAGACAAATATGAGTAAAACAAATGATCAAAAAATGCTGTCCTTACGAGTTCCGCATTTTTTTTTTTTTTAAGTGAGGAAAGAGGTGTTTAATGGCGATTTTTTTTTCTCATGGTTTATTTTTTTTTATATTTAAAAATTTCCATCTCCTTCCCTCCTCCTCCCCCCTCCCTCCCCTCCTTCTCCCCTTTCTCTCCCCTCCTTCTCCCCCTTCCCTCCCCTCCCCTCCACCCATACCTCCCCTCCCTCCCTCTCAAGGCCAAGGAGAGCAGAAGGAGAGAGAACATGAGAAAGAAAGTCAGGACCGTGAGGGAACCTCCAGCTGGCGACAGATGGGGAAGGTGACTGAGCCCCACATTGGAGCACTGGACTGAGCTCCCAAGGTCCCGATGAGGAGCAGAAGGAGCGAGAACATGAGGGAGAAAGTCAGGAACGAGAGGGGTGCGTTCACTCATGGAGACGGTGGGACAGAACTAATGGGAGATCACCAACTCCAGTTGGAATGGGACTGATGGATCATGCGACCAAACCCGTCTCTCTGAGTGTGGCCAACAGCGGGGGCTGACTGAGAAGCAAAGGACAATGGCTCTGGGCTCTGATTCTTCTTCATGGACGGGCTCTGTGGGAGCCTTCTCAGCTTGGTCGATCACCTTCCTGGACCTGGGGGGAGTTGGGAGGACCTTGGTCTTAGCATAGAGCGAGTTCCGCATTTTAAGCAGTGATTCATCATCAGGATATTGACAGAGGTTTCTACCTCACCCAATCCTGCAGTAGTTCATTCCTAAAGAAACACACAGAAGTCTACATTAATCATAAACTGGTTGGCCTATTAGCACAGGATTCTTATTAACTTCTACATCCTACATTAACCCATAATTCTTGTCTATGTAAGCCACATGGCTTGGTACCTTTTATCAGTGAGGCCTTCTCATCGGGCTTCCTCTGTGTCTGGTGACGACTACACACTGACTCTTTCCTCTCCCGGAAATTTCCTGTTCTTGTTGCCCTGCCTATACTTCCTGCCTGGTTACTGGCCAATCAGCATTTTATTAAATTAATACAAGTGACAAATCTTTAAAGGGTACAATACCATTGTCCCACAACAAAGGATGATTAACACAGTAGGATAGTATTGGTGTTATTACTGTGAAATAATATTTGTCTAATGCAACTTAAAGAAAAAAGCTTAATTTGGCCTACATTTACCCTCTATTATGGTAAGAAGGGCTGTCTCATAGATTCCTTCTACCATGCCCTCCTTATCATAAACATTAAACATAAATGCTATCTATCCATAGTGTAGGGATTGAAACACAATGGTTGAAAAGACTGTGTATTGGCTTCATTCATAATTTACATCAGTTATTTGTCATTTATGTACACTAAGCATCATTTCTGCACAAGTACTGTTATTATGCTCAGTATCTAACTGTAAAACCAAACCTGTGAGTGAGACTAAAAATAATTTGCTGAGCCAAATCTCTGGATTAAGGAATGAAAAAAAAATCCTATAAGAAACTGTAGAAAAAAGGGGGCTGTGGCCATAACAAAACTGAGAGAGGCTTCTTGGGCAAGAGTTGATGTTCATTGAGTTAATTCTGCCTCTTTTATTGTTTGTTTTTGACAGAAATCATGCTTATTATTTTTGTAATAATTTTTCAAGTAAATAAATAATTGGTTCCACAGTGAGATTCCAAACATGTGTGTCATTGTACTTTGCCTATGTCCAGCACTCATAGCCTGAGCTGACTCTCGAAAATTATATACACAATGGTTCTTCTGAGAAGATTGAGAAACAAATCCAGAAGAGAGCAGCTGAGTCCAGGGAATTAATTATTTAGGGAAGTCTGCAGGTTATGTGGCTCTTACAAAGTCACATGATAGTTGCTTAAAGGTAAATAAGGAAATGTATGCGAAACATAGATTGCAAAACTTTCTTTAAGTCACCTAGAGTTTTCCACTGTTTTTTCCAATGAAGTGTTCTACATTTGACCCTTCTCATTTATTTGAGAACAGTAGTCAGTTTAAGTTAGATGAGTCAATACTTCTCAAAAAATCTTTAATCATTAGTTTCCATTTAATAAAAGATAAAATACAACTAACCTTGGCAAAGCACAACATGCTTTTTCTACTTTAACCTTTTGTGTCTTGATACTCAATCCTTCCAATTACTGCATCAATAGGTGACGCCTGTTAGCTGGTCTTCAAGTTTAAGTGAACTCCTGACTTGGTTCTGTTTCCCTAGGGCTGTGGGAAACTCTCCCCCAAATCTGTGTAGCTCATTTTCTGTTTTCCCGTAGACCTTGATAAATCATCTCACAACTTTTTCTGACCACCTGTGTCAGTTCGCCGAGGCTTCTGGAATCAGGTTTCTTAGAGAAAGTGAAGTCTTACTGACCACAATTTTGTAGGTTGGGAAAGCCAAGCTCAGTAATACATTCATTGGCTGGTGAATGCCTGTTTCCTAGCACATAGATGATGCCTCTTCATTCTGGCTTATGATGAAAGAGGCAAAGCTGTTCTTACTATTGCACTTGTGAAAACACCAATGCCTTCATGGTGTCCCCCTTAACAATTCTGGTGACAGCTAATCTTCATTTTCTGGTTGACTGCATTTAAAATTGCCTAGGAAAAGAATCTCCTTTCATGTCTGTGAGAGACATTCCTGAGAAGCTAGAGTGAGATGGGTAGACTTACCACCTACTCCTAAATGTAGGTAGTACCTTTCCATGGGCTGAGGGTCCCAGACAGAATAAAACCAGTATTCATTTCTCACATGTGCCAGGGCACATGAGTGGAGTTTTGCAGACAACATGTGGGAATCAGATCTCTCTTTCCATGTAGATCCTGATGATCAGAGTCACGGTGTCAGGCTTAGTAACCAAGCACCCTTACCCCCTGAGCTCTCCTTTTGATCCATAACTGTTAAACTCTGACACGGCATGGTTCTATGGATTTCTCCTACTCACTATCCCTCCCAGTTAACTCCCCAACTTAAGAGACTTAGGTGGTGAAGTAATGGGCTTAGAATGTTTTGGATATTAAGACATAGGCCTCATGACAGATGAATGTTTACATACCAGTATATAACCAGTTTCTTCTTCAAATAACTTGAACATATTTGATAAGCTCTGTGAGTATTTTATCTTGCCTCAAATTCTTCTAATGTTATATTGGGCATTAGTTTTTGAGGCACCCTTTACACTCCATCAAATGCACCTAGAAACAACATCCAAAAACAGAGAAAGATCAAACTGTGGTAAGATGAATCAGCTAATAGCTCACAGATATCTGTGACTGAGTCATTTATTGTAACCTGCTTAAAATTCTCTGTCCATGAACTTCCATTAAGTCTCCTTCCTCTTAAGCTACCTAACACAGATTTTTTTGTATGTGTGTGTGGGGAGCTTTTTAAAGTACTATAAGGTTATAAGTATAGAAAAGAAAGACTAAAATTGCATGAGGTGTGGGGTGGGAGGGAGAAATAAAAGGTTATTTTGTTTGTTAAAGGTCAGTCAAGCTGGGCCCCACACATTGATTTTTCTCAGCTGTTAGTTAAACAAGTCTCAAAAATAAATGTATTATAGGCAATGGTGTGTTTGCAACCATCGAGCTGAGCTTTAACTCCAGAATGCAATCAATATGGCTTTGTGCTTCCATATCAGAACATAAGCAGAAAATCTGTGACTGAGGCATATGTGTTTGTGGGGTTGCTGATATTTCAGGCCAATGACTGCTTTGACAAATGATACCTTGCTTCCAATCAATAACTCATAAGCCACTATTTACTTTTCTTTACCTTGAACTACAACCAAAGAGGCAAACATCTCTATAATTTCCACTTAAACACTGGTAAGAGTTGACTGCGTATATGCATGTGTGCGTGAGTATGACCCAAAGGGCAAATAGGACCACGAAAGGCAATAGTCTATACTGCTGGGGACTGAAGGCTCAGGCAGCTGTGGCCTGAGAAAGCACTACTTCAGAAACCTTACAAAGTGCAATTGGCCTTTTAAGAGTTTTGGGGAAGGTCTGGAATGGGTAGGGAAAAGGCAGGGAGGGGAGCAGAGAAAAATGTAGAGCTCAATAAAAATAAATAAATAAACAGGAGGGGAAAGAAAACAATTTTAAAAAGAGTCTTTTATGTCCCTTGACACAGCATACAGTTTTATGTACATCTAATGGAAAATGTACTGGTTGGAAACTGGACAGATTACATAGAAAGATACTTATTTCACTATGCCTTATAAAAAGAAAAAAAATAGAAGCACATTTACTTTCTATAACAGTAATCATGGAGAATGATGTAATTTGGGTAGGATGGAGCCTAATTAGCAAAGTAGCAAAAGAAAGCAGGGAGGGGAGCAGAGAAAAAATGTTGAACTCAATAAAAATCAATTAGAAAAAAAGAAATACATGAGAAGGAAAGTCGTATTCTTTGTATTTGCCTATAAGTGTATATGACGTACCTCCAACATATATGCCATTTGGTACTGAAGTTCAATTAATACGATACAGTAGCATAGTGTCTTGACTTTCAGAATGTCAGACTCTCCAGGATCCACCAGACAATATTATATTCAGCCATAATTTTAAGTATATGAAAGTTTCCATATATGTATATCTTCTGAATTTTTTAAATGTATCATTATTGCTAAAATAAAATTTCCAATCTTATGACTTCCTCTATTAAAGTAATGTAGTAATCTTAAGCAAGAAAGTGGAAGGGAAAACATGGTCTATTCCCCCTTTAAACACATAGTAGACATAATCTCATATTTAAAAAAATAAATTTATAAGTCAAAGAAAAATAGAAACTAGAAATTATATGTAACCATTAACTTTATTAATTTTTATGATAGTTTTAATAAAGTTCTTAACAGGAAACACAGAAAAATAATATGCATATTAGTAGAAGAATCAATTATTACATTTTCAGAAGAGGAAATAAAAATGGAAAATAATACATGTCAATTTTAAAGATTATAGTAAAACAAATAGTGTGGATAGTAAGATTTGTCAGTATAATTAGAAATTATATTTAAAGAATAGTTCTTAGAATTAAAGAACAGTTTATGATAATACCTGCCTGATGTCAATGACTGAGTCATAAGCTCCTTAAGGAAGGAGTGGCTGCTTTTCTAAGTGGTGGGCAATTCTTTGATGGAGATGTCATCTCCTCACTCAGCATCTTTGAGTCTTTAAGACTTGAAGTATAAAGTCTAAGTCTCTAGCTTTTATCTGCTCAAAGCTTCACAGAGACTCTCTTACAACCACACACCCCAGCTCTACACTCTGCTCGATTATGCCATGTAAGTGCAGTCATATGACCACAGACCCCAGTCCTACACTCTGCTAGGTCATGCATGGCAGCCAAGTGCAGGCTTCTGACCATGGACCCCAGTCTTACACGCTGCTAGATCATATCGCCCAAGTGTAGTCATTCCTAGGCTGTGATCTGGGCCTGCTTCAGAGAGACTTTCCTTTTGTGACACTATCTAATATCTGTGAATTCTCCATGTAACTAAGAATACAAGGTTTTAGCACTATTTCCTAAATGTTGACATGCTGACTGAGAAATGAAAGAGTCTTATCAAGCACCAGATCGGCATTCTGATAGATAGCTGATTAGAGGTAATGGTTGTGTATTTTAATTTAGAACTATATTCCAATATATCACAGAATACTAGAGTCCTAGAATCTTTACTCATTCAGAAGAACCTTGAATCTTCATGAGGCTTATTTCCTACTCTCTTGAGAGTAAAAACCCCACTAAGCCCTCTCTGATGGCTAATATTCACTGTTAACATTTACGGGTGAAAAGATGCCTATGATATCAGTCAGATACACTTCTGAGCATGTCTGTGAGAATGTTTTGATAGAAAAATAACTGAAAGAGGAAGACCTGCTCTGAATGTAGATGACATTTTTAGTGCTGGCAACCTTGGAAGAATAAAGAAGTCTATGGGCGGGGGTTATTCCCAACTAGTGCTATTATTTCTCATTTTCTGCTTCCTGGTTCATCCGTATGTGACCTGTTGTGAACTCTGTGATGCCCTTCTCACCTTGGTGGGACTGTATACTTTCTCAAACCACAAGTCAAAATGAATTCTTCTTCCTTTAACTTGCCTCCAATATTTATTTTGTCACACCAATGAGAAAAGTAACTGACCTCCTTCAACATGCTTCCATTTGTTATTAAGTTAACATTAGGTCAGTGAAACACTGGAACATGATCTCATTGTGACAACTAAACATGACTGCCAACTTAACATCAACTGAAGAATTGCCTTCATCACATAGGCCTGTGAGCGTATTTTTGTAGCATTTTTTTGATTGCTAATCAATGTAGGAGGGCCAGCCTACAGTGGCCAATGGTATCCATAACAAATAGGCCTCCCCTGTAACAGCAAGGTAGGTGAATGTGAACTTTGGAGAAAGTGACCCTCCTTGGTTTCTGCTTCAAACTTTTGCCTTGAGTTTCCTCCTTTGTGTTCCTCAATGATGTACAAAGATGTGTAAAAATGAAATAAACCTTTTCCTCCTAAAGTTGATTTTAGTCAAGACTTCATTAATACTGTAACCAAACAAGAACTCTTAGCTTTCAGAATGATAGTCTCTCTAGATTCCTTCAAGAGATATAATAAATTTGGGTGACTTAACTTAGGGACAACAGCATGTACAATCATACTTTGTTGTATGTATCACATATCTTACGTATGTGATACATTTTCTGTTTGTTTTCCTGGAAGAAATGCTATATCCTTTAGGGAAGGATATATCCTTTTGAGTAAACTTCCTAGGCATTAGATACAACAGTAGCAATTGTCTTGAGGCTATTAAATTCTAACTTCAAAATATCTGACAGATCAAGACAAAGGATTCAGTAAGAACTAAGTGGGCAAATCTAAAAAGCAGTCAAGACCACAGACATTTGATATTATCTTGTCTCCTCCCCTTCTCCTCCCCCCTCCCTCCCCTCCTCCTCCCCCTTCCCTCCTCTCCTTCTCCCCCCTCCCTCCCCTCCCCTCCACCCATACCTCCCCTCCCTCCCTCTCAAGGCCAAGGAGCCATCAGGGTTCCCTACTCTATGCTAAGACCAAGGTCCTCCCAACTCCCCCCAGGTCCAGGAAGGTGATCGACCAAGCTGAGAAGGCTCCCACAGAGCCCGTCCATGAAGAAGAATCAGAGCCCAGCGCCATTGTCCTTTGCTTCTCAGTCAGCGTCCGCTGTTGGCCACATTCAGAGAGACGGGTTTGGTCGCATGATCCATCAGTCCCATTCCAACTGGAGTTGGTGATCTCCCATTAGTTCTGTCCCACCGTCTCCATGAGTGAACGCACCCCTCACGTTCCTGACTTTCTCCCTCATGTTCTCTCTCTTTCTGCTCCTCATCAGGACCTTGGGAGCTCAGTCCAGTGCTCCAATGTGGGGCTCAGTCATTTTCCCCATCTATCGCCAGATGGAGGTTCCCTCACGGTCCTATTTGTAATAGCCAGATCCTGGAAACAACCTAGATGCCCTTCAGTGGAAGAATGGATGAAGAAGCTGTGGAATATATACATGCTAGAATACTACTCAGCGGTAAAAAACAATGACATCTTGAATTTTGCAGGCAAATGGATGGAAATAGAAAACACTATTCTGAGTGAGGTAACCCAGACCCAAAAAATGAACATGGGATGTACTCATTCATAATCGGTTTCTAGCCATAATTAAAGGACATCGAGCCTATAAATTTGGGATCCTTGAGAAGATAATAAGAAGGTAAACTCCCAAAAAAAGATATAGTAATCCTCCTGGATATTGGAAGTAGACACGATCGCCAGGCAAAATTGGGAACTTGAGGGTTGGGCGAGACTGGGCCAAGGGAAGATGGGGAGAGAAAAGTGTGAAGGGGAGAATGGGGGGAGCTCGGAGGAATGGGATGCTTGGGATACAGGAAGGGTGGATATGGGAGCAGGGAAGCATATATCTTAATTTAAGGAGCCACCTGAGGGTTGTCAAGAGACTTGACCCTAGAGGGGTTCCCAGGTTTCCAGGGAGACGCCCCCCAGTTAGTTCCTTGGGCAGCTGAGGAGAGGGAGCCTGAAAAGGCCAGTTCCTATAGCCATACTGATTAATTTCTTGCATATCACCATAGAACCTCCACCTGACGATAGATGAAGAAAATGACAGAGCCCCACATTGGAGCACCGGACTGAGCTCCCAAGGTCCTGATGAGGAGCAGAAGGAGAGAGAACTCTCTTCTTATTTTAAGGCAGTGGTTCTTTTTTTTTCCAGTTTATTTATTTTTTATTAAAAATTGCCATCTCCTCCCCTCCTCCTCCCCCTTCCCTCCCCTCCCCTCCACCCACACCCCCACTCCCTCCCTCTTGAGACCAAACAGCCATCAGGGTTCTCTACACTATGTTGAGTCCAAGGTCCTCCCAATTCCCCCCAGGTCCAGGAAGGTGAGCAACCAAACTGACAAGGCTCACACAGAGCCCGTCCATGTCGTAGAGACCAAGCCCATCGCCATTGTCCTTGGCTCCTCGGTCAGCCTCCACCATCAGCCACCCTCAGAGAGTCCGATTTGGTCGCATAGATAGAGACAGAGCCCCACATTGGAGCACCGGACTGAGCTCCCAAAGTTCTGATGAGGAGCGGATGGAGAGAGATCATGAGAAAGAAAGTCAGAACCATGAGGGATGCGTTCACCCACTGAGACGGCAGGACAGAAGTAATGGGAGACCACCAAGTCCACTTGGAATGGGACTGATGGAACATGCGACCAAAAAGGCAGTGGTTCTTAACCTGTGAGTTATCAACCCTTTTAGGGATCAAGTGACCCTTTCACAGGGGTCATCAAAGACCATCAGAAAACATAGATATTTACATTATGATTTATCACAGTCACAAAACTAGAGCAATGAAATAGCAATAAAAATAGTTTTATGGGGGGCTGGAGAGATGGCTCAGAGGTTAAGAGCATTGCCTGCTCTTCCAAAGGTCCTGAGTTCAATTCCCAGCAACAACATGGTGGCTCACCACCATCTATAATGAGGTCTGGTGCCCTCTTTGGCCTGCAGGCATAGACACAGACAGAATATTGTATACATAATAAATAAATAAATATTTTAAAAAATAGTTTTATGGTTGTAGGGTTACCACAAGATGAGGAACTGTACTAAAAGTTTTTGGCAATAGTAAGGTTGAGAACCACTGTTTAAAGGCAAGGCAGAGTGACCTCTATTATAGAAAATTATATGCATTTCCTCATGGGTCTCTATTTTTTTTCACATGGAGATTAGATCTACACTGTAGACCAAGTTACTATGTTATCTGGCCTAAGAAATCTTAAGGGTTTTAAAAAGATTAAAGTGTTGCTTCATTTTTACCATTGAGTAAAATAACACATAAACATCAATGTTCACACAAAGTAATGTTAGGATGTGATTTTTGTGGCAAAATACAAATAGATATTTCATAAAGTTTGTGGTGAAATACAAATAGGCATCTTGGTGTCATCTCAAAATCTAAATTTCAGAGCTGACAGCATACCTACCTGAATTTAGAATAGCCTAACACATATCATTCTTGGAAGTATCTGCAAATTATTTGAGAGCTAGATGTTTGCCTTTGCTGAATTTCTTATCAGGATCTCTGATAGGACACAGATACATTTACAACTGCAGCATAAATAATTGGCTTATTGAATTTTTAAGGGAATCCAAGACTGAGATAAACTTTCAATAGGTGATTTTAATGCTGGAATACAATCGTCTATTATTTTTATATCTAATACAGTATATGTTAAAACAATGTAGAACAGGTGGAAAAAGAAATTTAGCCAGTGGCCATACAAAATGACTAATATTTTTTATTTTGTTTATTATAGTTTTGTTGGCACCTGAGTGCCTCTTAGGTTTTTCATGTTTCTCTGTGAAATCTGACACCAAGCATTAGCATATTCAAAATTGAATTATTTCCACTGATTTTTATTATTTGGTCCAAAATAATGGCTTAACTTTTTGCTATTCATTGTGCTTTATAGGATACAAGAATGGAAACTTCGCAGTCTCATTCGATATAAACTGAGTGACTTCTCCAGCCAATTATCTTGCCAGCATGGCATACCATAAACTCCTTGATTACATTATGACTGATTTTGTAGAACATACAGTTGAATAAATGTAGTGTGAGGAGGCTGCTTGTTAGTTCCCGGCAGCCTGGCTAGCTTAGACCCGAAACAATCACACAGAAACTGTATTAATTAAATCATTTCTTGGCCCATTAGCTCTAGCTTCTTATTGGTTAACTCTTCTATTAATTTAACCCATTTTTATTAATCTGTATATTGTCACAAGTCTGTGGCTTACTGGGTAAAGTTTCCAACATCTATCTGTGGTGGCTCCATGTCTTCTCTCTGACTCTGCCCTTCTTTCTCCCAGCATTCAATTTAGATTTCCTGCCTAGCTAAGTTCTGCCCTGCTATAGGTCCAAAGCAGTTTCTTTATTCATTAACAGTAATCATGACATACAGAGGGAAATCCCACATCAAGTACAAATTTTATTATCTTAAGAAAAAGTATCGATAAGGTTTAGATGAATATTAAGGTGGTGAAAAGGGGGATACTACTACTCAAATAATTTTTGTGAGGTATCTTACATAAAAATTGCTTTATTAATGTAATGTTATTTTTTCCTATTTGTCAATCAGGAAAGTGAGAGGCAGAAAGGTACTTTCTGAAAGCAATTGTGTTGACATATGCTTGTTAATTTAAGAAGCACCATAGACGTCCCTCAATTCAGCCATATTCCTTGTCCTTCAAATATATATTTTAGTAGTACTTATTTTTTAGTTTATCTGAACAATAGCTGCATGTGAAGATGCAATACAATATACAGCAATGTTTTGTCAAACAGAAACTGATGTAGACATGCTGTCTCTATTACAGTTATCATTTCACTGACTTCTGTTACTAAATTTTTAGCCATTTTTAAGTTTATTTTTAATAAATTATTGCATTTTCTCCCCCCTTCTCTCCTCTATTCTCTCCACCAGAGAGTCTACCTTTCCTCTGTTCCTCTTTATATATTTGTCCTAAGATCAATAATTCCCTATCACCTTTGAATAATGAAAATGTCCAGGTATGGCAGGAAAACTTCTGACATCTAGCTATTTTGATTATGTCTTCCAATTCAAAAATCTTCAATGAGTACCATTATGTCATAAGCATTTACTTTGTGTACTAGCGTCCTTACACAGATCACAGGTGTATCATTTTGTTTTTATTTTAGACTTGCCCATGAATAGGTCAAAGCAGAAATAATCCCATCCTGGGACAGCTCTAACAGCTCTTGACACCTGTCCTGCTGGTCTGTTGACTTAACTTCTCTTTTCCTGATGTCTACACATGAAAACAAAAGAAGTACTTTAGAAAAGGTCTCCAAGAAACAAAAGCATAGCATGTGTAATAACTAAAGCAGAGTTCAATTTAGCTTAGAGGGCACTGAAAATTATCAGAAGTGATAGAACACAGTTCTTCTTTGTAAAGAACCTCTTACAACTATTTATCAATGTGTTAAAATACAACTTCTGTCCTTAGTGGGTTCCTGTTAGGAAGTGAGAAAGAGTATGGCATCTTGCTACACTTGTAGTGTAGAGCAAAAAGTATACACAAAGTAGGTATTACTGTGTGTAATTTCAGCACCTAGGAATTATTTATATGATACTCAACCAAACAGATATATCAATATGCTTAAAAAATGTCAAAGGAAAATGTGTGCATTTTTTCAGTGTCTGTAGCCTAGAGAGTTGGAGTTGAGAGTCTAGAGAGTTAAAAATAGATCCTGAAAACACTGAACACTTATGGCAGATAGGTTTACAACAGAGGAGTTTAGATAGCGGAACAGCGATCTACTTAAGTAGATTAATGGGTACGTGTGTAAAAGCTACCTGCTAAAGCAAAGAAATAATTCAGAAACAAAGAAATAGACCAGAAGGAGTCAGAAGACTGGAAGCATGCCTGTTCAGAACAGTCAGACAGCCTCCTACAGCCAGTCGTCTTTCTACTAACCCAACAAAGTCTTTCCAACTTAAGGATTATGCAGATGTATACCAAAGTTTGAGCCCTCCAAAGTTCTGTTATGAATCCAGGAGGTGACCTTGAGGCCCCATTCCCTCTCAAGGCAAGAAGTATTAATGGTGGTTGGAGGAAGGGGTGATTTTTTTTAAGTGTTTTAGGCACTGAACAATTAGTTAGGATGCAGAAAGGGGTTCAGAGGACAAGAAATCTAGATACTAGAGGGTAATCTTGCCATGGACATGATTGAAATTCATTGTGTAGACATACAAAATTTCAATAGTAAATAGAAATACATGAATTAAATGGCAGTGGAACTTTTGACACAATGAACAGTATTTTTACTGATCCATTAATCAAAAATTTATAAATGCTTACTCTAGATGAGATAAAATATCAGCTAAATAATCTCCCTTCATATTTTTCATGTTATTCAGGTAGCTGCATTCTGTCTGGAGAATCATTTCCAACTTTGCATTAAAAAGTATCACCTTTTAAATCTAATAAATATTATTGAGCTAGTTTCAGTGCAGATCAATATTATTGGAAGCAAAGATGTTTATAATAATTTCCATGCCTCCAAAGGGGCATATCATGTGACAAAGATATTAGAATATTAGTTTTTCAGAAATTTAATTTTATGAGAAACTCTATGGTTATTTGTTCCCAAGAGAAAAGATAAATATAATGAAGCAACTACCTGATATGTAAAAAATTATACTTAAAGGATAGTAAACTAAAGAAATTGATTAGATGCATCAGCTTGCCTACTACATATTGCGTAATTAGATATATGTTTTACGCCAAAAAGTGGGAATTGTAAAAGTGAGTGACAAATTTTAAATATTCCCTTAACTGAAACTAAAAGACTGAAAACTAGATTACTGGAGAAAAAGAGAATATTTGAAGTGTGAACTCAGGGAAAGAAGTCTTTCCATGTTCTCTGCATGATAGCTTAGCACTTATTGTAAACACTGAACATTTCATCTTACTATTATAATCCTGAGTTTTTCCTTAGTTCTGAAATTATTCGCTACAAGGAGAGATGTAGGCAGTATTTACAAAGCATTTTTGTTAAACTGCCTGTAGATAAATTGCTACTACAAGCTGTAGTTATTAAGAAAGTAGTTATTAATATCTAGGTTATTCTAGGGACAGAAACATTAAGTGAAATTTACCTGGCAAGTTACCCAACACTGTATTTTTTGCAAATTGTTCTCCATATTAGGGTTTCATTAGTATGTACCATTTGATTCAAATGGTCCTGGGAACTCCTGTGGTTATAATACATATAAAATTGTGCTAAGTCTTTTGATTTTAATGGGGGAGAGAGAATATGGATATCAATAAAATCTTGAAGATTCTGTACTCTTGTTAGGATGACAGACAAAGCAGAAATACTTCAACGCAAGTTCAGTTTAGACAACACTTTGGTTCTCATTGGGAAGACTTAGCAATACCCATGAAAATCAAAACGAAGTCATGTGGGATTAATTAGTATGAAATATTTGGCATGGAAATTGTACCTCATTTAAGGCTTAGGTGGGTGCTTGGGAAAATCTTTTTATTGCTACTTGTATTAAGTTCCTAATCATTCCATTAACATTTGTTGAGTATCAGCCCTTGAGCAGCTGCAATCACACCTGCTTTTCGAAACTTTATTTAGAGCTCCCGGTTTTATAAATAAGCATCACAGATTCACAGAGAGAATGTGCAAAGCCCAGGCCATCTGTGAAGCATTATTATCGAGACCTCACAATGCGTAGTGTGTTGTCTTTCTTACTCACATCTGGGATTTTTCTTTAGCAGGGTTTTTATAATGTACCTTTGTGATTTTGGCCTCCCTGAAAGTCTTGGTGTCAGAGAATCACATTTCCATTCATTGTCAGTCTGAAGCCTGGGGCCTCAAGAAGTAGGCAAATCTTATCCTCTGCTGGGAGTCCTATGTGACCCAAGAGTAGGAATGGAAGAGTCCCCAGCTTTGAGATGCCTCAAGCCTCCTCAGGGCCAACCCTGCAATGGAACCCTAAGCTGCTTAACTGCTGTGAAGAAGTGAAAGGCCAGCATCAGTTCTGTCGTCTGACTAAATCATGGTTTTGTACCTACTAATTAGTATGATAACTTTGTGATAAACAACCACATCTGAGTTGTATATGCATAAAAAGTGCCAAGGAGCAAACTGCTAACTTTGCAACCATCTGCAAGGCGCTCAGTTCTCTGAGACTCTGCCCTCACCTGCCAGAGGAAGATAATGATGCCTGCCTGCCCCACCTTTCCTGAGCTGTGATCCAGCTAATTAATTAGGCAGGTATAGATTGAAGCTTATTGGGTGCCTAATTCAGTGGCAAATAGCAAGGTCATGGGCATGAATAAAACATGCCCCTTACTCCGTGAGTAGGCTCACAGTTCATCAGCGAAGACAAACAGGTCAGTGACTAATGGTGCCAGAGGGTGGAGGCACTATGACAAAGACACAGCATATGTGTGATGGGAGGCCTAAGGGACGGAATAATTAATCCTTCCATTAGTGGAATGTAGTTTTAGTATTCTTTTGAGAAATGAGCAGGTGTTTGTCATTGAAAGGGGCTGAAGGACACAGCATCAGTGTAAACAAAGTCATGCGGAACCACACAAGAGTGATGTGTGCTTTTCATAAGACGTAAAATGCCCTATCATCTGCAAAGCAGCCTTTACCTTAAAGTGACTTATTTTCAAAGCACCTTGAAATTGTCTAAGATCAGAGCTTTTCACTGTGTCCTCTAAGGCAAGGTGTAGTTGCTGGTTTAATAGCTGTGGCTTTTCCTTTTGCGCTGTTTTGTTAAATTGTATTCTTGTAAAAGTTGACATGCCTCTAATTTTAAACAGTGAAATAATACTAAAAATCCTAATGTATTCCACTCCCAATTCTCATTCTTCAAAAAGAACTATTATTTACTGTTGCTATTCCTTCTGGAATTTCTGAATAGGATATGTGTATCCTGCTTCTCCATTTTACACATCACCATCCTGCATCCTGATTACCCCTCTTCCTTCACATTAGAGTCCTCCTCTTCTTCCTCTACTTCCTTCCCATCCTTGTTTGTATAACTGTGTTTGCCATCTTCTTTTTCCCATGCCTCTCTTCCTCCTCTTCCTCATCCTTCTCATTTTATATATATATATATATATATATATATATATATATATGGATATAGATAGATGATAGATAGATAGATGTGTATTATATATTTCTATACACAATTGTTATGAGTATATATAATATATGTGTTTTACATAAGTGTACCTATATAATAGCAATGAAAAAATAATTCTCACATAGTGTTGACCACTCTAATACATTTTTATACATATGATAATATTTATACAACTTACAGTGTGCTCTTTTTTGAGTTTTCTTTGCTCAGATCTTTGTTTTAGTTACTTTCCTATTGCTGTGATGAGGCAGCATGGTCAATAGAAGCAAGTTTACTGGGGCTCACAGGTGCATTAGAGCATGGTGAGAAACTCAGTAGGAGGCAGGCAGACATGGTGTTGTGGCAGTAGCTAACACCTCACTTCACATCCACAAGCATGAAGCAAAGAGAGCTAGTTGGAAATGCCCAGGCTTTTGAAACACTAAAGTCCACCCCCCACCCAGTGACACACCTCCCTCAACAAAGCCACGGCTCCTAATCCTTCCCAGTTTCACCCACTAGAAACCAAATATTCAAATACAGAAGCTTAAACCACCACAACCTTCAATTATCCCATTCATAAACATAATAAAACTGTGAAATTCTTTTCCATAAGACCAAAGAGACATAGGAGAATTTCCACTTTTTCTGTCTTTTCTAGGGAGAGTGGGGATATGTCTTTGTTTTTTTCTGGGTTATTCTTCACAGTCTTGCCACAACAATTCAAACAGGTATTTCTCTTTGTATTTTATGTTATGGGATGCTGGTTTCTTGATTATATAACTTTCTCTTTCTGCTTGCTTTCATGTCTGGTAGATTTCCTCTCAAAATTTCATTCCTACAGTGTATAGGAATTTTTTTTCAAATAAAATCAAGGATCTAAGAATTTCTCTATTTTGCCTTCATTGTTGATTGATGGCTTGACACAAACTAGAACTCTAGTTTGGAAACCTCTTCCCCTCGGAATGTTAAAATATTTCTCCATTGTGTTTCCTCTTGTAATGAGAGGTAACCATGGAAACACAACTGCATTTCCTTCAAGGAAAGAAAAATCCTTGAATTTAGTTGTGACAAGGCATAATACAAAATGTTGCTGATAACTTTTCTCTCTGCTGATGCATTACAGTGGAGACCTGTGCAGCTTTCTCTGTGGCTCCCAAGAGTGTTGATTATCGTGCAGATGGCTCACTGTTAGGTTTAGTCTTTTTCTAATACTGCCTGAGTCTAATGAAGATGTTCTTCCAAGTTCATGTGTCTTCCAGGAAGAGCTACAAAGAATTAAAACTCAGAGTTTCATTAAGAATGGGTCTAAAGGGTTCTTCTTAGGTCCAGGCATCTCAAAAGCCCAGCTCAGTTCTCTATTACAGTTGGAAATCTAGTTCCATATTGCTATACATCATTTTCCCTCATATACCCTGGCCACAGGGATACTTTCCCACAGTATGCAGACTTCTATCACAATGTATTTCTTATGAAGCATCACAAGCTTAGATAGATCTTGAATCCAAATCCCATTGTCTATTGCTTATGCCATTAAACATTTTTATTTCAGTATGAAACAAAGATTATCTTTGTAACCGCTACTATCTACAGAACCACAGAATGTAGGTGTAGAGTAAGAGACTTGGGTTGTAGGGAAGATACAACCATAGGATTGGTAAATAGAACAGATACTGGCTGATGGGCAGCATATAGAACAGAGGGATTAAGTGGCGAAGGGAGGGAAGGGGGAATGATGGAAGGAATATATAAAGTGACAGGTAAAATTAAGGGCCATTTGAGGAGTAGTGCAGAAACCTAATACAGTAGAAACTTCCTAAAATATATAAATGTATACAGTGTTCTAAATTAAGTCACCCATTAATTGGGAGAGACAAAGTTTCAAGTGTCCAGTTCTTATCACCAAAGGAAGCTTCCAAAACCAAGGCTGGGTTACATGCTGATTGTTGAACAACTGATTATTGGCCAAAGAGGTCCCATGGGAACCTCCAAACAACCCAGACTGTTGCCAAGACTGTAGAATGTGCTCCACAAACTAACAGCAGGGTGCCATTATTGAAGACAGTACCTATGCTTATTGGTATTGAAGTGTTGGGGCAGCTGACCAATCCCTTGTCTGAGGGACGTGGCCGCCCCAGGGGCAAAACATACCTTTAAAAGAACCGGGTTTCGGGTAGGCCCGGCCCTTCTTCTTCCGCTTGGTTCTCTGCTTCGCTGGAACCTAGGCTCTGTAATTGTACCCCACTTGCTCCCTTTATTAAAACTGATTCATTCGAAAAAGGCTATTTTTGGTTATTTCCAATCTCCGCCGACCACCACGCTTCAATGAAGACATCATGCAAATTATTAAACATGGAAAAGTTGAGCTGGTTCCTATATAGAACCTTTAAACTAACTTGCTATTGTCTGAGGTACAGGGCTGTATACTTCATGCTACCAAAGGAGAAATATAAACACCAACCCAATCACAAGTTCTTTGATTTACAATAGAGCCCTTACTTCAAGACACACTAATGGAATGGATGAACAAATTTAATGGGTGTAACCAATCGGTAACTGATTTGACGTCAAGCCCACGCCAGAAGATGGAAACCATAGACCCCGTTGCTTAGGTGTTCAAGAAGCTGAGACAGGGCGTTCCAGGGACCTCAGGCCAAATCAAGTACAGCTGTTCTAAAATACAAAAATAACAATAAAATGACCAGAATGGAAATCAGTAATACTCATATACTCATAAATCAGTGCCATGCTCAACCATCATCCTAGGAACTTTCTCCTACTGGTGAGAGAAAATAAAGAGAGCAACAGTCGAACATTATACAGAGAATGAAGTAAGAGACCTTGGAGCACTCAACCATAACTGGATGTCTCCATTCTATCTTTACCCCTAGGGATCAAAAAATATGCAAAAAAAAGGAGGCTGAAAAAGTGTGAGAGCCAGAGTGGGTGGAAGATGCCAGGGAAGCAACTCTCTAAACAAGTCCTCAGAGCCTACATGATCAAAACTCATATTTACTCACAAACACTAAGCTAACATGTGTAGGGTTTGCATGGGTCTGCACTACATGGGGTCCCATAGCAGAAAGAAATGAACACATGCCTCAATCCCTAACCCAAAAGCAATCTCTAATTGATAATCACTTACAAATGAGTACTTAGTTACCTCCAAGGGATTCTTACTGGGCAAACAAACTGTTAATAAGCCATTGTCCAACAGAATACTAACTCATGGCATCGTTGGAGGTTCCTTGTCTTATAACATCATGTCCAGTCTTTTACTATTTGTAAAAAATATTATGTTATTATTTTTCATTATTCATTTATATATATATATATATATATATATATATATATATGTATGTATATTATCTCTTTTTACTCTACAAATCCTTTATGTGAATATTATGGCTTCTAGTCTTGGGTTTTTTTGAGGGTTCCTGTATGTGTGAATGTGTGGTTCACTGTGCCTGCATCTGAGGCATATGCCTTTTCTTGAGTTCTTTGTTTTCTCTTTGGTTGTCCAGTGTGCTAGTTTTTGTTTTATCTTATTATCTTATATATTATTTTATTATTATCCCTCATAAGCCTGTTTGTTTTCTACTGGGGGAGGGGGGCAGAAAGAGGTTGCTTCCAGATGGGACAGAAAGTGTGGAGGAACTCTGTAGAGGGAGAGAAAACTATAACCAATATTATCATGTGAAAAATAAGCTATTTATAATAAATGGAAATAAGTGTCACACAACATAAAATTAACAAACTCAGATTTGAAACACAGGTTGATATGTCATCAGAATCTGTGCTTTTCCAACACTATGTGTGTTCTTGTCACTTTCCCTCCTGCTCATATTGTTATTTTTAATACTCAAGCTTATTATTTGATATACAAAATGAAGGCTAAGAAAGTAGAAAATGAGATTTGTGCAACTGTTCAATCATGTGCTCCCTTTTTGTTGCATCCATATTCTTGATAATGTCCCCTCAGAAAGCTTTTGTTCTACTACAGCCAGGTTAAAATGAACCAGAAAGATCAACTAAGAAGAACATCAAAAAGACACAGATTGCCGTGTTGATCACAACAATCAACCTTAGTCATTATGGAAAAACTGGTTTAAACTCTTACTAGATCCAGTAAAAATAGCCCATACTTATTTCATTACTCCAGGAAGTTGCTCTAGGGACAAAGGTGGGGCTATTTCTTGTTACTAACCAGGAATCCCTATATTTCACTTTTTATTAGATCCTTGAGAATTGAATGCCATGTATTTTAATTGTACTTACCCCATCCCAAAACTCCTCCCAAATTTATTCTCCTTCTCTAACCTAATTTGTGTTCTTTTTTTAACCCATAAAGTTTAATTTATGATATTCATTTATTTGGGGATGTTTTTCTCCCCCTGGAGTGTGATTGACTTACCAGGGGCAACACTCTTAAAGAAAACTGACTCTCCCTCTCCTAATAGCCTGTTGTTTAGAGGCTTGACTTTATGGCTACATCCCCTCTCCATGTTGGGCTTATATCTATCTTGTTTACAATTGTTCAAACTTCAGAGAATAAGAGCCTGGAGAATGCTCAACCCTTAAGGGAGCACCTACATCAGTCATTCTCAACCTGTGGGTAATGACCTTTTTGGAATTGAGCAACAACCTTTTCACAGGGGCCACCTAACACCATCAGAAAACACAGATATTTATATTATTATTCATAACAGCAGCAAAATTACAGTTACGAAGTAGCAACTGAAATATTATGGTTGTGAGTCACCACAACATGAGGAATTGTATGAAAAGGTTGCATCTTAGGAAGGTTGAGAACCACTGACATATCATCATATAACATCCTTCCAAGAGTCATGGATCAGTATTACATTTTTTAAGAATAGACACACAGACCTCTCCAAGATAAAAAAAAAAAAAAAAAAAATGGTGAACAATACTGTAGCCGAGCAAGTACCTTCTGTACAACAACCTTCCCAATTAATTAAAATAAAATGTGTTTAAGGTGCTTTTCTTATATGGTCATAATGATGTCAAGGGAGGATCTTTTCCCCATCAAGCCTAGTACTGATGGTGTGATGGAAAATCACTCTTTTAGCTAATAAGCCCTATGGTTTAATAGTAGTTCTGTGGTAGATGCATTGAGATGCTGTGAAATTACACTGGGTATTGCTTGAGCCCAGGCAGACCTATGGCTCTTTCGAAGGTTGAGAGTGTTTAAAAGTATGCATGGAATGCTGACTTTTTTTCACCCAGGCTTAACTTAAACACTTAGAGAAATGTTTGGCAGGTGGTCTTCACAAAATGCAAAGTTAAAACTGCCAGAACTGTAAGAGGAAGGTTTAAGTGGGTGGAAAGCTCTTAAAAACAGCTCCCAATTGTGAGAATCCTTGGGAGGGAGTGTGGACTTCCATTTTGCAGGTTTTTCATTAAAACTTCCCAATAAAATATATTAAACAAGCTCCCTCAGTTCTCTTACACTGTTTTCTTAAGTCACATATTTGGCTCATCATGTCAGATTCATAGAGCCTAAGAACATTTACTTTCAATTATTATTATGTCCTTAAAATTTGTGTTAAATATTATTTTGTACATGTATGAACATATTTAAGCATGAATTTTTGAAAAGTTTGTTTTACCAAGTGATCAAATATACATGAAGATATCTGTAGAAAAAGGCTTACAGTAAGCTATACTTCAGACTGTACAGATGCTAAATTCATGATCTACTTTTGAAGTTTTAACAAAACAACCTCTCTGTGACTGTGTCAGGAAGAACTACATGATTCTCAAATAAGAAATGAGAAAATAATGAGCCTTATCTTTTTGATGTTTAGTCATATATGGACAGCTAATAATTTCATAATTTACTTCTAAGCAATTTCATATTTCAAAATAATCGAAAGCATATAAAAAGATTTCACAAAATCATACATATTTAGTTTTGCAAAAACTAAAGAATGATTTATGAATAAGAGTTGATTTATATATGAGACACAGAGTAAACATATATCTGTGTCATGAGTGTGTGTGTGTGTGTGTGTGTGTGTGTGTGTGGAGGATTGCTAGGATCAAACTTAGGGACTAATAAATGCTTGACAAATGCTTACTATTGATCTATATCTATAGGCCATTGACTACATACACAGCTCTTATTAGGCTTTTAATTATACAATTTTACTCATATCTGAGAATATGGTCTGATTTACGGTTTCCTTTTAAATTTTTTTGAGTTTCTGTGAAGAGCCATAACTTATTAGATTCGGGAGATTCTGAAATATTTGGAGAATGATAGATAAGACAAATTTACTTGGAATTGAAATATATATTACTGGGAGAGAAATCATTGACTTTTCTTTTTTAAGAATCCTGAGCAAACTTACATTTAAAGAGATAGTACTCATAGAAGTTCTTGCTACAACCACATCTCTGGTTGTTGTCATAAAATCTGTAGCAAATTACTAATATTCTGAGGAAATAATTGATGTATTGCTCTTGTCCCCAGTTTCAACCCAGCCATGAAGTTAATAGCAGTAAAAAAAAAAAGTGTCTTTCAAATGACAGAAATCTTGACCACAATTGATTTACCCCAATTTATGTATGTGGCTAACACTTGGCTATTAGAATTAGAAGTTTTGAAACAGTGATAAAAAAGTAAATCAATAATGGAAAAACATCTAGTGCTTAGCTGTGGCATCTGGAAGACTGTAGGAAGATGATGAATCCAATGTGAAGTTAGGCACAGGGATGAGAGAAAGAGACATGATCCCTGGCAGATCTGAATGCCTATGTAGATGTATCTTGGGGACACAGAATAAGCAAAACTGTGTGTTCTATGAGTGTGTGGATGAGAGAGAAGCAGGTGGAGGGAGGAAGGAAAAGAGAATAAGAGAGTCATGGATTGCTGGGATCAAACTTAGAGACTAATAAATGCTAGAGAAATGCTTTTCATAGGTGATCTGCACATCCCAGGAGACCTGAAGCCTTCCCACATTCCCACCATTTATATCTACTACTTTTCAAACCATCATATTTTTTATTTAACTGCACATGCCTGAGAACTTTTCTTTTCTTTGAATTATTTGGTTATTTTTTGACATTAATGAGGAAGAACTTCTGACATGCTTCCATAAGTTTATCATTTAATAAAATGTTAGGGCAATAGTGATCACAGTGAATGAATAGAGACTACCACATGAGAAGCACAGAGTATGGTGTCAGATACTTTTGAGTTATAACTCCTTGTCCATTTTCTACTTTAATAATTTATATAAAAATATGCCATGAATGCATCTCTTTATTGATAATTTGGATCATAATGAAACACATACATATATATGATATTTAAATAACAGAAACAAGATACTTTGGAGAAATAATGTTTTAGCCTAAGTCAATAGCTTTATAAATGTGTGATTTAAGGAAATGTTCTCAGCAATTCTATATTTCAGTTCTCTCATGCACGAAGAAAGAAAGCTGAGTCTCTTTTTGTATAACCAACATGAGACAGAATAAGAGAGCAATTGTGGGAAGTGCTCAAGCAATTATAGTTTCATATTTTCATTGAAACTGCTTCTATTCCTTATTCCTATGTCCTATATGGTTTTATCTGTGATTTGAAGTTTATGGATGTAATTTCAAAGAGTGATTCACTATATCCAACATTAAGTCTTTAGAATATATGTTCAGATGAGGCAATAACCAGCCATTCAGAGGAATGAAACAATCTAAAAGACAGAAGCCATTTCTTTAGCTTTAATGGTCTAGACTCTAATCCCCCTGAGAGATAAGGGTTAAAGCTTTTATTTCAGTAGATCCAACAAGTTATTATCTTGTTCAGTTTTCCTCAAGTCTTTCCTCAGATTGCAAAATTGACTTGTTTAAGAATTGAGGAAAGCTAGGTTATAGAGTTAGGATCTTTATCTCAGTGAATTTTCAAAGAAAGTTAATTTTTAAGGCAGAACAGTGAAATGAATATGCTTTTGCGTTTTAGATTATGTATTTACTTAGACATGCTATATAAGAGGGGGAAGCCCCAGTGCATATGGTAGGAATGAGAATACAGGTTTAGTCTAAGAATTCAGATTCAAGTCTGTGTGTAGATGTATTGATTACTGAAATATACACAGTGTCTAGGTACAGAAAGCCAGGATATACACTGAAGAACACTGGAGAAGAGAGGCATCTAGGAAACTTGGTGCAGAGAACATAGCTATACAGTCAGAATTCAATGAAAAGGGCACTTAATTCTATGCCTAATACCACAAAACAATAAAAAAGAGAACTTAGGAAAATCAGAAAGTGTACTAGAAATTAAAGGACTTTGGACTCTTATGGATAGAAATAGGAAATAAATAGAATTGCAGTCACCAATAAACATGTGTGTGTGTGTGTGTGTGTGTAGTTTCACTTTCTTTGTGTTTTATTTTAAATGATTATATAAGGTCTTTTCATGCTAACATATAATATTCCTTGGGCATAGCTTCTATAATCCACCACACTCCCACTTCTCATCCTCCCCCTTCCCTGAGTCCTGTTTGTGCTCTAAATAGCTCACTTCTACTTTCATGTTACCAGGTAAGGCATGATTTTATGAACATGTGGGACAACACCATATTTTTCCTTCTGTAACTGATTGAATTTTCTTGATATGATTACTTCCAGTTGTACCCTCTTTCTTTCAAATCACAGAACTTTATTCTCCATCATGGTTGAAAGATATCCTCTTGTGTAAAGATGTACCATGTTTACATTAGCCATATTATATGATAGACACCTAGTTGGTTCTGTTTCTAGGCTATTGTGAATAGCCCTGCAACAAGTAATGATGTGTAGGAATCTCTGAAAATTTTGGGATCTAATAGGTAAATATTAAGTGGTTGTCTACAGGGTTCATGTGGTAGATCTATTTTTAATATATTGAAGAATTTTTATTGATTTCCAATAAAAAAATCCAATAAAGACTAAACTAGTCTAAACTTATTCCAATTGTATATAAAAGAGTTCCTTTTACTTTCGTAACAAATGGGAAAAAACATGGACATGTGTGGGTAAGGATGGGTTTTCACATTTTGTGGCATCTTAAAGCTGACATTTATAAAATTTTACTATTGATGTTTTTTTCACACCAGCTAACTTCAAATATTTCTCTGTTTCAGTTAGGGACAGTACTATTGCTTCTGCTTCCCACTCAAGATTCACAGCTTCAAATCACAATCCAAAGTATGAAAATTTTTAATTATAAATAAATAAATAAATGAAAATTCCCTATGTAGAAACTGCAATACCACTTTTGAGTGTATAAAAACAGGACTCTCTCCAAATTATATGTATACTTAGTTGCTCTTTCAAATCACAGAAACAATTAAGAAGGGCATAAACTTTGTGCCCCAGATATCAGTAGCATTGTGTGAGGTGTCTAATACTGTTTATTTGATTACTATATTCTCACAGCACCACACATTTTATCTAACATTCTACAAGCTCACCCATCTTAAGCTACTTTTATTCTCATTCAGTCTTCCGTGAATGAAGCCTTTTCTCATTTTAATGATAAATTTCGGAACTGGCTGGTTTTATGTCAACTGACACAATCTGAAGTCATTCTCACCAGATTGTCCTGTTCTCAAGCCTGTGCTTCATTTTCTTGACTGCTGATTAATGTACAGGAACTCAACTTACCATGGGCATTGTTACCCTTGGGCTGGTAGTCCTGGTGCCATGGAAAACAGACAGTGTATCTCTTCACAGTTAGTGGCTTCTGGCAGGGATGGAGGTAGGGAATGAATCAGCTTTCTTTAAGGCGCTGACCAGTGGAAGTTTGATGGTATTCCAGGCAGTATATGTCTAACACAAATTGAAGTTGGTATTTTTTTCCTTTACTTTTGTTTTCTTTTGGTTTGTGGGAGGTCACAAGGGTGTGGGTGGACATGCTAGAACTGGGAAGTGACTGTGATTGGGGTGCACTGTGTGAATGTTTCAAATAATAAAATTATGTTAAAAATAAGCAAATTATTTTGAAAAGAGGATTCTTCTATTTTATTATTTTTCATGCAGAAAGAAAGTAAAAGGAAATGAAACAAAGGAAAAGGAAAGAAAAAAAGGAAAAGAAAGAAAAGAAAAACAAGAAGACTATGCAAATAAAGAGGGAGCAAGTCAGCAAGTAACACTCTTCCATGACCTCTGTGTCAGTTCTGCCACCCGGTTTCTGTCTCTTGGTTCCTGTCCTCATAATAACTATCAGATGTAAGAGGAAATAAACCTTTGCTTCCTAAGTTTTTTTGGTCATGTTTTATCACAGTATTAGAAACCCTAACTAATAAAACTTTAATTTTTTTGTTTGTGACATCTAAATAGTTTTCAAATAAAAAACTTTTTATAGAGAAATATTTGACTAGAACATAGCAATGACTACAATTTCTACCAGATGAGCTTCATGTAATGCCAATTTTCCTTTACATGTGGTTTTATTATCTATTACTCCAGACAAGACTCAAGGCCAATTTCAGTTTGCCTGTGTCACATAATAACATGTTATGAAAATTGAAGCTGAAAGTCTCATAGAAGGAATGGATATTGGGGTACAAATGTATCTGAATATGGGTGATAATGCAATCATAATTTGACTAAAGTTGACTCATCAACTCAATAAATATGTGAAGTTAGAAAATATCAAGTTCAAGTAAGAAGAAAATACATTTTATTCAAGATTTTGTGTTTACCATTATATTTTTTCACTTATTTGTTTTCTACAACTATAAATAATTGCTAAATATTCACCCAGTACACATACCTGTGAAATGATGTCTTTGTTACTTCACTTTTTGTTTGCCTTCATGACACGAACACAGCATTCTGTTATTACCCATGCTGTGGTTATTGCATGACTAGGAAAGTTTATCAAGTATTTGCTGAAAGGAATAAAACATACTCTGGTGTCATTTCTACAAACGCATTGAATCTTTTTAGTACATTTTGTTTAAAAAGCACTTGGACTTGAGGGACAGTGGTATTCTCAGTGGCTGCAGGTGCTTTCCCTGTTTTCCTGATTTTAAAGGTGATAGATTTCATTTGGGGAATAAGCTATTGAAACATAAAGGAATTTTGACACAATGCTGATGAATCCTACGCTTCCTGGAATATACAAAACGATTCATAGAATCAGAGGACATTGGTATACACATGGATTGAAAGCTGCTGGAATCTATAAATAATTTGACTGTGTATTGTATTTTTTGCCCATAAAAACAGGCTTTTTTGAGAAAATGGAAAAGTAAAAGCTCAAAACTCCAGAATCAAAAACTCTAAGATTGTTGTCAGTTCAGGTTATGAGACAGCAGTGGTGTGAAGGATTTCAAAGGACATTTTAATTTCCTGATCTATGACATAAGCCAAAAACAGTTTTGCCAAAATGTTGCATTTTAGGACATGAAAAAACATTGTTCCTATGAGTGTGCTGCTTATATTTCTAAGTTACCATTGTAAATGGCAAAATAATGCTAATTTCTAAAACAATATTTGAACTAACGGTTGGTGCAGTGAATAGCAGTAGGCCCTTCATCAAAACTGCTGAGTATAATCCCAAGTGCCTCAATCTATTTGTCCCACTGGCTTGTGGAAGTCAGTTATGGAAAGTGCTGAGGTGACACTCACAGATGCCGAGGCAGCTGGGGAGGAGCTATGTAGGACACTTAGGAGGTGGCTGATTAGTATCTATCTATATTATAAGCAATTCAACTTTAGGAACCAGCAGGTGTATTCCCACATACATACTCAGGACCAGGTAGGTCTATTTCCTACTTCTTTGATGGGAATCAGATGAGCCATTGCCTGTAAAGTATTTTACATGGTGTGCCACAAGGTACTAAGAATTTGTCAAATATTATTGGTGGGATTGTGAAATTTAATGGATTCTATCAAAACAAAAATTGAAATAGATTATCATGAAACATAGGCTTTGAGGTATAAAAAATAGTCCATATATGAAGGAATAATACAGGAAGATTTTATAAGCACGTTTTAAAAATTAAATTAAATTATCATTCAAAAATTATTTAAAAACATCATCCATCTATAAGAAATAATTCAGTGTTTCTATCCACCAGGTATTCTTGCCTTCTGTACCTCAGAGCTGAGGATGTGACCAGCATCAGACGGTGTACATTTGTTGGAATTTAACAGCAGGATGAAGTGTTATCAACAAGTCTTGAAATATTCCATCTCAAAATCCCATTCTTTCTTTTAAAATATTTCTTTTACTTTTGAGATTATAATAAAATGGCATCATATTCCACTTCCCTTACCGTCCTCCAAGCCCTCTCATATATCCCTCCTTTCTTTCACATTTGTGACCACTTTTTTCATTAATTGTTGGTATATGAAAATATTTGCACACAATATAATGGAATATGCACATATTATATATGCATATGATTACATTATATTTATAAATTATAATTATAAAACCTGTTGAACTTGTATAATGTTGTTATATGGATATTTTCAGGGCTGAGTATTTGGTGTTTGAGATACTGTTAGAAGTCTCCATAAGCCTTGACAACAAAAAGTTATTCTAAAATTTATATTAAAAATTAAAGTTGGTTGGGCTCCTTTAATCCCATCACTTGTGTGGCAGAGACAGGCAAATCTCTTGAGTTCATGGCCAGCTGGCCTACAGAGCTAGTTCCAAGGCAGCTAGAGCTATACAAAGAATTCCTGTTTTAAAAACCCCAAACCACAGAAATTAAAAAAAAAATAAAAGTTTGGGTACTGGTGGCACAGGCCTTTTTTCCCCGAGTTTGGGAGGCAGAGGCAGGTGAATGGAGGGCAGCCTGGTTTACAGAATGAGTTCTAGGACAGCCAGGGCTGTTATACCAACAAACCCTTCTTAAAAACAACAACAAATAGACAAACAAATACATAAATTGAATTCATATATGTATATTATCATCTAAAAATAATTAAAACATTTTAAAATAAAAGTTCGACATTGGCTACAATACTTGAAGAAAAGAATTGAAACACCAGGAGAATAAAGTCACATTTCCATATCCAAAAGTATCTAATCTGTCATTCTGGCTGTATGATATTTTCAAAGTGAAACAAACATTCAAAGAGAAAGAGAGACAGCCTACACACTAACCTCAAGCCTTGACAGAAATTGACTTCTGCTGGAAATATGTGAGTGAGGGAAGACAAAATGTGATATTTGTTCAGTATATAAATTTTGGATAAATACTCTTCTACACATGGAATAATAATATAAATAACTCGTAATTGTTAGGCCCCAGGTAGGAGCAAACATGGTAGTGCAACTGACAATGTCAGTTTGGACTCAACACGGCTTGGATTCTGGCCAAATAACAGAAGAATTGCTAGAATGTAAACAAAATAGCATTCTTTAGAAGCCTCTATATTCAGTTTTTGTTAGGAAAAGCCCTTACTACCCTTATCTTCCCTACAGTCACAATCTGGAAAGACGATCTAATTCGTGATTAACCAGAACAGCACCCCCAGGCTTGAAGGTTGCACCCTACTTCTACTGCTCTATCTCCTAGGCTGTATTAACTCACATACCCCTCTACCACTACTACCTGCTCCCCATAATATTATCTAGGCTTTTCCACCCCGTGTTGTTCTCTTACCCTTGAGAGTCAGCCTGAAAGTTTGATTCCCCAAATAAACTTTTCTTTCTACCCACAGAGTGGCCTAATGTGTTTGTTTCACTGTGCCCTTTCTTACGTTGGGTACCAAAACAAAAAAACGGACCTATTTTGGCCTTCAAATCTCACACCCTCCTAACTGAACCAAATTGCCAATTTGACCCACTTGGAAATGCATCATCTAACTATTTTAGTTTTGCTACACATCAGATTTGACTCCAAATTTAGTCTGGGTCTTTAGTGACTTCTCCCTTCTACCTGTTCTTGTTCTACCACTGGTCTCTTTGCTTACTCAGATAAGTATCCTCTGGGAGCTACCTGTTTGTCTCACTCACTAGCTGGCTCAACAAATATATTGGCATGTCAGGCATCCTCTCTATTCTTGTAGACAAGGATGACACTCTGCAAAGTGATCTTGGGCTTTGTACATCTGACATGCCTCAGTCCCTTAGAGATGCTTTCAGATTGAGATTTTGTCTTACAGCACTTACACCTTATTTCCCCATGTCTCTGCTCTTGTGCTAGCCTGAGAATTCTTTACTGCTATCATGTTAAAATATAACATAATTCTTTATTGATTCCTTGGGAATTTAACATCATGTCCCCAAATCCTACTCACCTCCTCTCCATATCTTCCTCCCACCTCTGTAGTTTCCCCCAAGAATGCCCCCCAAATTAATGAAAAACAAAACAAAACAAAAAAAGTCACCTCACTCTTCCACCTTTCCTGTGTCTTCAACACCAAGCATACAGAATATCCTTTGTACAGTCAGCCACGCCCATAAATGTTCATTGCAAGGATTAGTTAGTCTCGTTCATGGTGTATGGCCTCTGGCAGCACACCAGCATCACTTGATCCTCACCAAAACTTCTCTCAGATATTCTGCTATTGCCCTGAATCATGAAAATCTGATAGGTAACATTTTGAAAGATCAGTCCCTTCCCATGCTTCAGCAGGTAACAGATGCAATAGGTTCTAGGATGGGTTAACTGAAGACCCAGAATGTGTGCTTGGGTGGCAGCTGAACTGGTCAGTCTGGGTCACTGGGACTGCCCCCTCAAGTGAGGGATGGAGCCAGCTTTCTCACACCATTGCAATCAATTCCAGCTCTCCGACTCCTGTTGTGTGGAGTGGGGCCATCTCTCAGTATGAAAAGGCCTGTCCTCCCATGAAGAATAGGGTCAATTCTTCTGCTGTACTGTCCAGGAAGGGGACAGGCCAGCTATCCCAGAGTCAGTGAAGGGCATTAATAGCTCAGCATGGCCCTCAGATTTGGTTCCTATGGCTCCCTTTGGTACACAGATGATGGGCATCAGCACAGACCCCAGCTGCAGAAAGACCACCAACCCAGACATGGCCCTCAAAACAAGGTCCTCACCTTCCCTCTAAATAACCTTAGACTCTTCCAATTTAATGTCAGACTCCTTGATTTCTCTTGTCTGCATTTTCAAATCTCTTTCCTCTGTTGACCTCAAAAGATTCCATTAGGCCTTGACACATTCTTATTTTTATTTTTTTTTTCTACAACATGGCTTGGCTTTGGTACAACATGATTTGACTTCAGTACAAACCTGATAACCAACCTCAATGGCCAGAAATGGCACCTTCAATTCCCAAATTCTCATGGGTTATGACAAGTTCTGCCATCTGCATAGAAATTATCTGAAAACTCATGTCTAAACCTTCTTTGTTCTGTTTCTACTTCCATTTGCATGCATTGTCACATCCTTCAGAATATCCTGGCCAAAGCCACAAATCTGGACCTAGAACTTTCAGCCCTTCTCCTTTAGGATATGTTTTAGAGGATATAGATAACTTGTGAGTGCCTGTTCACCAATTTAACAATAATACTAATACCAATTATACATGAACTAAACATACATATACATACAGGTGAAAATATAAATATATGTGTGTGTACATATACATATGTGTGCATTGTATAGATATATACATATTCATACATACATATAATAGGAAAATAGTATATCTTATAAATATAGTATATATTAGGAAATAACTCAGTGAATAATACCAGTAATATATGTAAATTAAATAGATTCATACACATGTCAGAAAAATTATAGAATATCTGCAATATGCCCAAACATTGTGTTTTCCCAGGTGAAGGGTAGGGTCCTCCTGAGATTGGGTTGCATAGATTACACAGTGTCCTTGTAGGGAAACATAGTTGAGATTCCTTAACCAGACAATAGCTATGAGATCAAGACAAACTGTTGATTTCTCTTATCTACACTCTAGCTTACCAAAAACTTTCCTTAAACATACCAGCTTCTTCCTTCTGAAATGACCTTCCATCACCATACACTAAAATGCTTAATATTATGCTCATTATAAGGGGAAATGCTTGAAAGAACAAGACTTCATTTCTGAGAGGTAAGGGTATAGGTGTTAGAAGAAGTATGTAATTAGAATTGTTTAGCCTACAGGTCCATGTGCTGGCTATTTAGGCTGGGCTCATTAAGGTAGTTTTGCTGGTCTAATGAGTGTCTGACTTGGCTAGCTTTGGGATAATCAACATGGCCTTGACTGGGGTGAGCTAGATCTCTCGCTATTGCTGTTATTTCACAGGATACTTGTAACACATTCTCAAGGTGATCTGAGGCAACAATATGAGCAGAGATAATCTCATTATGTGAGGATATGTTTGAATTGGTTACAAAAGCTCTTGCAATTTATTTTGTTAGTCAAAATTGAGGACAGAGACAACCAGACTTGAAAAATGTGAACTCTACATTTCATACTGTGGAACAAAGCATGCATCCAGGAGAGTTAGTAACCTGAGTCACATGTGGAATGGATATACTGCATTTTTATTTGCTTTACCTTAGAAACTTACAAATTCCAGAAACTGAGGTGTGAATTATTTGCTATCTATTTCTTGTTAAAGTTCCTTTCCTTTTCTTCCAGGCCAGTTTGACTATGTGAAAATGCCACTATACTTAGAAATATTTAGGAATGCCGGGTGGTGGTGGTGCATGCCTTTAATCCCAGGACTCGGGAGGTAGAGGCAGGTGGATCTCTGAGTTCGAGGCCAGCCTCGTCTACAAGAGCTAGTTCCAGGACAAGCTCTAGAAACTACGGAGAAACCCTGTCTCGAAAAACCAAAAAAAAAAAAAAAAAAAAAAAAAAAAGAAATATTTAGGAAGAACTGAGTAAGTTGGAAAATTCAAAGTACTTCCATGTACCCAATGAAGCAGAGAAATCAGAATAAGCAAAACAGCAACAATAACAACCTGTATCCCCAAAAGAGGAAGAGACAGAAAAGAGGTTCAAAAATCTTCAGCAGTTGTGATAAAATATCTAAGAAATGAGGTAAAAAGGACAGGATTAAACAGAAAAGAATGAAGAACAAACAGCAGTACCTCCCCAGCAAGGGTTGGGAAAAATTTGTTGGAGGAGGTTGCTTGTTGGTTCCCAGCCACCCAGCTAGCTTATACCTGAAATAATAACACAGAAACTGTATTAATTAAATCACTGCTTGTCCCATTAGCTCTAGCTTCTTATTGGTTAATCTCTTACATATTAATATAACCCATTTACATTAATCTGTGTATCACCATGTGACAGTGGCTTACCAGCTAAAGTTCCCAGCATCTGTCTCTGGTGGTTCCATGGCTTATCTCCCACTCCACTCTTCTTTCCCCCAGCATTCAGTTCTGTCTTCCCACCTACCTAAGTTCTGCCCTGCTATATGTTCCAAGCAGTTTCTTTATTCATTAACGATAATCACATTATACAGAGGGAAATACCACATCACCTCTCCTTTTCTATTTAAATAAAAGAAGAAGGTTTTAATTTTAACATATTAAAATTACATAAAACAAAACAGGTATCAAGCAAGAATTTTAGTTACAATATTTATATATACTTTATCTTTTATCATAAATAAGGAAAACTATACTATAAATTCTTCAACTCCATCAAAGACTCCAGAAGGATATAATATTACCTAAGTAAACAATAAGTTCATTGTAAGCAACTTCCCAAACTCTAGAATTCATAGAGACATCTTGCTGCCTGGACAGCCACCCAAAGTTCTTTGTACTGTTGGGGCATCTATCTTTAGCATAATGGCCCATAGTATTTGGCAGACTTTTCCATGAAGCAGAAAATTTCAAAGATGATTCCACCTATATTGGCAGCTTGTCAGTCACTTTCTTCTGTGTCCTGCAGAATGTCTGTTAGACTCTTTTATAAAGAAGGAACCCTGAAGGATCATCTCATCTTTAAGCAAGTTCAGCAGTCATTTCTCTGCAGGTCCTGCATGGTCAGTTCATCAAGCGGTCCAGGAAAGAACAGTTTTTTACCCAAATGGCTAGCAAACTCTATAAGGAGCCTCTTTGATGCCCTGCTTCCTCTAGAAGTAGATTGGTGCTGCCAGGAGCAGGTGTGTCTCATTGTCATGATAAGTCCTAACTTCTTAAAACATTTTAAATGCCAGATTCTGTAGTCTTTGAAAGATTTGATGAAAGCCTATCTAATTGAAATACATATGTGTCCATCTAGAAAATCTAACTAACATGACTACAAACTTGATTATTATAGATGACTCTCTATTGCATTACATTTTTAAATGAGCTGCACTAACACAATACCTTAATCAAGAACAGAAATATGTACACACAGTATAACAAAATCGACCTTAAATTTGTATGAATAAACCAAGATTCATACACTGCAAATCTCTTTAGCATATCCCCCTTTAAATGTAAAAGAACATTTATAAACATTATCTAGGAATATGATCATAGTTATACAAACTGCTTCCTGCTGTTTATTGGGCAAAGTAATTTTTAAGGGGTATTCAAGGCAACCTTTCACGGGTCTTGGTCTATCAAACCACATCAGTCTGGAAGGATTCCACAGGTTCTCATCCTCTGTGAAAACAAAAGAAGAACTTTTTTTTTCAAAGCAGCATATGCTTAAATCCATATTTTCAAATCAAGATAACTTTAAGATATATATGTTAGTTTAGGTTAGCAGCCCATACAATGAAATGTCTCTCTGTACTTACCTCCTTCACAGTCAAAAAATTCAAAGAAAATACAATAATATACATAAACCAAACTCTGTGCATAGTCCATCTTTATGTGATTTATTTTTCTTTACTCCTTTTAGTCTATGAATGCCTGTACTCTATCTCTTTAAAGACTTAAAAGAACAATTTATACTCTTTTTCTTCTCTTTCCCAAGCCTTCCTACATTTATCCAACACTGTGATCTAGTTAGAGTTATTTTATGTCTGAATCTGTCCTTATTGCATTATCTGTAATTCTTTACTGTCTTGAAGACCTCTTAAAATGCTAAGAGCTTCTTAAAAACTTCAGCTGTGCCATTACTAGGGTATGTATGGTTTTTATGCTTGCCTCACTGAGTCCAGCATGGTAGAGCTGTTTGCTGCCTCTGAGAGCCATGCCCACAGAACCATTCCTTCTCAGGCACACAGCCAGTCCATGCCACCATTAAGCAAACTGCAGCATTCTGCTAACAAACCCAATTCAAATGCTCTGTAGCTGGATCTCCTGTCTGAAAGAGAGTTTGCACAGGCAGCATGACCAAGAAAGCTACCATTTTAAAATGGAGTGGCTTTTTTCCTGCTACAACTTAATCAGGAAAATCTCTCTTATAGGAGCTGTGGCACATCACCAGCAAACAGCAAGAAGTTGTGTTAAACTCTGTATTTTTGTGTCTAGTCCTTTTTAAGCTCTCTCAGGTTTTTAAATGGATCTAGTCCACCACGTTGGTGCTAAGTTGTTGAAGAAGGCCACTTGTTGGTTCCCAGCCACCTGGCTAACTTAGACCCAAAATAATCATACAGAAACTGTATTAATTAATTTACTGTTTAGCCCATTAACCCTAGCTTCTTATCGGCTAATCTCTTACATATTAATTTAACCCATTTATATTAATATGTGTGTCACCGCATAGCAGTGGCATTCTGGCTAAAGTTCTCAGCATCTGTCTCTGGTGGCTCCATGGTTTCTATCTCACTCCTCCCTTTTCCCCCCAGCATTCAGGTCCATCTTCTCTGCCTACCTAATTTCTGCCCTGCTATATGTTCAAAACAGTTTCTTTATTCATTAATGGTAATCACAGCATATAGAGGGAAATCCCACATCAGGATGTAAGACTCCAAAGCTGAGTTTGCATTCTTTTCCCCATTTTTTAATTTGTGGTAATTGGTGGTTGTTGTTTTTCTTCTCAAGATGGGAAGAATTATTGTGGTTTATAGTTTTAGGGTCCACAGTAGGGAAGATATGGTCATGTGAGTACCAAGTAGTTGGTCAGACTGAATCTGCATTTACAAAACAGATGGATAAATGGTGCTATGCTGTAGTGATGAGGGGAGCTGCATTCCTGCCACCTGGCTCCCTGCAGCCTGGCTAGCTTATGCCCCAAAATAACAACACACAAATTGTATTCATTTAAACACTGCCTGGCCCATGAACTCTAGTCTCTTACTGGCTAACTCTCACATCTTGCTTAACCTATTTCTAATAATCTGTGTAGCACCACAAGGTGGTGGCTTACCGAGAAGATACAGCATGTCTCACCTGGTGGCTGGCTTCATGGTGACTGCCTCACTGCCTTCGTCCTCCCAGCATTCAGTTCTGTTTACTCCGCCTACCTAATTTTTTGTCCTATCAAAGGGCCAAGGCAGTTTATTAACCAATGAAAGTAACATGTAGGCAGATGACCCTCCTTCATCACTATGTATTTTAATTTTCTCATTTGTGTTCTGCCTGAGACCAAAGCCTACAGAATAGTGCCACCTACTTCTAGGCTCAGTCTTCTGACCTCAATTAATCCACACTAAAATGTCCCTCATGGACATCACTGATAAACAGCCCCTTTCCCTGGGTGATTCTAGATCCTGCCAATTGTTACCATGATGTATTCATGGAGTCTAATCAATGTTAAATATAATTATATATCTTTTACTGGCTATCACAGTTGTAACAGCTTGTTTGCTCTTTCATGCAATGGTACTAAGAAGACAGTTTTCAAGGATCAGCTGCTCAATAAGAAAACTACCAAGGAAAACAAGAGATGAGATTTTGCATTCAAAGATTATTCACTTGCAAGTACAAGGACCTGACCTCAGAATGACCTGGAAAACCTATTTTTTTCTAAAGCCAGACTTGGTGGTGTTTGTTTTTAGTCCTATCACTGGGGAGACAAAGCTTATTGAATACCTGAGTATCATTGATCAGCCAGAGTAGCCTACTTGGAGAGCTCCCAACTGGAGAGTCTGTGTCCCAAAAACCAAACAAACTAATAGACAGAGGTTGGTGATAGCACAACATCTGAAACTGTCTATCCTCTGGCTTTGGACTCTACATTCATGTACATACATGAGGACATATACCAGCAGATACACACACACACACACCACACACACACACACACACAGAGAGAGAGAGAGAGAGAGAGAGAGAGAGAGAGAGAGAGAGAGAGAGAGAGAGAAGAGAGAGAGAGAGAGAGAGAGAGAGAGAGAGAGAGAGAGAGAGAGAGAGATGTGTGTGTTGTGTTCTTTTAAAAATGCTATGGAGTCCCAGGTGGCAGCTGTAGGCAAGCAGCAAATGCTATAAAGTCCCAAATGGTGGTAGCAGGCCATGTGGCAGCAGACAGTGGGCCCTGCGAGCAGCCAGTCCCAGGTAGAGAAGGCTGCCGGTCTTAGAGCAGTGGCCTGAGCAGTGGTGGCAGCCCATGTGGTGGCAGGCAGTGGGCTCTGGGAGCAGCCTGTCCCAGGCAGAGAAGGCTGCCGGTCCCTAAGCAGTGGCTGGTCCCAGGCAGGGAGACACATGGCGGGCTGGCAGAAGACAGAGACATGGTGAGGTTGAATATTTATTCAGGGGAGTTATGAAGGGGGAAGGGGGAGGGGGAGAGAGAGAGAGACAGAGAGAGAGACAGAGAGAGAGACAGAGAGAGAGACAGAGAGAGACAGAGAAGGGGAAGCAGAGAAGTGGGGAGAGAGGCAGAAGCGAAGCTGCCTCTCCGAGAGGAAGATGGAAAAGGGAGCAAGCTCAGACGGAACCTGAAGATCAGCCTGCCTCAGCGGACAGGGAGGGAATGGGAGTGGCTTGTCTCTTAAAGGGACAGGGACCAAAACCATAACAGTGTGTGCATACACACACACACATTAACCTAA
Source organism: Arvicola amphibius (assembly GCF_903992535.2). Taxonomy (NCBI): domain Eukaryota; kingdom Metazoa; phylum Chordata; class Mammalia; order Rodentia; family Cricetidae; genus Arvicola; species Arvicola amphibius. Next base: position 59,310,046 of record NC_052047.1, read on the forward strand.
AGATATATTCAAGGTAACAGATATAAATTTAGTATTAAATAATTGTAAGAAATATGAAAAAAGCAAGATAATATGACTCCCAGGCCAGGATATGGCTCAGTTGGTAAAGAGCTTGCCTAGCATTATAAAAGTTCTAGGCTTAACCCTTATCACTGAGCAAAACGTTTGTAGAGATCCATGGCTGTAATCTTAGCACTCAGAAGGTATAACAGGGATAATAGTTCAAGGCCTTGTGCACATAGGATGTTTCAGGTCAAATTAGTCTACCTGAAACCCTATCTAAAAGAACAAAAACAAAGGAAGAAAAAAACAAAACCTTAATTCCCCCAAAATCACTTTAAATTCTGCATTTAAACTAAATGAAATAGATACAAATGCTGATGAAGATTTCAAGTTTACTGTTAAAACTGATCACTGACCTCAAGGAAGAAGCAGCAAACAGAATTCTATCCACATAATATCTGAAATTAGTGTAGAAGTCAACAAGGTAAAAGTAAATTTCATAAAATGGCAAAGATCATCAGCAATATTGATGAAAAGGAAAGAGAAGGAGTGGTGTGAAGTAAAACAATGAAAGGAAATAAGTGAAAATATTGTCGTAAAATTATTTCTTTGAATGTTGACTTAAGAATAAACAGATACAAATCCCAGCACTCGGGAGGCAGAGGCAGGCAGATCTCTGTGAGTTCGAGACCAGCCTGATCTACAAGAGCTAGTTCCAGGATAGGCTCTAAAGCTGCAGAGAAACCCTGTCTCAAAAAATAGAATAAACAGATACAGAGGTGAGTGAACAGTCATGCAGCCAGACACTCCATTCTCTAGGACCCCCAAAAGGGAACAAAATTCCAAGCCCCTCCCACAACTTCCATGGCTTTTCTAGCCAGCCAGCAGGAGACCTTCCTGCAAGTAGGCTCCCCTAAAACCAAAAGCCATCCACCTGACCTTCCAAGCTATTAGCCCCACCCTCCCCCCAAACTTGCCTATTCTCCTGCAACCTTAGTGGAACTTTGAAAAACAGCTTGCTCCAATACTGAGGGGACTTATGAGGTGAGTGAACAGCCACACAGTGGGACACCCCAGTCCCTAGGACCACCTTAGGGGTACAAAACCCCAGGCTCCTCCCCCAACTTCCTTTGGTTTTCTAGCCAGCAGGCAGGAGATTTTCCTGCAGGTAGGCTCCCCTAATCCCAACACCAACCACCTTACCTTCTAAGTTACTAGCCCCATCCTGCCCCCAAACTTGCCTATCCTCCTGCAACCAAAGTGGAACTCTAAAACACAGCTTGCTCTAATGCTGAAGGGACTTAAGAGCTTGCTACTATACTGAAGGGATCAAGAGCTTGCTACAACACTGTGGGACAAAGAGCTTGCTACAAAACTGAGGGACCAAGAGAGAGGATCAAGGGAGCAAACCAAAAGAAAAGACCCTAAGAAAAAAGCCATAAACAGACCTCAGAGGGTTCCTGAGACATAGACATTGACATACAGAGCAGACCAAGATAAATTCTCAAACACTCAGACAGCCACTGCAAGGATTGGACAAAGGTGCAAAAACTCTGCCTGCTTCATTTGAAGCAAGAGATGGGTAGACACCAATGCAAGAATTCATCTAACAACCTAAAAAGCAACATGCTCAATCATACTACAAAGGAATTTGTTCAACTATGTTTATAGCAGCATTATTTATAATAGCCAGAACCTGGAAACAACCTAGATGCCCCTCAAACTAAAAATGGTAAAGAAAATGTGGCACACGACACATTAGATTACTCTTCAGTGGTAAAAGATGACATCTTATACTTTTAATACAAATGGATGGAATTAGAGAACACTCTCATGAGTGAGGTAACCCAGACCCAAAAAAGATGAATATGGCATCTACTCACTCATAAGTGGATTTTAGCTATAAACAAATGATATAGAGCCTGTAGTTCATGATCCTAGAGTAGCTAACTAGTAAGGTAAACCCCAAGGAAAACAAATATAGATCCACCTGGAAAGTAGAAACAAACAAGACCACCTGACAAAATTGGGAGTATGGTGGTAAGGGGAGAAGGGAGGGAGAAGGGGGGAAAGAGGGGAAAAGAGGAGGGTTGAGGAGAACTTGAGGGAATGGGATAGTAAAGAAGGAGGAAGTACAGAGATGAGAGCAAGGAAAGAGATATCTTCATTGAGGGAGTCATTATAGTATTAACAGAAACCTGGCTCTAGAGAAATTCCCAGGAATACACAAGGATGACTCCAGCTAAGACCCTAAAAGACCCTAAGCAATAGAGGAGAGGAGGCTTCTTCTTGATTTGCCCTATAGTCAAACTGATGAATCTCTCTCTCTGTCTCTGTCTCTCTGTCTCTGTCTCTGTCTCTGTCTCTCTCTCTCTCTCTCTCTCTCTCTCTCTCTCTCTCTCTCTTTCTCTCTCTTTCTGAGATAGTGCTTCTCTGTAACTTTGGAACCTGTCCTGGAAATAGTTCTTGTAGACCAGACTGGCCTTGATCTCCAGAGATTTATCTGCCTCTGCCTCTGCCTCCCAAGTGCTGGGATTAAAAGTTGTGCCACCACCACCCAGCCTGATGAATATCTTTAATATCCCCATAAAACAGTCATTCATCATCTGATGAAAAGAGAGGCAGAGACCCACATCGAGGCACTGGAATGAACTCCCAAAGTCCAGTTGAAGAGTGGGAGGAATGAGAATATGAGCAAAGGGGTCAAGACTATGATGGGTTCACCCACTGAAACAGTCTATCTGAGCTAATGGGAGCTCATCAACTCCAGCTGGACTGGTAAGGAACAAGCAGAGGACCAAACTAGTCCTTCTGAATGTGGTTGACAGTTTTCTTGCTGGGGCAGATTGGGGGGGGCCACTAGCAGTGGCGCCAGGATTTATCCCTACTGCATATACTGACTTTTTGGGAAACTATTCTCTTTGGAGGATACTTTGCTCAGCCTATATATAGTAGGGGGGCCCTACTATACATAAAAGCAATGTGCCTTACCCTCTCTGAGGATTTGATAGGGGTGGGATGAGATAGTATGTGGAGGGAATGGGAGGAGGGGAAGGAGTGGGAACTTGGGTGATATGTATACTGAAAAAAAAACAGTAAAAAATTCAAAAAATAAACAAATACAAAATGTGCATTTTCATGTACCTCGTGGTGGGTGTTTGATGTCTGCTTGTTTTAGATGCTTGGTGGTTCTATGGTTTGGAGCTCACAACATCGTTCTGAGTCTTTCTTGGCCTGCTCAGGTGCTTCACAGGAGGAACTGATGTGATCCACATAAAGGTCTGTGAGTGGTAATTTTTTATGGATGGTAGGTTCCTATTCATTCATTTTTCTTCCCTTTATACAGTTATTATGGTTACTGTATACATGCTTACCTGAACTTACTGTAGGATTGCCCAATTCATATGTGCCTTTATTCTGAAGCCTTCGGATATCAGGAAAGCTATTTTCTACACAATCAAGTATTAAAGTCACAGTTTACATTGGGGAATCTCAGATTATCTAATCCCTAGGGATTTTAGTACATCTTGACTATTAATATCCTGATTCATGTAGGACGTGTGGCTATGCAATTGTCTTTATTGGACAGTTACTGTTCAAGGAATTGTCATCATTATATTAAATAATACAATCTTAAGTTCAAGTGTATGGCCTTTGTAAGCCTACTTGAAGTATGTACTTTGTAAGCCTTTTTGTCTCACCAATTGTGTGCTCACTTCCCTGAGTTTAAACATTTTTATGTTACTCAGCTTGGATGTTTTTCTACTGTGTTTTTAGCTCTTTAAAACCTTTTTGTCTATTAAGAAGTATTTTATCAATTATATCATATTATTTTCAACTAGTGAATAAATTTATATAAGTTATGTAACTGAAGATTTTGTTCTAGGTGTATAATGATAGCTCTAGACAGCTCCATAAAAATAAGAGTCAAGGGCAGCAGCAGGAACAAAAAGCCTTTTGTGACAAATCAAGCAGGAACCAAGGTAACAGGGATGCAGGCAGTGACAACTTATTCTTTATTGAGATGATATCAGTAAAATGCTTCTGTGACTTCCATGCACCCTCCCCCCACTGCATATCTCGGTGATGATTTTTATATCTTCAAGGCTGTGGACTCGGGCTTCTGCTTGATCTATACCTCAAGATGAGAAATGAAATCTTTGTGGTGTACTCAGGCATGTGTGGACACAAATTGCCTTCCATAGGATGGGTGGTTAACACTGTGTCTATATGATCCTGAGCGCTGTTTATGGGAAAGGAAAAGGATGAATGAAATAACTCATTTTGCTCCATCATTCTAAGTCTTCAGAGTTGCAGGAAGTTTAATTTGGTTGACAGGGATATAAAGTTATGAGTAAATGAATCCAGTGGAATGGCTTTTCTCAATTTTTTTTTCATGTGAAAAGCATGAATTGAAATAATTTGTTTTAATTTACAGCTTTAATCTAGATAATTAATGTTGATTTTGTAATTCACTTTATCTATGTATATGCTTATATAATAATCTCAGTCATATATTCTCATGTCCTGGCTCTGCCACTGTAAATCTTATTAGCTTTCCAGAGGACATACTTTGTCGACTGTGGTTTTCTGTCCTCCCAGTTTCCACAGTTGTTAAGTCCGAAAGAAATCACACAGAGGTCTACATTAGTTATAAACTGGTTGGCCCATTAGCTCAGGCTTCTTATTAACTCTTATAACTTATATTAGCCCATTATTCTAGTATATGTTAGTCACATGGCTTGGTACATTAACCCTTAGTTATTTGGTCTAAGCATTCAATTCAGAAATCTGGCTGAAATTATTTGAAGCAAAACCAAAGACACATACTGTAAATAGCTTCATTAATAGAAATTTAAGATAGCTTTTCAATTTTTATATTAAAGCATAACAAATTTCATATTTTGCTCTTTGCCTCTTATAATACATCACTTCTGCTGTTATTTTATACCAATGTTTTGAATGTTCTATCTATATCATATTCTTAATTATTAGACTAAGTAACAAAAATCTATTCTGTTTAATGTTAATGTACCAACACTACAATTATCCCTCATTTTGAGAATGAGAAAATTTGATGAGTTGTCAGCTATTTTAGGTAGCTAAAGAAAGAGGTAGAGACAATTTCTTAATTTCCCAAGACAATAGCCTGAGTATTGACACAAACTATAGGGAAATAGTGTCAATAGAAGCTTAAATAAGCATCTCATTAAGTAAACATCTCATTGAACATAGTTTGTAAGTCAAAAGATGCTCATTTAGCAAATTTATCTAAGTTTTTTATTTTTACAAAGAGAGATATTTTCACAAGGAGAAATTCTTTTCTTTACTTTTGTTCCTTAGTCATAACAATTCATTTTAAGATCTTGACTATTATTTGAGAGTGACTCTAGTTTAGTCTGTAGTAGTGATAGCCATTTACAGCACATTATTCTCTTGGTGTGTAGAAATTTAGATCTAATCTACAAGGGCTATGAGGTTATATGACAGACTACACTTGACCTAGCCTATGACCCCATAGTTCTTCCTTGAAAGTCTGTTTTGGGCTGTGGAGCAGATGGTCAGGTTGACCTAGTGACCATCCACATCTGTTTAACTAAATGAATTCTCAGTCGGGAACAATTACAGTCCAGATTAACACTCTGGCAAGAATTGTATATAATGGAAGGTTGATATGCTGATGGATATGAACAATGTCAAAGCCAATTCTGTCTATAACTATAGATTTCCAAATACCCAAAGTTATTCTGGAAAGTATAGCTTTAGGTTCTGTTCAAAGATTTCATTGAAAAGTGGACTTTGGCTAAACAAAAGAACCCTAATAGCAATAGCAAAACTATGTCTCATTTACCCCTTACTTTACTTTTCTTAAATTAGTCCTACTCTGAATATTAGACTCTAACCAGAAATATGGTCTTAGCTTCAAAAAAAATAAGTGTGCTGAAGGTAAGTCTGAGGTAAAGTAGTAAACACTAAAATCATTTAACATATTGTTAAATGGGCTATAAAATGATATTTATTTTTTGTAGACTACAAAATTGTGTTTATTCAATTCAGAGATTATGTTAATTTATGAGACATGGGATGTGGAGGTCTGTTTTAATAATAGTCAATAATCAAATAAGAATCAAAGAAAATTTAATTTTAGACCCTGTGCATAGGATTTTACTATTTCCTTTTCAAATTGCTTTTATTTAGTTATATACTTTTCTTTCTTTCTATCCTTTCCCATGATCCCCATACTCCCAATTTACTCAGGAGATCTTGTCTTTTTCTACTTCCCATGTAGATTAGATCCCTGCATGTCTCTCTAAGGGTCCCCTTTGTTGTCTAGGTTCTCTGGAGTTGGGAATTGAAGTTTATCTCACTCAATATGGTGTTTTCTAGATCCATCCATTTACTTGCAAATTTCAAGATGTCATTGTTTTGCCCGCTGTGTAGTAGTACTTCATTGTAAAAATTAACCACATTTTCTTTATCCATTCTTCAGTAGAGGGGAATTTAGGTTGTTTCCGGGTTCTGGTTATTACAAATAATGCTGCTATCAACCTTACTATTTTTAACTTTACAGTACCATATTTACTTGTCACAAACAATATATCTTTCATTTTATTTGATTTATTTATACCTCTGTATATATACATATATGTGCACGTACATACACAGAATATATATAAATATGTGTATGTGTGTGTGTATGTACATACACATATTCTTTTCGGTGCATGTACACATGAGGCCCAAGTGGTTGAATTCAGGTATTTTCCTTGATCACTTTCAACCTTATTTTTATGACAGGGTCTCTCAATGAACCAAGAGTTAAGAGATTCTGCAGGAGTAGATGGCCAGTGAGCTCCATGGACTCTTGCCTCTACTTTCTCACGGCTAGGATTACAAACACATACCATGACTGCTCCTTATGGTTGTCTGGGAATCTGAATTCAGCTCCTTATGCTCAAGCAGTAAGCACTCATCAAGTCTTCTTTGCAGGCCCTTCTTTAGTTTTTTTTTTTTTTTTTTTTTTTTTTTAAAGAAGAAATGAGTATATGAATAATGGATCCCAACAAGTCAGGACAGTATGGATGTAATGTAATTTTTATTTATTTGTTAACTTACTTTACTCTATTTATTCAGTTTTCACCTGTTAATTTTTTTAAAATAATTTTTGTTTGTTAATTTTTTCTATCTTTTCAATTTTCTCTGGTGCTGAAAGACTATTTCAATGGCATTCTTTCCAAACATTATATGTATCATCTAATAGCATCTGAACTAGACTGTTTCTCAGAAGTCTCTGCTTCTCTGCACCAAGAACAATGTAAACTAAGCCTATGAATTTAACATTAGCAACAGTATAATATTCAGCCCTTGCTCAGCAAAAATGCAACAAGATTGCTTGTGCTTCATTACTTTTTTTTCCTGGTACAGAATTGATATCAATTTTATTAACGTTAACTTTACATACTCAACCTCAAGACATACTATACAGTTCTAGTAGTAAAAAGAAGGTAAAGGAAAAGAGGATCAACAGTACGTGATTGAAAGCCAACTCCCAAAAGATGCACATATATTCAGCTAATGTTTGCCAAAGCAAGAAAACTGGTAAGATGAAGTGAAAATGGCGTTTTCAGTAGTGACGATAAGACAACTTTACATTGATATACAAAAATAAAGAAAATGCATTTAAATTCAGATCTTAAACCCTTCATGAAACTAATTGAAAATGAAGCATAGACATAATTGTAAAATGCAAAGTTACAGAACTCCTGGATGATGATGGGCTTAAAGCAGAGCAAGAATATATAATTTATTTATTTTTCCCAAGTATTATTTATTTTTAAATTGTTATTTATTTGCCTTCATGAAATTCTTATATGAATATTGTGTGTATATATATTTTAACTCCTTCTCACCAACTCCTCCTGTATGTCTCCACTACCTCTTAAATTTATGACCTCCTTTTCCTTAATTGTTGTTGTTGCACACTCACACACACACACACACACAAACACAGGTTTGTTTTCAATAAAGAAAAAAAATTGACACAACCAATTTATAAGACAAACTGGCAGTTTCTTATAGAACTCAACATGCACATACCATGCTGTCTAGCAGTTGTATTTCTTGGTATTTGCCCAGATGAACTCAAAACATATCTACAACAACCTGTACAGGATTTTGGTTTTAGCTGAAATTTTTATTTGAGAATTTCACAAGTTCAATATTTATGTTATTTCCATTATTCTTTCTCTTTCTATAACTCTTCCTACCTCTCCCTCTCAAATTTACAAAGCCTTCTTCTTTAATTATGATTGTCACACATACACACACACACACATACACACACTCACCTTATTGAGTTCATTCACTCTTTCATGTGTATACATGGGTTTAGGGCTAACCATGTATGATTTGATAATTTATTAGGATTTTGGGTCTGAAGAAAACTGATTATTCCTTGCAGTGTAGCCCATTGATTATCTGTAGCTTTTCATGTAGGTATGGGCTTTGTGAAATTTCTCCGGCCATGTTGACTGATGCATTCATTCTGCAGGTCTTGCTTATACAACTATATCATTGAAGTTCTTGGCTGCAGATTCCCATCATGTCTAGAAGGCATTATCTAGCAACATGCATCCTAATCCTCTGTCTCTTACAGTCTTTTCTATCCCTCTTATGTTTTCTGGGCCTTAGGTGTGGGGGTTGAATTGTAAATGCACCAGTTTGTGCTGGGCAACCATGGTTGTTTATTCTCTGCACTTTGACCATTTGTAGAGCTGTGGAATAGCTTCCCTTTGCTGATAAAGCAGCTTATTTGGTGATGGGTGAAAACTGCTCTTATCTTTGTTAATAAGGATAAATACTGAGAATAGAATAGACACTATGGATAACACTTTATTTTTAATAAATAATATTTTTCAACACTCAAAAAACCAAGTTTCCCTTGAATAAATAAATGCATACATAAGATGGGGGTCTTGTAGATCTCAGTGTATAATTCTGTTCTAAAAATAAAAGATCAATTTAGCCAAGGAATATATGGAGGGCACTTCACAGCAGATTTCTAACAGAGAGATGCTAGTATGAAACTTATGCATTATTCTAGTCTCATGATGTTTAGGAAAATAAACTTATAGGGAAAGTAGGATGATGAGTGGCTGCCAGCAGTTAGGAGGAAGGAAGATTTAAAGAAGCGGGGCTTGTAGGACACTCAGAGGTACAAAACTGCTCTGTAGAATGACACAGTGTGATGTGTACTGTAGTACATGTGTCAAACATGTACTACAATGTGTGCAATACCAACTGTGTCTCAAAGTGTAAATCACCAGCTCTTAGAACAATGGGCTGGTAACATAGTTCATCAGTTGTGAATTATCCAAGACTGTTGGCATGACGCAGAAGATTTATGAGAAATCCCCATATCTTTTATTAAACTTGATTGTGAAACTCAAGACTTCACTATAAAGTAAAATCTATTACATTGTTAACTGTGCTAAGACTCTAAGCAGGAGTGGAGAGCGTCCCCAAACTCGCCTTTCCCTGTAATCAGATTGATGACTACCTTAAGTATTATCTTATAATCTTCATCCAGTAACTGATGGAAACAGATGCAGAGATCCACATCTAAGCACTGGACTGAACTCCCAGAGTCCAGTGGAAGAGAAGGAAGAACAATAATGTGAGCAAAGGGGTCAAGACCACAGAATCAGCTGACCTGAGTTAGTGGGATTTCACTAATTTGGGGCTGTCTGTTGAGCACCCTGTTTAGGACCATCTATGCCCTCTGAATGTGGGTGACAGTTGTATGACTTGGCCAGTCTGTGGGGCCACTGCCAGTGGGGCCAGCATTTATCCTTAGTTTATGATCTGGCTTTTGTGAGCCCATTCCATATGGTGGAATATCTTGCTCAGCCTAGATGCAGGAGGGAGGGCCTTAATCCTACCTCAAATGATGTGATAGACTTTGTTCCCTTCCCGTGGAAGACCTCACCCTTTCTGAGGAGTGGATGGTGTTTGGGGTAGAGGGAAGGAAAGAGGATCAGGAGGGGGAGAGAGGGGTAACTGAATTGGTATATAAAACAAAAAACTGTTTTAAAAATTAAAATTTTTTAAAAATTGGCTAAATAATTTTGCAGTCATTTTGGGAATTAACAATATTTTTGCTAATAATTTGGTGGTATTCAGTAAGTCTGTTACCATCTACACTTTTGTTTAGGCTACATTTAAAGAATTACTTATGAATATATATGATATATATTTATTACATTTATATTATAATAATAATAATGAAAAACTAGTCTTCATTTCCAATTTGCTAAACATATTATGGGTCATATTTTGTAATAATAAATGTGCATATAGTATTTACATTTACCTTTTTGGTATATTCTGCTGAATTTCTATCATAGTAAACAGTGATATTCCAAATATGCCACCTCGGTCTCCTATGTCCATTCATTTTACTTCAATAATCTAGTGATACTTTCTCTTCTGGTTATCTTTCATATTTTAATAGTCTGCTTATAGCAGCAGTTTTATTCCTTCAGTCATGTATGACATCCAGGAATCTTTGCTGTGCAAAGTGAAGACATTACCTCAACCATCTCCCTTTGACACCTTGACTTATTTTCCATCACCAATCTGCATATAACCTTTCTTTCATGAAAGGTTACATGAGTAATTTTACATGAGTCTCCCACAGTGTATTAATTCTTACTTTATGACTATTCCCAAATGCATAATAAATATCAGTTTTAAAGAAAATAGTTTATTTTGACTCATAGTTCAGAAGTCTGCAGTCCATCTTATCCACCAAGTAGGTTTCCTTTCAGAACTAGCATTTATTAAATCTTAATATATACCAAGATAGCATTCACAGAATTTCCCATGTTTTTAATAGATTAATATGAATGCCTTGTAGTACATGAACTTGTTAGATGAGTTCATTCTATAATGAAATAATTTCCAAAGATCTTTAAAATTTTTATAGTTGGTGACTTCTTATAGCCATCTAATATTCCTTTAAAAACCAAATTAGTAATCACTGTGTGAACACTTGGGCACCAATACATGCATTAAGCACAAAATATCAGCAAAACTTCTGAGAAATTAGAAAAAATAAACTCAGATGATCATCTAAGAAAATGTGATATTTACTATTGTAATGGTTCTTTTAAAAACTAGAATTGAAGGTGAAATATAAAGATCACATGATTAACACAAAAAGTCATGTATTGTCTTCTTTTTTTTAAATTAAGTATGATTATTTCCAAATATGAGAACTAACATAAGTGTAAAATACAGCACATATCAGCATTTCCTTTTCCCAATATTGTTCTGCGTGAATCAATAAGATGGTAGCTAATAGAATTGATAAGTGTTTAATGTGTGAGAGTTAGTATTGATCTCTTGTCTTAGTTTGCTGGTTAAGTGGTCAATGAATACTTGGAAACCATTAACATATTACCAGATAAGCAAAACAAAAGACATTTTCTCTCCCATGGGTGGAACTAAACAAAAGCACACCATCTATGTAAATATATGCATTAAGAAAAATGAAACATCCATTGTGTGCACATTGCTAACATTGCAGAACTCATTCACACATATGCTACGGTGATCTAAATCAAGTGACTGCAATACTCCCATCCTTCCTGGAGCAACAATATTGATAAGATCAAGTTAGATCAGCTGGCTATGTGAAAATTCAATCTGTGCAGCCGAGGGTCTACTAAGCACTGTTCCTGGCATGGTAAAGAAGCGTATATGTGGAAGCATGACATACATACAGCTAGATTTCAAAGCAGACTAGAGGACGTTTTTCAGCACTTGAATGATTATGTTAGCCCTTTGCTGCAATAGAAGTGATATGAAACAGTTCTGGCACTACAGAATGGCAGGCTTTCTCTTCTGTTATTCTAAGACTCATACATGCTCCATCTAGCACCTCCTTGTAAGTTGTATAAGTTCCAAATGGTAAAGAAAAGAATTTTCTAGAAGAACATTTTATTTCTGCAATTTAATCCACATTATGCTTAGTGCTATTAGTAGGGATTTTATAACAAGTCACCAACTATTTGACATACATATGCTTTCATTTAAAATGCCTTTATTTTATATATTCATTGAATGTGGTAATATCTTGCACAAAGACATTTTCTTACAAGTGTGCATGCTGAACACATTCCTCCCATGTATGTTAAACTTCCCTATATGAGTTTCTAAGGCTTATGAAATTCAAAGACCTTCCTACGCCTGGATGAAGGGAGGAGGGCCTTGGACTTCTTAGAGGGCAGGGTACCCTGCCCTCTCTTAGGACTGGAGGGGTGTGGGGAAGGGTGAGTGGGGGAGTGGGAGGGAAGTGGAAGGAGGGGAGGAAGTAGAAATTTTTATTGGTATTATTTATAAAGTAATAATAAAAATTATTTTAAAAAGAAGTTCACAAGAAATACCAGGGATAGCTCAATAAGTGAACTCCAGATTCAGTGAGAAAACCTGACTCAGTAAATAAAGTGATCAGGGAAGACAACTGATATCAACTTAGAGACTACATGCACACAGTTGCGTGTGCACACATACTCATATACAAGTGAATTCACATACACTCATGCATACTATATACATGAACATGTACAAATAAATTAATAAAATAAAATAAAACAGTACAATAAAATATAGCTCTGCTAGATATGGGAATCTTAGTTTGCATTTATTTGGTTTTGAACTTCAAATATATCATCCCATGTTATCTTGACAAATATGGTTGTGCTAATGGATTTAATGGAATTCCTGGGTTCATGTGACCCATACCTCACAAACATAACTCATTATAAAAACCTTAGTGACTCTTTTATTACTTGAAAAAGACACATGACCAAGGAATCTGTAATAAAAGAAAGCATTTAATTACAGTCTTACAGTTTTAGCGGGTTAGTCTGTGATCATCATGGCAGGAAGCAGACAGGAACAGTGCTAGAGCAACAGTAGCTGAGAATTTAAGATCCTGATCCACAGGCAGCAGTGAAAAGGAGAGGCAATGGTGTGGGCTTTTAAAATCTCAGAACCATCTCACAGGGACATACCTCTTACAGCAAGGCCACACTTCCTCCAATGAGGCCACACCTCTTAATATTTTCCAAACAGTTCCACTAACTGGGGACTAAGTATTACACTATATGAGCCTATGAGGCCATTGTCATTTAAACAACAATAAGAAATTACAACCAGCTTTGTGGTTTGTGAGGACTGTGTTTTTTTCTTACTGGGGGTAGAGATGACAGACGTTTTTTTCACCCAGCCACCTGTACTAGATTTTGCATCCTTCTACTTTCTCTCCCTAATCCAGAGAACCATGAAGTTAGAGATGTGTTTGACTAGCTTATGCTCTTTTCCTATTTTCTATATTTTAAGGTACCGTATCTATTTTTGCCAACTTCTGAAACTCTTCCTCTCTTTGAAACAGAATCTTCTCCTTTTCCTCCTGTACTTCTCTACTTCCTTCGTCTTTTCCTCTTCCTTTTCCTTTTATTCCACCCTTGCCACTCCCAATCTCTTCTCATGTGTCTCTTTTTCTCCCTCCTCATCTTCCTTCTCTTCTTCTCCTTTCTTTTCTTCCTTCTCCTTCCATTCTTTTTCCTATTATCATTAATAATAAAACTCATCATCATTATTATTACTGTTATTATTATTGTACCTCTTTCTATTCTTCTTCCTATTCTGATTCTTCTTTCCAAATAATTTATAGGCAATTTCTAGTCTACAATTTACCTGAATTCCTGTTCATTATCATTCTAATCCACAATTACATGTATTTTTCCTCCTGTCTATAGGGCATGTACATACAATGTTAAATCTCTGTATATTTTCCTCTTACTTATCTGGTAAATTCCATTTATCCTTTTTTTTTTACAAACCACTTCAGTATCTTTGATGCTATGGTGACCACTTAAGTTTCTCTGATGCTATGGTGTCTTTTTTGTTTAATTATGGTAAATATTTAATAGAGAATTTGTTATTTAAAATTAATTTTCCTGCAAAATATTCTAATAGCAGAGGCTTAGATTATGACCAAAGAACTGAACATACTGTGTTTTAAAACTATGCATCAGTTTTCCCAACAACACCAATAGTAGCAAGCACTGAGAGGAGACTAATATGAACATGATTTACAAAAATAAAACAAGTTTAGCCTGAGGATAAGTGATAGAAAGATACAAACTAGAGAAAGGGCAAGTGACTATGGGGCTTGTATATAATAAAGATGATGCTATGCAACAGTTAATTTTATGGGACTTTAGAGATGGAAATAAAAACACATAACAACTTCTAGGCTGCCACAGGAAAAAGCTAATCAAAAGAAATGATTTTTCCTATGGTGTGAAGAGGAATAACTTGGCTTGATTCTTGACAATATGAACCCCTTCCTTCCACTCCTTTCCACCTCAAGCCCATGTATGCTGATATTATTAATAAAACAAAACATTTGAGCACATTTGAATGATATAATGACAGTGAAAAATCTATTTATTTATGATTTTTTAATTCTTATCTTTGCATTACATCCATACCAGTTTACTTTCCATTTAGTCTTCCCAGGCCCCCACCACCACCTCTTCTCTAGATCTACTCCTCTTCTACTTCCCTTCAACTGAAGAACAGGCATCTTAGGGTTAGCAACCAAATATGACATAACAATAAGACTGGGCACATACACTCATATCAAAGCTGGATGAGACAATCCAGTAGGAAAAAAAAAAGGTCACAAGAGCAGACAAAATAGAGACACTCCTCATTCTGTTAGAAGTCCATAAGAACACAGCTACATAACTGTAACACACATGTGGATTACCTAGTTCAGACCCATACCTGGTCTGTGATTATTGCTTCAGTCTCTGTGATTCCCTACGAGCCCTGCTTGGCTAATTCTGTGGGCAGTGTTCTCATGGTGTCCTCTACTTCTCTGGCTCCTGCAATCTTTTTTCTCCCTCTTCTACAGAGATGCCCCTGGCTCTCTATTGTTTGGTTGTGGGTCTCTACATTTGCTCCCATCAGTGGTTGGATTCTGCCTTTCTAATGGCAACTGGGCCAGGCCTTGATGAATGAGAAGAGCAGAATATTATTAGTAATCATTTTATTGATTTTTTTCTGGGTGTGTTTGGTTCTGTCCTGCGTCTGTTGTTTGCCCAGGCTTTTGTTCCTGGACAAGACTGATGAATTTAAAAGCACAGATCAGCATATGAAAAGTAATGAATTACAAAGAAAACAAGAGGAAGCAGAATTCATGTGTTTGTCCTAATTCCAATATTTATTTATAGAGTGACTATCTACTTACCTTTATATGATGTTTGTGAAGGTGCTACCATAAGATATAAAATATAAGCATGTACATGTCTATGTAGAACATTATAACCAGCTCTGTAAGTGAGAGGTCTAAGTTTTCTTATTATCACACTTCTGAAGTTTCTTTTTATGTTTAATATTCTCTTCCTTCTAGGTAGTGTTGAACTTCCATGTATGTTGTATTTATTTATGCAATTGAATTTTCAGTACATCATTTAGAGTTCAACAATATTTGCCAAAATATAGTAACTTGATGTTTTTTGCAAAATGATTTTATTGAAATATGCTCATAGTATACTTTTATTTGAAGAGGTTTTGCTTATATTTCTGCTTTGAGTTTTCAGCCCAAAACTGAAACAGCTAGGATCATTTCTTCTTTTGTCTATTTATCTTTTAACAAACGAATAAGATAATAGCTTTTCATTCTGGGTTGAGGGGCACATGACCTACTTTAGTGTATGCAGAATTAAAATCAGAGTGGATTCATAATAAATGAAATTGCTGTTGTTTTGGCACATGGTTGAAAATCTATTTCATTTTACGTTATGTAGAAAAACTAGTTGTCATGTTTCCCAATGAAAAGTGGCATGAGGTCTAATATTAAATACCATCAGATAGATGAATAGTAAAGTAGGAACACTGTAAATTCACAAAAATGTGAAGTAAATTGTAAAAGTATTATTTGTCTTGTTGGTTTACAATATACTTCTAAGAAGATACCCAGAATGTATTTTCCGATATCCCAAACTTCTAACATATTGCAAAAGAATTAAAGAACTTTGTCCCAGGAACTAGGGCTATGGATAGTGGTGTTACTGGGCATTACTATTATCATAAGCAAAAGACTCTTAATAGCTTTGCTGTGTGTGAGTCAGTCGCCACTCCATGAATACTGGTAGAAGAAATAAGATGAAATGGATTAAGTAATCACACCAATAGCTATTAGGATATTGGTGATTTTGTTCTACTTCTCTGGAATTCTTTGGTCGCCAAATGATGAAGAAAGAGGCCAATGATATCTCTGTACATGGTGAGTTGTATTTCAGGAGAGGAAAAAGTTCTGAACTTAGAGAGAGCAAATGTTTTCTAATGGGCACAAAGCTTGTCTGTTTACATTGCAGAGGCAAACAATAAGTCAATTTTTTAAAAACTCTAAGCAAACATATCTTTGCTCTATAGGGAAACATCATTTCTATTTTCCAATTCTGCAATGGATAGATGTTCTTCAACTTATGATAGGGTCAGGCACCAATGCACTCTTCTTCAGTTGAAATAAGAGAGGCCATAGATGCATTCTCTAACCCTCACATTCAGAGCAGGATGGACTAGCAACACAGTGCACACTGCTCATAGTTTGCTTTACTAACTGGGCAGAGGACAATGAACTACTGCTGACAATCACCTCTAGCCTTAAAAAGATGACTACTGTATATCGTTAGCCTACAATAGGATCACCTTCCAAACTCCAAGTAAGGATTTTTTTTTTAAATTTTTTTTCTCATTTTTTTTTTTTAGAGATTTCCATCTCCTCCCCTCCTCCTCCCCCTTCCCTCCCCTCCCTTCCACCCATACCCCCACTCCACCCCTCTCCAAGACAAAGAGCCATCAGGGTTCCCTTCACTATGTTAAGTCCAAGGTCCTCCCAGCTCCCCCTAAGTCCAGGAAGGTGAGCAACCAAACTGACAAGGCTCACAGTGAGCCTGTCCATGCTGTAGAGTTCATGCTCATTGCCGTTGTCCTTGGTTTCTCAGTCCTCCTCCACTGTCAGTCACATTCAGAGAGTCCGGTTTGGTCCCCTGTTCCATCAGTCCCATTCCAACTGGACTTGGTGGTCTCCCGTTAGATCTGTCCCACCGTCTCAATGGGTGAATGCACTCCTCACGGTCCTGACTTCCTTGCTCATGATCTCCCTCCTTTTTCTCCTCATCAGGACCTTGGGAGCTCAGTCCGGTGCTCCTATGTGGGGTTCTGTAATTTTCTCCATCCAATGCCAGGTGAAGGTTCTATGGTGATATGCAAGATATTCATGAGTATGGCAATAGGATCTGGACATTTCTGGCACCCTCTCCTCAGCTGCCCAAGGAACTAGCTGGGGGCGTCTTCCTGGACACCTGGGAACCCCTCTAGAGTCAAGTCTCTGCCAACCCTAGAATGGCTCCCTTAACTAAGATATATAATTCCTTGTTCCCATATCCACCCTTCCATGTAAGGATTTTTCTCCTACTTAGTGCCTGCTATGATTTCATCTTTGTAAGGTTAAACTAATATAAGTTATCTCTGATGTTAACTGATGTGTATATCATCACAAGACCAACTACGTCACATTCTAAAGGTAATAGTTATCTAAGTTTCCATGTTTATGTGTAGTAACGATGTTACTTCTTATCATAAACCTTGAATAGAGTAATAATACAACACATAAGGATTCTTATAAGTATGCATGCAGCATAATTGTAGAGGCACATCATTTATTGTATTGTTTACTTTACTATTGCTGAGATAAACATTCACGAACAAAACAACTTAAGAAAGGAAAGAGTTAATTTATTTTGGTTTATGGGTCTGGAGTTAGAAGAGACCATTATGGCAGGAAAGTCCCGCAGCAAGTAGTAGGCATGGTAACCTGTAGTAGAAAGCTGAGAGCTCTCAGTACGAAGCAAAAACAGTGAACTGGAAGTGGGAGGAGACTATAAACACTTAAAATCAACCCGTAGGAATGTATTCCCTGAGGAATGCTCTACCTCCAAAAGATTCCACAATCTCCCGAGAGACACCAACTAGGGACTGAGTGTTCAACTATCTGAATCAAGGGCAAACATTCTCTTTCAAACCACCACACTTACTGTAGATTAATAACAGTATAAAAATCATTTATTCAATTTTCTTATTTTAAAACATTATGTTTTAATATATAGTATAATAATATAAAAATATAATACCAGG
This sequence comes from Arvicola amphibius, assembly GCF_903992535.2. NCBI lineage: Eukaryota > Metazoa > Chordata > Mammalia > Rodentia > Cricetidae > Arvicola > Arvicola amphibius. The sequence continues at coordinate 59,328,328 of NC_052047.1, forward strand.
TACTTCTTGTTTCAGTAATTATGTACATATCATTATTGTATTTCTTTTAGTATTTCAAAGAAAACCAGACACACTTGCATTCCCTCCATATATGATTAACATACACCCCCACACACACACCTGCTTTCCATATATTTCTAATAATTCCCATATGAGATTATTTCATGTATTTTTCACAGATAACTTGGTAATAAATAGAGATGCCTTAGAAGCTAAAGACAGATCATCAATGTGTGTCCCTTAATCCCCATGTTTTTCTAGACAGAGCTATGCATGGTGATAGGCACTAGCCTCTCAAACCATCCCACTGTGTTCAGTGCTTGAAGCAGTTATAATATGATGCACCTTGTGTTCTATCACAAAAAACCCTTGACCCCACTGTCTTTTAGAGCCTTCATCTTGGTGAACCTAGCTTTGGAGATTATTATGTGCTAAGACCAAAGTCAATGGTGGACTGAAAACCTATACAACTTACCCTCACCTGATCCAGGCAATAGTCCTTTTCAGTAAGTACTCTTTCCTTCTATCCATGGATGGATCAAGCCAAGATGCCACTCTGATTGTTGAAAGGCTATTCATGTGTCTAGTGTCAAGGTTAAGCAAGCCATTGAGTTTTTCCTTCATCTAGTATATGAAATTAGAATAAGATTCAAGAGATATGATTGTATTTTGGCCACAAGAGAGAAATCTGGATCAGTAAAATACGTCCCAGATCTGTCTGATTAGGAAATGAGGCTGCACGCTAGAGATCACTGACTGCTCTGCAGAGGACTGGCTCATCACATGAAAGAAAGAAGACTTGCAGATAATTATTCACAAAGACTCCAGGCAGGTAATAAAGGCAAAGGATGACAGTGCTTCACCAGGCAGTAAAAACAGAGGATGTGAAAATGGTAACTTCTGCTTACAATGAACTCTTGAAAGTTTGATTGAAGAATATGTGCTCTGCTCATTAAAAGCCAGGAAGTAAGTTTGGATTTGCACCTCAGTGATTAAGGAAGTTTAGAAGAAACCTAATCAATTTCTCATCTATTAAAGTCATAAAACATGAAATGTTGCAACAGCACAGAGGTACAAAAGGCTTTCTTTAATTAGGATTTTCCTGACACAGACACTATTAAAGATATTTCATTTTTAATCTCTGTATATGTTTCTGTTTGTTCTTAACAATAATTGAGAAGTATCACCAGTGTTTTCTGACTTATTAAACAATACATACCCTTTCAATACACACACACACACAAGTACACACATGCACACAAACACGCATGTATGCGCACACACACACACACACACACACACACACACACACACACACACACCAGGAATTGAATATAAGATCTCTGATTCCAAGTAGATTTTTATAATGAGATACATGTCATCTCTTTGCTTGTATGACCTATTTAGCACTTATTTGACATTGACCCCATCTCATTTTCTTTATGTAGGAAATAGGAAAACAAAATGATTTGTGCTTGAGACTTTATTACCTGCAGTGCCATGGCTGAAACATCATGACACAGCTATCCTTGGATCTAGTATGATGCCCCCACGTATTGCTCTCTTTTCTTACCAAGGTATCTCCTTTTTTAGTTCTGCTGTAAATATTAAAAGATCTACTCTTTCATTTTCAGATAAATTTTCTCACTAGTCACAATTTCCATTATCTATTCTAACTTTGCACAGTCACTTCTTCTCATTTAGGAATTGCAATTTGGTTCATTACTTGATATATCTAGATTCTCCTGTTGGCTCCTTGTTCTTGTCTTATAATATCAGGAAGACATTCTTCCACTCTATTTCACAATAAATAGTGTTGAGGCAATAATTATTTCTCAAACTTCAAAAGTATCTGGAAATCTTGTTGACATCAGAAACATAGATCTTTGCTTATTATGTATAATTCTCATTGTGTCCCTCGTAGTCCTTCACATTTTCCAGTGTTATTGTGATATTTCTGCATAATAGAATCTGAACTTCATTTTACTGTTAACTGGAACCAGAACCCTGCCTGACTGAAATCTGCTTCTCATTTACTTGGCTTCTGTGGCATGTCCAATTTCAAGAAATCATTCAAGAACTTTAAAAAAACTGACTACATAGAGTTCCAGTAGAAAAATATTTCTCAAATCTACACCGTGCATATAAACATCAACACCTGGATGACTTTATTGCTTTGCTGTTGATTCCCATAGCAGTACAGTGTTGGCTGGCTGACAGTAGTCCTTCTGGGGCTGTACAAATAAGCTGCTTCTTCTTCTTCTTCTTCTTCTTCTTCTTCTTCTTCTTCTTCTTCTTCTTCTTCTTCTTCTTCTTCTTCTTCTTCTTCTTCTTCTTCTTCTCTTCTCCTTTTCCTTCTCTATCTTCCTCCTCCTCCTCGTCTTCCTCCTCCTCTTCTTTCTTCTCTTCCTTCTCCTACTCTTACTCCTCCTCTTCATCTTCCCCTTCCCCTTCTTCTTTATAATGAATCAGATGTCTCGGATATTTTTCCAGAAAAGCATCACAATAAGTTATATTTTGAGGCCCTGCTGGTGAAGAATTTCTAACATCATTGTGGAGAATATGGCAACCATTTAGTGTTCATTCACAGTAGTTCTTTCTTAACTCATTCAACTTCCACAGTCTAGGGAGCCATAAGTAGAGGGCAATAGTAGAGCAAAGGGCTCAACTGGGCAGCTTTTCCTGTTCCTGCAATCACACTACCTACTGAGTTTCCAGAATGACTTCTTATAAAGCTGTGTAACTTGTGTTTTCTCAGATTGGTTCTAAATTTTGATCATGAGCTTGAAAACAAACAAGCACTGCAAAACATTGCAAATAAGAACTTTTAAGTCACTGAGTGGGATACCATGGTCAAATCAGTTTTTATAAATAAAATAAAAAGACAAAAATAGCTTTATCTCACATTTGTCTGCAAGTAATGTATATGTCAAATAAGACTATTTTTAGCAATTGAAGAAAAGAAATGTTCACCTGTATTTGCAAAAACAAGCTAAAATTTACTGTGATTTATTTTGAAGATTTCAAAGGGAATTTGAAATTTAGTTCCTTGAGATAAATTTACCTATTGATATTGACAGCTTGAAGCTCAGATGGAGAATGTACCATTTGACACACCTGTTTCAGTAACTATAATTTTCAGTAGTAGTTGTCTTTGGTGAAAGAGAGATTTGGCCTTCCCAGTTCTGATCTTTTGAGTTTGCAACTAATGTAAGGCATAATTTATTGACTTGTGAAATATATGATAAATTCGTGGGTTATTTATGAGTTTGGGTTATTATTTTCAATTATGAGTACTGGTATCTTTTATTTCTAGAGAGGAACATTAATATGTATCCTATGTACAAATGGTTGAACATTTGAACTCATATAAGTCATAAATTCAAGTCATAAAGCCATTTTTGTGACTCTAATGAGTCAGGATTGAAAGATAGGGAAAGATATCTGGATACAGGAAGAGAAAAGTACCTCTTATCCTCGCAATTTGTTCCTTGATGATCACATGCATAAACAAGCACAGCACACATGGGCACTCACATGTACGTAATACACAAGTAAATTAATGCATTTTTAGAATTTGTTTTTTTTTTGAAGAAGAACATCAAGGGCACTAAAAGAATACATACAGCTAGTGCTGAGATACTTAGGATCCTCCTGGAGAAGTTCATACCCAGAGTGTTATGTGTGCCTCACATTCTTCAAAAATGCACCTAATTTTTTATGCTTGTGTTTGAGATCAATGCTAAAATATCTATGTTAAAACAAGATAAAACAAAGCACTCCTGCTTCATATTTATATGTCCTGAAATTCCTTTTTGTGGCAAAGACCTGAATCCGGTTTTATCTAAGTAGAGTTCCCTAAAGGTTTAAGAGAATTCCATGTTGCTGTAGCTGACTGCTTGGAGATCGGCTTCCATCCCATCATCAAGTGTGTAACATATCATACAACCTTTTTTTTCAGTTGGTTCTAGAAACACACTTACATTTGTTCACTTGCAAGGGGTCATTTTATGTAAATGAACATTATTTTTTTTTTCTGTTTCAAGCATTGAGATATGGTGGGTTCTTGTTTTGCTTAGTGTTTTAAAGACATTTATTCCTGTGTTAAGTTTTCTCAGTGATTTCATAGGCATGGTTAAAGGCTTGAAATGGAAGAAAACACAGAAAAGATTAGAACCAAGCAGTATGTGTTTGTGTGTGTGTGTATGTGTGTTGCCACAGTGCATGTGTGGAGGTCAGAAGACAACTTCAGGCATTGGTCCTTGCTTTCTATCTTGTTTGAGACAAGGTCATTCTGTGTGCCATGGTAAGTAGTCTGCAATCTTCTGTGGACTCCTCTGTCTGCTTCCCATCTCCCCTTGAGAGCACTGGGATTACAGAGTGTGCTGCATCACTTGACTGTCTCTGGTTTCTGGGGATTCTGACTCATGCCCACATACTTGAGTGGTAAGTACCTTACCCACTGAGGTACCTCTCCATCTCCCAGAAGTATCTTGTAATATTTATGGTAGGAGTATTGTCAACACAGTAAAATCAAATAAAATTCAACACTAAATGTAATTATGCATAAACATTGCAAAAAATAATTTCAATAACAAGATTTTTGTTTCAAGGGAGTAAAAAAAGGCACTATGAAAACACAAAGCTGAGTAAACTGTTCCATTTCCTTGACATAGACATGGTTATTATCAATTAAGTAGAAAGGATTTTCAGAAAACAAATGATTTCATTAATCCCCATCAGTAGTGGATAAGGTATAAGTATCATATACACTCCTTTTTTAGAACATTGAGCTATTATTATCCTGTTATTTATGCATAAAGGAAGTTTACAACCCACTGTCTGTTGGTATCAACTTTGTATTTAACTGAATATCTGAGAGTCAGCATAAGTATTGTTATTCAGGTGAATATTATGTCTTATATATTTATGTAAATGTTACAACTTAACATTGTTTTTTCACTGAAGTTTGTGTAGTTCTCTTGCTAAATCCAGACATTCTTAAATCTGACTTAAGAGTAGTTCCTTTTTGTTTACAATAAATTCTTAATCCTCAGTTTGACATCCTGCTTTCTCTGGAATTTTTAAACATAGGCACCGTTGAATACATTTCTAGAACAGTCCAAGCGATGACTCTTAGAGGGTTCTCTTCTTCATTCAGGCAGTCCCTAATGCACTCACTTATATTTTACTGAGCTATGACTAAGGAAGTTTGGCAACTTGGCAGCTACTATTAGTGGGACATAATTAAGACATAACTGCATTCTCAGAAAAGTCATGAACAAGTTTGATGAAATAGTTACTCTTCTCATTGCAGTGAGAATGTACCTGAGAAAAACATTCTGAAAAAGAAAGGGTTTTCTTTGACTATATTTTAAGATAACTACCTATCCCGACAGAAGTGTGATGCATCTGGTCACACCACATCTATGGTAAAAAAAGCATAGATGGATGCATGCTAGTGTTTAGTTTGACTTCTCCATCTTACTCAGAATAGGACTTTAGCTGATGAGATGGTGCCACCTATGTATTCTTGAACAAGGTAGTCTTCCCTCCTTAGTTAAACCTTCCTGAAACCGCATCCATAGAGCACTCAGATTTATGCTGCCATGATAATTCTAACCCTAGCCAACTGACACTAAATTTAATCATCCTATTGGAAAAGATATAATTAAATTAAGAGAGTTCTGTGTTCATAATGTGTGTAAATTAATAGATGAAACTTGGGTAAATAGTAGTTGATTCTATTTGAGGATCATAGCAGAGGAAATAAGAAAACAGGTACTTGGTGTCAGTTTTAAAGATAGCATAAGAATTAAGGAAGATGGTGTGATATGAGCTGAATTGGAGTATATGATGATGAGTTCACAATTAGTAGGTTCATACTTGGTTACTTTTCTCATCTTTGTGACAAAATACTCAACAAACACAATTTGAGGAAGAGTAGTATAAATTGGCTCACAGTTTCAGTAAACAGTGTTAGGGTGGAAAAGGTATAACAGGGAAAATATATAACAGGTGGTTACATTGTGTCTGTAGACAGGAAACAGCAAGATGAACATTGCTGAAGATTAATCTTCTCAGGTTAATAATTTTATCTAGAAAATCCTTCTTTACCTTTCTTTTCAGTGGTTTGTTTCCATGGTCATTCCAAATTTGGGGAGATGATTATCAAGATTCATCATCAAATTTCCCCCCATAGTAATTTTGCTTAAACACATCAACACGTCTTTCTACCCTTTGTCAATCCAAGCTTGTATCTATCTCTTCATATAAAATACACCAGTTCAATTTCATGGGCCTCCTTTTTCAACAATCTAATATTGTTTAGAATTCCAAGTCATATAAGAGACTTGAGGTGCTCTCTTAACTGTGTGTACCGGCGGTCGGAGGGGTTTGGAAATAACCAAAATTGTCCTTTTATAGTAAATCAGTTTTAATAAAAGGAGAAAATAAGGGAACTTACAGAACCAAGGGTCCAGAGAAGCAGAAGGTAATGCAGGGGACAAGAACAGGGGCTCCTTCCAGGGCCCCGGTCCTTTTTAAGGGTACCCTACTCCCCTGGGGCAGCCACACCCCTGATTGCAGGGATTGGGCCAGCTGCCCCAACAACTGTGAGTGCCTATAAATTATATACGAATAGCAACTTCCATTGTAAAAGCCCCAAGTAGACATTCTCATTTCAACAGGGAAGAAATGGGCAAAGTAAGTAATGATGGAACCACCTGGCAGTGGTAGTGCATATTTTTAATCCCAGCACTCTGGAGGCAGAGGCAAGTAGATCTCTGTGAGTTCGAGGCCAGCTTCATCTACAAGAGCAAGTTCCAGGACAGCTAGGACTGTTACACAGAGAAACTGTGTCTTGGAGGAAAAAAACAGAATGATGGAACCATAGCAAGACTGAATTGCAGCAGGATGATCTCCACCACCTGCAGATCCAAGTACAGGATATGATGGAAACATCTGTGCTCAAACAGCTTCTAGAGACACACTATTACTCTTCCACAAGTAGAACTTATAGCCTTTTTAATAAGCAAGCTCAATGCACCATATTCATCTTTCCTCAGCAGAAGTATAATAATCTTGTAATCTCCAATATCCCGGGGTCTCTATTGCACCACAGGCTTCACCCTCAAAGCTTCACACAGTGGCTTCTCAAGACCTTATTTAATGACTCTAGTCTTTCAAGGAAGTCAAGCTGAAGACCATTTCCTACTTTTAGGGTCTCTGTGGAAATTTTGAATAAGACTAAAATGTCTCCTCGGAACAAGGGAGGAATGATTGCAGGAACTAGAGGTGTCATAAACACAAGGAGAACATTGCCCACAGAATCAAGAAAGCAGGGACCATAAGGGACTCACAGACTCTTATGTGGCAATCAGGAATGCTGCATGGGCTTTCTGCAAATATGATGTGGTTGTTTACCTTGGGGTTTTGTGGGAGTGCATCTGACTCTTACCTGCTATTGGGACCCTTGTGCTCCTACTGGGTTGCCACATTCATCCTTATATGAGGATTTGTGCCTAGTTTTATTGCATGTTATTATTCAGTGTTTGGGTGTATCCCTGGGTGGGAGTCCTGCTCTTTTCTGAAGGAAAACAGAGGAGCAGTAGATCTGGGGAGAGGGGAGGATTGGGAGGAGTAGAGAGAGGGAATGATGCTGTTGAGATGTATTGTATGAGAGAGAAGAAATACCAAAAAAGAAGAAAAATAGACTGCAATTCCCTCACCACCAAAATGTATCTTTAAAGCCTGTAAAACTAGTCATACATGGCCAATAGTTCTGTTGCCAGTTTTTACTAGACTCTGGACCTTTGAGTCTTTGGCAGTTACTTTCAAGGAGCAAAAAGCGCTCTTAGTAACATTCTTAATTTAGGTTCTCCTTCTTCAAATATATTTTCAATTTCATGAGACTGAACATTCAATTGATGGATTCTTACAGAGTCTCTTTCTTTTTCTGTTTTTAAGCATATAGTATTTTCTTTCATTATTGAAAATAGATTCTTGTCTCAGAAGATACACCCCAACCACAGTTTCCCCTCCCTCCAGAAGCCCATGCCTGAAACTACCTGGAGATTGGATAGCCCAGAGAGCTAGGGTAAACTAAATAGTACTGGTAAAAAACAAAAACAAACAAACAAATATATAAATCCAAATAAATCAGTAAATAAAACCCAATGAAATGATTCCTAAGTATATTCTGCTAATCTAGTGATTAATGATTTGTCCAGTCATCATCAGAGATCAGAGAAGCTTTCCCTGGCAGCAGATGGGAGTGGATAAAAAGACCCACAGCCAGACATTATATGGAGAGGTTCTAAGTTGAAGGTCTCCATCTCCTCAAAGCTCCTTGAATCCTATAGAAGAGAGGATGGAAAGATTGTAGGAGTCAGAGAAAGTAGAGGATACTAGGAGAACATGGCCCCTAAATCTACTAAGCAGGACAACTTTCTGTTTGTCCCAGGACAGCTTTTCGGTCAATGGTACTATTTCTCTGTTATATACGCTGTAATTTATTTGCCAGAAAGGATAAGCCCACTCTTTTCCTTGACAAATTGCATGCTTTTCAAATCTTTTTGTTTCTTACACAGTTTGTCATTTGCACACCTGTATTAAACAAGCTGTGACAAACTGAATGCTATTTTGTTTTTAATTTTCCTCCACCTTAAAATTTGTTCATTGTTCCTATATTCAACTATAGTCAATTCTCTTGAAATAGGAAAAATGCCTCTGGAGTTGCCAAAATATACCAAAACTGATCTCTAGTCTAGTTCCCAATAGAATCCTTGCTCCCCTCTGAAACCTCATGAACTGGGTCTCTGCTGTCCGGACTTCCAAACTCCCACCAGAAAGGCCCACTAAGTTCTGCATTAGTATACTAAGGTTTCTCTAGCCCAAATTTCCTAACTCTTCCACATTCAACCTACAAACTACTTCCAAAGGCCTGAGAACCACATGGTGAGATTAATTAAAGCATTGGGCTTCCTTTTGATATCACTTTTCTATGTTATTCTTTGTGACAAAATTGCCTGGAAAAAACAATTTAAGGAAGGAAGATCCAGTTTTGACTCATGGCTTAAAGTTTCTGTTATCACAGTGGAGAAGGCATAGTCAAATGAGCATGAATGACTGATCACATAGCATTCTTAGTCAAGGGGCAGAGAGAGATGTGTGCTGTTGTTCTATTCTCTTTCTTCTCACCATTCAGCTAAGGATTCCAGCCTATGGAGTGAGTGTACCAAAGTTAGCAGTAAGTCTTACCCTTTTATACATAGAAATTAGAAAATTCTTCACAGATAATCCCAGAGTTTGTTTCCATAATAATTCAAAGTCTTATCAAAGTTACAATGAATACTTACCATCATATGATCTAAACATCTAAAGACAAAAAACACTAGCTATGTAATATCCAGGAAACAGAATAATGTGAAGTATCATTTATGTGGTTTCCAAATGTGTATGGTGACATGGAAAACTGGTCCTGGAAAGAAAAGTACTAGCAAAGATGGTGGTCTTGTTAGGTCATACCAATTGTTTACATGCTGTAGACATCAATTCAATGTTATATTGCTTAAATGATAACACTGTTACATAATTACATTTACAGAATAACTCAGGGACTCATTAAGCTTGAAGGAGAGGGGAAGGTAAGAAATAACATCTAATATTCAGTTATCAACGAGTAGGCTCAAGAGACTATGAAAACCTCTTGATATAAATTTACAGCATTTATTTTCTCAGCTTTTCCATAAACTTAGGAGAATTTCTGTAAAAAAAATCTTTAAATTTAAGTTTGCTCTATCTGCAACATTTTTCCTGACCTACTTTCTTAAAATGCCAATCAAAACAGCATGAGGTTCAACTGAAATGTGTTTTCTAAATTCTCAGGATGCTGCTGCTGATCACTTATTTTTCCATAAATGCAAACAGAAATAATAATTCATACTCATTCTTAGGTTAATTCTAAATATCACACACTTTTAAAACTCCATTCACTTTTAACCCTTATACCACAACACATTGGTGACACTATAGATTATCATGTCTTATATAGTTATTAGGTTCCTATGTAGTCCTAATAACTAATTGCATGTATATGAATAGTAATTGTGATCCATACATACATTTAATATGGGATTGAAGAAATAAATAAACAAGAACATTTAATGCATGTTTCTACTTATTTAAGTGGTACAACCTATATGATAATCTATGGTGATAAAACGTAAGAATTAAATTTTAAGATATACATTAATAAATATTGATTATCGAAGTATGCTTAGTTTAGAAATATAGAGAGTTCTATCGTTTTGGTGTGATGATTTTCCTATTCTAATCTTCAATAAAAATAGAAAATCACGCTTACTAACTTTGGAAATGTAATATTCAGGGAAAATGTTTGTAGAAGGACAGGCCAGGGCTAAGACAGTGAAGTTGAATGTGGAAGACAGGATGAAGAGCTGAACCAGGCAGAGAAGGAAAGGCAGAAAACTAAATATTTAGAACATGATTTGAGCTTAAAGGAAAAAAACTGTAATTATTATGGGTAAATAAGAATCAATAAGTATTGGCTTTTAACTTAAAATCTAAATAATGTAATAAATGTAAGGCTATTTAACAGGTAATATTGGCAGAATAATGACTTCTAGAAGAGTTTTGGTAGCGTTTTATGTAAATATGTTAAGTATGAGATATCCAAGAAGAGATGGCAATAAGGCAAATTGATAGGGTGAAAAGGGTGGACAGATAACAATTGAAAATCATTTATACAAACATTCATTAAATGCACCCAAGAACACTAAGAGAGACATACATAGATCTAATCTATATGGGAAGTATAAAAAGATAAGATCTCCTGAGTAAATTGGGAGCATGGGGACATTGGGGGAGGGTTGAAGGGGAAGAGAGAGGCAGGGAAGAGAGAAGAGAAAAATCTAGAGCTCAATAAAAATTTTTTAAAAAGGAGTTAATGTCAAGTACGCTGACCATTTGGGGAGAACTCAGATTATATTTTGTCATTGTTCTTTTTAAATTCATTACCCTATATATTTCAGTGAAGACATTTATATTTATTTATTTAAACCTTCTCACTACATAGCTTATGCTGGTTTTAAACTCAGTGTCCTTCTGCCTCAGCCTCCTTAGTCCTGAGATTTTAATTGTATTTCTCCACTTGGTAAAGATATACTTACTCTTAAGAAAATACCCTTTGGCTATTTGAACTTCTTCTGTTGAGAATTCTCTGTTCAGTTCAGCGCCCCATTTTTTAATTGGGTTAATCAGCATTTTAAAGTCTAGTCTCTTGAGTTCCTTATATATTTTAGAGATCAGACCTTTGTCTGTTGCGGGGTTGGTGAAGATCTTTTCCCAGTCAGTAGGCTGCCTTTGTGTCTTAGTGACAGTGTCCTTTGCTTTACAGAAGCTGCTCAGCTTCAGGAGGTCCCATTTATTCAATGTTGCCCTTAATGTCTGTGCAGCTGGGGTTATACATAGGAAATGGTCTCCTGTGCCCATTTGTTGTAGAGTACTTCCCACTTTCTCCTCTATCAAGCTCAGTGTGTTCAGATTAATATTGAGGTCTTTAATCCATTTGGACTTGAGTTTTGTGCATGGTGATAGATATGGATCTACTTTCATTCTTCTACAGGTTGACATCTAGTTATGCCAGCACCATTTGTTGAAGATACCCTCTTTCTTCCATTGTGTACTTTTGGCTCCTTTATAAAAAATCAGGTGTTCATAGGTTTGTGGTCTGTGTGGGCCTTGTCAGCTTGGTTGATCACCTTCCTGGACCTGGGGGGAGTTGGGAGGACCTTGGTCTTAACATAGAGTAGGGAACCCTGATGGCTCCTTGGCCTGGTGAGGGAGGGAGTGGGGGTATGGGTGCAGGGGAGGGGAGGGAAGTGGGAGGAGGAGGGGAGGAGATGGAAATTTTTAAATATAAAAAATAAACAATGAAAAAATACATCATAAAATAAATTAGGAAAAATTAAAAAAAGAAAATCCCTTTGATTTTGGTTTTCATCCATAAGTGAAATTCAAACAGATGTCATGAACTTTTATCTTAGAAATCCATCATGCTTAAAAACTACTCCCATGTACCCTAACATATGCCTCAAATCCATCACCTACATCAGATAAAATCAAGACAAACTAACAGGATGTTGTGACTTTTTCAAAGCCCAAAGCAACTCAAACAATGGACTTAATTTATAAAGCATCATAGATGCTGAGGTATGAAATTAAGACCAACTGATTCTTTTCTTGGTTCCTTAGCATAATTGTGGTTTTCTTGTGGAAGGTATCTACAACCTTTCTCTTCCTGTGCCATATTGATTACTCTAAACAGAAGAGGAAAGAATCTTAGATATATTTGACAATAGGATAATAGAAAAAGTTTTCATTAACATTGGATGTACACCTCCACTCTTCAGTTTAGACATACACTTTGACTTGTGAGTATTCACAGGGATGAAGAGGGCATGAGTCCTAGCATACATTCCTAATTTCCCATTGTTGGGGAAAGCTACTCCTCTATGAAATTTGGTGTTTCATGATTCTTTCTACACAGCCTTTACAGCATAATAAATAGTTTTATTTGTATAGATAATTAAAAGTATCCTTTTAAAACTTTTATGTCTTATATCCCACATTCATGGCAACAAGCACAAGTAGCACTGCCTTGTATTTTTGTGTGCATCTTCATAAAGTTGTTTTTGGCAGGCCACAGCAGGATGTTGGACATCTTTCAGTGACAGAAGCGTTTGCATGTCCAGGCGGAGCTTGAGGGCAGCCAAAGCAAAAGCCAAGCCCACCTGTGGTGTAGGAGGTCCTTCTGTTTATGTGTTGCTTTCATTGGATGAATAAAGAAACTGCCATGGCCTTTTGATAGGGCAGAACTTAGGTAACCATGGAGAAGACAGAACTGAATATGGGGAAGAAGAATAGACAGAGAGATGCCATGGAGCCACCAGGTCAGACATGCTAATCTTCCTGGTAAGCCACAACCTCGTGGTGATATACAGATTAATAGAAATGGGTTAAATTAAGATGTAAGAATTAGCTATGAAACTAGAATTTATGAACTAGAACTAATGGACCAGGCAGTGTTTTAATTAATACAGTTTCTGTGTTATTATTTTGGGGTTGTAAACTAGCTGGGACAACAAGCAGCCCGCTCCTTCTGTTACACACCTGCTGGTAGATCCCTCTTATGCCCTCATGCATTCCTGCTTCTCCTAGCTCTGGACGGGGCTCTTTCAAACCTTCACAATGCACCTAGAGATAGGCTCTGCAAAGATGAAATTGAAACTGAAGCATCTTCACAGCAGAATATCAGCATTGACTCCCGCACAGCCCATCTGGCATTGGGAGCATCTCAGTTTGTCTTTAATCAATAGTAGAGCACAGACACACGTCAGGCAATTGTACATGAAGTCAGTCAGAATGACTCTTTAATTAAGCACTGCCTTAAGGTTGCTACCATTATATTTTGTAAGCTAGTACATTTCAAATAAGCTGTGGTGAAAACACTGTTGGAAAAATTTCTACTTTTATTTTTCTTATTTCCATCCTATAGTGCCTAACAAGTCTCTGATGCATGCTGAGTTCTGTGGCCTATTTAATAGTGAGTCTCCTGGTCATATGCTTTGCAATCTTGATAATGTTAAATTACTATGCAGTTTCCAAAGAGATTGCTTCGCAACTTGCAGTGGAGTGTCATGCCAGTTAATGTATAAGAAATTGAGAGTGCAAGTAGTTTGTGTCACCTACTGAGCATGGCCCAGAAGTACTGCATGCTGCAATGTCACACAAGTGATTTGAGAACTTCATCTTGATGCTCCTGTTCACCATGAGATGAGGGGAACATACTACATATATTCCATTCTAATTCTTTCAAAGATTAGAAATCACAGGTCAAACTACTTTAAGTCAAGCAGTTTTTAATCTCTGTAGTGAGGATGCTGTGGACTATCTGTGCCTTTCAAGTTCACCTATAGCAGTACTGAACAAAAGCGAAAGCATGCTAAGAAATCTACATGCAACCCTTTCCTATAGGATAAAACTTAAAATTCATAGTAAGGCTGTGTCCTAGAGCACTTCAATTCACCTTTATTATTCATACTATGTTCCACCTGTGTTTTCCTGAATCATAACTTCTTGTTATCTAAACCATACACTCCTGGAAGACACTCACAAGGTTGTAAGTGTATACCATGCCACCCACTATAGACTAAATGAATTTGATTACTGTGGCAAACTTATATGAAAATTTAATATACATTTATTTATATTGTTTATGAATTATATGAGACAGGCCCAGTTTATGGCACTAGAATCATGTTTAGAAAAGTGATAAAATATTTGTCAAACTTTAGTTCTGTGATGGAGACAGGCAATAAGCAAAATCTTTTTTAGAGAGAAAAGTAGAATACAAACTTATATTGTTAGTTATGAGTGGAAATCAAGGACACAGTTTTTGGGAAGTTACTAATATTTCCAGTTTGGCCCATAAAGGTGGGCCAGGCTCTATCATCTTATCAAAATGTTATCTTTCTTGTTTTATTCCTCACCTTCTAATCATGCACAGTGAAATAGTCTCAGGACAAAACTGATTTTTGAATCTGTTATTACTCTGTTGAAAGCATTCTCTTTTATTCTGCCTAGATAATGCCAGCTTGCTGTCTAAAAACCCAAGTCAAACTTTGTCTCCAATAAACCATCCATTCTCTATGGCAGGGTGTTAGATTGCTATCCTAAGGTTATGAATTGTAATATTGACTTTTGATAATTTGATTCTAATAAGCTGCATTCCAGAACTCATGAAAGTGAGTAGTCAAAGGCCTTGTTTGCTTACCTTCTAAAATCCCAGCAGGCAATGTGTGGCATGGCTGTAAGTGAAGCTCAAAAACCACTCATTGAAATAACTCAAGAAACAAAATTGAGGAAACACCTAAAGTGTGTCCTAATGCTGCAACCTTTTAATACAGTTCCTTATGTTGCGGTGACCCTCAAACATAAAATTCTTTCATTGCTACTACAAAGCTGAAATTTTCTTACTTTTGTGAATAGTAATGCAAATTCTAATGTATTTACCCGTGTTTTTCCACTAATCTGTGATGTGATATGGGATGTCCTTCTGTATATGTATTTCTTTTGTTTGCTATTGAATAAAACTGTTTCAACCAAAGGCTTAGTAGAGTAAAGCCAGGTGGAAAATCTGAACAGAGATATATAGAGAGAATAGGCGAGTCAAGGAGACACCATGTAGCTGCCAAAGGAGAAAGATGCCCAGAACCTTACAGGGTAGGCTTCAGCCTCAAGGTGATACACAGATTCATACAAAGGGGTTAATTAAAGACATAAAAGCTAGCTAGGAATATGCTAGAGCCATTGGTCAAACAGTGTTATAGTTAATATAGTTTCTGTGTGATTATTTGGGTCTGGGTAGTCAGGAAACAAATGAACAGTCTCCATTTACAGAGATGTCCTTGAATGAAAGAGTCATTTGACCCCTCAGGGAGATCACAACATATAGGCTGCAAACCACTAACCTAAAGGATGTAAGTTTCTTCCACCATTAGTTTTGTCTAGATCTGGACATAATACTTCTTCAGATTCATTGATCTTGCTTTGGATGGTGAATTATGATTTGTAATATAGATGACAATGTTTGCAAAAATTATTTCCATGTCCTTGAGAAATTTAAGTCCTACATTAAAAATTTAAGGAGTAAGATACCTCAGGATGTAAATATGTGAAAGAACAATAAATGTATGTATGTGTGTGTGTGTATGACATATACAACATAAGTATACTTACATAAATTTGTACATACACAGATACAACATGTATATCTGTATGAAGAAGAATACCATTCCACTCCTATCCAATAAAGCATTCAATATGATCTCTAATGAGATCTAATGTAGTTTTTTAACAAAGAATTGGTATGATCCTAATACCTTAAATTTTTGAATAAATAGATGAGACTGAGAGTCCTCTCACAATTATACAATTAGCTATTATTTACTGCTCCCTCTATTTTTCCTTTCATGGATTAGAGTAAATAACCATTTATGTATGTCTAATCACAAGTCCCTAGTGATCCAGAGTCAGAACTTTGAGTCTGGTACATAATTACTGTGCCCAGAATCCATTCCCACATCCTGTACATGGTCAGTATATGAGGTAAGGACATTCCATACACAGGCCACTGTCTGTATTGGAACAAAGCAAAATATTGTTTTTTGGTGGCTATTGAGAATCCTCAACAACACACAGGTTTCTACAATTTAGGAAAAGATTAGGAAATGTCATTTTATGGAGATTATCTATTGCTAATTAATACTGTATCAACTTTAAAAATCAGTATTTATTGTATTTGAACCATACTAAATATAAGAACATACTCTGTATTGACCATACTAAATATTTTCCCTTACTGAGTACAACTTTTAATGCAACAACACGTTGCCAGGAGCATGGGAGAATTTCCCATTTCCTGGCTACATCTCCCCAGGGTAACCCACATCACAGTTTTGACACCATGGGTGTATTATGTCACAGATTTTAATTTCACCTATGGAACAATTACATACTGATATCCTATTTGTCATCAGGTATCATCAAGCATCTAAGTGTTGCTAAGTGTGTCTACCCTCCCAAAAATTCTATGGCACAACACAGCATAGCTATGTTTCTACTGTTTGTGTCTTTTTCCAAAATCATGCTGAAATTTAATCCTTAATTTAACAGCATGAAGTATTGTGCTAATTAGTTATATCAGTGATCTGCCTTCATGGGTGGGAGACATTCCTCACAAAACATACTACAAAACTGTCCACTTCCAATAAGATCTCTGTCATGAAAGACATCATCTAGGAAGCAGAGACCATTTTCCCACCCTTTGGAACTATGAAAAATTAATTTATATTTCTAAGTTACTCACTTATTATCAGACATTTTTTATTAGAATACTCATTATTTAGCATTCTCAGTGCATCCATCTGTAAAGGAACTATAAGAAGTCGCTAATGTAGTGATGTTGAATGTCAAAGACAGCAACTGATATGTAAAAAATAATTATTATGTTAAAATTATTAATGCCTCTTATTCCTTTAGTTGACAGAAAATATAAATAATATTTTCAGAGAGATCTATGTTTAAAAAGCAAACTAATATGAAAAGTGCCTTATTTAAATTCACTAGTTAGTAATCTAATTTTAAAGTACAACTTTAAAAATGAGTTTGAACAGAATTGCATGCATGGGTAGATAATTTCATTCCCAAAAGATATGAGTTAAATAAAATATTAGTATCAGTAAAAGACCTAGAATACCACCATATACGTCTCAGGGGTACTACATATGTCTCCTAAAACAATACAAACTACTACTGTTACTATCTGTATGTTAAGACTTTAGTTATTAACATATAACTATATGTTAAGACCACACTTCAGTTGCAGGACATGAAGAAATAAATGTCAAACTAACATAAAATTCTCCCTTATTGGTTAATTTTATGGTATTGAAAGGTGATATGCAGGCTGTTGGGGAGAAAAGACATCATTGGTCTTACCTAGACCTGCTCTAATACCACGTTGCCTGACCATATGTGCCCTACTGGTGAAATAATGTCACTACTGTTATGGTGTAAATAATGACATTCTGATTGGACTTAAAGCCTATTCCACAGGAAGGAATTCCATACCTGGTAATGAGATCATTTCAAAAGCCCATGCCTTTAGAATACTAGACAGAGCCCGCTACTGTCATGTGGCTAAATGGTCATATGGTCAAATTGCCTTATAACTATGTTTGTCTACATAGGCCTTGATCAGAGGCCTTTTTTTTTTTTGCAGTGGGTAGCTGTCAATTAGGAGATAGATAAGTGATGAAACATCTATCTATATTAAGTCCTACCATAAAATAGAGGGAACATTATGGAACTGGGGGTGTAAAAGAATATAGGAACCAGAGAATGAAGAAGAACATTGTGAAATGCTGTTTTGTTGCCCATGCCATGGTGTTTACAAACATAAATTCACAGTAGCTGTGGTGACATGCACAAGAACAGAAAAAGATCCACCAACCAAAATGTGCCACATGCTGAGGAGCTATTAATAGTAAATAGTTATTTGCTGAAGAGAGAGATTAATTCTTAATTAAAGATGTTGTCCTATGTTCAGGTGGGTAATTTCACACCACCATGTATACACAGACAACACTAAATGGATTAAATTGGCTATGAGAAAACAAGACACGAAGTTTCAGTGAGGACACACTGGGAGGAAATGAAAGGAGTTAGATAGAGAAATGGAAGGTATATATAAAATGATGCTTTTGTATAAATGTGAAATTCTCAAAAAATAGAAAAAATAAGTGTAAATTAACTAGAAACTTAAAATTGAAAACACAGTCTCCAAGTATCTACAGTCTTTGAGTCATGGAAATTTTTGTGTCCCCGGAGGTTGAATATAAATGAGATGTACCATATTTAATCATAACTTTGTTGAGCATAATGCTATTCTGATAGATTTATTATATTGATTAGTGTAATATGCTGATATAGGAATTGTTTTCATTATCTTCACTCAAGTCAAAATTAGAGCCACCCTAGAAGTTTGAAGACAGATATTCTATGCTCATACCTGATAAGGTCTTTTTTACTTGTAGTTAGAAAATAGGAGAGACTCTTTGGGCTACCGTGAAGGTAACAGAGTTAAAAAGACAACAGAAATATTTGCTCTCTAATCACAGAGGATGAAATTTAATTAATAGCCGAAGAATCCCCATGGTTCACAAATACATTCCCTATATGAAGCTCCAAACGTTTATAGAAGAGAAATACAATGTTATCAATGAAAGGCAACACTTTTTATTGTAACAAAATAGTAACCTTGTGTTTAACTTACTGCTGGTATAGTGACCTGTTCTTTAAGATATCCAAAACAAAAACTAACAACATACTTGCTTTAAACTTCTCAGAACATTTGGCTTACAAAATGGACACCTTGATGAGGTTTGGCCTGGGTTTTTTTGCTGGAGGAAAGGGGTCTTGAAGAAAAGCAAATGCCTCATAGCAGTACATGCTCCTGACCTAGTATATAAGGCAAAATCAGGCACGTGTCTTCACTAAACTCAAATGGAAGAAAAATCTTATACTGCCAAGAATGATAGTTAGACAAACATACATACATACATACATACATACATACATACAGACAGACAGATAGATGGTATAGATATAGATTTATGTATATAAATTTTAGCAGCCATCAGGACTACTGTTCTATTACCTATGTTTTGTCAATGTGACCAACTACTTAGAGGTTAACACAAAGAGAGGAATCATTTATTCGGGGGTCAGAGTGTCAGTTGTGTTTTTAACAAATATTTTATTAAGTGCTTTGAGAATTTCCTGTAATATGTTTTGATCATATTCATACCCCTTCACACAGTTATTTCCAGAACTACACTCCTTCTTTTCCCCGCCTCCACCACCCCTCCATCAAGACCAATATGCTGCCTATAAGCTGGATCTGTAGTCTTCTTGTGGAGTATGGTATATTTATCAGGAGTCATACTCAGTGAGAAAAACTGATTCCTTCTGCCATCAAATAACAGTTTTCAATAGTTTCTGAGCTAGAGGTAGAACTCATGCCCAACCCCACTCTCAGTGTTGGAATTTGGCCTTGTTTGAGCATGCCTAGGTTTTACTCATATGGTCACAGGTATTGTGAATGCTATCACAATTATGGGAAATTCATATAATGGCCACAAACACTGTCTTCTTGTAGATAACCACCTGCCTCTAATGCTTGGTCTCTTTCCACCACCTCTTCTTCAGGGACCTCTGAAGGAGAGGCCCAGTATATGTGTACAACAGAAAGCAGGCTCTGGGGTGGGTTTTTAAATTTAATTTAATTTTCATTTATTTATGTATTTATTTTGGTTTTTCAAGACAGGGTTTCTGTCTAACTGTCCAAGCTGTCCAGGAACTAACTCTGTAGGCTAAAATGACCTAGAATTCAAAGAGCTCTGCTTGCCTCTACCTCCCAAGAAATGGGATTAAAGGCGAACATTACCACTGCTTGGCCTTTGTGGCTTTAGTTTACTGCCCTTGGCTGTACTCATTCTGTATGCATAATAAAAAAGCATCAAGATATCGGAAGTATTGGAGAAGAGAAGTAGCAGCCAGACAGTAGAGATATGTGGGACAGGAGGGAGCTAAGCCATCAGAGAGCCTCTCCCTAGCAAGACCATTCCCTCCACAGAACCACATACTCCAAATAATATAAAAATAGATTCCATCATTGAGTTGAAGCACAGATTAGGTCAGAAGCCCTTGTGAGCTATATTTTTCAGGAAATGCCCTCACAGACACAACTCTAATGTGCTTTATAAATCTCTTAGTTTCAGCGCATATGATGTGAACACCAAGCTTGGCTACCACATTTGCCCTTTTGGTAATGTGTAGATCACAGAAATAACTTTATCAAACTTTTTGAAACTTGTGATGAGCCATAAAAATTATGGAAGACAGTCATGTGCTGGTGGATTGAAATACAAATATCCCCATAGGCTCATGCACTTGAACACTTGGTCTCCAATTAGTGGAGCTCTGTGGGGAAGTTCGTGAAACTTTCAGGAGACGGAGCCTTGCTGGAGGAGACAAACCACTCCATTTCAGGTGAGTTTTCAGGATAATATCGTCTCACCGTTTTCCTTTTCTTTTTCTCTTGTCCTGATGTGGGTGAAATGTGATCAGCCAGCTTCCTTGCCCTGCTCTCACAGCAATGACTTCCCTGCCATTCTTGGACTGCATACCTTTAGAATTTTTTTGCCAAAGTAAACTTTTTCGTCTTTTGGTTGTTCTGGTCATGTTATTTTTGTCACGGCAACAGAAAGTCAACTAAAACAATGTCACAAAAACATATTCAGTGAAGATTTAGACAGCTTTCCAAGTCAGATGTCATTTGCTGAGGACATAGATTATTGCCTGAAATGAATCCATATTAATTAACAACAGGATACATTAGGCACTCATGGTTTTTAAAACATTTATCCTGGGGAAGACATATTTTCTGTTCTACCTTCTGCAGTTGCATATGACTCTGATTCACAGGCTCATCCCTAAAATTAATTAGGACCACAAACTGTGAAAACATTTTCCTATCAGTGGCTCCATCATGCAAACTGCATAATGGTGATTGCAACAGCTGGCATTTCATCATTTATTTCACTTTGTAGCCTTTGCTTTCTAATTGTATACATCTTTTACATATGTTAATGTGACGTTCACATAGAAAATGAGGAACAAACAAAGAACGGAGGTTAAGATTTATAATAGCTAATTTTACCAAGGTTACTAATGTATGAGATGCTGAGTAAGTAAAAAAGCCATGTAAATTTCACTTCTTGAGATGAATGTCAGAAAAAAATAATGTTGTTATCACACAACCATAGTATGCACACATGGCGAACTCCAAATTGTTGAATTATTCAAAATTCTGAGAATATGAACATATTTTAGAAATCTTTTATAATTTTCTACAATCTGCAGTGTTTTCAATGCGAATGAACAGACAGTTGAGAAAGCTGGGGAGGGAAGAAGGGAGGGAAAGGGAGAAAGGATAAGTGTGTGCCTGTGCATGTGTGTTTCAAGAGTCTACTTTCTCTTTCCATCATATGGGTCCTGGAACGCAAAACACATCAGGCTTGGTGGCAAGAACTTTTATCCACTGAGAACTTTCCTTGACTTCTCAACATTCTCCTAAGTCAGGGAACAAAGAAATATTAGACCCCTCCTTAGGATCATTTTGACTGACCAATACTTGAGAAAAAAAAAACGAGGCTTGTTACTTTGGATAATTCATATCTGTAATAATGATATCAGTTTTATTAATATAAGCAGCTACCATTTCAAGCATGTACTTCTAAGAAATGTTCAGCAATTTTCCTCTGCATTTCAATTAGCCTTCATAATGATTTATGGGAAGAAAATTATTATCTTCTGTAGATTGTTAAGTATAATGATACCTGCTATGGTTTGAATTCATATATCTTCCTCCCACCTCAAATTCCTATTTGAAATCTAATCTCCAATGTGAGAGCATTAGCAGGCCACACTTTGGGGAGATGATTAAGTTATGAGGGCTGGGCTCTCATAAATGAGATTACTGTTCTGGCAAAGACATCCTTGCTCAGCCCAACATGGGAGAAACCAGAGACAAGGCACTGGTTAGGAATCAAAACTGGCCCTAGCCAGATATCAGATTGTACTAATGTTAATCAGCATGCTTCTTGACTTCATAAACTAAAAAATAAATCTTTGTTTGAACATGCACAGGAGATTCACTTTTTGTTGTTGCCACAACAACCCAAAAGCATTAAAACAGAAATTTGGTAGCAAAGGAATTGGGTGCTAGTATAATACCCGAACAGTAAAAATAGACTTAGGATGGGGTAATGGGTAAAAACTTGGGAGGTTTGTATTAGTCAGGATTACCTGAAGAATAATACCAGTGGAATAAACATCATGCTACAGAGGGATTTATGAGACTGGCTATGCAGTATAGGCTCGATACTTCAGTGATGGCTGTCTTCATGTTGAAGACTCTGAGAACTCAGTGTTTTCAGCCAATGTGACTATGATACCTCACCAGTCCTAATCGGGTGATGAAGGCTTGGAGTCATTCCTGCAGGGTTGCCAATCTTCAGCTCATAATGAAAGCCAAAGAAACTGGTTCCTACTTTCATGAAGGATACAGTAGCAGCAGCAGTAGAAGCTGCAGCAGAAGCAATGGTGCAGATGCATGCACACCAAGGCGTGAAAGTGGAAAATCAAAAGCCGCGAGGACTCTGTTCTTTTTATACCTGGGCTGCTGCTGAAAGGTGCACCTCATTTTGGAGGAGAGGTTTACCCCTATCAGGTTAGTCCTTCTAGAACTTCCCTTCTCAGACTCACCACCAGGTAGGTGGGTCTCTCCTAGAGATTTCAACCAATAACTAACATAGAGGCTTTCAAATCTGTAGAAAAAAGCTTCCATTGTGATGGCTTGAAATTAAACAGGCAATTCATCTGATGACTAGAGATGTAAAAGGGAAAGTTATAGATAAAACCTCTATCTTCTTAGTAATACCTAAGTGGTAAGAGACAAAATGCTGCTATAAATGTGGGCTCACAATGAGGCCTCAGAAACAAGGAGCATAATATGGACATTTGGTTGTACGCTTAGCTTATTAGTGTTGAGCCAGCCCTGAAGCCTGAGGAACAGAATACTAAATAAGGAGAGAGGGGTCACTTTACTATAAAGTACCAAAAATTTGGTTCATAATTTTTCATGTTCTACTATCTTATAGATGATAAAATATAAGAGCAAAAAGAAATTGGACCCTCTACATGGTGAATCATTTGCCAAGCAAAGTGCTAAGGATTACTATTTGCTTTCTCTCTGCTACTAATGGTATAACTTCAAAAGAAAAGATATTTGAAGATAGAACTAATGTTAACATTTGTATCAAAAACAGGAAACCCATGTAAATATTTAGAAATTATGAGCCTATCAGTATTTTAAATGTGGCCAGTGCATGCCTGGAGAGAACATGGAGGGTGTTATATAAAGACCATAAAATATCTAATAAAAACATTATTTAAAGAGGAATCATTTTTCCCAGACAATGGAAGAATGATGCTAAGAAAATGAAACCATCAGAGCTATCACCCAAAGTGCAAAAGAAGAGCTTAGAAGTCAGTGCAATAACCAATTAGTTGCAAGGTCCATGTGTAGCCATAGAAGGTGCTGCTGGCACTGAATTTCATCTCAGGCAACTGGGACATCTATCTTGGTATTAAGCACTTGATGTAGGTGTGTCTTCTATCTGATGATTTCATAGGTTAATAAAGAAAACTGCCTTGGCCCATTTGATAGGCCAGCCCTTAGGTGGTGGAGTAGACAGAACAGAAGGCTGGGAAGAAGGGAAGTTAGTCAATCATCATGCCTTTCCTCTCTAGGCAGTTGCATTGACTCTCCTTTCTGGGACAGTCGCCAGGACAGCCAGCCCACTAGGTCAGACATGCTGAATCTTTCCCGGTAAGACACCACTTCGTGATGCTACATAGATTATTAGAATTAGACAATAAGAGGCTGAACTAATGGATCAGGCAGTGTTTAAATGAATACAGTTTTGTGCTTGTATTTCTGGGGCTAAGCTAGCTATGAGGGAGCTGGGTGGGATGAAAAACAGACCTGCCCGCAGCCCCTCGCTACAAGCACTGCTTAGTATGTCTCCTGTGAAGACCTTCACTTGAGTGCACAGCTCAGACATAGAACCATTGCAAGGGTGGGCTTGTCCAAGGTAATGAGGAGAGGAACACTGCCCACCATGTGACCAGAGGATGAAATCTCCAATTTCACTGTGTCCTGTGTACAGTTTTGCCTGCAAGGTTGGAAAAACTGAACATTCAATCAAAGAATGTTCCTGAACCTCAAGACTCACCACTCATTGCCATAATATATTTTGACATATTTGGAATCTTTAATTCTGTTTTGATCTCCTATTCTCTACACCCCTTAGTATGAAAATGTCTCTCCTATAACTGAACCTTTTATGGTATATTTCATTTGGCTTTACTGATTCACATCTGGCAGGAGAACTCAGGAATGAATTGTGTCTTCGGGCTCACCACTTCTGATACAATAGAATGTGGAGATGTGGAACTCTCCATTAATGTAACTGGTATGAAATATAACTCTTGGTGTCTATGGTATGGGCATGGGTGCATTTTGTTTGAGGGATGGTCTGAATGGGCGTGTCATTCAAAGAATGATACTGTCTGATGGCATCCTTCTAAAATATCAATATTGACACTTAATAATCACTGTGATCATTCTAGAGGTGAAGCTTTGGGGACATGATGGGTTGTGAAGGGCAGATTCTCTTAAGAGACTGATCGCTGCTCTTATGAAAGAGGCCCTAGAAAGATACTCTTTTGGCAACATAAGGGACACAATGAGAAACCACTGTCTATATGACTGTCATCCTCAGGTTTACTCATAACTTTATTTCAAAACTGTCTAGATTCTGACAAGTAAACTTTATTTTTTTTATAAACTAACTTAGTTCATGGGATTTTAATATATTAGCTAGTGTTTGGCTTGCCTTTTAAAGGGTATCCTATATTCTACACTAATATATATAAGTTATGCCTGACTCCATGTTCTAATAAGACCTAAATCTCCAGTACAGACAGTTCTGGGAAAACAAAGCATACATTAGGAGGGGGAACAATGAAAACTAAAGGAGAGACACATTCAATAACATTTGGGGCATCATAACTAGCTTATAATTGACAAAGTTACTGCAAAAACAAGATTGAGTACCATTTTCCCTCCCAAAGAGAATAGCAAAATTACATGGCCTGACATTCATTACACAGAATTTATTTAGAAGGAATACATGTGTCTTATCTAGTGGTCCCTTTACTGAGATAAATCAGACATGTATTGAGACTCCTGCCTTCAGGACACCTGTTTTAATGTTTTTCCTGTCTTCATTTGTCTGCCTTTCTACTTTGTGCCAGTTCTTTATGGTGTCTGCATTTGCATTTCCTTGTTTGTGCTCTTAACGGGATAACTTGTCTACCTATACACACAAACATTTGGTGTGAAGATGGACTGAGCAACTGGGAAACTTCCCAAAAGGGGGAAGAGACCATCAAGTTGTTAACCCCGTGGACCAAATGCAAGGCTGTGTAAATGGCACGAGCATTGTTAATATGATTTTGTCCCTGAGGAGAAAGATGGATTTCTGCATCAAATTGATGATTTCAAAGTCCAGGGAAGGCTTTGGCCGTTCTCAGATGCTGCTTGGAAGCGTACACATATCCACAGTCACTTATCCTTGTCAGGATGTTAACCAAACAGAACTTAGATTGGCAGAACTCTGGACTCTGATTAGTCAGCTGTCTTGCACCACACTTGTCCAGGGTCCTTCTTCTGGATGTAGTTACTGTTTTCCAATAAATACTATTTCTATCTATTCTTTGAAAATTTCATGCACGCTTGTAATGTACTTTGATCTTATTTGTTCCCTTCTCTCATCTAACTCTCAGAGGACAAACCATCTCCCAATACATTGGCCTCCAAATTTCTTCTTTAAAAAGTTAACTCTCTGAGTCTCATTAGTGGCTGTCCATATGCACCTGATATGGGGTCCATCCACTGGGACATATGCAAACTACCAACTGCCAACTTGCCATCCCCCAAGAAAAGTGACTCGTGTAGCTCCAACTACAATACCTCTACAGTTAGGGGTGGGGTCTGGTGTGCCCTGACTCTAACTTTCCTGGAATTTTGAAAGGCTTGGTCCTTCTGGCAGATAACCACAACTGTTACAAGTTCATGTGTACAACAACCATATTATATACAGATGCTAGCACTTCACAGCACCTCTGCACAGAAATCAATGCGCATCTTTCAACAGTAACTGAATACTTATGTTCTAAATCTCCCCAATAAAAAGATTCAAACTATGGATTAGAAAACAGGATCCACCTTTTTTGGCAACTCAATGAAACATTTTCACAATCATCAATAATACACAGCACCTTAAGGTTATATTGTGGCAAGAGGTATTCCAAACAAAATGAAGCCAGCAAACAAGTAGGGTCATCTATTATAATAACTAGAAAACAAGGTAGACTTCAAAAATTAGTCAGAAAATATAAGGAAGGGTCACCTCATACCCAATAAAAGAAGAACTACCAAGAAGACACTGCAATCCTAAACCATGCATATCGGGGGCCTAGAGAGATAGTTTAGTGGTTAAGAGTAAACCATGTTCTTCCAAGAAGCCTGAAATAGATCCCTAGCATCCACCACCTGAAACTCCACTCCAAGGTACTTTAACGCACCTGACCCCTGCCGTCCCTGTACTCATAAGTGCATGCCCACATTCAGACCCACACAGAGGCACATCAGTTTTAAATCAATAAACTTTAAAACAGTATTAAATAGGCGCACACCAAACACAGGTGCACCGAGTTCATAACACAAATATTACTTGGAGGTGAACCAGATCAGCCCCAACACATAACAGTGAGTGACTCAATACTCACTCTGATTACAGGCAGGTCACCTGACAAAAACTTCACCAAAGGAATGTGTGTGATTAAAATGGCATCATAAACGGGCCTAACAGTCCACTCACAAACATTCCACATAAACACTATGGAAGATACATTCTTCGGTATCCTCTAGTGTTTTATTAAGTTTGAAAGGATGGTTACTGGTACAAAAGCTCTACGATGGTTGGCTTTCTGGTTCGCTAAAATGGCAAGATGATTATAATGAAGAAGCAATGTGCACAGAAGGTGTTTTCTGGGATTTACTCCTTCTTTAACTATGACTAGTGCAGTTTCCATGGAGTGAGGACAACAACACACATCTTATTGGCTGTATTGTGATCCATCAGAGATGAGGCAAGAATCTGCAATGGGTGATGGTTCCCTGCCCACATATAATCTTCTCTGTTTCTTTATTACTCATCTTCTGAACAATCTGACATTTTAGACAAAAAGTAGAGTGTAAGAGGCTTATTCCTATATCCCGTGTAACACCTGCTCACATGAAGAGTTACTACTCTTTACCACACCTCATGAGATGTACACAGTCAGAATGGGCTGTTTTAATTTTTAATTTACATTTTATGTTTATTTAGTGTATGCCTGTGTCTGTTTGTGTTTGTTTTGATATTTTTGTGTCTGAGTGTCTTTATGTCTGTGTGTCCATGTGTTTGTTTATTGTGTGTCTCTGTGTGTATGTGTATGTGTCTATTAGCATGACACAGCACATTTATGGAATTCAGAGGACAGCTTACCAGAATTAATTCTCTTCTTATATTACACTGAAGCCTGAAGGTCATCAAACTGGGCAGCAAGCACCTTTGTCTGCTGAGCCAGCTCACCAGCCCTACAAGGAAATTGACAGTGTTAATTTTAAAGTGAAGGCTTAAAGATTTTTGTCAAATGATGGTGAGTATAAAAGATGGAATTCAAGAATAGGTATTGGTAGAGATAGCTTAATTGGAAATTGAATAATTCTGAAGTCTTTCATTCATATTTTTGTCTCTAGCCACTATTATATTTTTAAGTTTATCATGCAATATACAATATTTGCCATTGGGAGAAAGGAGCAGGAGACTAATACATAAACATATTATTTGTGCAAAATAAATCCACCATAACCTCCTTAAAGGTCTTCAGATGTTACTCATTGCTTTTTCAACTTCTTCTTTGGCAGACAGCATGGAACTTTAGACATGCAAGAAAAATAAATGATGAGATGAAGTTTCATAGTGTGTTTCTATGCCAAAGAACAATTTTCCAGAAACATCCCACTCTCATATATTTAGCAACTGCCTGGATGATTCCTGAACTAAAATTACTTTTCTCTATAAATAACTTGTATTTGGCAGTGTTTTGTGCAGATGCCTTCATGTTCTCCGTATGTGTGTGCGTGTGTGTCTATACATTTGTTTTTGACATTTTCATTTTTTAATTGACTTTTCACAGGTTTGGCAAGATGAAGGCTTGTGGTGGTTGGGGAATGTATGCTATTTCTGCAGTTGGCTTGAATATACAGCCTTTGCCCACACTGTTTAGTTTCAGACTGCTGTTCTTCTGATGGATTCCTATCACTCTCCAACATGCCTGACTGGTAGAAAGAAATCATTTGAACTCTTGGAGATTTCTATCAGTTGTGACATGTCTTTCATTGTAAATGATCTATCTTGAACAACTATATCACCTGCAGTTTCTATTGTGTAGATTCTCCTAATCTAATCTAGGCATCTTGCTGAAGTTTCACCACTATGTCTACTTGCCACAACTCCACTTTGTTATCCTGGTCAGGATCTGTAGAGGGCTTTCAGTCTCCCAAAAGAAAATTCAGGCAAACTCAGTAAGGCAGTTTTCATGTCCAAATAACCCAGAATTCATCTGTTGTTATACAGATTTGGAGTCTCTTGAAACCAAAATTTTAATGCCAAAACATGAAAAGTTCTGACATGAACCTGTCTTAATGACTATAAATAAATAAATGAATCCCACACTAAGAGTACAATTACCATTTCCAAAGCTTTCACTGAAGAATCGCAAAGTACTTTTGAAAAGAAGATAAAATAATCGTAAAATAAAGAATAGAAACCATTATTCAATATTTCATTTGCATATATATATTCAGGATAGTATATAACCTTCTGGCCATGTATGTGTGGATAGAAAAAATGCTTTTATGTATATATAACAAGAAATAGGAGGTCCTTAAAGTCAGTAGAAAGTTTGAGAGACAGTCTTGAGTCTATGAACCAAGTATTTGTAAACAAAGCAACATAAAATTCAATTTATACAGAAGTGGACAATAAATGAATAAAAATTAACTGTAGACTTAGCCAATCTCATATTCAGAACAGATAAGAGTTTGATGCGCTAACTAAACATTTTCAGATTTACAGTCATGCAGATCTGTATCTATATCACACAGGGCTGCAAATTCTCCCAAGGGTTCAGTATTAAAGAAGTTCTTTAGTGTGCTTTTAAAATAAAATGTATTTATTCTGTGTGTTTTTCACATTCTGTTTCTTGATTCCATTCATTCCCAATCTCTTTGCATCTATCCTCCACCCCTGCAACCCCCACCAAATGAAATAAAATAAGAGAAAAAAATAAATAAAATGATAAAAGGGAAGAAATTTTAAAAACAATCTCATTGTGGACGCCCAGTGCTACCCAACAAGTCATGCTATATACCCCTTTTGTCATACATTTATAATTGCAAGGGTTCATTGCAAAGAGTCATTGATCTGGTTCAAAGTCCCTGATCTCCAGAATACTTTCAATGCTAGGCCTCTGGTGTAGGAAGTCCTTTTGTATGTGTTGTTTTTATTGGTTAATGAATAAAGAAATTGTGATAAGGTAGAATAGAATTAGATGGAGAAAACTGAAACTGAATGCTGGGAAAACAGAAGCAGAGTAACTAAGATGCCATGGAGCTGCCAGAGGAGAAAAAACACAAGCTGCCAGCTGGAACCTTGTCAGTAGGCCACGAGCCTCATGGTACAATATAAAATAAAAGAAATGGGTTAATTTAAGATATAAAAATGAGCCGAATATATACATAAGCTAATAGGCCAAGCAGTGTTGTAAATAATATAGTTTCTGTTTGATTATTTTGGGTCTAAGCAGCTGGGAACTCACAAGCAGCCTCCATACAACAGGCCCCCACTGGGACTCTTCCTGATCATCCCGCTGGAGCCCTGTGTTGTAAAGATTCCGCATCATTGAGTCTGTGGGTCAGGTCCCTTCATGTGCCCCACCAGATCGTAGAAGGGGTGGGTTGTGGGACAGGCCAAGTTGATAACCTGGGTCTTCACCTGGGCAGCTCTCAGGTTGGTCTACCAGATGGAAAATGGTGACAAC
Organism: Arvicola amphibius; assembly: GCF_903992535.2. Taxonomy (NCBI): domain Eukaryota; kingdom Metazoa; phylum Chordata; class Mammalia; order Rodentia; family Cricetidae; genus Arvicola; species Arvicola amphibius. The sequence continues at coordinate 59,358,814 of NC_052047.1, forward strand.
TTCTGCCCTTGTCAGAGTTTCAGAGCTGACTCACCTACACCTGAGCTAACTACGTTCGCCCTTTTGCTTTGCAATGACGAGGTGCAAAGCCTGCTTTCCCGAGTATTGCAGCTGATGGCAGTCAGGGATGACTGTCCACTCTTATGACACAGGGTCATCTCTCCTACCTGCTTCCAGTGTTTATGGGTGGGGGGGTGGAGGAGGGTATTTCTCATCTGCAACCTGTTGCCACAGAGACAGATAGGTAATGGGTAATGGGGACAACCATCCCATGGTCACAGGTGGGGACTGGCTCTCCTATACCTGCAATAACAGTCCTTGCTCAGTTGAGTTAACCCTGGTGAGTGTTGCAGCTCGTGGAGGTCAGGGATGGCTCTCCCCCACTTTTTGACCACAGGGCCTGTTCTCTCCCACTTGTCTCAGGACACTGATAGGAAGGGGGCTCAACTATTCTCTGCCCATGCCACCATAAGGGCAGATGGGTATTGGAGACAGCATCTCTCCTCAGTCCACGTCCCTAGGTGGCAGATGAGAGATAGGCTAGCTCTCTCATGCTCTTGTCCCTTTGAATGACTCACCTGAGCTCTCATCAACAGGATCATCTCTGCTGTGCTGCTCAGACAAAGTGCAGGGTGGCTCACTTTCCCATTTGCTGCCCTGGCCATCTGTCAGTTCCCACATCCCAGCCCACCTGCTCCCTTCTCCAGTCTCTTCAGATTTGCCTCTGTCCACAGGACCTGAGTTATTCTCTCTCTCTCTCTCTCTCTCTCTCTCTCTCTCTCTCTCTCTCTCTCTCTCTCTCTCTCTCTCTCTCTTTCCTTTTCTCTTTCTCTCCATACTTCCGTTCACTCTAATAATGGCCTTCTGACTGGTGCTGGTGCTGCAAGGTATATGGTGGGCCTGTGTTTTTTCTTTTGAGCCCAGGGTGGGTAACCCCTGGTCTGCTTATGTGTCTCCTTGTCTCCCCCAGGTCTCCATGAGGCAGGGCTGGGACATGCTTCCTCATCACAAGGAGATCATTTTAGTGTCTCACTGCCAGGCCTATGGTGTCATGGAAGTTCCTGGTTGGTGCATTTGGCTACTTTACATCCACTCAGCCACATGGCATGGGGTGGGGCTTGGCTGGAGTTCTGCTGGAGGTCAGGGGTTAGAATCCTATGGTCCCTGCTTGGTTGTGTTGTGGGTCGGTTGTCAATTCTAGCCCAGGCCTGGCCAGTGGCTGCTGCTTGGATGGAGCCCCACAGACCCTTTAATGTGCTTTTGAAGAGACAGGTGATTCTTTTTTTGTTTTTTATTAAGCTATATTTTTTTCTCTGCTCCCCTTCTTTTTTCCCTCCACCTTGTACTTCAACCCAAGAGATCCCTATGCTCTCAATTTATTCAGGACATCTTTACTTTTTCTACTTCCCATGTAGATAAGATTCATGTATGTCTCTCTTATGGTCCTCCTTGTTTATCTAGGTTCTCTGGGGATGTGAATTGTAGGCTGGTTTTTTCTCTGCTTTATGTCTAAAAGCCATTTATGAGTGAGTACATATTATATTTGTCTTTCTGGGTCTGGGTTACCTCATTCAATATGATTTTGTTTCCTAGATCCACCCATTTGCCTGTAAATTTAAAATGTCATTTTCCTCCCTGCGGTGTAATACTGCATTGTGTGAATGTACCACATTTTCTTTATATCATTTGTTGGTCGAGGGGGCATTTAGGTTGCTTCCAGTTTCTGGCTACAACAAATAATGCTGCTATGAATATAGTTAAGCAAATGTCCTTGTGGTATGGTTGAGTACCTTTGGGTATATACCCAAAATTGATATTGCTGGTATTGAGGGTAGGTTATTTTCTAGTATTCTGAGAAATCGCAATACTGATTCTTGTTGTTTCACTAAAAACCATGTTTTCAGTGAGCATTAAGGACTACATTATGTACTTAGAGATGGTGTTTTATACTTCTTATCTTTGGAGATATTTAAATAGGCATTTTATTTTATTTGTCTCATATTCTCCTACAGGAGATTGTGGACAGGAATATCTGTCACTTTAGTTTTGCAAAAGAAGATGGTTTTCTGTTTCTGATAAGATAGTGATTTGGGTTTCTTTATATAAAGAAATTACTGACTCCCATTCCTTCTCACTAACTCTAGGAGAGACAAGCTCTAGTAAATGAGAAAGAGTCTCATTAATTTATCCACTCATTTGCTAGGTTTACTCACTCAGCAAAAAGTACAACCAGGCAGTTTATTAGGTATATAAATACATAATAATAATATTACAAAATAAATACAGCTATGAAGTGTACAAAACTACAGAGACAATAAGAATATTAAAGAAAGAGAAAAAAAAGCAAAGTAAAACTGGAAGAAATGAAGGGAAGAATTGAATTCTTTGTCTGGGACACAGTTTCATTTCTCTGTTCCTATATTTATAGATAGTAAAGGGGTTTATATACATTTGCCGTATTTTCAGAAATAGAGATAAAACAGCATTTTCACTCAGTAAATTCAGGACTCAGTGGTTCAGAGATTCAAAGCAGTGATCCTTTAACTATTACAGGTATGTACTAATAAAACAAATATCTCTGATCTGACAAATGCGAGTAGGCCACTGGTAAATGATTGACAAAAGAACTGAAAACATAGTCAAAGAAATATTTTGGTGGAATTTTAAAATAGTATAATCTAAATTGACCTGCACCTGTGAGTCAGTCTTCATTGACAGGATTGTAAGAAGAGGACTAGGAGATCAGAAAATAAGGAGATAGATAAGTTTGTGATCAGGAGGTCTTGCAGAAGATATGTTTTATGCCAAGTAAACTTATTAAGAAGTACAGCATCTTATAAACTATTTTTAGGCAAGAAATAGGAGAAAGTTAGCAGAAACTTTCATACAATGGGGACAAAACTCAGCAGGGTGCTGATGAAGCAAACATTGCCCAAGGGGAAGCCCATCTCAAGACCATTACCAATCTAGCACAGAGTGGTCTTGAAACTGATAAGTCTAGTCTCTTCAGGAAAAAGCCAAGTTCTCAGGAACTGACACCTTAACCTCCTTCTGTCCCCCTGACCTCAGCCAAAGAATGGCTTTGCCCAATTCTGTTTCTGAGCAAGGACACAGACTTAGTTCCTTTTGTCCTTTCTTGAGGGTATCTGAGGAAGCCTTGGATCAGTCCAGCTCTCAACACTAAATAATTTACTGTGGCTAATACTAAGCAATCACTTGGCTTTGGGACAGAGAAAAATGTAGACAAGTAATTCTTGTGTATAGCGTGTGTGTGTGTGTGTGCATGTGTGTGTGTGTGTGGTTGTGTGTACTAATGGGAGGATGTCTGGGGAGGCACATGTGTGTGCATTTGTGTACATGTATATATGTATATGCATTTGCATTTGTGCCTATGTTTGTGTGTGACATATTCACAAGTGAGCCCCTGCACCCAAATGTATGGGATGGAAGTAGAATTTCAGCTGCCTTTCTCTTTCTTAGTTTTGAGACAAGGTTTTCTCACTGAATCTGAGTGTGTCATTTCAGTTAGGCTTGCCGGCCTCCGTGTTCACAGAATCCACCTGTCTCTGTCTCCCAGTGCTGGAGGTCCATGGTCATCTTTTACATGAGTGCTAAGGGTTCTCATTTAGGTTTTCTTGATTGCACAGCTAGTGCTCTTACTCACCCACTTACGGTAAGGACAAGCCGAGCCCATAGATGATTCGCATTAACACATGAATTAGGTGATAAAAACGGTGAATCAAAGAGAAGATCCACATGGCAAAGAGATGGGAATGTTGAACAGAAGCTGAGTACACTAATATACCGACATGGAAATTGACCTCACTCAGCTGGTGATACTTCATATACAAAGAGCAAGGTTCTGAGGCATGGGGACTGCTAGAGGAAGTCTTTTTTATCTGTGACTCCATGTGGCTGACATTGAGAGACCACCCAGTACTAGTGTGCCTGAGGAAAGCGATTACCAAGGAAGGCATTAAAGAACAAGCTAGGATCTGAAATGGCATGCAGTCCTACAGATAACCGGAGGGATTTTAGATTGTGACAATACATTAGTTAGGGGGTAATTTAAGACTTTGAGCACAGGGGTCACTTGTTCTGACTTGTACTTTAGCTATCCTCTTAGGCTGAGGATTATTAAGCTATGTGAGTTAACACAGTTCTCTCAGAACAAGCTGCACTTGGGAAGGGTAGACCTCACGGTAAGAAACTGGGCTGAGGACCCAGTGGAAAAAGGAGCTGGAAAGATTTCCTGATAGTGGGAGTTCAAGGACAGTTGGGTGGAAAGGAAAAAGAGGATGATGCTGGTTTTTTGGGGGGGGAGGGGCTATGAAGGAGGAAGGAAATAGATGCCACCAGATTAGACCCAAGAGGATGAGATGTTGAAATTGCTGGGAAGGGTTTATGACATCATGCACAGAGACATGGGAACTTTGCTATATTTTTAGGAACTAGAAAGGATATGGGAAATGTTAGGAGAGCTGTGTGAACAGCTGACAGCTATGTGCTGTTTGGTCAATGAGGAGTCACCTCACAACAACATCACCTGGTGATGTTTTAGCCTTGGTGATGCAACCTACTCATTGCCTATGTTGCTGCTGAGTAAAGGGGCATACTGCCACACTGCTTATACAACCTACCGGAGATACAGTATGTACAGTACTTGTTACCTGATAAGTTAGGCAAAGTTATGCCTTGAGGTTTGTATGTGCTATACCATCGTTGTTGTTTTTTTTTTCTCTCTTATTTTGGGGTATATTCTTGTTCCTTACAAAATAGTGTATTCTGAAAGTAGATGTAGCCTCTTATCTGGGAAAGTACTTTGTATATGTCATTTTTACTATGTTTTGAGTAATATCCAAAGGACACATCAAAGACTGGTCTTATCATACAGGTCTACATATGTACTCTGTGGTGTTCGCATATGATTGATGGAATTGCCTAGGAATACGTGTCTCAGTCTGTACCCTTATTCTTAAGTAATGCATGCATAACTGTGCTTTGATTCCTCTGCATATAAATAGTTTGAAAATAAATTATTTGGTGATCAGAAAGTCAGATATTCTGAGTGATAGAAAAGACAAGAAAGGAATGGGAGGGAAATAAAGGGGAGGGGAAAAAGGAAAATGGACAGGGAAGGGATGGGAAGAGAGGGAATGTGGGAAGAGCAGAAGGGAGAGAAATGGATGATAGAAGTAGGGAGGAGAAAAGATAGAGATCAGAGGAGAACGGAGGAGAGGGAATGGGAGGAGAAAAGACAGAAGAGGATGAAAGAGGAGAGGGCAAAAGGAGAAAAAGGGTTTCAGTGTCCCTTTTGGAATTCCTACAATGGTTTCTTTTCACTAGATCCCATCTTTGAAAGGTTCCAACACCACTATTAAGAATTGCAGGTTGATAACCAAGTCTTTATCAAAGAAGCCTTTGAGTTGACAAACTGTAGCTCCTTATGCTGTCAGTTCCTACCTGCCTCTGGGATCCTGCTGATGGAGATAGATTAACTGTCAGAAGCAGGACCAGTTTTGATTAGGAACACTGAGGACATGTGGGAAGTTAATCTATATATTCTATTTTCACCAGTCCAGTCTGGATAAAGGATAAAGTTTATTCTCAACAAACTATTAAGAATCATGTTCTCATTTTTGTTTACTCGGAGAGCAAACTCTGTTGATAATGTATTGGAATCCTAAATTGAGTCTTATTAACTATTGGGATACATGTTTCTACTACCACACATAAAGCCTAGAGCTAAACCAGACCCCCTAGTGAACCTTGTTTAACCGATAAAACAAAGCATGGTTGAACATTCTTGTCATGGGTCAAGCCAGGTCAGCAACCTTAACTGAGCACAATACAACCCACATAAGCTAATATTTATTTTTGGCTTCATTTAGTTGAATTTAGATTTTTTCCCAAAAGCTCAGTTAAGTATTGCTATCAACAATAACATATAAATGGGAAGACTGAAGCTTAATTTTCAGTGACTCCCAAAATGCCTACACCCACACAAGTAATGAATGAAGTCAGGTATTTCGTTGAAGGGTGCAGCTGAGAGAGAGAAAACAAGGGGCTGGCACTTGGATTACCAGGTCCTTCTTCCCTGGCCCAGGCAGCCACAACCTAGCCAAATGTGATTGGCTGAGCCTCCCCATCATTTCTTAAATACATGGATTTTACATGCCCAACTCAGAAAAAAAATCAGTAACTTGACTTGGTGTACAAAGAAAGAAATGCAAAAGTTAACTTGCTAAAGATCTAAAATCAAGTGTGTTTGTTTTTTTTTCTCATTTTTTTTATTAAAGATTTCCATCTCCTTCCCTCCTCCTCCCCCTTCCCTCCCCTCCCTTCCACCCATACCCCCTCTCCACCCCTCTCCAAGGCAAAGAGCCATCAGGGTTCCCTTCACTATGTTAAGTCCAAGGTCCTCCCAGCTCCCCCTAAGTCCAAGAAGGTGAGCAACCAAACTGACAAGGCTCACAGTGAGCCTGTCCAAGCTGTAGAGTTCATGTTCATTGCCATTGTCCTTGGTTTCTCAGTCCTCCTCCACCGTCAGCCACATTCAGAGAGTCCGGTTTGGTCCCCTGTTCCATCAGTCCCATTCCAACTGGACTTGGTGGTCTCCCGTTAGATCTGTCCCACCGTCTCAATGGGTAAATGCACTCCTCACGGTCCTGACTTCCTTGCTCATGATCTCCCTCCTTTTTCTCCTCATCGGGACCTTGGGAGCTCAGTCCGGTGCTCCTATGTGGGGCTCTGTCATTTTCTCCATCCAATGCCAGGTGAAGGTTCTATGGTGATATGTAAGATATTCATGAGTATGGCAATAGGATCTGGACATTTCTGGCACCCTCTCCCCAGCTGCTCAAGGACCTAGCTGGGGGGCGTCTTCCTGGACACCTGGGCACTGAACTGAACAGAGAATTCTCAACAGAAGAAGTTTGAATGGCCAAAAGACACTTAAGGGCATGCTCAACCTCCTTAGCAATCAGGGAAATGCAAATCAAAACAACGTTGAGATACCATCTTACACCTGTCAGATGGCTAAAATAAAAAACACCAATGATAGCCTTTGCTGGAGAGGATGTGGAGTAAGGGGTACACTCATCAAGTGTGTTTTTGACAATCATTTTTAGATCTTCTTAGGAGGAATAGATTATAATGTTGTGTGGCCGTTCCAATGCTGCGTGCCATCTCCAGGTGCTTTAGTGACCGTTCTACAGCCATAGTTGCTTCTTTCTTCTGCTATGTCAGACCTGCTGAAGAGGAGCCCTACTTTTGATGTATTTTCCCAGCTTCTACTCCCATCTAACATCTCCAGAGGCATTTCCAATCAATATATTCTACCTGCTCATGAGAGGAATTAGGAATCAAGAAAGATGAGGCCATAGACACTTCCTGTGACTTTAGTGTTTTTGCTTAATAGGATAATGGCTGGTTCACCTTGGTGGGGAAAGGAAGGGATTAAAAAACTCTGAAACTGATGAGTGCTTGCCTGGGCTCACACTTCCTAAATATAGAAGAAACATGTGACACCAGTATTTGGAAGAGCTGTGACACCAATATTCAGAGAGAAGCATAAAAATGATGGAGCTTACACTTTGAATGGCTTCTGGCCCCTGAGTCAGGTTTTGTACAAACCTAGTCTTTGAGGTTGGTGTATATTTCCAAAATCCATCATCTGCCCAAGGGAGCTGTCTTAGCTTTGGTCTTTTCAACCAGGATTGTACTGACAAGTGTGAGCAGCAGAGAGTGAGTGTGCCTTTTCTGTGCCATGACTGTCAAGGGCCACTACTCAGTATGGCTGCTTAGCTACAAGTAGATAGATGTCCCATGAAATGTTCTCCTCTGCTGGCTCCTTTTGTTCTGTATATTTACTGTATGTCCCTAGGCAACCCACAGGGTAAATTTTTCTACTTTATTAAAATCCTATTGGGTAACTATAGTTGCCTAAATGAGATTTGCACAAGACCAAGCCATTTGTTGATTTTAATGAGAAATGTCCCCTATAATCTCAGGCATTTGAGTGCTTGGTCCTTAGTAGGTAGCAGACTTTGAGTGGTTTAGGAAGAGCAGCTTTGATAGAAGTATGCTATTGGAAGTAGACTTCCTCTTTCTGCTTCATGCTTGCATTTGAACTTGTGAGCTCTCAGCTTCCTTCTCCTGCTGCTATGTCTACTTGCTATGATGGACTACTTATCATCTTTATCCCTTTATCACCATAAGCCAAAACAATGCTTCTTTATGCATCTCAGTAGTCCACAGCAACAGAAAAGTAAAGCCGTACCAGTAAGCAATCTAGACTAGAGAAGGAATGTGGTTTCAAGTCCCCCTCCATTGTTAGGAGTTACGGGTGCTAGGGAAGGAAGAATTGGTTTTCTGCAACACTGTGGTTTCATGGTAAACTATCCATACTCCTGTGAATAACCCTATACTCATGTGCATATGTGAAACACTAATTGAACTTGGTGGGTTATAAAAAGAAAAGAATACATGAAATTAGGAGAGTGTGAATGTGATCTAATACATTGTATAAAATTATCAAAAATGTATAATATAATTAAAACTTAAAAAGCATCTGTGGAAATGTGTTCACTGACAACCTTACATCACTATACATCCTACTCCATGCATATTTCATCTCTCATTCAATCTCTCTCTTTCTCTTTCAGTCATACAGCGCTCCTCCCCTTACAATATGAAACCAATACTCCATAACACTCCTATGTTTCCAGAATGTAGAATGAATATATACATCCTTAAATAACTCTAATATATTAACAAATAAGTATATTAATGTTAAATATTAAAACTTAGATAATGATTTATTGTCTTTTACTAATTTTGTTTCTATTTCATAATCATTGATAATTTCACACTTTCAGTAATAAAGCATATTATAGTATCCAAATATTGCATAACACATTTAACAACTTCTATTTGGATGGATCTTCTAATCTTTTTCTTAGGAAATACTTATAATAGGCCTTTAAAATTATTAAGAACAAAAGAAATCTTATGTGGTCCAAAATGTAGAATAACTGCTCAAAATTTTTTCTACATCAGAAAATATGACTGTTTGACATCTACTGTCTTTTGTTCCCCAGTAAAATTGTTACAGTTTACTGTGCTTTTAGAGGGAGAGGAGAGTACCTACCACCTCTCCATCTCCAACTGTACTGTGTGATCAGAACTTCTGCATTTTCTCAGTCTCACAGCCAAAGAAAATAGCTTTATTTCATATTTCCCTCATGAATACCTTCTTGTATTTGCTAGCCCCCCTTTGCTTTCTTCTCTGTGTAAAGTATAGCATGCCAGTTATTCTTATGAGCTGTGGCACCTTTCTTTCTGATCTTTTCAGTTGTATGCTAAGGCAACAGTATTTTCACATGTTGCACTTAGAGCACACACTCACCCAGATTGTTCTCATTTTATTATTTCTTTCCTTTTCCTTAGAGTCAACATTCATCTTAGAGTGCAATTACACTCTTTTTCAGATATTTTGTAGCTTATTGTTTTGTTCATTATTAAAATTATTTTTGAAGACTTGTGAAACTAGTCATGGTGGCTCACATGTAATCTGCACACTATCAGGCTGAAGCAGGAGAAGTGCCAGATGTCTGAGTCCAGAATACTGTGGGACTACTGTATGAAATCATATATCAAATGAACCAAAAATAATGAAAAATATGATTCCAAGCTCATATCTTGGCCTTTAACATGTTTGTCCCTTACTTATTATGGGTGTGTTTTATTTATTGCTAAAGGTAAAACCTCATTTACTTTCAATCTTTATACCATATTCTTGAGAGAGGGGTGATGTGGGAGAGTCTTCTGTTTGTGTTGATTTCATTTGTTAATAAAGAAACTGCCTTGGCCCATTTAATGGGCCAGCCCTTAGGTAGGTGGAATAGACAGAACAGGAAGAAGGAAGTGAGGTAGATGGCTCAGTCAGATGCCATGCCTCCCATGCCTCTCCTCTCTCAGCCAGATGCGATGAAGCTCTGACCCAAGATGGATGTATGCTAGAAACTTCCCGGTAAGGCATTACTTTGTGGTGCTACACAGATTATTAGATGTGGGTTAATCAAGATGTAAGAGGTTGAAACTAATGGGCCAGGCAGTGTTTAAATGAATACAGTTTCTGTGTAATTATTTCGGGGCATAAGCTAGCCAGACGGCCGAGAGCTGGGAGGCAGGAACACAGCCCACTGCAGCTCCTCACTACAGAGTAGGCAATATTTACTTAAAGGGATTGTACTTCAATGACATCTCAACATTGAAATGACAAGTGGGGTTTATATCTTGCTTCTTGTACATCTCCATGTCAAGCACATTTAAAATATGACTCAAATTTTTATCATTATTTGTGATTTATTTCCCCGAATGTTCTAGTGAGGGTTTCTATTGCTGCAAATAAAATCATGACCAAAAGCAAATTGTAAAGGAAAGGATTTATTTCAGCTTATACTTCCAGGTAACAGCTAATCACTAAAGGAAGTCAGGGCAGGAATTCAAACAGAGAAGGAACTCAGAGGCAGGTACTGATGCAGAGACCATGGAAGAGTGCTGCATACTGGCTTGCTCTGCATGGCTTTCTCAGCCTGCTTACTTGTAGTACACAGGCCCAGCAGCCCAGGGATTGCACCACTGACAATGGACTGTATCCACCTCTCCCCCATCTATCACTATTAAGAAAATGTCCTAGTATTTTGCCTACAGTTAGATCTTATGGGATCATTTAATTGAGGTTCCCTCCTCTCAAGTTACTTTAGTTTATCTATAACAGCCCTGGCTGTCCTGGAACTCACTTTGTAATCCAGGCTGGCCTTGAACTCACAAAGATCCTCCTGCCTTTGCTTCCTGAATGCTGAGATTAAACTTGTGCACTACCACATTGACCTATGTCATCTGTTTTGAAACAAAGATTCTCTATGCTTTATCCATAAATATCCCCTTTATCATAGCTTGTTCTTAAATAGTACTAAGATTTTATTTCATATTCACCCATATTTTCTCTGAAAAAAATGCTTTTTTCTCTTTTATATTTTTTCACCTTTCTGAATCAAGTCAGGCATTTTTGTCATGCAATCTGATATTCCTTGTGTCTAATTTTGTTTTAAAATATATTTTAGTTTACTTGTAGAAAACTCATTTTGATCCTTTCTCTGTCATGTTACATGTGATGCTTTCTTTCTGCTCTTACTGCTCCTTGGTATTTTCTCCACATAAATTGTGTTTATCTCTTGAGTGTGTGTGCCTTTAGCAATTTACAACTCTATTTCATTAATTGCTCACCTTCCCATAATGTTTAAAACTAAAATTTTATGTAAACAGAAAGACTTGCTAAAAGTGGATGGGAGCTCTGCTCCTCACTGTTTGGACTAGCCTTACAATCTCAACTGTGACAGAGTCCTCCAGCTTCTACGAAATGTTCTAAATTTCTCATCAGTCTTATTGTCCCTCATAGCTATGTGGATACTCAGTAGTGCATTTACAATTATTATAGCCATAAAACCATGGAAAAATGACCCTAAAACCCTTCACATTTACACTTATTGCCACTCTACAGCAGCAGCAAGGTTTTCTTAGGCTCAATAATGCCTAGCATCATTTTCTCAAACTGGGTATGCTTTAATAATTTTTATCCACTTCCATTATTTTGTTTCTATTTGTATGTGTGTGTTCATATTTGTGTTTCTTTTTCATGTAAATGAGTGTGCAAACACACATGGATGCAGACGCTTGGGAAAATGTGCAGTCTTGTATGTGGAGGTCAAAGGTCAAGTTCAGATTTCATTCCTCATGCTCTGATCACTTATTCTCTCTTTCTCTCTCTCTCTTTGTGTGTGTGTATGTGTGTATGTGTGTGTATGTGTGTGTGTGTGTATCTGCACACTGGTGTGAACGCTCAAGAAGGCCAGACTAGAATTTGGGGTGTCTTCTTTTATTGCTTCTTTCCACACTGCCTTGGTGCCTCTTTTCTCCATGAACTGGAATGTGCACCAACTTGTGTATGCTGCAAGTTGGGTCCACCAGTCTCCACTCCAAGTTCTGGGGTTAGAAAATTCACAGGTATACCTGACTTTTTATGATGATGCTGGTAAATCCCTGGGTTTGCAAATGAGTGCTGGTGTTCACCCTGCCATCTCCCAGAATATTTTTTGCATGTTTGTTTTGGAAACGGTGTCTATCGCTGTCTTAGATTTGTCACAAAAATTAGGCTGTCTCTGCTAGTGATCTCAGAGATGCTTCTGTCCCTTCCTCCCTTGTCCTTGGTTTATAAGTAGATGCCCCACACACAGCCCTTTTTATATGTGTTTTAGTGATCAAAGCAAGGATTTTGTGCATAGCAAGCATTTTACTGGGTGTATTATCTACATAATCTCTTATGATTTTTCTTTTGGTCATTCAATTGTAACATCTTCTCATGCTGCATATTTTACTCCTTTACCACATTTATCTCTTTCTCTTCTTTCTAGCTATGCTACAATACCCACAAGAACAGGCTGTTTTTGTCTACTTATTATGGTAATTGTTGCTATTGTATCTCATCCACCTAAAGCATCAGCCACCGTAAACATTTAATATTTTCAGACCTTGTGTGAAGAGTTGTATAGTTGAATTTATAGTGACTACAGGATGCTGCACTCACCCTAGGCTCCCCTGTCCTCTAACATTGGTACTGTGGATCATTTTGAATCTAGCTGAGTCCCTCACCTGAATGATAAGAATATTTTTTTTCCTAGAAGTTGATATGCACTTTACCTTTTGCAATAGTTTGAATGAAAAGTGTCCCCCACAGTCATATGTGTTTGAATGCTTCATCCCAGTTGGTGAGTTGGTGTGCTTTTTGTAGAAGTTTATTTATATGTGGCAGCCTTGCTGGAATAAGTATGTCACTGGGAATGGATTTTAAGGTGAAAATCATCCTGTCATTTCCAGTTCTGTCAGTCTTTTTGGACCTTAAGCCCAAAATTCTCTTCCTCATGTTGCCTTTGGTTAAGGTGTTGGATCACAGAAACAGACAAATAGCAACTATTCTTGTTCTTTTTTCTCTTTCCAAAACCTTGAATACTACTTCACCACATGTGACTGTACTTTATTTGTATATAATTACATATGAAATCAAGTCCTTTAAAACACAGTGTACTTTTAGAGCTCTCTGCTTTATGTGTTTGCACACTCCCCTTTCCTTTCCTGTTTCCTGTTTGCTCTCCGTGATATTCTTATCTTTACTTACGTTCCCTTTATTCTTCCTACTTTACTCTTTTGTGACTAACTAGATTCTAAGCAGCTTCTGCTTTCTTTTTCTGCTTTTCCCAAAGCAGACTTCATTTTGTAGATGATGTTTTATCTCTCTCTTTTATGCTTTATTTCCTAATCTTTGCCAGCCTGTGGCTCATATCTTCTGGTTAACTTGACATATTTTTTTACTCATGCTCTTTCTGTAGAGTAGGTTTTAAGATTTTACTGTAGCCATGTGTTTGTTCATACTCACATCTGTTCTGTGGGAATAGTTTGCTGCCAACACTTAGTCATCATCCTCATGCTTCTAGTCATTTCCTTCTTTCTTGTAGCATCTTTGTATGGATCCTGTGCTCTCTCATCTTGACGAGTTCTTGTCTTTGGATGGGATGGGTTCTTATAAGAGCAGATGTTTTCACAATGTCTGGGTACACCAGAAGCAGCTCTCTCATGTCTTCATCAATAAACCTTTCTTTGTGTAGCAGTGAGGTAGCATAATTTTCAATGATGTGTGATAATATGAATTTTGAGTCTTGCTTCTTCCCAGAAGGCATAGATCCACAGCAGCAAAATTATTTCCTGCTCACTATTATCCTCTTACCCAGCAGGATTACCTAAAACCACTTGTTTCTCACTCTATCTCAGCATTATGGATTCAGTGAAGGGCTGCCCTCTGGCAAGTCTGTGTATGCTATTCTAGGCATCCCTACAAATAAATGTTTGATTCACCTTTTTTGTATTGATTTCCTTTGAAACAACATTCTTTAAAGTCAGTAGAGTTGGACTGAGAGACTGTGGGTGAGGTCTAGCCAGGAAAGATTAATCTAATTTCTGGTGAACCCAGATGACATTGGCTGAGATACAGGATGAAGCAGAGAGGGACTTGAGAGAGAAAACAGTTGGCTCTGATTTGCTCAGTTTCTTGGAAGTTGTTTTGTTAGTTTTTCAAGATATTCAGTGCCTACTGAATAGTGAAAGAAAAGTCCTGTGAGGACAATGACTTGGAAGTAAGTACCACATGTTAATCCATATGAAATTGCTGGTGAAATGTATATTAGTAGTAGTTCAAAAGGTAGTTAGTAGTAAGTCAGAAGGTAGTAGTAAGTCAGAAGGTAGTAGTAAGTCAGAAGTAAGTAAGTCAGCCATAGTTAGACTTTCTATGAAGTCTCAATGGGAGGTGGGGAAATCCAAAAGAGGGACACGGTCTTGGTTTTTCTGCAAGAAATGCCATGATGGATTTTTTCTATAAAGCTATTCGAATATTATTTTAATATATTTCTCCCTCTATGAAATCACACTATTTATTAATTCATGCAGCATAAAGCTTTTTTTATATTTGAGGCCAATCTGGGAAAAGGGTAAAGCATTCTTTTAGCCTCAAGTTCATTCACAATTTTTAATTGTTAGTGTGGGAGAATAAACCTAGGCCCTTTCACCTGCAGTGCAAATACTCCAAGATGCACCTTTAGCCCTACAATTATGTCTTTCATAATAGATAAAAATGGGTTATATCTTCATTACCACATGGGGTACATGTTACAAATCAGAATGTTTGAAGGCCTTGTTCATTAATTCAGCAAAACACTAAGTGATAACCCATTGTGAATATGTAAGTAATAATTATCTGGAAAGAAGAAATGAATAAGAAACAGACACTAAATCCCAATTCTCACAGAATTTCAAAGGAAAATGAACGTTTTTCACTTAATTGGACATAGGGAAGGAAATAAATACAAATATGGAAAAATCTATTTTGTGTAACATTTCAAGATTTAAAATTAAATGTCACTGGTTACAGATTAAGAATCACAGCCAAGAGGGGATGGCACATGCCTTTAATACTAGCACTACGGAAAAAGAGTTCGAGGACAGCCTGGACTATATAGTGACTTCCAGAAAAGCCGGGCCTACACAGAGAAACACTGTTTAAAAAGATGAACAAACAAACAACAACAGAAACAAAACCAAAGAAAACAAAATCGCTTGATTTAATTTGATAAATCTAATTTATCTAATTATCTGAAGCTAAATTATCTAATGGAAATGCCATCCAGTCTACCAGATACAAAAATATCATCAGACACCTACCACTCTGTATATCTCCCTCTAAGAGGACAAATAAAAAGACTTTCTTTTCTGTGTTCAATTCTATGTTGGAAGCACAGACAGATAATCTGCCCTCAAGATTTGTATAATTATATTAAACTATTTGCAATTATTTTTCAAATCTACCCTATTATCTCAGTTTTTTGAGCCAGATGTCATCTTGCTATGTTGCCCAGACTACTTTGAAACTCGTGTACTCAAACAATCTTTTGCCCCAGCCTCCAGAGTAGCTGTGACTACCATCATACTGAGTTTAGCATTTTAAAAAATACAAGAAAACCACGGTAAATCAAATTTATATCCCCAGTAAATGATATCATAAAGCATTCTGATAGTTAAGGCATCTGTTATTTGGTGTTATCAATCATTCCCAAAGTCATCAGTGAAGTATCTTGTAAGTTGAAGTGAGCATGTGCCTTAGAATGAACACAGGGAGTATGGACAGCTTATTTCTAGTTCTAAGCAAGATTCCCTTCCTTTGAGGTAAGAATAGTGCATGGGTCAATTTTAAAATCACAACATACCAAGAGATAACTTGCTCCGAGAATAAGAACTGATAACTAGGATTTGCTGTGATGCAAAAAAAAATCACTAAATCAACAGTAGCCTAGACCAATCACTACACGGAAGACAGACTAGATTAACTATCACATTTATACTAGACTAGAGAAGTCACTACATTGATAGCAGACTAGACCAGTTTGAAAAAAGTATTAGAAATAAAACGTGTACATTTTTTTCTGAGTACCCAAAGATACCACAGGTAATTCTCTGTATCACTGAAAATTTAGTGAAATGTTATCTTTTTCATCTTATATTCAAGGTACTAAATCTCAGAGCTTCACTCCCCTCATCTTAGTTACAGGAACACTCTTTGGGGGGCCCTGGACTCTGTACCCAACTCCATCTCTTATTGCTTGCCTCTATCTTCAGAGGATGTCTTTAACTTGAGTAAACAGAACAGCTACTCTATATATTATGTTTCTGTTACCCCCTCTAGATGTTTTAAGCCATAATAACAGTAGTTTCTTTGCTTTCTAAAGTGAGAGTTAAACTATGTAGATCCTCTAGTATCTGAGAGGCATAGCACCAGCCTCTGTCTTATTTATTTATTTGATTTTTGTTAATTTTTTGTTCCAGTCAGTGAAGTGTAAACTTTCAGAGATATTCACAAGTTGTAGATGAAGGTAAAAGATTTACTTTTGCACAACCTGTTAAATATGAATAATAAAGGAGTCTCCAGAGTCCATGGCAACACCAGTTAACACTAGTAATTTCAAGGCTATGTGTTTTCACCCAAAGGCTGTATTAATCTAATTAAATGTCCCATCACTTTGTTAGCAAATATATCCCAAGTACAATGGGAGAGAGAGAGAGAGAGAGAGAGAGAGAGAGAGAGAGAGAGAGAGAGAGAGAGAGAGAGAGAGAGAGAGAGAGAATCATTGCAGAAGAGCACGGTGCTTCGTCTGTTTGCTTCCTGATTGATGCCTATGCCTGAAAGTTCCAACAGATATATTTTCTTACTGGTAAGAATGTGCATTCATGTGTGCTGTATCAGTCTGAGCAGTGTAAGGAAAGGCACTGTCAGCAGTGTCATGGAATGACATGGCGGTACTAGAGGGGCTGTGTCTCAAGAGCTATGCCTCACTGTCAATGTGGAAGCTGTTTCTAGCATCTCTGCCAATTTGTCCAACTGTTAATTGATGTCATATTTGGGTTGGTTGGGTCTGCCATTCATGTGGCAAAGTAAAATTGTGAAATAAGTCCAGACTCCCAGCAGTTGGTCCTGACTATACAAGTGAGAAAAGACAAGCATTTTTACAGAAAATGGGTTGTATTTCTGTTGGTACTTTATTTAGTGGCTCTGTTGCTGAGATGGTGTGTAACACAGTGGGGACAGGATAATGAGTTGCAACAGTCTGGGATTGGAAACTGACTGACCAGTGACAGGCTAGACAGCTAAGCTGCAGGGAAGGACATTTTTATACCATGTTTTATAGCTTACAAAAATACTTGTGATAAACAACAATTACTAACTTCTTATATAAATAGAGCTGCAGACTTAGGACTAGTAGAGCAGTTCTTATAGAGAGTAGAATATTACTTTAAGCAGGAATATGAACATGTTTCCTGAAATGACCAATTCCACATTCAGTAACCCCAAACTCCAAGAGCTTTTAGAGGAGTGAGGTTACTACTCTGAAAGTTAAAGGCATGTCACTGGATAATATTCTTCCTGGAAGAATATTCTTTCCATCATCACAGTATGGCTCAAACCCTGCATTTCTAAGAGTCGTTCAAGGATGATTCTGATGCATTTCAGAAACTCAAGCTAAAACACTCCATCAATGAAGTCAATATTTTTATTTCCACAAAAGGACATTTTTTTGTTATAACGTAATGTTCTTTGTGTGTGTGTGTGTGTGTACCTGTGTTACCACACATGTACATATATGTGTATTCACATGGTTGTCAGGCACAGATATATGTGCATGTGTAAGCCCACATGAAGACCAGAAGTTGATTCTGGGTGTCTTTCTCAAGAACTCTTCACCTTACACACTGAGGCAGGAAGGGTTGGTTACTCACTTGAACCCAGAGCTCATCGGATGAACTAGTAGTATTGATGAGATTGACCTTGAAATCATCTGCACTTCCTTCCCAACTGCTGACATTACAAATGGACCACAATGCCCACTTGCCTTTGTGTGGGTGCTGGTGACACAAAATCAGGCTTTATTCTTCTGCAGTAAGTGCTTTGCCCACTGAGCCATCTTCCCAGCCCCTTATATCCTAATTTCAATCACTTACCATAAAGGTATAAAAACAAGGTTTTTTTTTTTTTAAATAACAATGAAGCGTGTTCCAATTTCATGTTTTTCAGAAGTTGCTAAGCTTATGCTCGCACTGTGGGTAGGTAACTACTGGGAAGAAATGTCCCCCAATTCTTCTCTATTATTCTCAGGTTAATTAAAGATATATAGGAGGACCCTCAAACATGTTGTTCCTTCTTGGGTATCATGTCTTTATCATTTCTAGAAGCCTCCTCTACATGGACAGAGCCCCCTTGTGCCCTCCCTTTAGTCTCAGAATCCGTTTTGTGTGGTAATCATTTCACTTCCACCATTTTACTGTGAGGGCACTTAAAAGTGACCACCTTCCCAGACGGACAGGGATTTGGGTACTTTATTCTTTCCTCTGTGCTAAGAAGCGGTACAGTGCTGATGGGTTAAAATTGTTAGTGAACAAAAGGACTGAGTGCTGTTTATTAAAATCTTTCAAATTACTCTAAAGATGCAATGTGTAACAGTCACTTGTCCTTTGGATATAACAGCCTACTGGAAGGAAATAACGCCGTAAACATCTTATTCTCAATTGGTTGCTGAAAGTTAGATATTGAGGGATCTCCGGTACAATTGTGACTTCTGCATTTTTGCAATGAGAAACACAGGAAGATGTGTCCAAAGCCTTTCTTTGTCAGATAGAAGTTGGCAGATCTTAATGAAGTCACAAGGCCATCAAGGTGATAAAGGATAAAGACATTAATAATCTCATGAAGTTACTGTGAAAATTAGATAAAGTGATGTTTCATATCTCTGTACAATTTTTGTATGTATTGGCATTTCAACAAATGAATCCTGGTGTCATTATTACCCAACAATTACAAATAGTGCGTAGTCACCAAGCACAAAATTAATATGCAAAGTGCCCATATGATCTCACCATTTTTTTGGTAATGGTTGAACTTTTTGTAAAATTGAACAGTGACTATCCTTACATTGTCTGAATTATCTTTTGTTCTAATTTGTTGGTGCTATTTTTCTCATTAACCTTCATTCTCAACCCAAATCACACAGATCAAATGGGTATTTTCAGGGTTGGACGTGCTTCTAAAAATACCTTGTCTTATGGAAGCAATTGGAGAGTATACACACGAGTCTATCTTCAGTAAAACTTTGGTGTCCAACACCACCTCAGGTTAAAATATCCTTACTGAATACATGTAGCTTGGGGTGTACCCATGCTTCTAATTTTTGGTACAACTTGTAAGTTTAGTTGAATACATTTTTAACAATTTTAATCCTATTGTATGTAGTGTGAGACACATTGATAAGTGTGTCTAATTCTTAGGGGAGGTCTAGCACAAAGAACAGTTTGGTGTGCCAGAAAGAAAAGTGCACTGCTGCTATTCTATGTTTGAGCCTGGCCTCAACAGTATGTATAGAGCTCCAAAAGTATCAGAAAGCCCTCCATTTGCCTCCAGCGAAGCTCATTCCAGCTGTGAGTCTCCGGTGTCAGCGCCTGACTTTTCTGCCAAATTAAAATTGAAATCACAATTTGGCAAACGCAGCTGGTAAAGTTCACTGTAGGAATGAATAACACACAGGCAGTGAAGTCAACTGTGATGTCCGGGCTTGTTTACAACTGCCAATGATTTAATTGAAACACAGCTGCAGGATTTAAAACAACAATGTTTAGCCTTTTCCAATATTTTCAGATCTTTTGTCCCATCCAATTCCTAAATAGACTCCTTAAGATGGTTAATGAAGTTAATTAGCTCACATAAGCCAGGTTATAGCCTGCCAACCAAGAACTTCCAAAAAATCAGTGGGTTAAGAAAATGAGTTAATTTCATGCCATACAATTTTTTTGTTCACTGAAATTCCAAGTCACTTCATTGATTTAGGCATGTTCTGTGAGTTATAATTTTTCCATCTCAACACAAGGCCTCCAAGATGGCCAGGGGCAGTGTTTGCTATTAGAGAGAGAAAGGTAATGAAGAAACAGCTCCTTTGTATGACAGGTAGCGCGGTCTGTGGAGCAGTGTTTAAGGTCATGGTTTTGAGATCCACGTCCAGTTAGAAGAAAATTAAACTTTTAGTAGTATTTGATTGCCATATGAAATTATCTGTCCCTATTTATTGAAATCACAATAGCAAAATCTGTCTGGCATTAAACAGGACAATGTACTGGATATTTTTGGAAAGTTAAACAATTGCTAAATAAATTATTCTTACACAATGACTAAGACAGTGTCTGTTATGTTAAGGGCTTTTGTGCTGGTCAGGTTTTTTTATATCATTATGGCTGGGCTAGAGTCCTCAGCTCTTTCATCAAATGGTATTACAGATATGCAGTGAAGACATGAGTGTAATGAACTGGAATGTTGCAATCAAGAAACACTTTGAAAGCTGAACAGAGGCTTACTCAAGGAAGAGGAAATCTTACCAATGGACTGCAGTTTCAGCTTATGCTAGAATGTTCTAGCACCTGCTGTGTTGCAGAATTATGACTTTTCTGAATATTTTAACATGATCGTACAGGACATTGCTTCACAGTGCATCACATATGTCAAGTTAAATGTAACTGTTTTGTCTGTATTTGTAGACGAGGAGTTGTTGTTGTTCTGTTTGTCTGCTGTGAACCCTGACTGGCTAACACTAACATATTTAAATGGTAAGGCATTCTAGCCTTATTGTTCTGAAAGTATCTTTAAACATTACTCAAAATACATTTCCTCTAAAATGTTAAGTAACATTTCTAAGGACTGCAGTCTGACTTGACTCCTGTTCTAAGAGTGTCCAGTGCAAGTAAAGCAAAAAAATAAAATAAAATCAAGACAAACATTAAAAATGTGATGAATGCAAACAGGATGGGAAAATATGGCAATATTTTGGACATTATGTTCCAGTAGTTCCAATGAAGGATTTATACATTTTATCATATTTAAGATACACTATATCAGAATCTGTATGACTGAAAATATGGGGTTTTAAAAGTCTTTTATTACATTTATTTATTTATTATTTGTGTGTGTGTGTTTGTGTGTGTGTACGCGCACGCACTTGTGTGCTTGGGCCCCAAATTGATAATTGAAATGGAAGAAAGCTAGATAATTTGCAGGAGATGCTTCACTACTCAAAAAGACATGAGATTGACTCTTTTAATTCAGGTCTTTCTAATGTCAAAGATCATGACTAGCTGTAAACAGTGAGGTAAAGGAATATTTTGAGTGAGGAAACCCAGACACAGAAAGACAATTATCACACCTACTCCTCACTCACTAGTGGTCTTTAAGCATAAAGCAAAGAAAACCAGCCCACGAATCACAATCCCAGAGAACCTAGACTACAATGAGAACCCTAAGAGAGACATACATAGATCTAACCCACATGGGAAATAAAAAATCTCAAGATCTCCTGAGTAAATTGGGAGTGTGGGGACCTTGGGAGAGGGTTAAAGGGAAGAGAGAGGCTGGGAAGGGAGGAGAGAAAAATGTAGATCTCAATAAAAATCAATAAAAAACAAAGGAATATAGGAAAGACCACAGCAAGCTATATCATAGGTGAAATATATGTCCCCACCCTACTGCTGTTATTTGCCTCCACCATTTCCTATGCCCAGGAGGCATCTTCACTGCCTCTGTCTATTGGGGTCTTAAAGCTTTTACCTTTAAGCCTTCCTTCCAGGGTTCAATTAAGATGCCATACATACCTAAAGGGGGCTAGAAAGCTGAGGTCTAAGGAAGTCTGCTCACAATGGGAATCATCTGTCCATGTTTCTTTATTATTGTCTCTTCCAATCATCATTTCTTACTTTTCCACCAGTTACTTGTTCTTGTTTTACATTGTTCTTAGTTCTACATTGTTCTTTGTTCTATATCGTTCTTCTTTATCCTACCAACTACAAATGTTCCCAGTCATATATACCCTTAAAACTAGCAATTTCTCAGTCCTAGCAGGTTTCAGGACCAGAACCCTTTTGCTCTATAGCTTATAGACATAAGTTTTTACACACACACACACACACACACACACACACACACACAGAGAGAGAGAGAGAGAGAGAGAGAGAGAGAGAGAGATCCATGGAAGTGGCTAGTACACATTTGGTGAACTCCTTTATGGAGAAAGTTAGTTTAGAAAGGGAATTAAATCATAGGAGAATTCTAGAGGGAAATGTAAATGTGCTATGCTACATTTTTATGTGGTAGATAAACGATTAAAAGGTTTATGTTTAGTAAAATTACAAAAGGGGCAAAAATTGTTAAATCAGCACACCACATGTTTTCTGCCAATATGCACAGGGGCTACCAGGTGTCTATGCAAACTATGTAAACAGTCAGGGAGAAGCTGGTGGCTCTTGGTCAGATAGCACATACACCAGACACTGCAGTTTCTATGGGGCTAGGTCTGCAGTTAGACTTAAAGCTCTAAGCGAAGAGACCCAGGCCTTTAAATGAACAGTTCCAGGCTATGCTATTATCAGCTGTTCTGACCGTGGGTGTTGTGGGTTTTTCTCTGGGTTGCAGTTAATTATCACCTCTCCTGTCCTTAAGAGTCCTGAACTAAAATCATCAGTAAACTGAGGTTAAAGTGGGGGTAAGGAGTTATTATTTTGAGTGGAGTAAAACCAGAACAGCAGCTTGGGCAGGTAGTAATTCTATGTTCTTGGATATCTGTGTGTATCTTAAGTGAAATGCTCTATGCCTGCACCCTAAGCATTGACCAAATGCCTTCTGATAAATATAACTGCAGGAAGGCAGATCTCTGTGTTTACCTAGGAGAGAGGAACAAGTCCTTCAGTGGGAAACTGTTCTGAACTAGCAAATTAATTCCCAAATATGTAACAGAAAGGAGGTCAGCTATAGAAAAAAAAAAACCCAAAACAAAACAAAACAAAACAAAACAAAACAAAACAAAAAAAACCCACAGCAAAGCACAGCCACTTTATTCACAAAGCAATAATGCCAAAATGCCTTGCCTTTTGGTTTGGCCTTTATCAGATCCCTTGTTCCTGACAAGTCGCTTGTGAAAAGATGGCTAAGCAATAACTGTATATTGTTGTGGGCTGTTCATCTGTCCACCGGAAATATCCCATAAAGTCAACACAAAGCCCACGTTCATGAAAACTCTACAAGCTCATCGTGGCTTTTTGGAGTCTATTTCCTGCTACACTGTTTACTTAATGACCATTTGTGGAAAGCTAACCTAACTGAGTGTGGAAGACTCCACAAAACTTGAACAAACCTAATTACAGGTTTATCGTGGCTCATCTTAATTCAAACTTATGGCATTTAATCTGCTCTATTCTAAGTAACTTGAATAAGCAACAATGTTATATATGTGTATATGTGTGTGTACATGCATGCTAAAGTATCATATGTAAAATATGTAACAGTTTAGACAATTACTTTCCAAGTCTAACAATCATTCATGCTTCCTGCCTAGCAATATCTGTTGTGTGTGTGTGTGTGTGTGTGTGTGTGTGTGTGTGTCAGAAAGTGAGCTGGCCCAATGGATGTAATGGCTAACAATACTGAGACAGAGTTAAGACATAAAGCAGGAGGCTAACATTAATTAAACATATAACTTCAGTATGCATATAAATACATAATTTGTATCTGCCTATCTAATAACAAAGCATATTATAACACATATGGTGGAAGTCAACACAAATAATTTATTTATTGCCCCCCTTTGTTTTGCACTACCTTGTAGGTTCCATCAGTGAAAATATGAACTGACACATCAGCATGTCCCCAAAACAGATGACAACTTACTTATCTAAGACTCTTGGCCAAGTGTCTGCTCTCTATATCATTCTCTCATCTTTCACCATCTCTTGGAGACAGATTCACAGTTCTCAACAGATCTACAGGTCAAAAACATTATTATTTACGCTTAGCTTCTTCCAGATTAAAAAAATATCTTGTAGTCAAACAAAAAGGAAACAAAAAAATTGCATACTCTATCAATCTTCCTGACTCCTTAGATGCTGAGATTTACAATTGCTGAAGGCAATAGTGAAGGAACTCTGGTTAGGGGAATAGGAGTTGATTTCTAGGTTTTAAAAGATTATTTAAAGACAGGTTGTCTATATTTAGAAAATTCTAGATTCTTATTACATCATACCTTACATACTATATCAAAAAGCTAAATAACTCCACAGTTTACTTTAACATAGAACAGTAAATTTATACTAAATGCAATTATTGTTCCAATATCCAGTTCAAAATTCTGTTTAATAGAAAATACAGCTGTCCCTTAACTTGAGGAACATCACATTTTTACCAGGTACTAATTGATAAGAGACATTATCAGGCTTGAAGATCATTCTTCTCATGTCTTCTTGAGAGCATTGCATGTCATTTTCTGTTGCATTAGCAAGACAATGGTGTAATAACAATATACACGGAGATGTTTGTAGGTGTCAGTTGTAGATAAAGGGCTTTATAAATTACTATTTTTAATCCACTGAACACAATTCATCCTGTTCATACATTTCATACATGCATAGATGTGTTCAAAGAATAACATTAAAATTAAGCACTTGTAACTTAGACATTTGTAAATAATTTGTACATCAGTTCTAATTATATAATTATTTGAACATATTCAATTAAATGAGAAATATCTCATTTACTTTTGTGTTGAAGTTGAAACATATGTTATATCTACTATTTCTTTTATTTCTTTAAATTTTTTAAATTTAAATTTTAAATTTTATTTTTTATTTTAATTTTTAGGTTATTTATTTTTCTTTAATGTGTATGAGTATTTTTTTTCCTGAATGTATATCTGTGCATCATGCTGTCAGTGCTGATGGAGACCAGATGAGGTCATTGAATCCTCTGGCACTAGAACTATATATTATTGTAAGTTACCATACGGATGCTGAAAAATGGGTCTTAGTCTTCTATGAGAGCAACAAGTGTTCTTTTACCCCCAAGTTATCTGTCCAGACCTTTGTTTTTGTCTGATTGTTTGTTTGTTTTTGAAAATTTCATATGTGTACTATGGTTTATATCATTTCTGCCCCTCCTTTTCCCCACTCCAACTCCCACCTGTCCTTTATTCCCTCAATTTTATAGTCTTTTCTCTATAGTTATTATTGTTACATAATACATAAACAGATAGAAAAACAGATGACAGATGATAGATAGACAGATAGACAGACAGACAGACAGATAGATAGATAGATAAATAGATAGACAGATAGATAGACAGACAGACAGATAGATAGATATTACTGAGACCATGTGGAATTGCTCTTAAACACGTGTTTAGTTCTGACCATTTGCTACTGTCAGGGGTTTTTCCCAGATACTGTGTTATAGTTCTTTTTTTTTCTTTTTTTTTTTCTTTTTTTTTCTTTCTCATGGTTTATTTTTTTTTATATTTAAAAATTTCCATCTCCTTCCCTCCTCCTCCCCCTCCCTCTGCTTCTCCTCCCCCTTCCCGCCCCTCCTTCTCCCCCTTCCCTCCCCTTCCCTCCACCCATACCTCCCCTCCCTCCCTCTCAAGGCCAAGGAGCCATCAGGGTTTCCCACTCTATGCTAAGTCCAAGGTCCTCCCAACTCCCCCCAGGTCCAGGAAGGTGATCGACCAAGCTGAGAAGGCTCCCACAGAGCCCGTCCATGCAGAAGAATCAGAGCCCAGCGCCAATGTCCATTTCTAGATGTTGGGGCCTTGAAAAATTCTCCCTATCACATTTCATTGGCATTTCTTCTTCTCCAATGTGCGTTAGTGCTTTTCTACATATATGAATCTGTACCATGTGTGTACAGAGTCTGAAGAAACCGAAAGAGGATGTCAAATCATTGAAATTCAATTACAGGTGGCTGACAGCCACCATGTAGTTGCAGGGAGCCTAACATTGGCTTCTCTGCAAAAGCAGCAAATGCTCTTAAGTGTTAAAATGTAAACTCTAAGCTAATGATTATGTTTCATTTTTATTTCTTCACAATTTCACACATAAATGTACATGCATAGTATTTGGACATAGTCACCACCTATTATTCTATCCTATTATCCCATCACTCATATTAAGTCTCGTCTTTTTCCTAAAAGAATTGTTTCCTGATTCCATCTCCTTTTCCATGAGCCACTGAGTTCAATCAGGATAGTTTGCAGTAGCATGAGTAAACATTATTTATTCAAACAAAAGGAACTTACCAGTGAGTATACTGTAGAAGGAGTGGTGGGCTGTGTTCTGCCACCTGGCTAGCTTTACCCAAAATAATTACACGGAAACTGTATTCATTTAAATACTGCCTGGCCCATTAATTTGTAGCCTCTTATTGGCTAACTCTCACATCTTCCTTTAACCCATATTTAGTAATCTGTGTAGCACCACGAGGTGTGGCTTACCAGGAGAGATCTTAACCTGCGTCCATCTTGGAGAGGAGAAGCATGGAGACTCACTATGGCGACTGCCTGAAGCGTCTCCCCACTCCTGCTACCCAGCATTCTGTCCTGTCTACTCCGCCTACCTAATTTTCTGTTCTCTTAAAGGGCCAAGGCAGTTTTCTTTATTAATTAACCAATGAAAGTAACATAGACAGATAACTCTCCTCCATCATTTCCCCTTTTTCTGTTTAAACAAAAAAGAAAGGCTTCAATTTTAACATAGCAAAATTACATATAACAAAACAGTTATCAAGCAAGTATTACAGTTACAATATCTAGATCTACTTTATCTTTTATCATAACTAAGGAAAGCTATAACTATCTATTTATTTTTCAACTCCATCAAAGACTCCAAAAGGATATAATATTACCTAAGTAAACAAGTCATATGCAACTTTCAAACTCTAGAAATGACAGAGACAACTCGCTGCCTGGACAGTCACCCAAAGTTCCTCTGTACCGTTGGGGCATCCATCTTCAGCCTACAGGCCCATAAGTATCCAGCAGACATTTCCATGAAGCAGGAAATTCCAAAGACAGTTCAGTCACTTTCTGCTGTGTCCTGCAGAACGTCTCGCAGACTCTTTAATGAATCAGGAACCCCAAAAGACCATCTCTCCTTTAGGCAAGTTCAGCAGTCCTCTCTCTGCAGGTTCTTTGTGTGCAGTTTATGTAACAGTCCAGGCATGAGCAGTTTCTTGCTCAAATGGCTAACAAACTCCATAAGTAGCCTCTTCAATGCCCATCTTCCTCTTGAAGTAGATTGGTGCTGCCAGGAGCAGACGTGTCTCATTATCATGAAAAGCCCTAAGTTATTAAAAATCTTAAATGCCATGTTCTGTAGTCTTTGAAAGATATGAAGAATGCCTATCTGAAATATATCTATGCACATCTAGAAAATCTAACTAACATGACTACAAGCTTGACCATTATCGATGATTATCCATTAACAACCTATATTTCCTAATTATACATTACATTTTAAAATGAACTACACAATCACAATAGCTTAATGAAGATCAGAAATACATATACATATAACAAAATTGACCTTAAAATCTATACCAATGCAAATTATTCATATCTATATCATCTCCGCCTTTAAATGTAAAAGAACATTTATAAACAATATTTGGGAATATGGATGTAATAATCTCTCCAAACTGCTTCCTGCTGAATGGGGGTGCTGCTATTGAGATCTTTCATGGTGTAACCTGTGTGTCAGGTTCATCTCAGTCGGCAGTTGAGTGGAGTAATTTTTTGAGGGTGTTCACAGCAACCTTTCAGGAGGGCGTGGTCTATCATACCATATTGGGATAGAAGCAATCCACATGGTGTCATCCTCTGTAAAAACAAAAGAAACTCTTTTCCAAAGCATCATGTTCTTAGATCCAAATTCTGAAGTCATACCATTAAGATGTCCATTCTGGTCTAGCCTGGCAGCCCATATAATGAAATGTCTCTCTGTACTTAGCTCCTTTACAGTCAAAAATTTCAAAGAAAACACAATAAAATATGTAATCCAGACTCTCTGTGAATTTTCCATTTTTACGTGGCTTATTTTCACTCTATCACTTTACTTTATTCTGTCTCTTTAAAGGCTTTACCCTTTTTTTTAAAGGCATTAACTTTATTTTCTATATTTTTTCTTCTCTTTCGCTCTCAAGCCTACATATATTCATCCAACATTGTGAGCCATTTAAAGGCCTTCTATGTCTGAATCTTTCCTATTGTGAATCTGTAATTTTTTTTACTATCCAGGAGCACTTCTTAAAAGGTTAAGCACTTCTTAAAAACTTAAGTTGTGCCACGTAGAGGTAATACGGTACCGCCTGTTTCCAGCCAAGTCTAAACCTTAACTGTGCTGTTATCATGGTTGAAAGTAACATAGACAGATAACTCTCCTCCATCAGTATACTACTGAGAACTAAGTCATGTATATATTAATATATGCACATAATATGTAAGTGAGAAACACAGAAAATACTTTAAAATTTTAAATAAGCTGCAGTTTATACTTCTTATTTATTAAACTTCCTAACTCATGCAAGGTTGTCAGCATTTTGACCACTACACTGACGAGGTAATTCAATATCTTGCTTTCTTGGTATAACAGCTTCAATGATCTGTACCCCCCTCTCCCACTCTCATGATCTGTACCCCCTCACTCTCATGATCTGTACCCACCCTCTCCCACTCTCATGATCTGTGCCTACCCTCTCCCACTCTCATGATCTGTGCCCCCCTCTCCCACTCTCATGATCTGTACCCCCTCACTCTCATGATCTGTACCCACCCTCTCCCACTCTCATGATCTGTGCCCACCCTCTCCCACTCTCATGATCTGTGCCCACCCTCTCCCACTCTCATGATCTGTGCCCCTCTCCCCCACGCTCTGAGGTGCACTCCTTTCTTCTGCTCTCAGTCACAGCCATCTCTGCTCAACTTGAAAGGCAGCAGTTTCACTTTCCTATTCTTCAATAATCATCTAGTTCTGCAAGTAAAGAAAAATAAAAAAGTTTTAAGTTTCTCCTTTTCTTAAAAATAATTAACATACAATTTTTCTTAAAGATTTTAGCATTCTTAGTGACCAACTGTAATTACTAATGAGAGCAGCTAAAACTGTATCATGTATTGAAAACATTATATGTCTTTCCACCACTGAGATTCTGCATGTCTGTATTGTATTCTTGTTAAAATGTATGGAACTCTTTCCCTTTCTGCACTGTCTTACTTAATCTGTTCACAACTAAAAGCCTTCATTCTCTTTTTCAATTCTACATTGCGTTTACATGCTTTCATAAAAAGTTTTCACTATGCGTGTCTACTACCCATAGATAAAAAGTGACTGAAGTGACTCTTACCCTTATACCTGAACCCAGGAGCCTTTAGAAGCTTTACTTTGTCAATCTACTTCTTCTAGTTGCCTACTCACTACTAGACATAAGCAGGACCTCTCTAAGAATGATCTATTTAATTTCTTGAGTTTCTGACATTCCCCCACCTTCTTTTATTGTAGAGTAAACACTAAAATTCCTCATTATTTCAGGGTCTGGATAATTCTACCACCACTTATTTCCTTGTCTAATATGTGACTGCAAAAATCAAGCTTCCCAGGTGGTCATGTATCTTCTGTTTTAACTGAACTTCTATTCGTTTAACAATTCATTTCTGGTCTTTTGAAAATGGATAATCTAATTTTTCTGAGTACATGATATGGGGGAATTAGTCATGTATTACTTTAATTTTTGGCTTTTAGATAAATATATTCAACCCAAATAGCATCATCCAACCATATAGAAGACAGAACTTTAGTAGTTATATTTTTATATTATGAGTATGAATGTTTTCCTGCATATATGTATGTGTACCACATGCATGCAGTGCCTGAAGAAGCCAAAAGTAGCTATCAGAACCTTGACAAACTAATGTTATGTGAGGCTGCTTTTTTTTTTTTTTTTTTTTTTTTTTTTGCGGCTCAGCTCTGAGACAATCACATATTAACCATATTATTTGCAATACTATTTGGCCAATAGATTAAGTATAGTTTTGGCTAGCTCATAGTTTAAATTAACCCATCTCCATTAATCTGTGTATTGCAATAAGGCTGTGACTTACCAGGTAAAGTTCTTTCCAATATCTTGTGTTTGTCTCTGGCAGGGTTACATGGCTTTTCTTTGACACCACCTCTTTCTCCCAGCATTTAGTTTAGTTTTCACCACCTAGCTCTACTCTACCCTATCACAGGCCAAGGCAAAATTTTTATTCATTAACCAATAAAAGCAACACATCTACAGAAGGACTTCCCACATCATTTCCCCTTTTATGTTTAAATAAAAATGAAGGTTTTAACTTTGGCATAGTAAAATTACAAATAACAAAACAGGTATCAAGAAAGAATTACAGTCACAATACTTATATTAACTTTATCTTTTATCATAACTAAAACAAACTATGATAATAACTATCTCTGGGCCTGTAGGTTGAATATAGGATGCCCCAATGCTACAGAAGAACTTTGGGTTACTGTCCAGTCAGCAAGATGTCTCTGTCAATTCTAAAGTTTTAGAAGTTGCTCACAGTGCACTTCCTGTTAACTTAGGCAATATTATATCTTTCTGGGGTCTTTGATGGAGTTGAAGAAAAGTTAGTTGTAGTTTTTCTTAGTTATAATAAAAGATAAAGTAAATATAAGTGCTGTAACTATAATTCTTTCTTGATACCTGTTTTGTTATATGTAATCTTGCTATGTTAATGATAAAACCTTCAATTTTATTTAGAGAGAAAAGGGAGGTGATGTTGGAGGTGATTTATTCCATGAATGTATTTTAATGCCATTTGTTAATAAAGAAGCTATTTTTGTCCAGATACTACATATCTGAAAAACCTAACTAACATGACTACAAGTTTGACTATTAGAGATAATTATTTATAAACTTATTTTTTAATTATATATTTTAAATGAGCTGTACAAACAATACCTTAATTAGGAGCAAAATATACATATAACAAAATTGATCTAAAATTTGTATCAATAAACCAAGATTCATATCAATGCAAAGTGCCCATCTCTATATAATATCCCTTTTTAAATGTAAAAAAAAATTTAGAAACAATATTTGGGGAATTTAGGCATAGTTCTCACCAAACTGCTTCCTATTTTTTGTTAGGGTTAAGTAATTTTTGGAGGTGTTAATGTCAACTTTTCTTGAGGTCTTGATCCATCAAACCACATTAGTCTGGAAGGATTCCACAGGTTCTCATCCTCTCTGGAAACAAAAAAGAACTTCTTTTCTAAACCAATATATCCTTAGAATCAAATTTTGAAGACAAGATACCTTTAAAGTATATATGTTGGTTTATTTTAGCAGTCCATACAATGAAATGTCTCTCTCTACTTAGTGCATTCACAGTCAAAAAATTCAAAGAAAACACAATAATATACATAATCCAGATTCTCTGTGTACATTCCACCTTTATATGGTTTATTTTTCTTATTCCTTTTAATCTATGACTTTCTGTACTCTGTCTCTTTAAAGTCGTTGTATTTTATTATTTTTTTTAAAAACTAAATGCTGGGAGAAAAAAAGGCAGAGTCAGGGGAAGCCATGTAGCCCCACTAGAGAGAGGCATTAGAACTTTATCTGGTAAGGCACAGCCTCACGGCAATACACAGATTAATGGAGATAGGTTAATTTAAACTCCGGGTTAGCCAGAAATATGCATAAGGTATTAGCCAAACAGTATTACAAATAATATGGTTTCTGTGTGATTATTTTGGGGATGAGCAACCAGGAACTAACAAGCAGTATCCTACAACAATCCTATATCTTTTGCCATCCCAAAGGTAGCTCATGTGTTTCAGTTCAAATAGAGTTTCCATCCCTGATACCATGTCATTATTTCATGTCTCTGTTGATAATACTAAGCACAGTGGTCAGCTATAATCCACTAGTCTAATTACTGCCTGTTTTTAACAGCAGTTGATTATTTTAATAGATATCAGTATATCAACAGAAGAAGTTCGAATGGCCAAAAGACACTTAAGGACATGCTCAACCTCCTTAGCAATCAGGGAAATGCAAATCAAAACAACGTTGAGATACCATTTTACACCTGTCAGAATGGCTAAAATCAAAAACACCAATGATAGCCTTTGCTGGAGAGGATGTGGAGTAAGGGGTACACTCATCCATTGCTGGTGGGAATGCAAACTTGTGCAACCATTTTGGAAAGCAGTGTGGAGGTTTCTCAGGAAATTTGGGATCAACCTACCCCAGGACCCAGCAATCCCACTCTTGGGAATTTACCCAAGAGATGCCCAATCATATTACAAAAGCATCTGTTCAACTATGTTTATAGCAGCATTATTTGTAATAGCCAGAACCTGGAAACAACCTAGATGCCCTTCAGTGGAAGAATGGATGAAGAAAGTGTGGAATATATACATATTAGAGTACTACTCGGAGGTAAAAAACAATGACATCTTGTATTTTGCATGCAAATGGATGGAAATAGAAAACACCATCCTGAGTGAGGTAACCCAGGCCCAGAAAGATGAACATGGGATGTACTCACTCATAATTGGTTTCTAGCCATAAATAAAGGATATCAAGCCTTAATTCGTAAAAAATCCTAGAGAATCTATGTAAGAAGGTGATTGCAAAGAAAAATATATAGTTATCCTCCTGGATATTGGAAGTAGACAAAATTGCTGGACAAAAAATGGGAACTTGGGGGTGGGGTGGGATGGTGGATGGGGGGATGGGGAGAGAAAAGTGTGAAGTGGAGGATGGGAAGAGCTTGGGGGAATAGGATGGTTGGGATATAAGAAGGGTAGATATGGGAACAAGGAATTATATATCTTAATTAAGGGAGCCATTCTAGGGTTGACAGAGACTTGACTCTAGAGGGGTTCCCAGGTGTCCAGGAAGACACCCCAAGCTAGTTCCTTGGGCAGCTGAGGAGAGGGAGCCAGAAATGTCCAGATCCTATTGCCATACTCATGAATATCTTACATATCACCATAGAACCTTCACCTGGCATTGGATGGAGAAAATGACAGAGCCCCACATAGGAGCACCGGACTGAGCTCCCAAGGTTCTGATGAGGAGCAAAAGGAGGGAGAACATGAGCAAGGAAGTCAGGACCGTGAGGAGTGCATTCACCCATTGAGACGGTGGGACAGATCTAACGGGAGACCACCAAGTCCAGTTGGAATGGGACTGATGGAACAGGGGACCAAACCGGACTCTCTGAATGTGGCTGACGGTGGAGGAGGACTGAGAAACCAAGGACAACGGCGATGAGCATGAAGTCTACAGCATGGATGGGCTCACTATGAGCCTTGTCAGTTTGGTTGCTCACCTTCCTGGACTTAGGGGGAGCTGGGAGGACCTTGGACTTAACATAGTGAAGGGAACTCTGATGGCTCTTTGGCTTGGAGAGGGAGGGAGTGGGGGTATGGGTGGAAGGGAGGGGAGGGAAGGAGGAGGAGGAGGGGAGGAGATGGAAATTTTAATAAAAAAATGAGAAAAAAAGACTCTATGTACATAAACTATCAATTAGGGCTGTACTCATGCTTATTGTCCAGACTACTTTGTTAGTTACAAACTTCCTTCTGTTATCCAACCAACCAAAGAATGTGTTCCGATAGCCCAGGATTCCATATGCATCTTTACCTCAGGCCTCTCTTCCATCCTTGCAAAGTGGGGCCTTAGATACTTTTCCTGTGCACCTGTTTATATTGCACTCAAATGATCAGCTTCTACATTTGTCCTTAGAGGTATCATGGTTAGGGATAGGATGAAGAATAAATGCATTTTTGGCTCATGCTAAATCACTTTTTATCTCATTTCAGGAAAACCTCCTTGACACACACGCTAAGTAACGACTAGAAATCTGTGAAACAGTTATATAGTGCAAGCTTCACAGCTGTCTTCTCTGCCACAAACACAACATTTTTATTATACAAAGGAGCATAGTGGCCTAGCCTTAGAGCTTGGTCAGCTTGGAACCACCAGTCTTATGATGGAATCGACATTTACATCATCATTTGTTGTGGCATGATTGTGCATGACCTCACCACCATGCCTACAAGCATAGTTTGAAATGGTTTCCAATTACTGAATTGTTTATGATTATTCTGTTTAGTGAAAATATACTGACACTTGTGAACTTCAACACATCATCTTTCTGTAGTCCCAAAGGGCCTTTTAGCATTTCTATAGCTTTCCCTGGAATTAAGATTTACCTAAGGGTCCTGCTTGCTTCAACAATCACTTGCTTCCTGTAGCCTTCTCATTTATCACTTCTGTATGTTTTTTCCATAGTGTGACAGTGGCTGCCTCCAAAATCTAAAGTGGTCTGAAAAGCACATTGCCTTTTAATGTCCGAAGTTGTAAGACAAATAATTTGTCTTATTATAGATGAAAAGATTGGCATGCCTCAGATTACTGACTCCCTAAAACCTTCACTTGCTTCTTTGTGGTCTTTTTACCCCCCACTCTTTGCAACATACATACACTTCACTGGGTAAGCAGCGTAACTTATTGATTTACTATTTTCCCAACCAGTGTAGTAGTGTGTCAAGGCAGTGGTAATCAAGGCCCTGCAGTCTATGTGTGACAAATCTCTGTGGCAAAAGGTAATGAGGCTTTAACATGGACTATGGCTTCCATTTAATCTTGAAGTGACTGGCTGTCTTCATTGGTGAGAATTGAAAATGTTCATTGCTCAGATCATTAGCTATATATCAAATGTCTAGGGCTGTTTTTCATGTTTCCAGGAAAAATACTGAGGTTGGTAATACCAGTGCCTGCTATGCTTGTCCTACAATGACAAAGCAAATGAATTCTTCCATGGTGTATGACAGAACTGTAACCCAACATTCTTTAAGTCTTAGTAAACATCCTTTATGTACAGATCTAAACATAGAATTCTCCATAGAAGAAACTCAAATGGCCACGAAATGCTTAGGGAAATGTTCATCATCCTTACCCATCAGGGAAATACAAATCAAAAGTACTCTGAGATTCCTCATTGCACCTGCCAGAATAGCTAAGATCAATAATGCAAGTGGCAGGTCTTGCTAGCAGGGATGTGGAGCACCTCAAAAAACAGCTATAACAATCATAAGAATATACCCAAAGGACACTTCATACTATGACTATTATACCTTTCCAACCATGTTCATTGTTGTTCTATTCATAATAGCTAGAAATAGGAAGTAGCCTAGATGTCCCTCAATAGAAGAATATATAAAGAAAATGTGGTACATTTACATAATGGAGTATTACTTGGTTATTAAAAATAACATAAAATGTGCAGACAAATGTGAAATTAGAGAAGAAAATAATCTTGAGGGAGATAACTCAATCCCAGAAGGATAAATATGCTGTGTATTTACTTATATGCAGATATTAGCCAATAAGTAAATAATAACTAAGCTACAATCTGTAGAAACAGAGAGGTAAGGTATAGATGCAATGACTGGGGCAACACATGGATCTCCCTGGAAGTAAGAAGTAGATTTTTATGGGTGGTGTAGAGGTAGAAAGGATGAAATTGGGAAGGTCAGGTGGTGACAGGGGCTATATTGGGGTTGAAGAAGGGAGTACATGGAGAAACAGATAGACTCCAGGACAATTTGATTAGTGGTAGGAAAATTAAGGCAATGGAAACTTCAAAAAATACACAAAGATGAGTCTAATTAACTCTCCAATTATTAGGGGATATGGAATCCCAACTGGTCATCTCTTGTTACCAAATGAAGCCTCATGTACCAAGACCAGTTTGCATCTAATTTAGTTGATGGCCAAAGGGATCCCATGGAAATCTCCAAACATAGCAGGCTGTTGACAAGACAATGAGTTGCTCTCCAGACTGACAGAAAGGCCTCAGCTAAAGACAACACCCTCATAACTCATTAAATGTGGAATGGTCTAGATTTTTGCCTTCATAGACCTCTCATCTATTCATTCTAGTGTCTTTGGTAGAGGAAGGTACTCTGTAGGTTAGCAAAAGAGAAACAAACACCAACACAATAATCAAACCTTTGATCCACGTTCTTGTCCTATCTGTGAAATATGCTAGAGTAATGGTAGCAGAAAACTTGAGAGAATAGACAAACAATGTCTGATTTATTATCAGGTCCATGGAATCCATACTTGATACTGCTTGGGTGACCAAGAACCAGAGAGTATACAGCCCAGAGTTCTGAGGTAAAACCAAACCCTATTGGTCTAAGAGAAAAGCAATAGTGATAAAATGACTCCAATGACATTCTGTTGTAATTATAGACCCTATTCAGCCATTACCAGAGAAGCTTCTTTTTGGAGCATATGGGAACAAGTACAGAGACCCCTAGCCAGATACTTTGAAGAAAAAGGGAGACTTTGGAACACAGAGCTTTAATAGAGCTTTAATTTGGAATAGTTCCACCAAATCTCTCCATTTATAATTCAGGGAACTCTGCAGAAAAGGAGGTGGAAAGAATGTAAGAGCCAGAGGATATGGGGGACACCAGGCAAACAACTCTTTCTAAATGAACTGAGCAATCCTTGTATGAGCTCACAGAGACTGAAGCAGCAAGCACAGGGCACCCTGCAGGGCTCTATATCAGGGCCTTGGCTCATCCATTATAATGCTAAGTTTAGTAGTTTTATGGGACTCCTGAGCATGTGACCTAGTGGGTCATTGATTCTCGACCCTTCTTTTGGACTTTTTTCCTTCTGTTAGTTTATCCTTTCAAGTTCAATGTATGGTGTGGGACAGTTGTTTATATTCTGTCAATTATGTTTTAAATAAATGCTGATTGGCCAGTAGCCAAGCAGTAAGTATAGGCAAGACAACCAGACAGGAAGCAGAGGTGGGTCAATGAGAACAGGAGAATTTGGGGAAGGAGGAAGCCCATTCCTCTGCAGTCCTTCCAAGGCACAAAAGAAGGAAGATGTGACGTGCCCTGCTGAAATGACTTAATGACTGTGGGAACCAGGCAGAACAGAAACCCTGACAACAAATGGCGCCAACATGTGGATGACTATGTCCACATAAAGCCTGACAGAGCTTGGGAAGTAATTATAGACAGAAAAGAATAGAGTAAATACGTCTTCTTGGTAGCAGCAATTTCTCGGGTCTGCTCTGGTTGCTAGAGGCAAGCAAGTGCTCTCATTTAAGAGAGGCTTCCTAACTCAGCTTCAGCTGCAAAACCTTGCAGCTCTTTTAAGAGATCCTGTGAGGAAACACTTAAATGGTGTTGATGAAAAGGTGACCACATGCTTTTTGGTTTTCAGGTGTAGCAGAAAAATCTGTGCCATTGAGAATGCCAGCTTTCTAGGCCATCCTTCCAGAGAAAACTCTGAAAATTTCAGAGTAATTTGGTGTAGTTTGTGAGCAGACTGCTGCAGCTTGCTTGCTGACAGGGACCTTGAAATGCTATAGAGTTGTGGCAATAAACATGGCTCCAGCTGGTACCTCTGCCATGAGTCTATAATCTCAGAAAGCTAAGGAATGGGCTGGATCTAGCCATCAGAGCCACAGCCTTAATCCTCTCTATATTGCTTAGCAAATTAAAGACTTGCATGGTCAAAAAAAGAGATATATAGTAAAGAGAGATTCAAAGATGAAAAAAACTCTAAATGGTTTATAGTGTGTTAAGAATATATACAGGCTTGGGGGAAAAAAGTTAAAGTCCTTAAAAAAGAAAGAAAGAGAGTAGTTGGGTGTGGTGGTATACACCTTTAATCCCAAAACTTGGTAGATGGAGGCAGGCAGACCTCTGTGAGTTCAAGTCGTGATGGTCCATGCCTTTAATCCCAATGCTTGGGAGGCAGAGGCAGACAGACCTCTGTGAATTCAAGGTATGGTGGCACACACCTTTAATCCCAGCACTTGGGAGGCAGAGGCATGTGGATCTCTGTGAGTTCAAAGAAAACCTGGTTTACAGAGGGAGTTCCAGAACAGCCAAAGTTATACAGAGAACCTGTCTTAAAAAGTAAAAGTAAAAATGAAAGAAATAGAGGTTAAAGTAAAGCCACATAAAGATGGAAAATATACAGAGAATGTAGATACTGTATGTTAGTATGCTCTCTTTGAATTGTTTGAATGCCAAGGAAAAAGTAGCAGCTGCTAAAGGATTATTTATTTATAAATCCTACTAAATTAATCCAAGATAGATATTTTGAAAATACCTTGATGTCAAAATTGATGTCAAAATGTATGCTACTTTAGAAAAGAGATTTGCTTTTGTTTCCACAGGAAATGAGAGGATTTGGATTCATTCTGAGTTAAGAAAAATCATGTTTGATCAAGGAAGACCACTTGAGAAATCTCTGGTAGGAACAGTAGGCCCAGATGTCTGAGTTGTATATCTGTACAGATTTAAGACTGCTGCCTTAGATGATCAAGACTCATAGGATACTGCAGTCAGGACTTGATCATAATTCTAAATTTTCTATAGATTCCCCATAAGATTATCAGTACCCACAAACAGCAGGAAGTAGCCTGGAAAACTATGCCTTCATTCCCAAAAGATGGACTATGGATGTACTTTTTAAAAAAAAGGGGGGGGAAGTGGTGTAGGACAATTGTCTATATTCTGTCAATTATGTTTTAAATAAATGCTGATTGGCCAGTAGCCAGGCAGGAAATATGGGCAGAACAACCAGACAGGAAGTAGAGGCTGGTAAATGAGAACAGGAGAATTCTTGGAAGGAGAAAGCCCATTCCTTCCTGGTCCTGTCCCAGCCACAGAAGGAAGATATGATTGCCCCAATGAAAAAGGTACCAAGCCATGTGGCTAACATAGATAAGAATAATGGGTTAGTATAAGTTATAAGAGTTAATAAGAAGCCTAGCTAACGGGCCAATCAGTTTATCATTAATATAGACCTCTGTGTGATTTCTTTGGGGCTAAACATTTGTGGGACCTTGTGAGAGGACAGAAACCATGCAGGACAGGAACCTTGGCCAACAAATGTAATGGTTTTTGTTTTATTATTTATATTTTATTTTTTATGTTCTCTTAGAAGTCCATCTTTTCTAATGAGCGACAGAAAAGGAGCAGATCCAGATGGGTTGTGTGGTAGGATGAACAAGAGGAGTAGAGGGAGGAGAAACTGTAATTAGGATATATTGTATGAGAAAAGAATCTATTTTCATTAAAAAGGGAAGAAATAAACAAAAAAGAGAAAATGGTCCAAATTTCTGCAGATTCTTTGCATGTCTGTACCAGTTTTAAGAATTTATATCCCTAGAGTATGTTCTCTGGCTTTCTTCCAAATTTCTTGGGACAAATACAAAGGTTCTGTCACCAATCTTGCCTTTCTTGACTTTAAACCAAGGTCAAAGAAGCAATTTGATGCTGTTGCACCAATCCATTGGACCCATTCAAATACATG
This sequence comes from Arvicola amphibius, assembly GCF_903992535.2. Taxonomy (NCBI): domain Eukaryota; kingdom Metazoa; phylum Chordata; class Mammalia; order Rodentia; family Cricetidae; genus Arvicola; species Arvicola amphibius. Next base: position 59,398,253 of record NC_052047.1, read on the forward strand.
TAAGGTAGTCCTGAAAATGTGCTGGATTTGGTCCCACATTTTCACCCAAGAAGAGCTCCGTCACAGAACAGCACATTGCTGTTTCCACTGGAAATTGATATTGGCTTTCCCCTCCCAAGCTTAGTTTTTTTTTAATGTGTTTTTATGTGTAGTTAGAATAGTATTCTCATTGGTTCCCAATTTATTATTCTCACTGCTGCACATTGAACTATAAAGACAAAACTAGATTTACAGAACAGTTTTTGGATGAGTGAATAAGAGGGCAGTATGGGAAAGAAAAAGTAGGTTAGACAGAATTCTTGGATCCTATGAATGGATATTGAGTACAGTTGTGTGATGTGATGTAATGTGTGTGTGTGTGTGTGTGTGTGTGTGTGTGTGTGTGTTGATTTTTGGTATCAAGGATAGGATAAGAAAAAAAGAGACATAATCTAACAGGAATTCAACTATAAAAAGGCAACACGGATACAAAGAAGGTAGATTAAGCTCCAATCACTTATTAGCAAATTCAGCCTCAGCTGCAGTAGGGACTGACAATATTTGGGGTCTACATCTATCTAGACTATGTGCAAGCAAATTTTAGTTCGAGGTAAGTGTTCTGTAAGAAAGCTTCCAATGGTATACTGTATTTGATTAAACACAGTTAAACACTCCAGAGCGAAGGTCATTTCTACTTAAGTCTTCACCATACAAAAGGACTTAGGATTTTTCAGAAGCGGTTACTGTAAGCATCACCTCTGCAAATGGTCTTGGACTCTACATCTATTTTACTGTAAGTAGATGGAAGACTGTCAGTTTTTCTTGCACTGTATTTCTGAGGAGTAGCTTCAAAGCTGTTATTAAGAAAAAGTCTAGCTTGGGTTGTGTTCAATTCTGAGGTGGGTCAGTGTGGTGTTGGCAGCAGAAAGGTGAACTGAGATTGCCATCACAGTGCTTCTGTTCTATTTAACAGGAAAATCATGTTCTACCTTCTCTGTAAGGCAACATTGCTCCTGAGGCTTCACTGATGATATGGTCCTTGGATTAAGAAGAGGCATTCACGGTTGCTTTGTACAGTCCTCTCTATGGTTTCTGTCGTAGCAAGACTCTTCATGTCTTGGATATTCAAAGTCTTGGATCTTGCCATTGCTTAACAAATAAAAGTGGCTATTTATGGATCTCATTTTAGAGTGAATTGTCATGAAAGCAATGTAACTATTACTAATAGCTCTTTGACAAATGGTGCAGAATGCATTGTCTGTCACCCTTAACTTGTATTTCCTTTTATTTGTTTTTGCCCTGAGGATTTTTCAGGCATCTTAAGCTGTGTCCTCCCCTGGGTGATAATACCCATGCAGGAGTCTATTTAGACATCACAACAATTGAAGGCTAAGTACTCTCTTTTTTTTTCCTCAAAAAAAATCTCACTGTAGGGGTTTGCTACCAACTCACATCTCAGCATTAGATTCTTTAAGGTAAAGATTAATCTAGAAGGTGCCCTTTCAGGAAGCAGAGGTCTGTGAGGAACTCTCACAGAGACCATCTAATAATAAGTAAATATTTCACTGTATTTCAGTGTTCATAAGTGGTTAAATTTTAATGTCCCATCCTCCAATTCAAGACTGGACCTATGTGATACTGTGTATTCATGGACACTGAACTCCAACAGACTTGGATTCTGGCTCTTATATTTCCCAGCAATATAACTTTGGCCAAGCCTGTAGCTTCTCTGAGCACCGTTTTTTCTAATCTGTTTAAAATGGTAGGAACAGTAGAGTGACTTAATAGCTTATTTTAGCATGTACAAGGGCTATTATATATATATATATATATATATTGAAATGCCAAGAAGTACTCAATACTGAATATAAATAAACACAGTGTGCATTGGACAACACATTATTGTTCTTAAGTGATTCCTTAAGAGATAAATGTTACAGATAGCCTCCTCTTCTCAATGAATGTTTATATTCAAAGATGGCAACCACAGCACTAATTATAAAACCAGATGATAAATGAAAACCCAAGTGAGTAACATTAGAATGAAGAATATACATGATGAGATAAATATTAAAAATTAAGCTTATAAATACCACCAAATGACATGCAAATATACCTTTGGTTTACGGTTTAATATGTTATGGGATGGTAATGAATTTCAGACAGTTTTTAGTCTGAACTAACTAGGAAGCAATAGGTGATGGGTGGTTAGGGTAAAGGATTATTCCTGGGGCCCTGTTGACAGAGCCTCTCAGGAGAATCTCTGCAAAGTGACCAAGAGGAATTTGCATATCAGATGGATGTAAGGAAAGATCCAAAGGAGCAGTGCAGCCCTAAATTCTACTTCCACAAGCATCTTAGGCCTGATCCTCTCTGACTGATTCCCTCCCTCCCTTCCTCCATCCCTTCCTCCCTTTCTCCCTCCCTCATTCCTTCCCTTCCTCCCTCCCTCCCTCCCTCCCTCCCTTCTTAGTTGTGCAGTCTCTCAAGGGGAAGCAATGCACTCTGGAATAGAGAAAGCAAATAAAGAAGATAGATAGCCAGCTAAGGAGATTTTCCCATCTAGCTTCTAGGAAAGGTTTGCATTGTTATGCTCTTATTATTTCCTTTTTGCCAATAAGGAAACAGGCTCACTGAAGTCAGGAGAGTTTGTAGATTTGCATAGCTACTACTTGTTAAGTAGTTTATCTAAATTAAGAAATGAAAATTGGACTTATTATCATGCTCATATGTTTAAAGTATGTGAACATTATGAAATATCTAATCAAGTCCCTAAACAGCTGCATCTCCTTATGTCTGCAGCATGTAGGATGGGCATGAGAATACTTAGAATCTATTCTCTGGGACTTCCAAGAATGCAGTTCTCTGTTACTAACCATAGTCATCATTTCTGGAAGTATATCCCTTAATCTTCTCCTTCTAAGCAAAAATTAAATCAGATCATTATATTATTAAACATTTGGAGATTATATGAGCAAGGGGGTTCATGATCATTATGGGAAAACCCACAGAGACAGTTAACCCAAACTTGAGAAAACTCTCAGACTCTAGTCTGACAGCTAGGGTTTCTACATGAGAACAAACTAGGCCCTTTGCATGTGGGTAACAATTTTGTTGTCTGGTCTGTTTGTAGAACCCCTGGCAGTGAGACCAAGATCTCTTCCTAGTGTGTGAACTGGTCTTTTGAAGCTCATTTCCAATGGTTGTATGCCTGGCTCAGCCTTGATGCAAGTGGTAGAGGGTGAGAAGATGGGGAGGGGCAGGTCTTGGTTCTGCCTCGAATGAATATGCCAAGCTTTGTTGACTCCCCATGAAAGGCCTAACCATTTCTGAGGGAGGCGGAATGGGAGGAGAAATTGTGGTTGGTATATAAAATAGAAAAAAATAAGAGAATGCAGATGAGAGTTCTGGAGAAAGCCAGAGTACAAGGTACAACAGCTTAGGCTCTGGCCAAAATATGAAAGAAAAAAAAAAAACAGAGAAAAAATGATGGTTATGTCTTTCTGAATCTCTTTGAGTCACGTCTCAGGAAAAGGAATTCTGTGAAGAAAAGTGGGTAGGAATTCTGTGAAGAAAAGTGATATTACCTCATTAAACAGGTAGTTATCCCACCTGCTCGTTTAGCTCAGCCTGAGGTGAGTCTGTCTTTTCTGGGTTTTTCAGGGGTGATCTCTATGAACAGGAATTCCTTGACTGAAGGTGTTTCTGCAAATGCTGGTTGACTGATCAGAGCTTCAGTTACTTGGAAGGTTGGAGGTTTGCAGCTCTAAAGCCCAACTATAATTTTTCTTGAGCTATCTTTACCACCTAAAACCTCACCTCTGTGGCAGACAACATCATGTGACTAACAAATCAAAACATTTAGGAATGTATTAACTTTACAAAGCCTTATATTCTATCAACCAAATGCCTAAGAATGTCATCAGATAACTCATGATGCCGATAGCTACTTTCTCAGCTTTGTTACAGCTTCCTAACGCAAGTTTCTACCAATGTATTTGAAAGGAGTCTTTATTCATAACTTTGTTTATTCTTATAAGAACTTCATGAAACTACATCCATGTTGGAACATGGAATTTGGTGTAAGCTAATTGTGTATTCCTGATCATAATTACTATTTATATTTGATTCCAGAATAAGTAATTTCATCCACTTTAATAAGAAGAATCATGTTTTGTGTCAAATGTCTCTAATTGGGTCATTGGGCTGCCAAAATAAAAATGTTATGTCTCCACCTAGGCCAGAGATTTATTCTCTTGACCAGAAGAAAATATTTTTCACTTGATGGTTTTTGAAAGTCTTTAAAACAACTTGTCCACTGTGGCTAATAATTTTAGATTTCTGATTTTCACATAGCCTCATTGGATTCTAAAACTCATACCCAATTTTGGGGGGTCATTGAAATCAATGAACTCCATCATATGTATATAAAATAAGAGTTCATATTAGTGAACTAAGGGATATGGGGAAGAAAGTCAGTGTGTAACAGAAATAAAGGAACTGAAAATCATAATTCTTCTTCCTTCTTATTTCCTTTCAGTCTTTAACTAATACTTTTTAGCTTGAATTTCAAGCCTGCACGAATCTCTCCAAGAAGGTTCTGCCCAGCTCATTAACCCACTCTGAGAATTCTCTATTACTTAAGAGACAAGGGAGCAAGTTCCCTTGTGGTATATACTGTTCTGTTACATTGTTTAGCTACATAGTCATCCTAGTGTTTCTCACATGATCTACACCAAAAAATGTGTTCTCACTATAACCACCACTCAGTATTCTCATTTGCACACTAACCCATGATTGATTCCTCCTTGAGAAAAATTTATATTCTGGCTGCATCTTCTGCACTCACAACCATTTACATACAATCTCCTCTCTCAAAAGTCTATAAGGTTTATAATCTGATCAAGAATGTCCCTGCTGTGAAATAACAGAACTGGGATTCCATGAGTATAAGAGTGAAGGGACAGAGAGAACCACAGTCCTCAGCAGCTGCTAAACTTCAGCACCAAACCAACTCCTGAAAACATCACAGAAAACCAGCAAGTTGGGAGATACACAGATGAATTGTAGTATGTTGTTTGAAATACCTTAAACAGCAGTTCTTACTGTATGTTGCTTAAAAAAGATGAAATATGATGATTGTAAATTGCTGTTAATTAATTTCATGAATCTATTAATTCATATATATCTATGTTTACTATATACACTTTATTAATACAGTTGCCATTTAATAACTTATGGACATGAATAATACATTGTTTTAATTCTAATCTTATTTCACTGTTACAAAAATACTATTTCTGGAGAAATATGTTGTAATAATAATGACTTTATTGTTGAATAGCTTTCACATATAATTATTTTAGAAAATTATCTTATTTGTTATATGAAGCATTGCCAAGGAAAAGTTACATTAGTGAGAAAATTAAAGTGAGGTTATGATTTTTCCCAAGATACATAAAATCTAAGACTCAAGAGCTAAATATCTGAAAATGGTTCCACACTTTCCTCTAATCATGCAGAAAACGAAGAATAAAGGTCATTTGATTTACATTGTAAGCCTTTGAAGGTTTATCAGCCACTTCTTCAGGGTGGGAGGCAGCCAGTGCAATCTCTCATCCTGCTTCTCAGATTTTGTGTTGGCTTTTTTTTTTTTACTATGAATTGCATAAAAGTAAGAGTTACTTCACTGAATGCCTTCCTTCTCAGTGGAAGTCCATTCTATATTAGCAGCTGTGACTTGTTTTCTGATGCACGGTGCTTGGCTTTGATAGCCTCCTTCGTTATATTTATATTCCTGAAAGTGAAATCATCAGCAACGGCAAATAAAGTCACCGCCATCACTCACAATATTATTTTCACCAAGTACGAAATATAAGCAAGGGTTTGGCTGAAACACATTGATCATGAAATTTCCTCTGAGATACACTATTTGTCATAGACTGTATTTTAGCCAAGAATAATGAGTAGCTGATAAAATGAATTATGGTAGGACATAATTGGGCAATGGAGAGCATTTTTGCAGAAATCACTCAAAGTATTTTGAATTTCATTTCTCGTCATGGTTTATTTAACACTAGCTGAAGTGCTCAAAGTCGCACACAAAAGAATTGATGATCTTTTAAGGTAATTCCTAAGTGTAATATTATGTCCTTAAAGAATTATGCACGTCTCTTTAAGGGTTCTGAGAAAGACGTTAGGAGACATCAATAACATTCAAGATTAACTAACCATTCTGCATTTGTAAAATCAAATAGACAGGGGTTTCCCATGTAAACCCCTAAAGGAATTACATAATCTAAAAGTCATTTGTTGAAGCATTTGTATAACTGTTCAGTTTGTTTATTGAAAGGTATGAGTTTGTGCATATCCTTGTATGTCCCAAGAAAAAGAACAAAGTAGAATAATGCAGGCATCTATGAGAGGAGGAGAATTTAAATGCTCAGTAGTGGCAGTCAATGTTTTAGTGAGTGTTTCCTGAAGCATGTCTGATTCTCTAAAGGAATCATGTGTTGTGTCTGTGTAACAAAATATCAAATATCCCTCCTGTGACCTGAACGTGATTATGACCAATTTCCTATCATATTTGTTACTCCAAGGAAAGGCTTGTGCAGCTGATATTAGCCATATACCTTACTTGCTGCTTTGCATTCACTGCTGTTCTTCCCACTTCTCTGACTCATAGACTCATTCTTTTCCCCACCCCATGTCATATCTTAATATCCTTTTCTAACAGTTTGCTGCTGACGAGATGGTTTAGATATAGAATCACAGAACTTGATTCAAGTATAGTATCTGAGGTCTATTAACTCTAGAGTTGCAGAACTTGATTATTATAGTATCTGAGGTCTGCCAGCTCTGGACTTTCAGGGTTTTTTTGGTCTTCTCTGTTCCAACTGATTTATCTGTGACATGAAATTAGTGACAGCACCTGGGCACAAGGCAAACCGAAATAACTTAGTGTAGGGTCTACTCAGGACTCCACCCGCATTTGTAAGTCTCTTGGCCCTTCCCAAGCAGAGGTTTCTCTATTATGAAATGGGAGAGTATGTGTATTACATACTATATAAAACAGTTACATATACCTTCATATATGAATTCTGAGCTTACCCAGTAGCTTTAGCATCTGTACAAAAAGCAAAAGGTATATGGTATTTGGAATGTGGCAGTTTAGTTGGGTGTTAGACTTAGTTGATTTGTGGATTCTGATTTCTAAAAAAATGAATCTCTTCATGAATAAGCCATTTAGCCAACTGTAGGTGATATTTCTAACCCTGAAATGATAACAATTCCAGTTGTTTATGAGGATCACTGTGGAGTGCCAAATGAGACCATGTGTACCACTTTTAAGATTGGAAAGTGGGCATTTTAACAGGTTAGCTATTAAAATCACAATTACTAAGAGCCAAATGGGATTTATTTGTTTCTTTATTTATTTCCAGGAAAATTAGAGTCAATTACTTACCATACCAAACACTTCACTCCAATATAAAGTATTTTTCTAATGACTGCCACTTAAAAATCCTCAAATCTACTGCTCAGAGAACCAAAAAATTTTAATACATGAGTCAAGTCTTTTCCAATATGTGTCTTAGCTACCACTGCTCACATTCACATACACATATATAGACAAACCCACACACAGCCAGAAACAGCATATGCAGTTACTTAAATCAAGTTATAGATCAATATTAGAAGAATACTATGAGTAACAGAATGTTTCACAGGATGGGTTCCTGAGTAGGGTGGCATTTAAAATGTTGCAGCAGGCACTGAATAAGTGGTCCAGAGGTAAGAGTATTTGCTGGTTTTGGCGAGGATGTGGGTTCAGTTCTCACCACAGTATAGAGGCTCTCACACACCTGTAACAGAAACCAGGTAGGCATTGGTAACTTGTTCAAATGTGCAGGTTAAATACACATACACATAAACACATATTAGTCTTTAAATTTTATGGTAAAGGTCAAGGAGTATTGGACCTAGTTGAAAATGGAAGAGAGAGAGAGAGAGAGAGCAGAGAGGAGAGAGAGAGAAGAGAGAGAGAGAGAGAGAGAGAGAGAGAGAGAAACAACTGTAGTTATGGAATGGAAGTCTGAGAGGGGTCAATTGAGTGAGAATATAAAATATATCCAATAAGGAGAAACTTTCTCTGACTTGAATGTTATATGCTACCTGAAAGCATATATTGAAAAGTGTATGCTAAAACTTGACTGACATCAAAAGTGTAGTTTATGTACAGGACAGTGGGGAGATGTTTCAATTTAAAGCCAGACTGTGGCATTATCAAAACTGTGTATTAAGAAACTGTCTTATTTCTATTCAAGTTCTAGCTTCACTTTTGGATCTGTTAATAACTCTCAAATAAGAACCAGCCTGTCTAGATTCATGTTCATATATGTCAATGCCAGTAACTGTCTTCCTCTCAGCAAAAGAACAGTAGGTTGTGGGGGGCTTTAGTCTACATGAAGAGCTCTTTGTCATCTCACACTAGGCCCCCAGCTTCCTTCTGCCTTATGCTTCCTCAGAGCCTTTTACCTCCTAGGTGCTCTGTTGAGCCATCTCAGACCCTCTGGCAAGGTTCCACTGCCATCCCTGAAACCCCACATTAGCAGCTGCCATGTGACATAAGTTGCTCTGTTTTTTTTTTCATCCCTTTTTCTTTTAAAGTACAATGCCATTTGTGATGAAATGGTTCATTTTCTTACCCCTTCTTGGTAGTTCATATCACTTGACTTTGGCAGCATCAGATACAATCCACTAGTTATGAAAAATGTTGCTGACACAGCACTAGAAAACCAAATATCGAGTGGTTTAAGGGTTCTTTGGTTCTGCAATGTCTGGTTGTTTATATTATAGCAGTCTTTAAATGAGACCGCATTTTGTTGACATAATTTTCCATTTTTATTTCTTTTTTGAAGACATATTCAATGATAAGGCTGTTTATATCAAAGATGAGTCTTGGAATGAATATCAAAGCCAGTGTGGTCTGCTGCATTCTTCCTTGAAGTGAATCTATAACTTGAGGCAAAATTTAAATTTTCTAGGCCTGAAAAGTTAAACTTTCTATACACATTTTAGAATGCTGTCATGTGCACTGTGAATCAACATGTTCAATTATTCTTGTGAGGACCAGAATAACACAGTTTTAAGTAGCAGGTATAAATTTTCTCTTGTATAAACTGGGGTCAAATCAAATCATAAAGTAATTGGTTGCACCAACAAGTACCATGCCACTGTCACATATTGCTTGGCAGGCTGAAGTTGCATCATAAATTCCAGTGCTGTGTAAACTCTTCATGTGTTTTCCTTCACAGCAGCCTGAATAACACATCCTGGCTCCATGTAAAGCTGGCCAGAAAGAATGAAGCTCCCCAGTCAGTTTAAGATTGATTTCTCTATGTCCTGTTTTCAGAAATAAAGTCGTATCACCTAGGATATGATTGGCCACCAAGATCAAGGATGACATACTAAGCTGTTTGAGAAAATTATGTAGCCTGTCTAAAAAATTGTGTGTCCATGTCTGTCTGTTTCATTATTAACCTTGGTCACAGAAGATATTTTTGTTGTTTTTGTTGTGGACAGCCATTAATGCAAAGATTTTATAAGAATCAAAGTGCTGAGAATAAGTAACTATGAGGCTTCACCCCTAAAACTGGCATAAACATCAACTTTCCTACATTTAGGTTATAGAACATCATTAAAGAGGGAAAAGAGTAGTGTCAGAATTGGAGAAGGGAGAGAAGTGATGTGAAATGTTGTCTTCTGGCCGTGATATCACTTATTGCACTCATGAAGTCATAGATGATTTGGCAACTGCAAGATCTGCACTAGATCAAACTCAACAAAATTCCATCATAGATATGGGAGGAGGCTCACAAGGCCGCACCCCAGCAGAGGAGCATTTGAGGACTGCTTAGGTAGAAGAGTTATTTATCTGTCAGGGACATGGCCCATTTCTGGTTACATATACTTCAATGGTTGGCTTCATGTCTATGAACATACAGGAAGCATAAATTAGACTCAGTGGTTTATAAAAAGTAATTTTTGGAGCAGTTGGAATGGAAGGCAGGGGAGAACATGATAAAGAAGTGTTGTATAAATTTATTATAGTGATATTTTGTTTATCTTCTAACAAACAAGCTTGCCTGAAGATCAAAGTGCAAAGCTAGTCACACTAGTCAACCATACAGGCCAGGCAGTGGTGGTATACATCTTTAATCTCAGAAGTCACACTAGTTTGCCATAGAGGCTGGGCAGTGGGGTGCAATACCTTTAATTCCAGTGCTAGAGAGGAGTATAAGGCTGGATGAGACAGGAACTCACTCTCTCTTCAGTTTGAAGATTCTATAGTGGTAAGGAGCTCGCTAATGACTTGACTGCTTTGCTTTTCTGATCTTCATCTTGAACCCCAATATCTTTTTCTAAGTTTTTACTAGTTGTGATAAAAATTGATGAAAAATTCACAAAAAATAAATTAAATGAATCACTTAGAATAAAGAGAAAAGAATAATGACAATAAAAGTTTTCAATAATCTCATTACCATGTGGATCCCTGGGCTTCACTCAGTCTTGATAGAGATGACACGCAAACTGGAAGGCAAAACCTGAAAACCACCGCAGGTATCAGAGAAGTCAACACAATTCACTTTTATATTGTGGGTACGCTTTGAATAATATCATGCCTCAAGAAGCAAGGAAGTTGGAGTCTCCATCCTTCAGCTCCTGCTAATCATTGAATATTGCTTCTAATTTTCAAAATTATGAGTATTTTTATGAAATTTATTGAGTCTTTTATTTTGGTCAGATAAAAATCCTCATAAAAGGCTTCTCAAGTATGTGTGGTAGAAGACCAGTAAGTCATTGACACACCAGGGTACTGAACATGCAGGGGAGGCTTGTAGATCATCATCAGTCTTTATATCGGTGCTCAACCTCATCTATAGAAAACACAACACTGCTTATGAGCAAATTGGCTAACCCTGTGGTTTGGCAATGTAGACTGTGATTGCCTTATTTGTAAGTGGCTGGGGAATTTTCTTATGAGGTAATTAGAGTAAGAGTTCCATTTTTTTTTTTGACGTTGCTAATAACGTACAAAGTTTCAGCCTTACAGCACTTGTAGAAGTCTTGGTGAAAAAAAACATAATATTGGACCCATGGAAAGCCTCTAGTACTTCCAATCTTTTTCAGACTGGTATTTGGCACTGCCCTGATGTAATCTCTAACATTTGACCATTTATTCTCGAAGTCCTTCTCACTACAGAGCAATAACCACCACACCACATCTGTATTTAGCAGGCATCCACACTTAGAGTTGTTCTTTAGGAACTATTTATTTGACTCTCCCATCAGCCTGTGATTTTAATGTAATTGTAAAGTAATTTCTGATTATTCTTCCAGTGTCAGCTAACCTAATACCAGCACAGTATAAGCCAAGAAGAGACATTGGCATAGGAAGGTAAAGTAGCATCTTTATGTATAAGCTCCACATTCTGTCCTGCCCAGTGCACTAAGCATCATATTCGTAGTGGGATGGATTGATTCAATGCTCCACTTGCAGTTCTCAACTCACTACAGGTGAATCTCAGTTCACCTTAACTGTATATTGCACAGGTCTGTTTCCGTTTCTGTTAAGATTCAGTAGTTTAAACTTCATATCATCATTGGGTGAATTGGCGCACACCTTTAATCCCAGCACATGGGAGGCTGAGGCAGGTGCATCTCTGAGTTTGAGACTATCCTGGTCTACAAAATTAGTAGTTTCAGGACAGCCAGGGCTACACAGAGAAATACAGTCTTTCAAAACAAAAATAAATATGTAAATACACAAGAGACAACAGACAAATAGATTGATCAAAAACTTTGTGTCATCATCCTGAAGATGAACTCAGAGGGTACTGAAATTCTTTATTTGTTCCTCTTTCCTATGATGCAGCATAAAGTAAAACCACCTTTCTCTGATTTTTAGCTATCTTAATTATTTTTCACAGAATTTAATAAGTGAGTATGGTATTTACATTATTCTTCATCTCACCTTCCTTCTTCCAGCTCTTTCCATGGAACCCCTAGAAAAGAGCCATCTGCTGCCATTTTCTCCCTCTGATTTTCAACTCTACCTTTCTATTGTGAGACAGAGAGCCCTACCTTGGCTGTTTGAGCTTTGCCCCAAACAACTCAGGTAAAACTCTCATTTTAAAGACCTTCTTGTCTATGCTTAAGTTCATTTATTTCTTCATAACTCCCCCTTTCTTTCCAGTAAAGTATGGATCACACCAGCTCCCTAACTACTTGTTTTGTTTTTGAGACAGTTTCTCTGTGTAACAGTCTCAGCTGTCCTGGCGTTAAGTACTTCTTAAATCTTCCATCATTCCATCAGATATAAAGTGCTTCTTCAAGTCAATTACGAGGCATGGTTATCCTAATAAGATCAGCAATTAAAGTCAATTTCTATCTTCCCATCATGTTTAATGTCAGTGTCTCAAACTCAGATGTAATGAGAGCATTTCATAGAAAAGTTATGGGTCTAAACTCTAGTTCATAGTCACAATGCAAAAGAAGCACAATTGATGTTCTTTGGAACTATCTTTTGACAATGCACACCTCACAAACAATAGGCTATAAGCTGCTATCATTTTCAAATTATTTCTTTTACCTTCGAATTTAAAGTATAATTAGATCATTTCCTTATCCTCTGAACCATCTCGTATACCTCTCGTGCTCTCTTTCAAATTCATGACTTGTTTAAAACATACATGCTAGTAAAATTACTCAGACTGAAGAGGCTATGTTTAAGAATATATATGTATATACATGTATTTATGCATGCAAAATTTTTTAAAAGCTGGTTTTCTTTTAATTTTGCATATCAAAAGGAAATGAGCAAGTAGCTTGCTAAGAGCTGTTTCTGCAAATGCGAATCATGCTCTGTTGCAGCAAACCTGAAGCCTGACTATAGAGCTCCAAGGGTTTCCTTGCACTAGTCCTTTTTTTTTGGCTTTTTTTAGTTAGCATGGTCTTTCATGTATATATCAAGTTACCTTTATTTTTTTGATTGTACTCAATCACTACTGGAACTTACTGCAGAGGGATCTATTGCTTGAATCCCATTCAAAACTGATCGGCAAAATCTAATAAATGACTCCACTATATTGGTAAGATTGGGACATACTAATTTCAAGATCCACAGGGCCACCAAACTTTGACCCATTTTCTTAACAAAAGTAAGTACAAGCAAAAGCAACCTGATTTTTTCTTTGGATGAAAGGTTCTAATATTTACTTAGAACTCTTTGGAATCTAAACACCTCATAAACATGTTGGGTTCTCAATAATTGACAATGTGTACTATTTTTCTTTCTTTAACCAAGGTAGGCTGACATGGTACCATTTGGATACTGCAGAACAGTAAATCTTTGGTTCCCAAGGCACGCTCGATCTACTCCCTGTTTTAGGAAATGAAATGTTATTGAGAACCACCCATTTTAGGAACTAAGGCTGCTCAATGGTGTAGATCAGTAATTTTCACAAAGACTTCAAGAACAAGAAAGACCAAAACAGTTTGTAACTGGCTCCTTACAATAATCCACTAGTGAACTTGATATAGTGAAGTTGTTTAATGAGTGGAACAACTATCTAGATGAATTGCTTTCATTGACATTGTAATAGGGAGCAGATTAACAAACTTCTATCTTGAGTGCTAGTGTGGACTGTAGTCTTTCCAAGTGCTAACACTAGGGTATGTGGTCATTCTTCCTTGTAAAAAAATTGAAAAAAAAAAATAACTTTCTAGATCAGTGCAAGACTACTGTGAGTGAACAGGATGAAGGAATTTATTATAAATACCTCTAACCTCTAATGCACACAGAAATATTAATTTGCCAACCACATCATTATAGTCTTTGCCACATGTATAACCGGTTGCTTTCAATTTGGCAAGATCTATTTCTTATAGCTCATCAGTAGATTAATCAAGTGTTCAATAAGGAATATCACTGTCATATCCTTGATGTTTTTGAGGGTGACAATTTCTGCCAATTTAGTAACAATGTAGCATTCATATGATTTACTATAAATTGAGAAGGGAACAGTTTTACAGGTTTCTGCTTTGCCCTTTATAGTGTAATAACTCTTCATCCACAGATGAGGGAACAAGGTGATGGTCCTGTCAGCTACTAAATATATCCATGACAATTATGTGCTCACAGGATGCAGAAATGACCCAGTCTTATTCACTCAGAAACTGAAGTGAGGCATATTTGGGTCATGTTCAATTACTATTCATGCTATTTTTATACATGCATAGTCTTAAAAGATATTACATTAATCCTTTTTGCTATAAACTGTGGTTCAACTCTGTGTTCAGAATCCTTCAAACACACAGATGCTCTTATTATCCTAACAAAAATATAGTTTTGTAAACAGCTGTGTGTTGCTTTGGAAGATGCATCTCTTGTTAATTTATAATGAGCAGAAATGACATTATGGAACCATTCCATTCACCCTTATGGCCTTTTAATCAGTAGATTCAATTTTTCCAACTGACTTAGAACTGGGAAGCAGGTTAGGGACAATGGTTTTCCAGAGAAACAGCTGATGTTAGGTCTTTGTATGGCTGCTGTTTTTAATTAATTAATTTTACATCTCAGTCACAGTTCCCACCCCCATCTGTTCCCATTCCTCAATCTACTCCTTCTCTGTTCCTGTTTAGGAAAGGACAGATCTCCCATGAGTGTCAACAAAATGTGACATATCAAGTTGCGGTAAGACTAAGCACCTCCCCATGTTAAGGCTGGGCAAAGCAACCCAGTTTGAGGAGTAGAGTTGCAAAAGCTTGTAAAAGAGTCAGAGACATCCCTTGTTCCCACTGTTAGGAGTCCCACAAGAGGACCAAGCTACATAACTGTAACACATGTGGAGTGCTTAGGTTAGTACTATGCAGGATCTCTGTTGGTTCAGTCTCTGTGATTCTCCAGGAGCCAAGGTTAATTGACTTTGTGAGTTTTCTTGTGATGTTCCTGATCCTTCTGGCTTTTATAATCCTTTCTCCTTCTCTTCCATAGGTTTCCCTAATCTCTGCCTAATGGCTGTTGGTCTGCATCTGTTTCTATCAGTTGCTGAATAATGCCTCTCTGATAATAGTTGCGCTAGGCACAAATCTGACCACTGCAGATGGTCAGTTCAGGCTATGTATAAATCTAAACTGGAATGGTCCTTTTAGATTCCAGGGCATTCTCCTTGTACCAGTATTTCACCTGACCCACAAGTGCCTCTGCCCTTTCCAGCACTGTCTTTCAGTACTCTTCCCTTCTATCCCCCACCCCAATCTGACCAGTCACATTCTCTTCTCTGGTAGAGTTTTT